>NC_092819.1:92085339-92827839 GCF_023375885.2 Dermacentor andersoni | reverse complement strand
TGACTTCTTAATGGCCTGTTTCAGACATGAATAAAGTTTACCGCAGAGTTTAGGACACACAGAACGACGCGTATTAGGATTGTATAGAATATCGGTTGAAAATATGCTGTCAAGTGGCCCAAATAAAGTTTCTAAGATTCTAAGTTTCTAATAAATCTAATATTCGACCACGACCAACTGATCTTTCTGTGTCACATGCGTCGTGCTACAGTAAAGCTGCAGGGTCGTATATACAGAGTGACATGACAACGCATACTTCAGTAAGTCAAATTCTTCGTTGCTCGCCGCATTGCACAAAACCGTCGGAAAATACCTCTCCTAGTGCCTTGCTCTCTCTCTCTTTCGCTCTCTCTCTGTTAAAAATTAAATTGTGGGGTTTTACGTGCCAAAACCGCTTTCTGATTATGAGGCACGCCGTAGTGGGGGACTCCGGAAATTTCGACCACCAGGGGTTCTTTAACGTGCACCCAAATCTAAGTACACGGGTGTTTTCGCATTTCGGCCCCAGCTCTCTCTCTGTCTCCCCCCCCGCCCCCCCCCCCCCCCCCCCCCCGTCAGGTATGAAACTTGTCGTTCGAGAAAACTACGGCAGGCAGAGTCATCGCCACACTTTCTTCGACGTTGTACTCCTGAGCTCGTATATATATATATACATATATATATATATATATATATATATATATATATATATATATATATATATATATATATAAAGCAAATCATTAGGGATTTGCGGAAAGCACCAAATAGAGGCAGAAATTGGCCACTGCCCGAGTTGCTAACTGCACTCTATGGACGAAACGGTTATGGTCTGGAGCAACCAAAGTTCTGTGAACGCATAAGATACTCTTTCCTACTGGAATATCTCGCTATGCACTCTCGCCCATCCTTAAATTGATGCTACCCTAGATCTACCTTCGCACGCAGCTTCGGCCGTAGTTCGTTCTCGACTCAATTTGCAGTCGGGGCGATGAAGCCGTCTTGTATCACACACTCACAGTAAGCAGAACTACATCGGCGCACATATTCACTTGAATTCTCTCAAATGTTTACGTACAAATCGTAACACGAGAAAACGCAACGAAACATGCACAATTTGAGACCGCGTATTTAAGCTTTTTTTGTTTTATTACCTAAGGATGGCCGCTATCGTATAGCGCTGGACTGAATGAGCATGGAGAAAATGGCTTCTCATCGTTTACGGGAATTTGTATGCACCTAGCCCTTTCTCAAAGAAAAATAAAAGCTTGTTGAGTGAACAGAAACAAGCATTCGTCTGTGCTTGCCTCCGCCACAATGTACTCGGCCCTAGGCAAAATGCTTATTGTTAGTTTGACATCGTTTCTTGTGAAATCTTCTAGAATTACTCCGTCCCCTTACCGTACAACTTTACCAATGTAACCTTCCTTTTTGTCGTTCCTTCAGTCTTTCGAGCTATATTGGACGCTCAAGTAGAATGGATGGTTCGCGTTTACTTCCATCCAGACTGTCGCAACAGTGTCTAGCATTGTTCAGAGTGAGTCAAGACCGCCAGCGGCAGACATGTCAGCTGAAATGCGAGCGTACGGCCTGACAGGTGGTGCACCGTGCATTCGTGAAGCCGTTCTTTATGGAGGCGTGTTCTCGCACCGCACACTCAGCCAGATTTTTTTTATATTGAACTGCCTTGTAAACAAGCGCGCTAACATTGCTCTCATTCAATCACTGTACTTTTTTTATTAGCGAGCATCGTTCCTGCGCTTTAATGACTTTGACAACGATGCACCAGGTAAAAATCTGTTAATGAGGCAACGCCTTCCTTTTTTGAAGACTCGGTGCTCGCTGCTTTGCTGTCAAGAATGCTGTGTCGAGCTCATAACTTGCATGCCGTTCGTTTATTGTTGTGGGACAAGTTCCAGAGTTCCAAAGGATACAAGCTATTCTTGCACTAACTAGACCCTATAGCTGATGCTCTCAAGATCTATGTGACAGCGGACATTAGGGAGAGTTGGTAGTGAGTGAGTGAGTGAGTGAGTGAGTGAGTGAGTGAGTGAGTGAGTGAGTGAGTGAGTGAGTGAGTGAGTGAGTGAGTGAGTGAGTGAGTGAGTGAGTGAGTGAGTGAGTGAGTGAGTGAGTGAGTGAGTGAGTGAGTGAGTATCAGTGAGTGTGTGTATGTGTCTGTGAAAGCAATCGCATCTCATTCAGCTGTGTACATGACACAACGCTTCGTAAGATTTGGCAGGTTTAGTTGGGCGCCTGCAACAGCTTTGCGTACGCAAGGAACCCTCGAAGGCGGCACTGCGCATGCGCTGTACGCATGAAGCCCGCCCGGCGCCTTGCGTGCGCCCGCAGCTTTCCAGGCGCTGCGGAGGGCTCTGCCCGGCTGCCCAACGTCCGGCTGAGGGCTCTGCCGGACGTTCTCGCGTCTTCTCGCGTGCCCGCGAGAGCGCATATTTCAAGATTGCTCTAAATGGAGGAAGGCGCCTGAGTTGGCTACAGCAGTTCCCGAAGTTAGCGTACGACGGCGCTGAGCAGCACGCAACTGGCTCACGCGCGGGCCTGTGAGCGATCCAACCCTCAACTTTTTCGTCCGGCCAACTATTGCTGCTTCGTGGTCACCCGCTTCGCCAAACAGACACACGCTCTCACTCGCTGCACACGTGAGTGATCGCGGACGTGCAACTTAATCTCTCTATTAGGTGCGCATACCATCGAAATGATTGCTCGTATATAGAGCGCATATGGCGCCTTCATAGACTCATCGTGGCATACTCCGCACGCTTAGAATTAGGTCACGTGCATTGACTAACATACACGTCGTACAACGCTAAAGCATGTGCTCTGGTCACTCTGGAGGGATCAAATGTTGAGCACTGCGTAGGGCGTACGCACACAGCTACACTACACACAACACCAACGGAGGTGGTTCTGTAAACACGTAATGCGCCATTTGGAACTCGTGTGTTTATTGTCAGTTACAGTATATTCGACTGATCGTTCCAGAACATGCCGGAAGTATACTAACAATGTCGCGCAGGACGGCTTTGAAGGCAAAATACTAGAAGAAGCCTGCTATAAGTACTAACAATATGTCTTCGTTATCGTTATTGGAGCCTATCTTTATTCGAAGTAAAGCTTATTTCTTCTTTTGCATGCTTTACAGAATCTTTGTATACCGATATTGCGGACTGCTCTCAAACGAGAGTCGAATATGCCCATAGAAAATTATAATAGCCTGTCGGGTTGAACCGCGTTACCACCAGTAACAAACGTTGGCAAAACTGACGATCCGTGTAGACAGCCCACGGATCGGTTTGCGCGTGGTATACAAGCTCTGCTGAAGGATAAACAAGAATTCACAGACTCTATTCGATAGACAGAGAGCGCTCAATGTGTCGCAACAATTTCACAAGGCTCAATAACTTTTTTTTTTTACAACTTCTACCATACACGCAATCGAATAGTTATATGGCGACAATTCCAGAGTATGTTTAATATATCTGCTTCTAGAGACATACGAAGAGCAACTGCACTTTCTACAGATCAGGTCCTTTTTGCGTCCACAGCCCCGCACGTGGACCACCCGGGCAGCGACAAGAACGCGCTTCTCATTCCTAACCACCGCTAGCTGCAGATGCCCCCACCCCCCTAGAGGGCGTTCAGTCGCGTGACCTCCGGGCCTCCTAGAGTCCCGCATATGGCTCCTGGTGGACCTCTCCGCTTCTCCTTTTCTGTGTCCAAGGTCTTGTGTCAATTTCTCATGTTCCTAGCGTAGCTAATCGTCTAAGCTGCTCGGGAAATGTTCGGTGCGTCGCCTCGAGCGACTGTGAAAGCGTGAGGGAACACCACGCCATCTATCGGTGATCATTCTACCTGTACAAAAGCGGCTAGTCAAGAAAACAAAATAACGCAAATCAATTGCAGGGTGATCCTCCGGCTTGTTCAAGCGCAGACTTAACTACCGCCACACCGGGTGGTGTCGTCGTGTGTATCGATTACGCGGCTTTGCTCGCCTACGGCAGGGCACTTTGAGGGAAAATAATGAAGAGTGATGGACTTAATTACATTACTAATGAACTATTTACCGCTGTTACGTAGCTTTCCTCTTAACTGCCTGTTCACCAGCAGTCACTTCACCTTTGTCACCCTGTAACGTCTAACTGCTATTTATCTTCAGCCGACGTGGGAACATTGACCGCTCTAACGCCATTCGTCGTCTCTCTCTCTCTCTCTCTCTCTTCGCAGTTCTGCATCCGGAGGGAGGGCGCCGGCGTTTAATTAAAAAAGTGCCCGTCGCATACAGTGTCAGCAAGAAGCGTAATACAGCAATTAGTGCCAGGAAGGGAGCTTCGAATTCCTAGAAAGCGCAATGACGACCGTCGCGGCCGGCGCACTAAATTGCGTCCCATTCGTGGCCAGAGCCAATGCACTCGTTGCACTCAGCCACACGTACTGCGTCATTCGGTCCGGCCTTCTTGGCTCGGTCGAACGTGGACCGCGTGTGGCGTGCTACGTGTAGCGAAAAAACGCGCCTGTGCGCAGAAAATAGAGATGGGCAGAGCGCGGTCGCACAGAGCACGATTGAACCCTGTAATACGAAGCTGTGTGAATTAATTACAGGGCTCCTAATTAACACTACTTCCGCTTGTTTCTTCTCAACTGAATGATCAGGTTCGTGGGAGAGATGTACAAGTTTTAATGCTACGCTGGAGATGTTATCCTGGCTGGTCGTCCGGCATGCTACTCCGGGTGCTGGGTGGTAACACGGTGTACACCGTGACCACATAAAAACAAATAACACAGAGAGTCAGGGACAAACATATACTCAATAGAGATATTCACGAGGTTTCTTTCAAGGCAGCGAGGTTGCTTACCACACCAACGCTTGGCATACATTTTCGTATTCCGCCCGCGTGAAATTTTGTACCTCGTCCCACGTATAATGCAGATGCAATTCCAATTAAAATTATTTATATCTAAATTTCGCCTTTTCTATTTAATCATAGATTTCAAATTGTCTTCAGAAGTTTGTTGCCTTTCGTCAGCGTGGCAAATGCAGAAACGTGTGCTTTACGTTCGAACTAGATTTACACAGCATTCGAAAGCCCTGCAACGTTGCTGCTCTGACTTGATGTGTAAAACAAGAGTAACCTTATGATCAAATTCGCAGTTGGGACAATTCGGCGGCCACTACTTTGTGACCTTCGTGAAGCATAATGTATGGCTCGTATATATACGAGCTGTACAACCATTTCCTCGCTTATCGGCAATGACCACAAATTAGTTGCGTAATGCGCCCCGCCCCGCCTAGCAGACAGAACGCCTAAGGGCCTCGTTTGCGGATTTCTTTATAAAAGCTCCAAATGAAGTTTTCAACCAAGGTTGTTGTAACCTGAGCTACAGTGACGTTTTATCCTTGGTTCTCAATTACTGTTCCCTCATCTCAGCGACGTTATATTATCGTCTATCACTCTTCTTGCTTTTGGCTGTGCTTTTCGTACCCAGATTGCGCCTTACACTGAATGAGTCATCGAAGCGCTGTTTCTTAATTACCTATTTTTTTCTGTCTCCGCAATGAAGCGCCTCTAATGAAACTATATTTCAGCGGCACAAGCCTCTTTTCACGTCACCACACGCAATATGGATGTTGCTTTCCTTTCTTTTTTTTTTTTCTCAGAGACAACAGCATCAAGGCCTCTCGCGCGTCTTATACACATTCCACCACTGCTAGCCAGCGTCTCAACTCAGGCTATTACGCAGCCAGCCAACGACTCAATAAGCTATACAGACCTCGTGTTCAAACGCCTTCCTATATATACGCGCATAGCGTCGAAGGCTGGTACAGCAAAAAAGCACATTTTTTCGCAGCATCGGAATGTTGATTGCCTTCTCGTCGGCAACGTGTTTATCCACCTGGTCCCGAACTCGTTCGAAATTAGCGCTAAGGCTGAGAACAGGCACGTCCTGCCATATACACGAAAGAATGCGCGACCTCAGTCGTAAAAAAGTAACTTCGCAACGCCGGCGTTGCCCTTCGAGATGTTCCTCGTAAGGACGCAGTTTGTTCCGCGGGCCGATCTATTACTGGCGTCCCGCCCTCAACTGCAGGTATACGGGACGTTCGGGTTTACGTCTAGCGTGCGCGATCGAGCGGCCTCTGGTGCGGCCAATCTATCGTAAGGCGCCGTCGTTTGAGCGACGCCTATAACACGAATCCATGCCTCGTAAAGCTCTGGCGAGGCAGTAAGCTCCCGCTCGTCGCTTGTGCGTCTATAGCAGCCCTTTTAGTGGGCGCCATAATTTTATAACCTTCCTGGCCTTCGGCTTCGTTATCTTCACGGGATGTTGAAGCTGAGTTATGCGCAGCCTACAGCAGTTCTTGGACAGAGCAGACCTTTCCGACTGAAGATATTTGCTTGGAATTTGTAGATGCTATCCTTTTGTCGCTCTTTAATGGTGGTAATAATGCGACGTTTACGTTTCTTTTTTTTTCATTCAACTTTCAGCAACGGGAGCACCTGGTGTCGCTCGTTCGCGAAAATAAACGAGAACGAGAGAAAAAAGAACATAAAAAAATGGGGTAAGTAGGAAGCTAATTGTTTTAGTAAAGAAACTGCCAAGCAAGTAATAAATTATAAGCCTGAGAATTTGATAGTAAAAATATAGCTTCAATGTATATACCAGTACGAAAATGAAGTAAAAGCAAAATGCGGCAGAGATTCTTGCTTCCAGTGTCGGCTTTGTAAGGTACTACTCTACAAAATGTTTGTGCACGTATCCGTATGCTTGTCTGTCTCTTCGACACCAACGCCAAACGTTATTCCCTCCTCCTCCTTTTTCTTTCCTGAACGCTAGGTACAGTGGGTATCACACTGCCCTTTTAGCACTTAAATATAAAAAAGAAAAGCTTTTTTCTTCTTTTCTTTTTCTTACCTGCTGTTGTCATTGGTGCTGCACATTATATATATATATTCTGACATCATGCCTTCATACGACGAAGAAAGGTGGTCTCTCTTGTCTGCCACGGGAAATCGTCGCCCCTTCTTTCGGTAACTTCGATTCCAAGATAACTTAGCGTCCGGCCAGAACAACGGGGCCACTTATGGGCACAGAGAGATCCCTCGACCACTCAATCGATGCAACACCCTGTTTCACGTCGACGGCGCAGATTCGCCGCTTCCCGCACACCAGCGTGGGCGGAAAGTTAACGTCTTCCCACACCTTTTCCTCGCCCCCTCGAAGCAGTGCCACAACATTACGCTCGCCCTAACAAGAGTATGTTCCGCGCAAACCATAGAAAAAAGGGTTAGTCCTCGAGTATAGTTACGCTGCGCCGAAGATTCCCCAATATCCCCGTCTACACGACCCGGCTTTTGGCTGCTCGCTCCTATCGGGCTTCCCAAAGTCTGCTGCCCACGCCTTTTTCGCACCCACGTCGATGTCTGGCGCCGCTCCACACACCCGGGGAAGAGCCAGGCGATACAGGCGATAAAGTTTCTCTCACGCCCACGCCAAAGCCAAGCCTCTTCCCAGAGCTCTCCCTATACAGAGGCTTCGGGGGAGCTCCTTGGCCCGTGTTCTGCAGGAAGTCGAAGGTGCTTCTTGTCTAACTGTCTACGTTTTTCCCGTGCGGCCGCCACCTTCTCGAGTTTCCCGTACAAAGCATTTTTTTTCTCTCGCTAAAACGGTTCAGCGCTGTACCAGTCGGATGAGAGTGGGTGCATCACCTTGGCGTAGGGTTAACAGTGCGATTAAGTGGCGAGGTTGAAAAAGCACGTGCTGCCTAGTATCCCATTTCACTTCCCTGTGGGCTAAGGAGCCATGAGTGACGAAAATGTCTAAACTGAGATAAAACAAATCAACACACTGAAGGAAAAGAGCAATAAAAGCACTAAGAGACATTGCATGCCATACAATCAGGGGACGAATGCCAAAGCTTTGTTCCCTTTAAGAATCCATGTTTGTGGCGATGACATAGAACACACTTGAATCGCCATTTCAGCGCCGCGTCGGTGCGTACATTTCGCGCGAAGCGCTGTAGGAGAGTTGAATCGTACGCTACGTGGTTGCCACTTCTTTGTCTATGTTCTTCTGTGTGTCTTTGTTTATTTGCATCTGTCTATGCTCTATGTATATATATGGTAATTGATTGTTGGTTATCTATGCTGATGGTAATGCGTATGGTTACGCGTACGGTCATTTTATATATACATGGGATAGGACAGTTAGGAGATTAGAGAAATCATAGAGGTTCGTTTCTAACGAAGAAAAATGCGAAGTTCCGTCAAGAAAGAAGAAGAAAACTATGATAATGATGAAAAAGAAGAAAACCAGCGATATCTCGCTTGCGACAACAATGACGATGGCGAAAACGCTATGATGAACACGCCAGCACGATGACTTGTTGTCCCCGTGGACTGAATCATCGCTGGGGACGACGAGTGTTTTCTGTCCTGGCGGCATTCTCTGTGACGTAACAATTGTGATGGTAATCCGCACAATGAGACTATCGACAGACGCCACGAAAGCCGGAGTAAGTATTCTCAGCCGTTATAGAGCAACCGAAGGGCACATCACGTAATTGGAAGAAGTGCCTATCAAAATGTGACTATAGAACATAACACTAAATTGGTTCAGACCAGTAAAAGTGTTCTCTGAAAGGTGTATTGATTCACTTTAGGAACAGTTTACACCCACTGGAGTGCATCTTTGCCAGAGAGCGATGATCATCATCCGTCTTCCGTGCAGTTAACCTTCTTGAAAACTCTGCACTCGCTGCTTTCCTGTCCACAATGCTACATCCAGCTGATAACGCTTATGTCATTCATGACCTGGAGCCACAGGGCAGGCAGCGTTAGAGAGAGGAAGGGTAAGCAATACAGACACCGATTATAGTCGTGGGGCAAAGCGATGCCCCAAAGGGTAGAAACTGTTTTTAGTACATTATTTGGAGCAGAAAGTTTAATTGTCTAGCCAGTAAAAGAAAGGTCGGTGGCGGATGCCCGTCGTCTACTTTAGACGTGCCGTGGGAGAAAGACAATTTGCGAAAGTGTGTGTAGAGCTACGAAATTGAACAGTGACCTACCTGAAGGCTATGAAGGATGGATTAATTATGGAACCATACATTCTATAAGCCACTGTTGTATCTGAATGAAATGGTCCTGCATGGTTATATTTCATAATGAAGTTATGCCGCGTGGCGACACAAACACATAATAATAAAAAGACACCCTTCATCTCTTTCGTCTTTAAACTCACGCCAACTCTCAGTGCCAGTACGTCGTATGACAGCACAAATTTCACGGTTTCTTGTTGTCCTTTGGTCGCGTATTGGTGCAGGAAAAGTCAGCAGAACTTGGTGGTTTCAGCCCGAAATGTAGACGTCGTTTACTGATAAACTAGTTTATTGATAAATCCGCGACGTCATGGAGAGCTGGTGAGGTAACTCCAAGGTGACGTCACCACCCGCCTTTCTCTTTTCTTTCTTGGCTCACGAGGCCTCCGCTCACGGTAACACTGGCGTGTTTTGCTGTCGCTGAAGCGTAATTTACCAACACCGCTTGACGCAATGTTCCTACTGAGTGTCCCTTTAGTGTCTATGTCGCCGACCAATAACGTGATTTTCATGCGGGAAAAAAAATAAAACGGTGCGAATTCGTCTCACGACTAGCTGACGACTCCTCCACGGATTCCAGGACCGTGCACCGTTTTAGCGCGGCGGAGTGTTTGCGGCAACGCGCGGTCGTTATACGTGGGCGGGCGCCATCCATGAAGCTCTCGCGTCCTTTTCGTTCCTCACTAATGCGGCATTCCTTTCTTTCCTTTCTTTTTGGGGATCTTTTCTTCCCTTTCCCGCGCATCACTCGCCTCGTCCCAAGTGCCGGCGCGCCGCAGCCGGGATTGTCTCGGTCGATTGGGCCACGGCTGGCGCTGGGAAGTCGGCGTTCTCGTTCGCTGCCGACTGCTCAGCGGGAAGGGTACGGGAGCACGTCCGGAGCAGGCTGGTAGGCTGTATTGTGAGCCCCACCTCCTTTCGGTATTTGGATAAGATCTCTCTTTAACGCATGGTATACCTCTGATCCAAACCCTTGTACCGGACTTAACAATCCATTTTACAGTTGCTAGAAGTCTCATTTTAGTTTTACGGGGAGAAAACAACTAAAGCAAAGTAGATAAATGAAGGTTTGCAGAATGTGAACGCTTACAAACTTGCGAGAACACCTATGTTTTTTTTGTATTATCAGTAACCTGTCAAAATGTACTTACGCCGTGCAGGCGTTCGAACTTCGCTTTATTTTAATTTTTTTTTTCAGTCTCGTGTTTAAACGTGACAATCCGTCATCCCCCATCTATTTCTATTCCATTTCTTCAATGTTAGTCAGAATTCTTATTTGATAACTGATTACTCCTAGTGAATTAGCTTTAAAAGATGAAAAAACAAGTAGCAGGGAGTACACGCTTTCGACCTCTCCGCTTTATTCCTCAGCTAAATCTATATAGCAAGGTTTATATCACGAAGACGAGAGAATAAAGACGGCGGTACAATCACGGTGGCATGACAGCCGAGGAATGACCACAACGGAGTGAAGGCGATGAAGTGACAACAAGCGAATGATAATGAGGACATGCCACGGTTGGAGTTCACGTCCGCGCTTACTTAATGTCCAATGTCCAGCCAGAATGTAATGCACGCTTTAAACCTCTCATTACGGTGTCGAAAAAAAAATGCAAATATACGATATTTTTTCTTCTATATACAACGCAGCGCACTTAGCCTATTTCACCTTATGGGTGAAGGCCATACGCGTTACGCTTTCT
This sequence comes from Dermacentor andersoni, assembly GCF_023375885.2. NCBI lineage: Eukaryota > Metazoa > Arthropoda > Arachnida > Ixodida > Ixodidae > Dermacentor > Dermacentor andersoni. The sequence goes on along the minus strand of NC_092819.1, from coordinate 92,817,042 downwards.
CATGACGACGCCTCTTCTTGCTTTCAGGATCTTTAGAATAACCGAGTCAACCTCACACACAAGTGCTTCGATACTGTTTATCACTCTATGGAATATGCACCAGATCCCGACAGGTTTCAGAGACTATTGAGAAGCAAGACAGCTTTCTATGCGGTCATTTCGAGCCAAGCCACAGCGACTTTCTTTTTTTTTTTTGCCCTTGATGTTCTGGATTGATGGGTTTTTGCGCCGCGGTGCCTGTTTACACTCAAGTAGTGAGAAAAGCAAAGCAGGCAGCACACGCAGGAGGCATTCTCCAGCCAACTTTGAAAACAGTCTGCTTCGGCGCTTGCCAAGGCGCAACTCAATTATTTACGAAGGCTCGCCGTCTTCACCCTCAGTTGCGGGTTTCCGAAACAATGCGCCCATTGCCTAGGAAGAAGCGGGTCGTCAGCTTACACTGATGTAATCTTTGCTGAATCATTCAAGGCCCAGGCATGTTGTCGCAGCATTAACGTCGTTGAAACAAACTATACATTTAAAAAAATGGGTTCTCTGTAGTTCATGCATTCAAAGCAATTTTACATTTCTAATTTATTTTTAACCAAGATTGTGAGTAGCTTGTAGGTTTTTCTAGGCTCTCGGCGAAGACGCACTGGGTTAAATAACAGTTCGTTTTTTTACTTCACTGAAATTCTCGGATATCGCGCGGAGGACGAGGCTTTCGAGGTGAGATAAGATGAATGCAATATTTAGTGGCTTGCTCTTTGACACGAAGGTTTGTAAAGGATGTGGCATCTCTGTCTGGGTAACTTATATTCAAGTTGACGCTAAACAAGGACAGCGCTGCTCGCAGACACTAAAGAAACCGTCGCTAAATCAGATTCCCCGCAGTACGTGGGATTCGCTTTCAATGTTTGGCTTTCATTAAACTTCTGCTGCTATATTTTCCTGCACGAAAAACTTCAGTGCCGTAACAGTTACAAGCCACGACTAGAAGCGAGATAACTTTCAATGCCTGCAAAAAATCAAGGGTGCTTAAAGCCCTTTATAGATGCAGTCGCCAGTCAACTGAAATATTGAGTAGGGCTATACAACCCCAAGAATTTCGAACAAATAGTCTCTCGTCATTTTTGTATCTCTCATTTTTTTTTAAATTCCTGCCAAATATTGGCAGAACCATAGGAAGGGGGCAGAGGTAGCGTTTTCTTCGGTATATTACGGCACTCTGCTTCAACATCGCATTCTTGCAGAAACTTTGATGTTGTAATAAGACTGCTGCCAATATATGCCGCTGTAGGTTGGATTAGAGGTTGCCTTTGACTCGCTATTCGTGTTTCGTGTTCGCCGTATAGTGAAACTTCCGTTTCCAAGCGCAGGTTTCACTCGGAATGTTTTAAAGGCTCGCAATTTCCAGGTCCTCAACCCCAGTCTCGCTCGCCGTACGGTTCAAACGCCTTCCACGCCTTGGGGCTGTCGCTTAGTGAAGCAACTAGTCGTCGGAATGCAATAATCATGCTCGAAGCACTAAGACGACATATTGACGCGCCTCTACAGGTAGACCAGCTTCGTGTTACAAAGTGTAGTCGCACATCAACACGAGCCTAATGGAGTTATAAAGACAACGTGACGTCGAAGCTGAGCTTCAGAAAAGTCGAAGATATTAAAATAAAGCGTTATTTAGAAACGAAAGTCTAGGAAATATGGCAACAGAAAAGCCTGCAGGAATGCTACCACACATCATTGGTAATAAGCCATTGTTGCCAGCCTGCTCCACGCTTTCCCTTTCCTGTTAATTGTGTATATGTGTTCAAAACAAATAATAATAATAATAATTGGTAATAAGCCCTGGTGGAGAAAAGAAAAATACATCTGAAAAATGGAAGAAGAAACGCATGATGACATAAAATGAAAGTAAGAACATGAAAAAGATAAAGATAAAACAGGTTCATACCATTTCGGCACATGGCAAAAGTGCTTAGTTTTTATGCACATAAAAAAAAAATAAAGTGTGAATTATCGCGTCATAGCCAACAGAAGCGAACACACTACGCTTTGTAGGCGTACGCTATAACTTAACACTTATTTGCACAGGTGGTCTTCGCGTGCCTCCCAGTGCTTAACTTTAAGGAAGCCATGGAGCTTAATTTTGAACACGCGCTATATATGCAAACAAGCAAAGCTCACCTCGCTCATAGCATTCAAACACAATTTTCATTTCACTTGAGAGGGACTAATTCAGTTGAAATCAAGAAACACGTAAATGTTTCTGTTTATCGTAAGCAGCAAAAAATAATTTTAACTAATCTCTATAGTTGCCGTTCGAAGAAATTTGCTGTATTAAAGTTGGAATTTTCTGACTTTTTTTTTCTCGCGTGTATTCTTTACAATACAGCGAAATATGACAGCGCTCTTGACAGGAGAAGAACCGGACAACCTCGCTTAGCAGACCGCGATATGAAACTAAGAGGATAAATCGTGAGCAAAATCGAAATGACTCACTTCAGCAGCAAACTTAGACGAAATGTGCTAAAAACTAAATATCACTGACAAGGAAATATCTATGTGGTAACAATGACGCGCTCAGTGACAGCGCACTTAATAGCTGTCACACACAGCCTCGCGCTGCTGTCTACAGTGCCACATTGTCGAGCAAATGTGAATGGGCCAACTTCATTTCGGTACGTCGCAGCGTTGGGTTCTACTTATGACGGTTTGTCTGTTAAGAGATGCTTCGAATTGCTTCTACCTCGAATGTCAATATTAATCTTGCTCGTATTGGAAAATGAAAAATATGTATTTTCTGGTTTCGGGCACTGCTTTTCTCGCGGTTCGTGGTTTTTATGCGTTGCATATTGCAATCACTCAGTTCAGCCCTTGGGCGCGGCCGGGCAGCCACCATTGACCTTTAGCGCAACCACGTGACGTGACGTCACGACAGCCGGAGGAAAAGCTGGGCCCCAACTCGCGCGGTCGCGCGCGGCCGCAGCCACCACCTGACTCCCGCTCCTCCCAACTCCCAAATATGCAACGCATTCTTGGCTTAACCAAGCTAAGCCTGGCCATTTTTTTTTCTTTCTTTCTCTCCATTGACATGATTTTTGAAAAAGAATTGAAACACTAGAAAAGTCCGAGGTGTTTACAAGCATTAAAGGTATCCTCTTCATGACGTCATCTCCTGGAATACTTCAGGCTTCGTCCGCACGACACGAGCACCACGCCAGTGTGGCCGCCTTCCAAAATTTAAGCCTGTTGTTCTGACGCAAAGCGGCGCTAAAATGTGTTAAGCCACAATGACCAGCGCGCACACTTCAATATGCTTCACTTTCTCTCTTTCTTTGTTTATTGATTTCTCTCTTTCTCTGTCTGTTTGCTTCTTTCTGTCTTTCGTTCTTTATCGCTCTCTTTATTCCTTTCTTTCTTTTTGCTTTCGTCTATCGCGGTCTTTGGTTGTCCGTTGACACCTTTCGTTACATCCCCCCTTTGAAGCTTCGACTAAGCAGTAAAGATTCCTTAGCACGCGTTTCAAACACTTTATTTTTTGCCTTCCTTTGGCAAGCGCTTTCTTCACACCGATCAGCAGCTTGTCGTTTCCTGTCGCGTCCAAGACACACTGGGCAACGTTGTTTACGCTGAATAAGGTTCCATGGGATCAGTGAAGTTTTCTTCATTTTTTTTTCCTCCATGTTTTCCAAAAGTCCCCAGAACTTTGTTTCACCAAAGTGACGAGACGTTTAATTTCAGCGAAGACATGAAAATCAATAACATTTTACTGAACTATGGCTTTTTCTCACTGAAACTTTCTAATCGTCGGCCCGCTGAGATGTCCTAACAGTGGACCGAGCTGTCGCACTGTCCGACATGCGAGAAGTTCCACAAGGCGAGATCCAATATTGATTCTCTTTCGTTAAACTGTCGCGTGACTAATAAGACTGATAGAGATAAAAAAATATATAATATAACCACCGCCCCCGACGAGACAAGGACAAGGTGCTTTATGAAACCATCACTATCGTTCGAGATAAAATTACTTGATACTAACACGCTATATTCGTCGATGCGTCATATGTTAGCGCGCATAAGTGACGCCCCTGCTGCAACCGAAGCATCGTAATTTTTTTCCCAACTGATCAAACAAAGCAGACTGACGTCAGAGTAATTAAACTTTTCTGGGCGCTGTCATCAAGGAAAAACGAAAAGAGCACGTGGTGTTCCATGAGAACAAGCGCAAACGACAAGAACGAAGCGAAGAAACGGCAATATGGATCGCTGAACACCTCGGATTTTTTTTTTTCAATTTACCGTGAATTTACCAATGCGTAAGTTCTGGAGAAAAAAAAACTGCAAGCAAGGACTGAATCGGACAAGGAAACTAATAACGAATGCCTAAAATTGCGCCAGCATCCTCCATTAAACGTTAGCCCTGACTCCCTCGCACCTAAATCATAGAAGGAACGCTGCCATGATACTGCACTTTAACCGAGTGCGCATATGATTAGATTTGCAACATTTCTCGTTTCTTTCTTCTCGCTAACTCATTTGGCATTTCTTTTTTTCTGTATTATTCACACTATAAAGAAATGTTATGTTCTCATTTTTATTCAGAAATGCCTATTTCAAGGGGTTATTTCTCCCTTTTTATTTCTTTTTATTGTGTCAAATGCATGTCAGAGAAATGTCGATTTTTCATTTCTCTCACTCGCCACCACTTGATGATGCTGCATTCTCGTTGTTCCGCCTGATTCGTGCGACGTGTATGATCTAGTGCACTTGAATGACTGTTTAAAGTGTGTAATAGCCCCCGTTATTGCCTAGTTTCGATATAGAAATGTAGCGCAAGCTGCTACTAACGACTATAAACGAGGCGTGGCACCCGTCAAGCTAACGTGATTAATGGCGTTTTCACACAAACGCGCGCGCACACACACACACGCGCACGCACACGCACACACACGCGCGCACACACACACACACACACACACACACGCACGCACGCACGCGCACACACACACACACACACACACACACACACACACACACGCACGCACGCACGCACACACACACACACACACACACACACACACGCACACACACACACAAGGCAATGTTGGAATCTCAGTGCTGACGCCCGTTGTTGCAATCGGGTCGCAAGCCCCAAGGGTAGCGTTGGCCTGGCGGCCTGGGGCACAACTGGAAGCATCCGAAGGTCCCGGCAAAGCATGAGTCGACTGGTAACAGAACAACTTGTTTATTCTAACATCGCAAAAGAGCGGCCGGTCAGGTCGACCGAAGTGGAGAGACGGGAGTGCACGTTACTCAACAGAAGAAATCGGAGCCTCTCTCTCGGCGTCCGGGGGCAGCTGCTCTTATACTCTCGGAGTTGAGGGCAAGAAGGAACGTCTCGGGATGAGACCACGTGACTCTGGGCCCGGACAGGCTGAGAGACATGTTGAGACGAGTGTAGTGACGCATCGCCGAGCCGGCGCCGATCAGACCTCCTCGCTTCACACTTGGGGAGCTCCTCTCCCCGGCTGCCGCGCTTTGACAAGCGTGGGCACACACACACGCACACACGAAGACACGTGGCACTGAAACACGCCTGGACGCGCTTGGCGGGGAGGCTTTGCGGCAGCTCCGAACGGGCCAAAATGTCCGCCGCTTTGAACGAAGCCCCGGCGTCCGTTGCATCCGCGCCGGCTATACCGCGCGCCGTAGGCGAAACGTAACAGCAAGAATTACGTCCGTTTTCCGGTGACGCCAATGTAGTTACCGTTTTCAACAGCGTGAAATGAGTTGGCACCATCGTGCAGCGTTTGCCGGTTACAACCGCTTGAGGCCATTTTCGAATCGTTGACACGGCTTCGCTCCATTGTCGTTTCGTAACCGCACCGTTGTCATCATAAGCGCAGTGTTCTACAAGAGCACTATCGTCGATCGATTGCCTGCTGGGATAGGAATATGATTCAGACGTCTCTGGGAAACGTTCATTCTGGATTTCGCAGAGATTTGTCACTGTCCGTAAATATATGTTTGTGTAATCTTAAAGATCTCGCCAGGGAACCCATAAACATCACTATCTTTCTAGTTCTTTCTCTTTCTCACTCCATCCTCACCCCACCCACTCGTTTCGTTGACAGCGACGGTAATACCAGCCGTCACAGTTCGGCTACTAATAAGTGGCGTTATGTGCGTTATACTTTGACAAATAAATAAATAATATAGCTCCCCTGAACGCTGCTTTTGCGGCATGCAAACTGCTTTATGGTGCTGGGAGCGGACGCTCGGAGTTCAATATTTTCAATGTCCAGTTCTTTATAAATGAGTTATTTTAGATGACTACCAATCAAGAGATATACGTGTTCGCTATTGAGAATAATTCGCTTTATCCGGATCGGTTATATACGAGTCCGATTGTCATGGCTAAAAAAAAAGGACAGGAGGATGGGGGGGGGGGGGGGGGGGGGAAGCTGTGCCCTTCAGACACAGACGCAAGAGATGAGGCGTCGGCAGCGGAAAAGGGCGCTGGTGCACTGACGTCTATGACGATGCTCGCAAAATGAACGTCGATGGGAATGAAGTATCGCAGTGCAGGCGTCGCACTGTGTACATGGGGATATTCCGTAAGTGACCATCCCGTGAGCGGTCCATTACAGCGGCCGCTGATTGGCTAGAGCTGTACCAGTGAGAATAAGACTGGCTGGGGGCGCCAGTCTCCTTCTCACTGGTAGCCCAGCACAGCCGATCAGCACTTAAGTAGCAGCTGAAATGGACGGCCCACTACGTGGACTCAAACACAATATCCCCCCTCCCACCTCCCCTTAGAATACACTACTTTCCTCGTGTTTACTACCGTGCCCTATAACCGGAAGGTAACGCTTAATACGCAAATAAGTAAGCAAAAAGCGTCGATGTTCGACAGCAGCAGCAGCAGCATGCGGCATGTCCGGAGAGAGGTTCCCACTTGAGCCGAGAGTTACACTGTAGCAGAGCAAACACGATCGATTTACCAATTTTCCCGAGTTCCAGACTGGTTGGATTGGTGTAGCCATCCGCTTCATTTATTCGTTGCCCCCCCCCCCCCCCCCCCAGTGATCCGCAATGGCCACATATACAAGTGTATAAGCCAGGAATCCGGGTGCCTCGACCTCTTTCCCAAACTAACGAAAAAGAACTGAGGCTCTATCTAAGTGCATCGAACCTCGCATTCCGGGACAGCACATCACACACGCGTCGTACATACGCGCGCTTGGTCAAGCCTCTATACGCACAGTCGCGGGTCACAAATGACCTGATGGTAAACGCCAGAAATTGTCCGCGTTGCGGCAAATTACCGTATAAACAAAGCCAGTAAACACACGCCCTAGTTTCGTATAGCAGCGAGGTACCTGGCTTTTGCGCTCCTGACGGCCGATTGATTTTCGCAGTCACTTTGGCAATCGTAACGTTAATGGACTTCCGTTGAAAGCTTTTGCGGGCGTGTATCGATTGCGTATCTTCCCTATGCGTTCTATTTATGTTTCTGCCTTTCTCCCATACTGTTGCAATGTATAATCCAATAAATCGAATTTTATGATGCCGTTTCACTTTCGGTCTTCTTGCTCTCTTTTTTTTTCTTTTCTTTTCTCTCGAGCACGAAGTAACCTCTGACATATGATACGGAGACTTTCGGGCAGACATCCCTTCCAGTTTTGTACGGTTCGTGCACTTTTGTTCCTGTCTGTATAGCTTCCAACTCCGTTTCCCCCATTTTCCTTTTTCTGCGCCCTGTAGGGCAATGAGCCGGATACTTTTATCTGCAGTAAACCCGTGTTTCTTTCCCGTGTCACTGATATCTGACAATGTCGCTTTTAGTCAACGCATCAAGTTATCGCCATGGGTCGAATCACTATACACGGTGTTTCACTTAACTTGAACCAAAAATTTTAAAAATGTCATTAACCGCAACTGAATGAAACCAGTGACATGTGGTTCGCCGTCATGTAGCGCTCCCTAGGGTATTTTTTTTACATTGCACTTAATTAGTTAACTAAGATCAATTATGCAATTTTTTTAAATATTCCCTTTAGGCCCAAGTGCGTTTCCTTACGTTGTAGAGGGCGTTTGAAAACGACCGATCCAAATTTTTGTGGCAACGTACATGATGCGTGGTTATTTCTTTTCTTTTTGGCGTTTAAAGAAAGCCCATGAAACAAAACCACGTGACTACGCTCATGTGCTACCTTATTGCAGCGCTCCCAATCGCTGTTCGTGCGAAAGACTCGTGCGCGTGGACCGTGGCGAATTGAGCGGCCGCGGCTCTAGGCATTGGCTACGCAGTGTGTCAGCATCTGTGGCGGTGGCACACGGAAAGGAAGCGCCGTCGTCCCTGATGAGCGATAGGCTCGACGCACGCATACGCGCGGTTGAGCGCGCTGCAATACGATAGCGCACGAGCGCACACACGTGGTTTTATTTCATATTTAGCAGGATTTCTTTAAACACCGGAAGAAGTCACCACGCAGCATGTACGTTGTCAGAAAAATTTTGATCGGTCGTTTTCAAACGCCTTCTCCAACGTAACGAAACGCATTTGGCCCTAAAGGGAATATTGAAAAATACATAACTGATATTGGTTAATTAACTAATGAAGCTTAAAGCTATCATAAGGAGCGCCACATGATGGCAAACGATGTGTCGTTGGTTTCATTCAGTTGCAGTTAACCACTTTTTGTTAAAAACCTTGGTTCAAGTTACGTGAAAAATCCTGTATATAGCAAGAGGCTCTTTATAAAGATCTGATGAATTCAGGTCGTCCATCATTGCTAAATCTGAATTACTCGTTATAAGATTACGCTATACGATTTCGCTGAGACCTCTAATGCCGCCACCAGCACTACAGCGGACAAATCAGGAAAGATTATGCTCACTGAGGCTTTGCTGTGATACCGCGTGGCGCTGGAGGCAATTCATGTAGTACGCCAATGTAAGCAAAAAAAAAAAAAGGTAATCAATTTTTATAGCACATCCGGAGACTTCGTGTATCTGTTCAGACATGTTAGAAAGCCGCTCTTCTTTCTTTCCTTCCTTCTTTCTTTCTTTATTTCTTTCTTTCTTTCTTTCTTTCCAGTGTAATCTATATATCCACTGCTCACCTCCCCCCCAAAAGAAATCACCTTATATAGAATATGCGGATACTTCCTGTATCTGTTCTGACATGTTCATAGGGCTTTCTTTCTTTCTTTCTTTCTTTCTTTCTTTCTTCTTCTTGTCCTTTTTTTTTGCAATGTAAGCTATACACATTCTACGTGGACAAACGTGTGAACCCTTCTTTTTGATGACAATACCAGGAAATGTGAAGCTTTTTGGCTCCTGTTCCCTTTCTCCGCATTCAGGCAGACAACCTTTGGTTTTCCTGACGAATTAATGTTGGCCGTAAAGTGTTACATAGTTAAATTTTTTATGAGCGTAGGTGCTGAAGAGAGACAAGGTCTGCGTTCCGGCAACATCAAGTGCACGCCAAAGGCAACAATACCGCTGCTGACCAACGCTATAACAAATATATTGGCTTTGCTCTATAGGGTGATCAATAGACTTCCACGCAATTTGTTTGTTGAAAGTTTATGCAGACATTCGTCGGCAGGAACTGTAAGGCCATACAAGTCTGCACGCTCTCAGTAAGCAATCCATAAGCATGACACCCTACAGAAAAAAAAGAAAACAATATGCCCCATAAAGGTGCCATATTCAATATTTCGAAATGAAACATATAGGTTTCTATTAAAGGCATGTTTTTCCTATGCGTAATGTGTTGTTATTGGATATGGTACATGATTACGTTACGCTAAATTTTACACTGGCAAAAAAATATTAATAAACCAAGCAGGCAACAAGGACGCGAACGACGAGCCTTGTTCCTTTCTTTGTCTGTCCGCGTCCTTTGTCTTTGTTATTTATTTTGCCACTGTAAAACTCAGCTCAACGTAATCATAAACGTGCACCAACTAGCCCATTTCATTGCTTTTCCTAATGAATAAGGTAGTTATGGAGAATACGTTTCTTTCTTCTTTTTTTTCAGTAACGACAGAAAAGCGTATACAACCCTTGCGTAGACTGAGTATAGATCTATTTTTGGGCGAGCCACAATGTAGCTCCCACTGCCACACGATGGCCCTTCTCCCACGCACTTCGCCTCGAAACTAACCATCGCTCGAACTCAAAACTTCCATCAGAAAGACCAGTTGCTGTCGTTGTGCCTCGTGGGAAATAAGAGAAATGGCTCGCGTTGTTTTCTTTGGAGCGTAGCGAGCTTTCTGTAAAAGACTGCGATATCGAAGGAGTTCATCAAGAGTGTGGGCGCGCAAAAGCTAACGCTATAGAAATATTAGGAACATAGCTAGAGTTTCTGCGCACATAACAATGACGCCGTGTGGGAGGATTTTAAACACGACAGGTAGGAGGAAGGTGCTTTCATTCGGTGTGCGGAGTGAAATTTAATTTTGCGAACTCCTCCTCGATTGGACAAAACGCCGCAACCAGTAGCGGTGAGTGCGCCCCTAAGATAACCTCCGAAAATCGTTTTTTTTTTTTATAGCTTTTGCTGAGCTTTCTGTCCATTGCATATCAGCGCTCGTCAGTCATTTAGTTCTTGCTCGTGATGTTTTTCCAAAGTGCTGGACCTCGTTTTATATTCTATACGCAACCTGAAAGAGCAGACAGACGAACGATGTTTATCAGCCGCTGTATTACAGAGTGAGCGGGACAGTGAGTGAGAGAGTGTGTGTATGTGCTGGCGCTTGCTTGTGCGCGCCGTCTATATTTTTTCTTTCATCACTTCCTGAAGAACTAAGTTAAAAGAGCTTCTCATGGACATCATAGGACGAAAAACTCATTTTTTTCCTAATCTATGAATAATATAAGCACAAAAAGCTCAGCACGAACAGGCCTTAGTAACTGAAAATGGGCATTTAGGAATTCAAGCAGCAGTTACCCGAAAATCGTACGGTCCGAGAAAATTTCAAATAGAAAGAAAATTAAACATAATAAAAATGCAAATTTATCAAGCAGATGTTTCTCACTCTCTCTCTCTCTCTCTCTGCTTCACTTAATTCGATGACAAGGCTTAGAACGAACAATTAGGCAGGCCTAACGCAGATATCAACTAGCGATGTAGGTCACAGCAGCGTGTCGTCTATTAATAGCAAGTGCCAAGCACGGCCTCCCAGCTCGCCAACGTCTGCGATGTACTAGGCGCTCTTCCTAAGTTATATGATCGAGTCACCCAGCGACTAGCAGCCTACAGAGCAGAAAAATGAACTCACATCCTACCTGTGTTCGCGAAGCACGTAGCACTTTCGCATGGCCGCGCACTGTTTCTCTCGCTAGCCTAGACGGCCTCCACCTCGCGCTCTTTCGAGTCGGTATACGTGCAAACGCAAAACGCACTATTGCGGAGTGGCGTTGAGACATGCCCCAATTATATGCGCCGGCGAATCGCCTCACCCACTAATGCAGAGTTCGTGTTAAGTATGCGCTGTCATCCCTCCGTAATTAAGAGCAAGAATGCGCAGCTTCAGTGTGGCGTGAAATTCCTGTGACGTCCCACACGCTGAATAACTCGCGCACCTCCGCGGACTCGCTTTCGTTAACTGATAGAGGAAATGATGACGCACTATGGAGTATTAGCTGCAATTTTATGCAATACGAGTGGCTCTCGTTTGTTGTTTTCTGTATTTTTTTTCTCGTTGCATGTAAAATTTCTCTCTCTCTATCTCTCTACACACACACACACACACACAGACACAAACACACGCATATATATATATATATATATATATATATATATATATATATATATATATATATATATATATATATATATATGTACAAACACAACGCACCTCAAAGTCACGCGTTATACACCGCAACCAACAGCGCAGACGATGAAACAGGAGACATACGAGCGGGATAGGTTCTGAATTCACAAACCTTTTCGTTCTTATAAGTGCTGTTTGCCATTGGGCCGGCTGCCATCATTAATTATGTGTCCGACATCCTGATTGGCTGGCATCTACACTCTTACGAGCAGTTATAGCTTAACAACGCTTCTAATTTTGAATAAAGCCACATACTTCACATACGCTTGTATACCTCATGTTCCGTCGTCGGCAATGTATATATATATATATGCCACGTTGAACCGTAGGCAACTAAGCCAGCTTCAATCTAGCGAGCGATTCGTTATCTCTTCGCCATCGTTACATCATACGGGTATGCATATCGGTGTACGATGATGCTACGGATGCATTTTATCTTGTTGTTAAGGTGGAGTCCAGACTAACAAATTTCCTCTGACTAATGAACGTATTGTAGATTACTATTAGGGCTCAAAGTAGTTCGGTGATATCGATAAGCGATGCGACAAGTCCGCCACAATGTTCATTATTGTGAGAACGCTTAGTAAGCAGTGAGAGCCTACGGATAACCTATGTTTCACTGTCCGTCCTAAGCGCTCAGCGCTGACGTATATTGTGACTGCGGAATATAATTCCGGAAATATTAAGAGGTATCGATTACTGGGCAGCTTCAACAAAGACTTGGACCCATGTAAACTTGCTTACCGAAAGCCAAAGCACTGTATCTACACGTAAAATGCCGCACTCTCGTAAATGCCGCTTTTCTTTAAAGGAAACGTAAAAAAAAAAAAAAGTACACACAGCCGAAAACATGATCACCACCGCACAAAGAGAAGCTCATTTCGTACAGAGTTCTTGATCACATGAAGCGTTTGCATGTTAACAAAGATTATCATTACACACTCACACAACAATGAGTGAGTGTTAAAAGAGGATACGCTAGCTTAACATTTAAAACCGCGAGTCATAAAGGGAGACATAGTTTGATCGCTCAAAAACGTCACGTGCAACTCACATGAGGTTGAGTGAAGTGACTGCTAGAACGACACTCGTTCGTAACAGGCAAAGCGATAGAAAATGTGTCCCAAAACTACACGCGATGTATGAGAGAACAATTTACAGCGTGTCATTCCTAAATGATTTTCCGGCGCCAAGAAGAGCACAACGTTTCTAAACTATTATGTGTATAACACATACGCGTATTCGCATACGCCTTCCATCGGAATGGGCACCTGCACTTCCAACAACGAGAGACTGTCCACTTTTGGGGGTTACTCCACGCACTAATCTACGATGGAGAGCAACTCAGGGCACGGAAAGGGGCGGGGGGGCTTCGCGAGAAGCGACGTTTGCGTTCGCTCAATAAGCGTGCCTAGGCGACTCCAAACGAGCTTATCCACTCCCCAACGTCGAATGGCGAGCAGCGGCGAGGTCCAGAGACAGCAGCTATCCCAGAAGCTGCCTTGGGCGCAGAACTTTGCTAATGGCCCGTTGCTCGATGCGGTGCAACTGATCGAGCGACCTTTGCCTTCTTCGTAATGCGCTTCCACGGCTGATCGGACAGAGAGAGTCGCCGTAGCGGGAGATTCCAGTCGAATGGGCTCCGTATAATTGAGCGTTGGAAAATGACGACATCGACTGGTGTTTGTGTACAACCGGGAGACGGAAAATAGAGCACCGGCGCTCATGGCCGTAAGCTGGCCAAAAAAAAAAAAGAAAATGAAAATGTCAGACGTCAACAAGTATGTGGTATACGCTATAGATTAATGCAAGTGTTATCACCGGCATGTTTATTTCCTGAATAACTGCGCGATTTTAGACTGACCGGCTTAAGTTTCAAAAGCGCTCCTGTATTAGGCTGGCAAGCTTATTTTTAAACAAACAAAGAGCGAACCACACAATCACGTGGGTTGCATTCTGGAAAGATACTATTGGCTGAACTGTCAATTCTGAATATTCTTGCTTGTTTGTTTAGCTGGCATCAGCTTTGACAGTTCAGCAAATACTATGTGATATTTGCAGGTTTCTTTCTTTTGTTTTACTGCGAAGCTGTCCATGGCTAGTATCCCGGGATTTCCTCGTGGCGTAACGTCGACAGATAACTATCATCCTCTATGCTTCATACCTTCAAATACAATGTCTCATACCTCCGTAAGACAAATGCTACAAGCACTCAGTAAAGTGAAGCGGCATGCAACGAGACAGGAGACATTGAGCACTTTTTGTGGTCCTGCCAGCAATTCCAAGATGAAAGAGACACTCTCCTGAAGAATCTGCAAAACAAGGACCTTCCGCATGCGCGCCTGCAACACCTTATATTTCCCGAGGGATCAGTTACAGCGCGCAAAGAAACTTCTCGTCTCCTCATCGATTTCTTAAGAGAGACTGGTTTGATGGACATATGGTGAAACCCTTCAGCGGTATTGTGCGAGACGCTCAGGCGGAGCAATTGCCGGCCTTGTTCGCCAGGCTAAACCCGCCTGTTGCTACAATTCACCACCGCCACCACATGAAGCGAACAGTGCATGCATTGTTTGGAATCACAGATACAACATACAGAACAGCATACGTTTGAAAGAACAAGCTCAAAATAGGCATCCGAACCACATAATTGATGATAAGGCGCTCCTGCGCCCACGTGGAATTCGAAGCACGTAGCGCTCTCCCGCATACGTTTCCCGGTAAAAATTACTGCTGCACAAGCTGCCACGGCAACGGCAGCTTGACGGTAGCATATGAACCAGGGAGGGACGTAACTACACACTTTCCTACGTAAAAAAAGAAGCCGCCTAGCAATAAGAATTGTGTTGTGGCAGTGGTATGGAAAGGCCGCGTATAGGGAGGCCTCCTAGAAACGTATTCTGCGAAGATCACTTTTGGCGACAGTGTCGCCTCGGCGATAGTACCGCTGTAAGGCGCTCGCTGACTGGCTGTTTGAGCAAAATCGGAAGACGTAGTGCTCAACTAGCCGATCAGCTCATCTGGTTTCGCTCAACCAGCCAATCTGCGCGCGCATGATGGCCAAGACGTGGCCAAGGCGATAGTATCGCCGAAGTGGATCGTCGCAGAACACGTCCCCTGAACAGCAGCGTGAATGCGAGGCGCGGCGAAATTCTCTTATCCCTGGTCAACTCTTTTTGGTACACGAAGTAGCGTTGCAAGCCAAGTCGCAGGCCGTCGTAACGTCTTAGGCTAATTATTAGTTAAAAATGCATGTAAATGTCGCCACGTGAATAATTTCAACATACCTTGCAATATGCAATCATTCTAGTTGTCCTTTACAGCGTCGTTGTCCAACCACCTTCACAGCGTGGATTGGAGACCAATTTTTTTTTAATTGATATGAAAATAGGAGAAAGAGATATAGATACCCTATAATGATGGCGGCTATTCACTTTCGCAATAGTAAATATAATAAAAAAATACAATTGTAAGGTAAGAAGGACCAACGTTACTGGGTCAAAAATCTAGAGAATATAATGGAGACTTCCAGGTTTTGTGACTCTTTATTTGGTCTTTTTTATTCCTTTTACCCCTTTCCCCAGCACAGAGTAGCCAGCCGGTATTTACACTGGCTAACCTCCCTGTCTTTCCTTCCCTGTTGTCTCTCTCTCTCTTGTTATTTGGGACAGCTTGCCTATTGGTTGTCCTGGTTTGTTATCTCCAATTTCGATTTCGTTCTCCGAAACTAGAATAGTCCAAGACTCATTTATTATCTCTAAGTTGTCTTCAGTTCCGCGAACTCTACCAACATATCTCCTCTGTGCCATGGTTGCCAATTGCCTTTTGCCCAGCCTATTTCTTGTTTTTTTCCACTCCCGCACTGAAATGGCCCATTACTTCAGCATACTGAGTTCTCGCCTCTTATCATTGCTAATTCAACGTCCTCGTAGAACTGTTCTACATCGCCATCACGACTGGACATCTATACGCAGTCATATACCTCTCAGTAAAGTCCCTCAAGCATACACAAGCGCCACGTCCGTGGAAAAAAAAAACTAGAAACGACGGACGCACCACTCTTTGCACAATCCGACCCGCGAATGCCCTACGCGAGAGGCTGCGTGGTCCGGCGTCGCACGTATCCTAACGTGCTCGACCGTTCCCGTTCCCTGCCCGCTTTCAACACGTCCATTGCGTAGGCAATCAATTTCACGTGCCTGTTCCCGGCAGACGCGCTGGGGAACTCGTGGCAGCCGCGGCGCACCAAGCCGAGGCCCTCCTCTCCGGACGGCGACCGAGACTGCGCACTCGTTCGTGCGCATGTCCTCCCCGGCTGATTCAATCTACTCGCACGGCAATATGCGGCCCGTTACAGGACCCCCAACAGAACCCGCCTTCTTTTTTTTCTTTCCTCCGCCATATACGCTCGGTTGGCTCTCCCCGAGGAATGGCGGCTGGCCGCGGCATGCAAGGTTCGCCAACGGAGCAGCGCCCAGAGTCAATGTTTGCTCTCGGCACACATCGGAGAACCGGCAACGAATCCAGTGTGCTGCTGCCGTATACGTCGAACTGCTTCGCAGAACGCTCGTCCTCGCGCGCGGGCGCGCCTCTCTCGCGTCTGTGAGACGCCGCGCTCCCGTAAGTCTCAAAGGGGAGCCGCTTGATTTGCCTTGCTCGGGCAGTCGCAGATCTGCGTACGCGCGCAGACAGATTCGCCGCAGCGATTTGTGCATTTGTGCCCGTGACCGAGTCGCGTTCTTTTGCCTTCTGCTGACAAAGGGGCCGCTCAAGCGGCTCTGATGGCACCGACAGGTAAACCACCAACGGCCGCATGCAGCACCTGCTTGATGGAATCTCGTCTTCGCTCTGTTTTCTTTGAGCGATTCTGTGGCGTCAGCGCAACTACTGGTGTTAGCGGTTGAATAATAGCTAAGCGATCACGTTCAATCGGCCTATTTTACGTCGGTACTGAATTGCCGTGGTTCCGCGAACCGTAGCCCGCAATCCCACTCGTCATGAAAAATTCCCGCCCTTGGATAGTGTATTCCGTTCGCACTTCGGCGATATTTTTGTGGCGCTAAAAATGACATGGGAACACAATTTATACTGTTTAAATATTGCGGTGTTCTACAATATGAATTGCTCGCGCCACTTGGTCAGCATGACTATCCTCTTTCGCAGCATAAAATGCAAATTTGGGATAGACATGGGAAAACTGCGCTAAGCACTGCGTTTTAGTTTTCAGGATCTTTCGCTCGTTTGCTAAAAAGGTTGTTGACGTCTCAAGAGAGAGAGAGAGAGAGAGAGAGAAAAAAGGGGAGGAGAGACAGGGAGGTTAGCCAGGGTAAGTACCGGCTGGCTACCGTGTGCTGGGGAAGGGGACAGAGGGAACAAAAGGTGAAAGGGGACGTCTCAAAGACAGCCACTAGACTGCACATATAAATTTCATCGTTCTATACTGGCAGGAATTTCCATAAAAGTATATTCTGGGGTTTTACGTGCCAAAACCGCGATTTGATTATGAGGCACGCCGTAGTGATGGACTCCGGATTAATTTTGACCACCTGGGGTTCTTTAATGTGCAGCAAATGCACGGTGCAAGGGCGTCTTTGCATTTCACCCTCATCGATATGCGGCCGCCGCAGCCACGGGATTCGATCCCACGCCCTCGGACTTCCTAGCGCAACGCCATAACCGCTACGCCACTACGGCAGGCAAGAATTCTGAGTGCGTACATATCGATGGATACCGAAATAGTAGAGGAGAGATGTTCGTAGAATTAGCAAAAAGGAATTGATAACGAATAATAAATATCTTCTGCCAGAAGCGCACTAACAGAAAATTGATTTGGAAAAGCCGAAATTGGAAAACGAGAAATTAAACAGATCTCATTCTCTACGCCGATCCCGGCATAGTACAGGATGTATAAATGTTAGATAGGAGTAAAGGTAAGGGGGGGGGGGGGGGGAATCATAGGTTAGTAAATTCTAGGATCGCTTGAAGAAACAACAGCGCTACAAAGACGCGTACTAAAAGAAGAACATGTACGACGGACACGCGCTAACTTCGAACTAAATTTTTATTTGAAGACACAGGGTTTATATACATAGAAACACGAATAGTGCCACCGTGACATCAAGACCGCTCTATCACATTAGAAAAGCCGTCCGTCGTACATGTCCTTCTCTTAGTCCACGTCTTTGTATCGCAGTTTTTACTTCAAGTATGTTAAACCAAGTCGCCCACATGAAGCTTCTGCTGCTCTAGGATCGCTCTCAATTTGGACAGCGAAAAATTAGTCTAGAGGAAGCAGGCCAACCAAGACGCAGTCAGGGTAAACGCAGGTCAGTTGAGGCTGGTGCGCGCAAATAAATATGCTCCTTTAGAACGGGAAGATGAACATAACATGGAAGTAATGAATGAAACCGTAACTAAGCTGATTTCAAAAGCAGCAATTGGAGTGGGAGGTAAAACACCAACGCAACAACTGGGTAAGCTCTCTCAAGTAATAGAATACCTAAAAAAAATAAAGAAGGCAAAGCATGAAAATGTCCAACTTAAGAGACAAGACAGAATTTGCTGAATTGGCAAAGTTTATAAACAAGAAGAAAGTAAGTGATAGCGGAAATTACAACGTCTGGAAGATTGAGGAAGGAGTCAAGAATGGGGGGGGGGGGGCAGCATGAAATCAGAGAGAAGGAAACTTGGCATAGGGAAGAGCAAGACGTATGCAGTGAAAGCTAAGCGGGGTAATGGCATCTGTTTCGATGATCTAGTAAAAGCAGCAGAGGTCTACTCTACTGATCTGTACAGCAACAGGAGCAGACATGCTACCTTCATTAGAAGTAGTGGTAAACAGGATACAGAGGCTGTTTGTATAACTAGCGATGAAGTTAAAAGGACCTGGCAAAACATATACAGAGGAAAAGCGGCAGGATAAGATGGAGTAACGGTCGATTTAATCAAATATGGCGGAGATGTTATGTTCGAAAAGCCTGAGGCCCTTCATACGCAATGCCTCCAGACATTAAGAGTACCAGAGAGCTCGAAGAATGCTAGCACTATACTAATCCATAAGAAGGGAGACGATAAAGAATTGAATAATTATATGCATATTACCTTGTTTTCGTTATTGTATAGAGTGTCACTCAAGTAAATTCCCATAGAATTGACTGCAGGGCGACACTTCAAACAACCAAGAGAACAGACTGGCTCCAGGAAGGAGTATCCTACAATGGATCATATTTATGTCGTCAGTCGGGTAATTGAGTAATCTGCGAAGTATAGCCTACCGCTCTATATGGATTTCCTAGATAATGAAAATGGATTTGATTCAGTAGAGATACAATCAGTCATGGGGGCACTGCGTAATCAACGAGTACGTGAAGCATACTTGCATTTCTTGGCAAGTATCTACAAAGACTCCACAGCTACTTTAATTATCCACAGGAAAAGTGGGAAAACACGTATCCGGAAAGAGGTCGTGCAAGGCGACACAATATCTCCAATGCTATTCACTACATGCTTAGAAGAAGTAATCACGCTATTACACTGGTAAATGATTAGCAGTGAGGATCGATGACGAATATCTGAGCAACCTTCAGTTTGCAGATGACATCATCCTGTTCAGTAACAATGGGGACTAACTGCAACTAATGATTCAGGACTTCACCAAGAAAGTATATGAGTATTGTTAGAAACTAATGTTCAGAAGGCAAAATTAATGTCCGGTGGCCTGGAAAGAGACCAAGACAAGAATTCATGATTTGCAGTCAGCCTCTAGAATCGCCGCAGAAATACGTTTATCTAGGTAAATTACTCACAGGGGACCCTTACCAGGAGAAGAAAATTTACAGAAGAATAAAATTGCGTTAGAGTGCACACGGCAAGCATTAGAAAACCCTGGCTGGGAGCTTACCACTGCCATTTCAAGAGAAAAGTGTGCAATCACTGCATTCTAACGGTGCTAACATATGCGGCAGGAACTTGGTGAGCAACAAAAAAGCTCGAGAACAAGTTCAGGACCCCGCAGTGAGCGATGGAACGAAAAATATTAGGCATAACGTTAAGTGACAGGAAGATAACGGTGTCGATCAGAAAGCAAATGGGGGTAACCGATATTATTAAGAGAAAAAATGGAGCTGGCTAGGTCATCTAATGCGTAGCGCCGATGACCGGTGATTCATTAGAGTTGCAGAATGGGTGCCAAAGGAAGGGAAGCGCAATCTAGGACAGCAGAGAACTAGGTGGGGGGGGGGGGGGGGGGAATTAGGAAATTTGCAGGCACAACTTGAAATCAGCCTGCTCAAGGCAGGGGTATTTGGAGATCACTGGGAAAAGCCTTCATCCTGCAGTGGACATAGAAAATGGGCTGACGATGATAATGATGAGATATAAATATGCCTCTGGTTCTTGATGCGCCCTGTAAGTGCATGTATATCTATCTAGCAGGAAGGTAAGAAAACAATATGGAGACGAAATTGCGGAACGTTTAGTTTTCACATAAGCCCGTGCATTAAAAACCAGCTGACGACCTTTGTCTCTTTCCTAAAAACGTTTCTGCACCTTATTTTAACACCGGCTTAACAACATCATGACTATCGTTTGCTGGGACCTATACTACGGAGACGACTTGCAGTGAAGCCTCCAATACCAAAGCGCTCCGTCAGGTTGCTTTTTTGTCATCTCGCGGGCTTTCTTTGCACTCCCGAAGAAAGGACTACGTGAGACGTATCGTAAAGGAAACAAGTCGATCGGTGGTTTCTGAATGTGCTCCATAAATATGCATATCATACTTGGGGCCCTCAGCGAATTATTAAACAAATTTTTTTTTAAATCGGGTAATTAAACTTAATTAGTGAGTTATGGGGGGAGAAATATCTGGGTAACTATTGGTTACTGCGAACAGTATGCGCTCGGTTCAATTCGCTTCTGACCCGGCTTTCATTTTTAATTTCTTTGCTAAGTTATGTGGCACACCCTGTATAAGACTAACTCAAGAGACGGGGGTGCCCTCGAAAAGTTGCCGCTAGAATGACCTAACGTGTGATTGGCATTATTGATAACGCAGGTAACATGGTTTTGCCAAGAAAGGTTAGCAGTTATGTGAACTCCCAGATATTTAAAAGAGCTTACTTCGTCTAACAAAGAATCATCGCTGTTACAGAGAGGAGGGATACAAGTGGTTGATTTCCGGGGAAATTCTCATTACTTTAAACTTTTTAGCATTCAAAAGCATTTGCCAATGCGTTAATGCCAGTTAGTGACCGCGTTAAGGTTAGACTGGATAGCGTTAAGGTTAGACTGAAGGGCTGTAAGATCGTCGTGAGAAGATATTTTATTTATTTATTTATTTCAAAATACTGCAGGCCAATGTGATGGCCCAAGCAGGTGTGGGTTACATCCAACATGAATGTGCAAAGCAACAGACAACAAAAAAGCAAGCAAGAAAGCATATTAAAAGAAAGCATATTAAGAAAGCATATTACGCGATAAACTACGGCACTCGTCAGCACATAGCCTAATAGATGATTGAACTACATTAGTCGGGTCGTAAATATAAATTAAATAAAGAAGAGCCGTGATTCATGACACGATTTTTACCAGGATAGAAAAACTAGTACACACACACACACACACACACACACACACACACACACACACACACACACACACACACACACACACACACACACACACACACACACACACACACACACACATACACACACACACACACACACACACACACACGCACGCACGCACGCACGCACGCACGCACGCACACACACACACACGCACGCACGCACGCACGCACACACACACACACACACACACACACGCACGCACGCACGCACGCACGCACGCACACACACACACACACACACACACACACACGCACGCACGCACACACACACACACACGACTAAACGCTGCCCACATCACTGCGTCGGCGGGACACAACTGAATGCTTTGAAGTCAATTCCAGTTTTAAAAAAGCTCTTTCTCAATCTTCTACACGTCGGCTTCGTTAAAAGAACTACCTTCCACTTAGTCTTATCGTTGAACATTTCTTCATTCGGATTCTTTGCTTTGTCGGGTAAATCGTCTCGACTCTCGCTGTCAATTTAAACGTTCCCGTGCAATTATTTCTCGACTGCTCTTATATCAGGTTAAATGATCTCCCATCTTCGGTCTTGACATACGTAGGACTGAATGATGGGATTCCTGAGCTAAATGGCTTTACATAGGACAGATGTGCTTACTATCAATAACCATGCTGGCCGGCTACGGAAAAAGATGCGTCTGTCGCAGAAATATAAAGGAGACAGAAACTAAGCGGGGAGGTTAACGGGAAATAAATCACGAAAGATAAGTAAAATGGCAATAAATGACTAAAGCAAAACGGAAGTATGGCACATTAGTATGACAGTATAGTAATCTTTAACTATGTAGACCTAGATAAGGAGAAAACACCCCACAGCCTTTTCAACAGATAAATATACATATATTTGTTAGTTCGCTTATTTTTTTTATTAATTTCTTATGGCACTTTTATCTTTGAGAAATAGCAGTGCTTTTGAACTCGTAAGTGCAGGGCTTCGAAACAAAGCACGCGACGAAGAAGGCAAAGTTACGCTCGTTGTACGCAAGACGAATTGAGGCATCTGCAAGAGATCGCGAGCAGGCAATTTGATTTCCCGTGTTTCACTCTCTTTTCATATTAACTGCGTACGTATTTCCTCCTCTTCTTCTACGTCCTTCCTTTCCCCTCCCCCTCGCCCCTTAGCTATCTTGAGCGGGGTTGCGACTACTTGGTCTCGCTTAGAGTGCTTGCGTGTAATATCTTTCGTTTTCTTTCGATATCCAACTCTTACGAAGAGCAAGCGAGGATATAAATAGACCTTTTCTCAAAGTTAGCAGACCGGAATAAGAGCGCCGAAAAAAGGAGAGCATAGAAATGGGTCAAACAGAGGCACAATATAGACAAACGACAGAGCCGGTGCATGGAAAACATTTTAACTGCAAAAAATCGAGGCCTCATTTTTGTCTTGAGCTTTGTTATTTTTTTTTCCCTTTTTCTTCAACATCGAAAGGAGACGCATTGCCCTTTTCCGTATTGATGCACTATTGCAGACCGCGCGATACGAGGTCAGAGCAACGAGAAGAAAAATAAAAGGGCGGGGGATGACGTCGGAGGTTCCGAACCGACGTCAGCAACAAGCGCAGGAAGAAAGAAAGGAAGAAAAGAAAGGAGGGAAGGCCGGTCTGGACAGCCGCACTGAAAAAAAAAGTACAAGGAACGATTGCTACGATTGGATTAACGAACTGCACGGCGGGCTGGAGCGCAGGAGCAGCTCCCTCTGCAGAAAACGAAAGAAAAAAAAAACACATCGTAGAGCCGGCGGCGAATCCCTATAACAACTTCGTCGCGGCAATCGACTCCCGTATATAGGAGAGTATTTACGAGACATTTGCGCATTCATCATGGGGAAGCAAGAGAAGGGGATGATACATTTAGCTGACCCTTCCAGCGCAGCCCTGACTGTGGATGCCCATTGGCCAAAAAAAAAAAAAAACAAGAGAGAAAGAAAGAAAGAACCGAACACATAAAGGTACGACTAGATCATTTCGTGCTACTTCCGCCTTATTGCTGTCACGGGGGGAAAAAGAGCCACGTGGGAAAGTATCGGAAGTGGCGACAGTTACTTCCGAAATTGCCCCTCGGTGAATACGTGGGACAGGGTGCGGAGAAACAAAACGCGGGTCACATTGCACTGCGTGTAACTAAGTTACAGTACATGGAGTGAAAGTAACAGCCTATTTAGAGATGACCGAACAGCAACGATCTATTTAAAGCCCCGTTCTGGAGAACATGTATCTTCCCCGTAGCCGTACGGTTGCTTTGATCCGAGACTTTGCGAGAGCGTCAGAGAAGAAGGTTAGTTTTGGTGCTGTTTCAGTCACAGCCAACCGTTCGAGCCCAAGTATTCTTCGCTTTTGTTTTTGTAATGCTTGTTTTTTTTTCTGTATGTGTATGTGTGAGTTCCTCTGTTTAATGGCTCTGGAAACACGTTCGCTATAGCGGGGATTTCGAAGAGCGATACAATGAAGACCAGCTGTACCGTATTAAGGGGGCTGTTATTGCTTGTTCGATTGTCTGTTCCAACGTGTTTCAGTTGTCGTAAATGGCTCGCCTCACGAGGTGATTGTAGTGCTGCTGTAATCTGCGGTATAATGCATAATGCTAAGTAGTAATATGGTATTATATATAAGCGTGCATGGTCGAAAAATCTTGAAGAGCATTTTTAATATAGTTGGAAAAGATGTACGCTGATTCCGGTTCACTCCAACAGGGAAACTCCAATTTACCGGTGTAATTATATACCGCGAGCGTGGACAAATATGAATAATCGGTGCCATTCTACACCTCAAAACCACACTTGGCGTTTCCGGCACGCCAGAGCATAAATCTGAGCATTCATTTTGATCAACAAATATGTTCTTCTGTTCTTTTTTTTCCTTTGCAAAGTTGTAATGCCCTATAGCAGATTAAGTTTGAGCGTCCGTATACGGAGATAACGCTGTCTCACGGAGATAAAATTTGGCATAAAGACAAGAGAAGCAGGAGGACAAGGTTTGTGCTAGATACAGGTCGATCTAGCCTTTCAGAGGCATGCCGGCAATGGTTCCGCCTATGCGCTTCCTTTTAAAGTTTGGCGATAAACATGGAGCCGAGTTAATTGCTTCGTAAGCAGTTCTAACGCTACCAAGACAGATCAAGACTATTACGAGTAGCAGAGGTAGAGTGTTACCACTCCGGTCAAGTTCATCACTCCGTACCCAATGAGAACATCTGCTTAAATCAAGCTGTTGGTGATGTTTGGCAAACAGAAGGACGAAGATAGACTCAGAAGCTTAAAAAATGCGATTTTCGAAATTTGAATGTAGTTGGCAGTTAGCATAGGCGCAATTAGTTGCCAGAAATAGGCTCATTGAAGGGCAATTCAAGTAGTAAAGTAGGGGGTCGACGAAGCAGGCAGTCATTCGTATCATAGCTTTCACCTCAGTACTCATTCCCAGTATTGCTCCCGCAAGGACAGCTCTTTGCAGCTGTCTTGGATGACAGTCAACCAAGTGACGTCATCGTGTTGTTGTCATGTTGTCGTCGTTGTAATCGTGTATTTGTTGTCGTCACTGAATACAGTTGTAAAAGCTCCCGCACGATCGTGAGGACTATGGAAGCGGTTTGGAGGCGTTTCGCGATGGCCGGAAACGAGTGAGAACACCATAAATAAGTTGAGAGCAGGAGGACTTTGTTGAAGTTTGATAATATTTTCTTAATGCGCGTAAGAACCACGGAATACGGGTGTATTTGCATTGCGAAATGCAAAACATTCGCGGCGGAATTCCAAGCTTGCCAAGAATAAAGGGCCTATACTGCAGCAAAATTTTGGACTGCGTAAAAAGCTTAGTCTCAGTGAGAGTAGATAATGTAGAGTGTAAAGGAGTAGTAATTAAACCACACGCTCTAAAACGTTTCCCGCAGGTGACTTGACCGTTTGAAACCAGGCGCGCTCGTAAAGCTTTCGAGCATTTAAAGCAATTATTTGCAAGTGCACGCACTACTTGTAAACATTCAGAAAACGAGGGCTTGGCAGTTTTCATTTGGCCCCTAATTAACTCACACACTTCAAGTTTTACCGGAACATCACCCGTCACATGCTCCCCATTTACTTTAGGTATAAAGTGTGTGTGTTTTTCTAGTTTTTTTCAGGAGACACCAAAAAAGAAAGAAAAAAGAAAGAAAGAAAGGCGCAACACGTTTTAGAACGCTTCTATTCGCCCTAACAGCTTCGCCGTAATAAAGACATCGACTCCTACTCTTTTGTTTATCTCGCAGCGATGAAAAAGAAAGCCTTGAAATTCGCGGAACTTGCCTGCCACTTATTTCCTCTTACTTTGCTGCAGCGTATCGTTACGCCAGGTCTGCAGTTGCCCTCGAGATATAGAGAGGGGATCGCTGCAATTTGGAGTCCAAGAACATATTCGACAATGCAGTTCTGAACAAAAAACTGCAGCTCATGAAGGCATCATCGCACTAGGATACAGAAAGCAACAACCCTGCAAACTCAGTTTAAAACGCCACAAAAGCTTACCCGGAACTCAGGAAAAAAAAACCAAGACTGGATCCAAACTAACGCTTCCAAAGTATGGAGTGGAGACGCTACTACTTCGCTGACAGAGCGATCGGTAGGCGTAGCTCTGGCGCGTTCAACTGTATGCGTCTTCTCGTAACGCTCAGCAGTGCGCCAAGTTTATGAAGCAAGATTTCACGGCAACGCGACAGTTAAATATTGTCATTTCTTCACGTTTTGCAAGTCACCCTTCACTCAGCTGTGAAGGCAGCAGCTCGCGTGTATGTGCGCTGTGCGTGAATATTTTGCCGCTTCCAAACGAGTCTGTAAATCTAAATTCAGCCGACGAGCTATGACGACAGCAGCTTAAAAAAAGAGGAAAAAAAAGCACTGCATCACCAGCTGAAGCAACTCGCGACTACTGAGCAGCAGAGCAACGTAATTTGCATACCCGATGCAGTCACACCAAGCTTGAGAAGTGTGTACCAGCGCGAAGCGAACTTTTTTTTTTTTTTTCGCTTTGAAGCCCCGTTTTGAACCTCTACTCGCTCTGCCAGTTTCCTGCGACATGTACTTGGAAGTGTACTGGTTCTATGACATTTTATGACACTTTCAGGTAACTTATGTCGCTTTTCTACCGACTTCCTGGTTAAAGTTTGTCACGAAGCTTACGCCACAACAGGGTGCACTTCAAATACAGACATTGAAACAATGGAAGGCTCTAATAACTCTCCGCCAACGTCGCCCAATAGGCAATCGCATTGGTGCAAATAAAATGTGGATCCTTACATTCTCAGCACTTTGTTCTCGATACTTTTCGCATTTGTCTCTTATGCCTGTTGGCCGTTTTTCATTCGGCTTTCGCCTTTCTTTTTATGGTTTCATGCTGTTTGTGAGCTTAACGCAGAAGTACTTTTTCTTCGTCTCACACTACTATTCTTGGAGAATCAGTAACTCAGCTTAGGTTACCAGTGGCACACATTGCAAATGTTGTGCTTATTTTTATATTGACGCATTGTGATTACAACGACGTGAAAGAAAAATTTTTAGCTAGCGCAACATTGCTTCACTAGTCTCAAGAACAAAAAGTTGCAATCAGGCGAAATCAAGCAATTGATATACCTTTTCGTAGTTTACGCAGTGTACATCGCTTCAAAGAAGTTATCTTTCATTAAGAAGGAAAGAGAGAGAGACAAAAGGGAAGCAAAAACAGGGAGGTTAGCCAGTGTAAGTACCGGCTGGCTACTCTGTGCTCAGGCAGGGGCAAAGGGAATAAAGGCTGAAAGGAGAAAAAAAATAAAGTGAGAAAAAATTTGCACAATAATGCGATGCTACGCGCTACAACTTTCAAAGTCGCTCGCACAATTCACCAGCGCTTAAGAACTTGAGCAGAACCCTTAAGGCCTTGGGTGCCGAAATCCGCCTGGACCCGTGTCCTAGAACTTTCCTCTCTGAAGGGGGACATCGTCCAGTCTTTCGAACGCGGTCGCGAGCACTTTTCTTGCCACACTGTAACGAAGGACAGGCACAGAGGACACACCAAACCTTCCACCATTAGGCACGCATTTCGGTCTAAAACTTCTGTAAAGCGCAACGTTCATCGTGCTATCGGAGACGCGTAAACGTGTAAATCTCACGCTTCAGAAAAAAACCTTAACTCATCTCAGATGCAGCGAATGCATTTGCACACCCAGTGCTCGGAGTGTGAAAGAGATTGAGCGGTCAGTAGGTATACGTGTCAGGCACAGCCACGTTTCAAGCATACGTGATACGTAGTAGGCACGCCTTTGCACTCCCGTAGATTGTTTCAGTCTCATACTTGGTCGGCTTGGAAGCCGGCGAAGTTGAAATAGTATCTACGGTGTGCTGAAACGGAACAGGCCTCTGAAAGCAGGTGCCCTGGTTCGCGCTTCCAGGCAAGTGGCTAGTGCAGCGTGTGAACACATCGCGGACCGTTACTTCGCAGTGCACTGGCAGTGCCAGCGTTTCCCACACCGTAAGTTTATTCCACGTATGTATGTCGGGACTCGTGGTTAGTCGTACGTCCCGGACCACAATATCAACGCTCGAGCACCGGTCACGTGCGAACGACACGCCGTCCGATACGCTGTTGCGGTGCGCCGTGGGAACAGGGCTGCTCCGATTCTCCGACAAGTTAGAAAGTTTGCCGGAAGGCGTTGTAGGTGCGACCATTTGAAGAGGGAGCTTTAGCTTGGGAGCTCCTTTTGGGTGGGAGCTGAGAAACCTAAATGGGTGGGAGCTCCTAACGGGAGCTCCTAAATGGGTGGGAGCTGAGAAACCGGCTTTTCTGGCACGTCGTCCCCCACCAATTTTGATGAGGTACGCTGCATTCAAAAGAAGTTAGAACCCAGTAACTCTAGAAAGTGGTTGTCACTTTTCGGCACAATTGTTTCAAAAACATTTTTCGAAAATTTGAAAATTTCAATGAACTCAAATATCAATCCTACAACCGTGTAATTTTGCAAACTGCACCTTATATGAATCTAAAGCAGACAAACTTGGAACGCTGCTCTGAGGGATACCAGTAATTTGTGAGCAGCACTTTTGCAAAACTTTCGCAAACATTGTGACAATTTCGCGTCAGCCGTAATTTCACGTATCACATTTTCCCGCTTACGATGCTTCAACAGATACAATTCGAAGGAGTGCGATATGTGTTTTTCGTGCAGAGTTGGGTTTGTAAACGTCACACTTTTTTTTAACTCGTTCATTTTCGTCAGCTTCTGGCAGAAATTTGAGGACAAATTTGTCTTTCAAATGCAACAAATTTCATTTAACTCGGTCTGTCGGCTCTCTCACGAAGGCATTTATGCGTATTACAAGCATTTAAATAGGTAAACAGGGAGCTCGATCCGAGCTAAAGCTTGCTCCTAAGATGAATCGCATGTTAGAAGACAATTTCCACTGTACACCTCGTGGTCACTCGTGACCGTTCTAAAGTGACCTCTCACAACAAGCGAGTGAAGCAGGTTTTGCAGCAACGAGCCTTGCAAGTCATCCACGCAGGTTTAGCAGGGACGAACAAAGCATGTGTGTCTGTGGGGGGGGGGGGGGGGGGGGGGGCGGAGGAGGGAGCATAAAAAAATAAAGGAAAGAATCTTCCGTGTCTGTGTTGACCGTTTTTAGAACAGCGCTATCGGTGGCGACGAGAAATAATAAAAAAAAGACAACTCAAGCGACACAAGCCTTTCTCAGTCCTTGCCGTGAAGTAAACAGAGAGCTAGCCCGCGTTTTTTTTTTTTTATACGTGTTTTTTTATTAGTTTTTCGTATGGTATCCTCATACCTTCATGTACGACTTGCACCCAATGATGCACGGGAACATACGGGTTTTTCTCATATGGGACTCCCCATGTGTTCATGTGGTGTTATAGGATGTGCGCCTTACGGGCGTTTTCGATAGGATAACTTGCGTACACGCAAGCACGATGACCGCCGACTATAGACAGAGAGAAAAACAGAAAAACCCTAAGCCCGGTCGTCGTTCCCCCATGCCTCGTGCAGTGTGCCTGGGCGCCGTGTCGACCGCCGTGGCGCTGTTCCTGTCCCCCGCCGTGGTGGGGGCCTGCCGACGCAAGAGCACCCGCATGGTGGCCGTGCTAGGGGGACTGGTGGCCGCGCTGGGCTGCCTCTTCTCGTCGTTCGCCTCGCAGTTCCACCAGCTGTTCATCAGCTACGGCCTGGTGCTCGGGTGCGGCGTCGCCATGACCCGCGACACGTCCATGTTCATGGTGGGCCAGTACTTCAAGAAGCGCCGCGAGCTCGTCGAGCTCCTCCTCGCCGCCGGCACGGGGCTCGGCGTCGCCGTCGTGCCCATCTTCATCGTCGAGTGCATACGGTGAGCGAGGCGGCGGGAAACGATCCGCGCGCTCTTGTTACGCGCTTGGAAGAAAATGTTTACAAACTTTGGGTCTTATCGTGTCTCCCAACTATTCTTCTTTTTTTTAGAATATACAAAAATTGTTAAAAATAGCCTGTGGCAGATAGCATAACTATAACGCTTTAACTGGATTGCTCGAAAAAAGAAGACCTGGAGCACAAATAAATCGCGTAGCGTATTCGGCCAATTATTAAGGTCTTGAAACAATTAGCTTTTAATCACTTTATGACACATATTGCAATTAACGAACTGCGCTCGGTGAGTTTGCAACGCTTGGAAGAATTTCTAAGCATGGTACAGGTTCCTAGATATGCGCCGTCACACTTGCGATAAGTATACGCTCTGTGCCACTTAATTTTTTACCAAACGCCCTTTTACGCGTTGAGCCTGAATCCACTTCAGGGACTGGAATTATTATATCCGCTACACGTGCTTTTTAACACTTTCGTAAAGAAAAAGAAAACGCCCGCTATAATCGTCATCAATCTTAGTACACTTCCCTGATTTCACACTCTCCACTCGCTACATTTCTCTCACGGACGCTATGTGACGATGTAACGCGCACGTCAAGCTTGGGCCGCAAATATACCGGGCGTCAAAGAAAATAATATTAAATTGTGGACCTTAAGGGCCTAATTACGCTCAATCTGCATAGCCTTTCGCACGCGTACGAACGTACGGGAACAGCACCCGTCACACACAGCTGCAGACGTTTTGGTTTTAGGGCTCGTGCAGCCCCAATATGAACCGAAATTTGGGAATGTGCGTGCAACCTCCCCGTACGTTAAGAGGAAGCGCACGAATTCGGGAAGAAGATCTTGCACAAACGGAAGTTAATTTCCATGCCATCCATCATCCCTAGAGCTAGATATTAGGTGATGATAAGTACAAAAAAAAAAAAGAGAAGCCACACACATTTTTCACAGAAGCCATTCACATTTTTACTATTGTCACAAAAGGTGCCAATGGGCAAGGCGACACAAGATCACAGGAGAAACGCTTACTATCAACTGAAAGAACCTGTTATTGTGTCGTCTTTGTCTCTTCGCACTTTTCCTAACAATTAATGCATGCCAGCTTCACCACCATTCCCATAATTCACATTTACGTTCATAAAACAGTGTTAATTGGATAAACTCATAGGCAGAATGCGTAGACATAGGCACAATGTAAGGATTACCTATTATGATTGGTGAAATGCAATGATTTTAGCTTAATGACCACTTGCTTTGTCCTACCATAAATCGTAAGAACGTATCATGTCGCACTCGCTCGAAGGAGTTACTTATTGCCGCAGCAGGAGCCGATCTATGGGCGGCCTACGCGTATTGTGACCGCCTCAGTACACGTGAGTCGTGGTGGCCGCTGCGTTCGCCGCATCACGTGGTCTTGAGTTCTTTCGAACGCGTTGAGAATTTCACCTTTCGCGTCACGCCCGAGCCATTATAGCACCACGTGATCGCAGTTTTCTGTTTATTTCAGTCGCGTGACTTAAGCTATGCGTCTACATTACAACGGGTAAAATATTCGTCAAGTCCTCTTGCCACACTAATTAACCCGGCCCTTACGAAAAGGCAAATACGCGAAAGCGGGATGTACTAAGATAGGCACACACTATAAAGATGTTGCCGCCAGGGGGTCGCCACCGATATCCGGCTCTTGCAGAGCGGCAACGACATTCATCACTCTTGGCAGGTCCACAAATTACTTCTTCGCACTCGCTTTATGCGTAAATACAAGTCAGGCACTACGGAAGGTGCGATAAGATCGCACATTGAGTTGCGAAGTCATTATGGAGGCGCAGTATAAATAGCGGGGATAGGCGACGGCTCAACGTGTCGCGACCATCGATCGTGAAACCACGGCTCAGATGGACATTTCGTGGTGCGGATGCATGCGCGCGCATGCTTACATATATTTGCCATGATAGACGTAATTGGTCTCAATGCAGCTCACCTGGGAGCAGCCTAATGTGCGTATACACCCAGTCGTATCCGGCGTATTGTCATTACAGATGTTGCTCTGGCTGAAGACAGTTATACGCATTCCAGTGTAAACACTAACATTTGTTTTTGCATTGGATTTACACGCAGAGTCGTCAAAAGCTTATAACTCCATAGTGATGATGAGAACTTAGGCGCGCAAAGGACCAGCGGACGTTATAATTTCATCGCATTGAAAATGTATTTGTTTCGAATACGGCCAAATATTCACACGAACAAACTTGAGCGCTTCTGGTACGAACAACCGGTGCAATATAACGCGTGTAAGATTGGGGCGATTTCGGCCACTGAGGCTCAAGCCAATAACTGCGACAATTTAATGTTTCAGTAAGTTGTGCCCTCAGGCGCACCTGCGCTTAAGGTCCCGCGTATATAGCTTTTCTTTATTATTATTATTATTTGCAATCTGAGAGCTCGATAACATTTGCAGGCACTGCACGAGGGCATTTTTGCACGCTATTGTCGCGAGCAGAGAAAATAATTAAAACATATTTACAGGTGAATGCAGGCACAGCGCAGCTGCCACGGTCGATTATAGTTTGTTCTAAGACCGCATGTTCTTCCTACTAGTCACTAATGTCACCGTTGTCGCAACGCTAAGCAGGAGTGTGACAATAATCTCGTTCACGGGCTGATACATGTTTCTCACGGCACTTCCGTTCCTTACCAAGTTGGGCGACAATGTTTGGTTCCGAAATGGAAAGCTATTATGCGATTGTTACGAAACAAACACGCTTGCGTCACACCTCTGTTCCAAGGAATTCTCGAGGCTATAGCGCCCGAACTGGGGTGATTAACGACTAACCGAAGAGACTAAATACAGGAATGTAATCGCGCGCCCGAGACGGGCGAGCTACTATGCCACTGCCGAATTACGCGCCCGCAATTCATCTCGGGCGTGTCTTGCGAGCCGGTGACAACCGTTCGCCGACACGGGCCAACAGCAGGGTCAATTTGATAAGATCGCCTCGGAAGTGTGGATGTACTGCATGGAGGATACGCCCTATACGCGCGGTGGAAGTGCTGAGTGCGCAGGACGAGCGCTTTGATCAGATTGCTATCTTCGAAGCCATTCGCCGTCTCGCTGGCCTTCGGCGTCTTCTTTCTCAACTTGGCACCCCTTAAGTTAATTGTCTCGAACGACAAATGACTCCAGAATGCCACACCAATGTTCATCGCCGCCGGCCGTAGGGCTGGGCCTCTGATGACGTCCGATGGTACCATTCCAGATCGTCGTAAGCAGTGGGTGGAGGAGGGTGATAAATGTGTCGAACTGGAGCGAAACGCCTGTGCGTGTTATAAGGATAGGGAGGGTGGGGAGGGGGGGGGGGGGGGCAGGACTTCCGAAAGCACTCCGCGAAAACGGGCACAAACTCTAATACGAAAAGACGCTGGTCATCCTGAGACGTGTAGAGGCCGAAATAACAGCTATGGAGCAAGAGACATAGTCACGGAAGTGACTTCACGCAAGTGTAGATAACGTGTGCAGTACTAGCACAGCTTCCTCCAATTCTTTTTGTACATTTACTTCTCCGACAACACCGATATACGGCAACGTTAATTAATCTCGCGACTGTGCGTCTAGACTATCCCACTATAGGAAGCACTAAAGAAGCGTACGATATGAGCACCA
The DNA here is from genome assembly GCF_023375885.2 of Dermacentor andersoni. NCBI lineage: Eukaryota > Metazoa > Arthropoda > Arachnida > Ixodida > Ixodidae > Dermacentor > Dermacentor andersoni. The sequence continues at coordinate 92,783,555 of NC_092819.1, read as the reverse complement.
ACTGAGAAACTTCTGCAGCCCGCAAATACATTGCTTGCTGACCTTCATTCGGTCTAATAGTTTAGTATAGCAAAGTATTTAACAACGCGTGTGCAACGCCCTTGGGTATTTCCACTAATTGCACTGTGTTGGGCGCACCGCGCAGGGAAATGTGATTTGTAATTATTTCCTTCCTTTTTTTTTTTTTCTTCAGGGTGGTGGGCTGGAGGCTGGGTCTACAGGCGCTAACGGGCACCGTGTTGGTGTTGTTTGTGCTGGGGGTGTTCTATCGGCCGGCGTCCCTGTACCACCCGCAACGGCGCGCCATCCTGCACCTCAAAAGCATGCAGCGCCGTTCCAAGGCCAAGGACCGAGGCTCACAGGCCTCCGAACGGCCTCCTTTCATCGACTACGCAGTGTTGCGATCTCGCACCGTCCAGATCCTCGTCGCAGGAACTGCGCTAGCGGCTTTTGGGGTCACCACGCCTCTCGTGCTTCTAGTGAGTCTTTTCACTTTTCGTAATTGTCGCTGCAGCGAAATGAAATCGTTGAATAATTAAATTTCTTGCGTAGTTTCTGTATAGGAGTATACGCGTCGACAAGGAAAGAGAGACCAGAGCTCTGTCATGGTAATTGAAGACATTATCTTGACCACAGGTGGCAGCATACTATCTTGGAGAAACGTTGTGCTACACGACTTTGTATCCAAGCATGCACTGACCGTTGCGACTGCTCACTACAAATCAAAGAACGCTCTTGCTTTATCGGACAGGCCCAGATGCGATGTGCATAGCGTCAAAGAGAAATAGTATAGAAACAATGAGTTATTGGAGCAGTTGAAACATTCAATACATTCAGGATCGTTAATACATTCAACCTCAAAGGTTCCGTGTGTTGGATTCGATTAACGGAGGTGTAACAGAGCCTATACTTTCTCTCGTTTCCAACAAGATTATCACAGTAAGCAAGCAATCAACTCACATTGTCATTACAGATGCATCTCGGCGAACAAGAGGGCCTCGAACGTTCGTCGCTCCTGCTTCTCCAGGCGTTCTTGGGCATCGCCAGCGCCATCGGCAGCGCCGCCTTCGGCCTCATCGTCATCAAGAACAGCGTGCAGTGCCTCATCGCGCGCCAGTACTTGTGCCAGGCGGCCGCGTTCATGATCAGCGCCTCGCTGCTCGCCTTCACGGCGCTCCACCAGTACCACGGCTACCTGCTGTTCGTGTGGATATACGGCGTCTTTCTGGGCGGGTACCAGTACTCGCTCAAGATGTACACCCTCGAGAAAGTCCGTGCACGCAACTTCGCCAAGACCTGGAGCTTCGTCCAGTGGTGCCAGTCTGTGCCCGTGCTCGTGGGCGTCCCGCTGGCGGGGCTCCTCAACGAGCAGTTTGGAGGCCGTACTGGCTTCTACGTGTCCTCGGCGTGTTCCTTCCTGGGAGCGATGTCGCTCTTCCTGATAGACCTGCACAAGAAGCGCAGCCGGCGCAGCCAGCTACGGCCCGACTGCCGCCGGTGTTCGGACGCCCCGCCAGCCGCGGCGGCCGGTGACGGCGCGGGCGCGTCGTCGTCGCGCCGCTCCTCGTTCCAGGACTCGCTGTGTCACGAGGCGAGGCTGCAGCAGCGAAGCTTCACCTTCAGCAACTACGCCGACCTGCGGCGCCAGGAGCTCACCTGCATCTCCGAGGAGGCCATCATGGACAACTTCCTCGAGGACTTCATCGACGACTGCATCACGTCGTGCAACAAGGAGGAGAAGTACCTCATGCTGAGCGAGTACGAGAACAACCTGAACAAGACGCAGGAGACCCTGGATCGACGCGTGCGAGGCGTGCGTCGCGCTTCCATCATACTCCCGTACAAGTACGACCAGTGTCCCAGCTGCATGCGACTCGTGCCCGTTCAGAGCAACGGAGAGCCTGCGCCCAGGTCCTCGCCGCGGAGGCTGCAGAAGCCTTCCGTAGACGTCATCGAGGAAGTCACCACTTCTCTTTGACGACTCTTGCCATAAGTGATGTCTGCTCGAAAAAAGACCTGGCATGTTGCGAAGACTTCAGTGCTCAACCTGCTCGAGATACCTTATGCGAGAATGCGAGGAAGAACTCGCGGTGAAAAGTCTCAGCAGTTGTGCATGACGGATCGAGATCTCGACACGTTATTGGCCAATTGCACGAAACCGTCGACCGTGTGCTGCGGCATTTCTTTTTCGGCGCTCCTAAGCCGCACTATTTATTTCCCGTGAAAGACGGCGAGAGATATTTCTCGCTGGGTGCTGCAGATGAGACCTTAACCGATGTGACTGGATTGTGGACGTGTTTAACTAGCGCCTTCAGTGACTGCAATAAGGTGGCCATGTTTTCAAGAGCACTTGTGATGTATGCTAGTGAGCGCATAGTGTCAGCAACGTTCGCGTAATTCTGTAGCATCAGCACTTCGCACGAGAGCGCCTGCCAGCGGCAGTCTACACGAGAAGAGTAAAGTGGGCAAGTCTTGTGTTTTGCGACACCTTCCATTGGGTGTGCTCACCTTGTACTGCACTCGATGGACGATGTCAAAGTAATCCATATAATGGGAAGGTCGCTGACGTGCACAGCAGATGTAATCCACGTAGTGCGTCCCGAAAACCACCACGAAACATGGTCACGAAAGCGAGTAAGAATTAAGAACGATATTTTTTCACGCATCTCTTTAAGCTATGAATCATTGGGCCTTTTTTTTTATTTGGTTCACCAAAATTCGCTCTATGTAAATGCGTATACATCGTCAAAGCATGTAAAGCCATCTGAACAAATACATTTATGAGATTGAGTGAAGAAAGATGACAAGCTCTCGTTAGCCACGTGTTTATACCGAATGATCTTCCGCAGAAGTTAGTGCCATATTTATCAGTTTGTTACAGCACTTTCCGTAGTGCTGTGGAATACTATAATGAGTCAATAATCTGTAAAAATGCTTCATGAGGCAGAGAAACGTAGATCTGCAAGTTTTGTAAGAAACGCTTGCTGTCGTTTTGTACATGTGCAACTGGAATAGTACACACCTTGCTTTCTAACAGAATCATGACAAATTAGAAGTTTTTAAAAGTTACACATGTAGGTGTACATTTGTTCATAGTATATGGGCCCATAATCGGGTTGCCACTTTCCATTGCACGTACAGTAGCATTGCGTGCTACGTAAGTTTTCTTTCTTCTATGTGTACAATTAAGTACAATTAAATGTCACACTGCCAGCAACGACATTTCGGATGACGTGGTTCGATGTATGAACGTCCCCAAAGTGAACTATGGTCATTTCGAGAACGTTTTTCTTTCATCACCCAACATAAACCACAGGACTTATTGCGCACGGACCGCTGCGTGATTCTGTACAAATTCTTCCATTGCGGAAATTTGGCTTCCATTGCGAGAAAGCATTAAGGCTTGCTCGAAAGTTACGGCACTAGTTGCTTAGGCAAAAAACAAAACACGTTTGCATCTTTACTCACCGCATAATTTCGGCTCTGCTCGTCATAAGCATACAAAAGACTTGCGCTTCAGATATCTTCACCGGCTCGTAAATTTCTCCACACAGCAGCAGCAGCAGTAAAACATTACATCTATACTTGGCAAGTTCTTTCTCACATTTTTGTCTGTGTACAGCGAAAAAAAAACGCCAAGTTCAAACGCGTTTCGAGTGCCTTGCTTTTTTGAAGCACGTTTTAAAGAACCAAGTTTCCTGCTGTGACATTTGCATCGCGAAAACGTTTATATTGAATCTGCAGCTAACACGTACATAAGCCACACTGAATCTCGGAGCGACACACGAGCACTTTCAGTCTCAAGCATCGCTGTCATGTTATCTTTCTTTGCCAATTCATAAGTATGCAAAGCTCGAACCGGCCGACATCCGTTATATTAGTGTACGCATATAGAGCAGCTCGTTCGTTGCACGCGATCATCGTTGAAACCAACTAATGCCGCCTGTCACTGTAAACCATTGAGTCTGACAGCAAGAGCACAGTATCGTTTTAAAGAAAATAAGAATGTGCCATGAGTCATACAAACCATCGTTCTCGACGAAAAACTTCTGCGGCATATGCGTCGAATTCGCCCTCTAGTCCGTCCTTTTCTTTTTTTTTTTTCGTCGCACCTTCGCGTCCTAATTGCATTGGAACTACCGAGTGCCATATGGACCTAGTTTCTTTCCAGAAATGATTAGATATTCCGCAAAATTCTGCCCGAGAGAATCTTCTTTACTTCACTCCCTGTAACTAAAAAAAAAAAATTATGGGGTTTTACGTGCCAAAACCACTTTCTGATTATGAGGCACGCCGTAGTGGAGGACTCCGGAAATTTCGACCACCTGGGGTTCTTTAACGTGCACCTAAATCTAAATACACGGGTGTTTTCGCATTTCGCCCCCATCGAAATGCGGCCGCCGTGGCCGGGATTCGATCCCGCGACCTCGTGCTCAGCAGCCTAACACCATAGCCACTGAGCAACCACGGCGGGTTCCCTGTAACTCAAAGAGTTGAGGCAGCATCAGGCAAGAATATTTTTAGTCAGATTTTATTCGCTTCTAATCATCCGTCACACCGAATGGTTGATCGCGGTGATGGCGGCAGCGTCGCTTCGTGCCATGCAAAGACGATTAGCGAAAAGAATGCGAAAATGAAAGCAATCGTTACAACAGACCTTTATGAGAATGAGTATGGGTGTTTATCAATAAAGAGTCTTTTAATCATTCACATGAAATAGTACGAGAGAAGCTCTCAGAATGTACCGGTTGACTCTTTAAAAAATAAGCTTTAACATAGAGCGCAAGTTTCGTTTTGAGGAAAGTTACCGACTTAATCCCATGTTTTCGAACAAAAAAATGCACGTACTGTACCATAACAAATTGCGTGCCACGACGCAGGAGAGTCTCGTTGGCACATACGCATTACAAATATGTTCCATAGACAATGAGAGTTCTGCCATTAAAGACTCTAGGACAAAGGTGGTTGGACAATATTAGGAAAATGCTCAATGTAAAGCAACCGACCGGTTACAATGTATGGTTTCGTCATGGCGCTGCGGTAAACTTTACATAAAACAAACAAAAAAAAAGAACCCAGTCAGACGAATTCATCACTACCGTGCTTGTTTCAGCAGCGCAAAAAGAAAGTCCTAAATTTTGAGAGATGATCTCACACAAGTAATGAAAAGGAGCTCTTGGTGGCCATCATCTGCAGTGACTTCGCGCGCACAGTCTCGCAGTATGCGTAGCTTTTGCTTTTATGTGTTTTCCTGGAACCTGGGCCAACCATCAGTGTTGCCGGTTCCATCTTGTCCCTGGAGGATCACCGATGTGCATTGTACAATAAATGAACTCAACTTGACAGAATTTTATTAACTAAGTCAACGCGCGTGTACCTTAAACAGGCTTAACATCAGAGGTAATGGCAGAATAATTCTCATAGCTCTTCCACGCCCACGGTACAGCACCGAGCAGGCAGTTCCGTACTTTAAACTCTTTGGATTTGGCCACCACCTTGCATCACCGCCCTTAGAAAGCTGAACCTGAGAACTACCACACGGGAATTTTCTAACATCCAGAATAGCGAGAAGAGGTAGTAAAAGAAAGACATAACAATGGGGGGGGGGGGGGGGGTGTAGCTAAAGGCGAAAGCTTTCAGCTCAAAGTGGCTTTCTTTTTTTTCTAACGATGCGTGGTGACAGTGTACAAAAAACTGAATTACTACTCTTGGTGAGACTCTCATACTTTTCTGGCCGTGAAAGAATATAATGAAAACCAAGAGGCCCTGTACACCAGAACTGCCAATGTGTAGCTTCGCTCAGCATTTTTGTGCACTCTGCAAGAGAAGCGTAGTGGTTACTGCTCGCATTTGCACTCGCTTTAAGCTGTGAGCCGTCGAAGGTATTCAACCAGCTTAGTTGTAGTGTGGTGCAGCACGTAGCGACAGAGGGGTTCCGCAACGCAATTCAAATTTGGTGTTCACAACATGGTACTGCGCCAAAGTGGAGAACACACTGCCAAGGCATCTTGAAATAGCACCTTTATTTCAGTGAATGACGCTATAGTTTTTATTCGAATCGTAGTGCAAGGACATTGAGGATGAAAGACACGCATAACTAAAGGACTATAATCCTGTGATTGTGCGTAGTTTCTCGCTGTTTAGTCTTGCTTGACATTTTTTTACATCGTTCTGAACCATGAAAGCAGTTTCGGACAATTTTCCACGTCATACGCTGACTCTCTCCCAGGGCTGGTACTTTAAGAGGCAGCGTTTCGTAGCAATTATAAAGAAGATTCTGCGATTTTACATGCCGAAACAATGATCTAATTATGAGGCACACACTAGCGAGGGAACTGCACACTAATTTTGACCACCTGGGATTCTTTAACGTGCACTTAAATCTAAGTAAACGAGCGTTTTTTTCTTCTTTCCTTTTTGGATTTCGCCCTCACCGAAACGCGGCCGTTGGGGTCGGGGTTGAACCCGCAACCACGAGTTCAATCGTGCAACTTGATAGCCTCTGGACTACCACGGTGTGCTTCATTGTTTCGTTAAATATTTATCGTTGTAATTCGACACAGACAAGAAAAAAATTTTACGTAGATGCACTTCAAGGCTTCTATTGTCACATTCATAGCAGCCTTCAAGTGCAGCTATAGAAAGTGCAAATTTTTAAACTATTTTTCCTTGACCACGGTGCACAATCTCTCGCAGACACGCGAACATGGAGGCAACCAGTTCGTAGAAAGGTTCAATAAAACCAAAATTTAGTGCCGTCATCCGATGTACATCCCCCTGACTCATTTGCATCTTTATTGTCACAGTGTGGAACACGCCAACCTTGTCGGTTTCTTTCTGACGGGCGGTCATCTTCAGAGCCTGAAGGGCATTACGCGTCGTCGAATTGTGGGCAATGTCTCATCACTCGCCTGCGTTGTTTTACCTTCGTGAAGCGTAGGCAATATACCGGCTTTTGTGTACCACTAGCACGCCTTATTTATTTAACAAAGTGTTAGCCGAGAATTTAGAGATGTGAAGTTTACATGACATTGTCGGTGTGGCGTTTCTAAAGGAATAAAGTTGTTTCTAAAGAAACAGTGGGGGCTCACTGATGTCTGTGTGTCAGAGTGACTCACATGCGCTGGCGACTTGTGTATCTCAATTGCCTTCTCACTGACCCAGCATGAGAAGGAGAATTGCCACGCCCTTCACTTCAGGTTTAATAATTGGCACGCTACTAGCTTGTGATCACGCGTTCGCTACAAATGTAGCATAGCAAAAAAAAAAAAGAACAGGAAGCCACAAGGATGTGCAGAGAAGTGCGAATTATTAGCTGAAATACATTTTATTTTAAGCTCTATATGACTTCAAACTGTAATCATGGCATATTATAGCAGCGAGTAAATTAACTCCAGAAGAACATAACGAAAAGCGCTTCTTGTGCTCGCGAACATCGCAGCTTCTGCGCGAGCACTCTGGCGTGCTGTTTGAAGTTTGAAATTTATTTCTTTCTTCGATACAGAAAGAGGAAGCAAGAGCTAAAGACCATATGGCCTGACAGGGGCTCTTGCTCCTAACCATGAAACGCATAAGTTACAAGTGTTCAATACACTTGTGTCAATGAGGTGTACTTTAGTTTGCTAGTTACCTGTTGTGTTGGGGCGTGTGTAACTTGTGTGCACGGTGCATGTCGTTTCATTTTTTTTTTTCTTATCATCTACACATGCCGCCATGCAAACAATCCAGGATTCATTAAAGCGTATTTTTTTTCTCCCTTTCTTCCTTTGAAAAACTTCAAGCGCTTGTGGACGGCCGAAAGGAAAATGGAGCGCGATACACGGAGAAATAAACAAAAGAGGCACCGCTGACCAGCAGTTTCAAACAATTTCAGTCATCTTCACTTCTTCATGAACTCAAAAGCAAAGAGGGTGCCATTGTGGTACCAAAGGGATGCCAGCAGGGCTTAACTTTAAAGAACACGCTGAGGGCTGAAGCAGCCATCTGCCTTTGTTCCTTTCGCAGTACTGAACATATTTAAGCAGACGTCTACGCAGAAAAATAAGAGCCCAAAGACAGACGTCTGTCATTGCGCGTTTCTTGGTGTATGCCCGAACAGCATTCTGACGCTAGCAAAATATGTTCAGACTAAAGGCACCTGCGAGCTGGCTCAGCACGTCTGCCGTGCCGTTGTCTAAGGCCAGTTGCGCCCCGACGATGCCCTGCGCTTCTTGTGACGTGATGACAGAAGTGGTCTTCTTTCGCCGTTAAGGATAAGTGCTGAGCGAGGTGGTACATGGTGAACTAAGATGAAAACCAGCGAAAAAAAAGGAAAAACACAAGGAACAAAACCTACTAACAGGACGATGTTGAGCTGGTCTTGTGTATCCGTTTTTCTCACTGCTCTTCTTGTTAGTTGTTCTCTCGCAGTTAGCGCGGAACGTTTGCATCCTATCAGAGTGAGCAAAGACGTGACAGAAAAATGCAGAGGGAACACAGAAAACTGTGTCGCTTCGAGTATGGGCCAAATCGCCCGGCCAAAACTCTTGCTTTATCCTCAGCAGCTCTTTATGCCAAGCCCTTTACCCTGTGTGCAGCCAGGCGGAATTGCGTGCCCAAAGTGTTTCTGCCGCAAGTTGCTCCAAACATCTTGGTTCCAAGTTTGGATGGCGACGTGACCAGTGCTCTCGCCGAATGCAAATCGGCCGCTGCAGCGCTTTGCAGCTCTTCTGCATGTCGCCCGCCACACCGAAAGACGTCGGTGAGCCAGCCGTCGGGTATGCAGCTTCCGGTGAGCAAGCCAGAGTTAATATTGTTAAGCACAGAATAAAAAAAATATCGCCATTCAAATTACACAATTGACTTCAGAAGGAAATTCCAACGATGAAGATGTTCAAAGCGATGTAGTTGTAGCAGAATATTACCTAGAGGATCAAGGGTCAAATCCTCAAGGATTTTCTTTCATAAGTGCCCTTTGCCATTGGCTGATCATTTTTGCTAACAGTAATATTGTCCAGCATAACAAATGGCTGCAATTCGCTCATAAGAACAATTCTAGCTTAAGAGAGTTTTGTGAATACTTGTCCAGTTTTATTCTTCACGAATCAAGCTTCGCAAAGCGAAAGTTCTCCACGTTCAGGAATAAAACATTGGGGCAACTTCAGACCAGGCCCATCGGCCTTTCGACTGAATTAAATTCACAGCAAATTGCAGCCTGTGAAAAATTACTAAAGCTTTTCTTACTTTAGAGCTCCAAGCCTATAAGTTGATGTGATGAGTTGATTACAGCCAGTGGAATCAGAATTAAAGTGCCTGTAATTCGTCTTACCATGTTGATAGCGAAAGGTACACGCTACTTTACTGCCACAAAACAAAAACCACCACTGTCACTGCCAGTTTACTGCCGCAGAAACACATTTCATTTCTTTATACTCTGAACTGAGAATCAAGGACTAACGCTGAAGTTATTATAAAACCAAATTCACTTTCTTTTTCTATAGATCTTGTTTCAACACACCCTTTCCTGTACGAATATGAGTTTCTGTGAGGTTATCACCATAGGTGCACCAACAGGTTGTCTTCAATTCTAATTTTAGTCGTTTTCTTTTGATGTCCGTAAGCTATCATGCTCTCGGCCACAGAGGAGCACTCAGAGACTGCAGTAAAAATAAAAAATAAATGCATCTTCATTCGGCCTTAATCAACTAAGCCAACTGCAACAAAGCCTGTACTGCACCTGCAACTGCAGTGAGATCAACTACAATAAGGCACTCATGCCATATTACTACGATAGAAAATATATGGACACTCCAAGCGCATTTTGCTGTCGCCGGCGCCGTGATGTTCTACATAAAGCCCAAGGGCCATAACATCGTCGCCGTGCGTCGTATGCTGTACGTGCGAGTGAAAGCACGCGAGGGAAGCCTAAGGTCGCGGCGCAATCTGGCGCGCGCGAACGAAGAAAGCGGAGAGAGAGCAAACGCACCGTTTTTCGTTGCGAGAAAGGTCGTGGCGGAAGGATCTGCTCCGGCAGCAACTGCGCATTTCGCAACCGGGCGCAAGGGGAACTGATGATCGCGGCTCAGTCTGACGCGCCATATGTGGAGGCAAGCAGGGAGGCAGTGCAGGAGGCAGGGAGGGCGGTTTCCCCTCCACCAACAATGTGTATTTTGTACGGCCGCGCGTGGTCGCGCGCGCCGTATCTTGAAAATTATCTGCACGTGGCTCATACTTTTGTGCGCGCTGTGTGCTCGCCGCTTTTGCGTTGAAGCGGTAGACCGCACGAAGGTCACTTTGCTCGTTGCTGCTGCCGCCTTGCCCACACCAGCGTTCTGACAACGAGCGTCCTCGCTCATCGAGTGTGTTGTGTTCATGTTGGCTCGTGTGGGCTGACACCATATGCTAGTTAATTCAGTTAGTAAGCGAATGTTTCCAAGTTTATACGGCCGGTAATACTACTACCCTTACTTCCTATAGCTGTGCACTAATTTGCTATCGCGCTCGATGCTTCAACTTGCGGGCGAAACTGCGACATTTTTTTGTTGTTGTTGTCATTGATCTTGGAAGCTTCATCCTTTATTACCCTTCTTTCTGAGGCGGGAAACAGTCTCAATGTTGACGTAGAGCTGATGACCCTGAACTCAAGAATTGAGCACATTTAATTAAATGAGAGCTGCTGAGAACGCACCCGTGCGCTCTTAACGAGGATTATGATTAGCCCAATGCTTCCTCCTCGGTTGTCTAGCGCCTCTGCTACGTGTTACCAAAATGAAAATGCAGTATGTTACAGCGTACTATACGCCTCGGAAAATGCAGAACCGCAAATTCAGAAGTGCGCACCTAAATAAGGTGCTGTATTGACATACTGAATAGGCGTAAGTAAATATTCTTCGAAATACGTGGTCTAAGAGCATAGTGACTGGTGGAGTTCGACGACCATAAGCAACACAGAGTTTGTAAGTGTGCAGTTCTTTAACGGGACACCAAATGTCGGCACGCGAGGCTTTGCTCAGCGCAACGTTATAGCCACCGTGACGGGTGACGAGGTTTGTGAAACATCACGTGCTTTGCTTTCATGTCGACACTCACGCAGTGCGACGAATTTCACGCGATGATCCTATGAATGTATTAGGACAAAAGGACAAAAAAGCCAAAAAGCATAATAAAGAAAGGCCACGGACATCTCTAGAGTTTATCCTAAAACAGCGACCAGTGTTTTTTGCCGCCAAACAGTAGCTTTACCTTCGTCATTTTATTTGTTTTAATTCACACAAACAAATGAAAAGGTGTTGGCACCCTTGATAGTGTTGGCTACTCTTTTTCACGTGAGTACCACGAATATCTATCACAGGTCACGCAACATCACAAACGCAAGAAGACACATTACAAAACGACAAATACGATACATTCTCAAAGAACGAAATGTCATCCCAGAAGCTGATCAATGAAGCACCGCCAAATGTGGGGGTGTTAACACGGCGCGCACCTCACTGTACTCCCGCATCCGTATCTTTACATCAGTATCGCGGGATGCAGTAGTAAGCGCGACAACATTTCTCAGCAAGCATTGGCACACCAAATACCACGATAGCGGCTTTGACTCAGCAGCAGACTTGCCTCAAAGCGCTGTCGCGTTCGCATCGCTCCCTTGGGAAACTCGGCGCTTCCAACTCGGGTGCTCTTATCGTGGGTCTCTCCCCATTTGCACCGCGCTTATTTATACACACAATAGCGTGCCTGCACTGCATTGTGCTGGCTTCATTTGTGTCCATGGGTTCAGCTTGCGTGCGAGAACCCAGAAGGAACCGCGGATAAAAACAGCCGCGAGGAGGCAGTAACCTCTGCGCCAACGGCCGCCTCTGTTGTGGGAGGAAACGCTGACTTAGACTGGGCGCCGCGCACAGACAGGATCCGCTTGCATCGCTTGCGTAGCTTAAGAAGCAAGTGAGACGAAAAAAATAATAAGCAGTTTAAACGGAGTTGGATCTGTGTAAGTGCTGCTCTGTAGAAAAGGAGCAATACTACCACTGACATTTTAAAAAATATACAAACGGCCACAGAAGGGAATCCGTGCCACGCCATTCTTTCTTAATGTATTTTGATTACAGTTTCTATGACGACATTATCATGACAGTTACTAGGGCGGAATACGCGTGGACACATCAAGTATGGACCACACCTAGTCTACGTTAGCAGCGGCCCTCTGGCCTGCAACACTCTCTTACCATCTGGTTTACGGGCCTGTACATTACAGACTTTGAGAAGTGGCCCTCGATTGTGTGTGCGCTTTACGTGCTTTGTGCGCCTCTTCTTTCGACCTCCTCGCCCTCCACTCCTGCGCAGAGCGTGAAACACTATTGGAAGCTGAAGTGCTCTTCTTGGGTGACGTGCCTCGAGCTTATTGCTTCAGACGGGGAAAGTGTTTGGCAGCACAGCAGAGAAAGGCTAGGAAAATGAAGAATGTTTGCATTTAGGACGGCGATGAGATCTGCCCATTCTAGCGTTCCTGCGTAACGTTCCTGCCCATTCTAGCGTTCCTGCGTCAAGTGTGCGTGCAGCGCACACTTGACGGCGCATGCGCACCTTGGTGGAGTGGGACCGAGGCTACCGAAGAACAGCCAACAGGTCTGCAACGTACGTGGTTTTCACAACTGTTCTCGTCGCGGGCAGTCCTACGAGTAGTCATACGAGTCTACGAGTAGTCTTCATACGAGCAGTCCTACCGGAAAAGCAGGTTAGGACGCGCAGAGGATAGTTTCAAGACGAAGCTTTCCTTGCCTGCAAATGACGTACTATAACATTTCTTTCTTCAAATCAGTTTCGTCTATTGTACCGAGCAGGTGGATGCGTCATAACATCGTGATACGCTGGCTCACTGCGTTCGCTGCGGTGGCCACGCGTGAGCGCATGCCTGAAGGAACGCCCACAGCACCTTCCTGCTTTTCTTTTTCACTTTTTAGGACTTCAGCATTAGGAGGGTCAATGTGTAAAAAAGTGTGTGTGCGTTATGTGAGAAGCTGGTCACGTGGTAGGCGTAGACAGGAAATGGCAGAGCTTAGAAGAACGTGTGTGTATGTATGTATGTATGTATGTATGTATGTATGTATGTATGTATGTATGTATGTATGTATGTATGTATGTATGTATGTATGTATGTATGTATGTATGTGCGAACGTGGTTTAAATCATGGCTCCGGGACTTCAAAGCACTGCGACGTAATGCTCACGCATTCTCTGGCGCTTACTGCAATATCGCCACTGAATTATTTATTTTGCTTACGAGCATCGTCGGCACACCCAACCTTACTTTGTCACGGCATCAACAAAGTTGGCTCTGCCTCATGACCGTACGGTAATGCTGATTACGCCCAGACTGGTAATTCGGACCATCAAAATATAAAAGTATTTCGTAACCGTCGCACTTGCCAAGTGTCATTTTTTTGCACGCGAGAAGCACATGGTTGTGTTTCTACGCCCTGGCCCATGGTAAATCTAACGCAAAGCAAGTGAACAACGCATGAACTGTAAGACTAAATTACACAAGTATACACACCGAACTCAGCCCGTTACGTTGCCGACATCTTCCAGCCTTTTGTAGAGCAAGTGACACCAGACGAGCGCCTTCTCGCGTATTAATATCGCCTTACAGTTCATATGTGTTTCACTTTCTTTGCGTTCCATTCATCTTCGGCCGCCCAAAACTTACTTGTCAGTGCTCCTTTAAATGAGGGAAACGAAACTCACAATTACACATGCGCACTATTACTGATTCAAGAAAAAGTATTGTTCTTTTAACTTTTCTTTTTATCCTCTGTGAGGAAAATTCACTTCAGGCTGTTGCGTCTTTGGCGCGCCGATAAAGCACTTGTTCTAACTGAAAGCAAAATAAACATTCGAAAAGAGAAAGAGCACGAGATGGAGAGGAGACAGCAATACGTCCAAAAGAAGCATGTGCTCCTGTACAAAATAAAAAAAAAGTAGCCCTGCTCTGTTCTCGAGAGATCAAAAACTTCCCCGCCATATTCACATTCTTCGGACTGAAGCGTGCGTCTCTCGGATGTGCTAGCGGCGAGATATTTATTGCTTTTCCGACCTAAATAAGCCAATGGAATAAATATCGATAAAGGAGCCAACGCGTAGAACAGTGCTGGAATATAGTGTGTGGCACGAAAAAGTGAAATCATAAGGAGATGAAAAGAAAACTAAGGGAATACCAGTCACGTCTACCTCCTGTGCTTCCTATGACCTCAGTGACGGTGGCAGCTTTACACACCCCCTCTTTCCTCTCACTCGCTCTCTTCAGACGGGAGTGGGGGGGGGGGGGAGGGGGAGGGCTAAGCTTTGTATTCGAGGAGTTCTCCAACCGATCTGAATGCCTACCAAGTGAATTTTTTCGGTTATTCTTTTTTTTATTTCAGGTGGCAGGTGTCGCTTTCTATCTCGTTCCACGCTTTGCCCGCGTCTGCATAAGCGGGCAGCTGTACAAAGAACGCGATAATACCGCGCCAGGCTCAATATGCAAGTGAATTGGCTGGAGGTATATGGTCACAATGACGTGGGCTCTCTGTTGGTAACCACGTTGTACGTTATACTTATTCCTCAAAATGGCAGTAATGGAAAGTTCAAACCAAAATTTAAAACGCCAACAAGTAAATTGTTCAGCTGCAACGTATCTAATCATCTCCCCGTTCGCCACGGTGCGTTGCACTGCTGCGAAGCTCAGGCAGAAGGCGCGCTTTAGATATGCAGCAACTTAGCAGCGCTTGCTCCACAAGAGATTATTAGTGTGTTCTCAACAAAACGTAGGGTAGGTGTCGTGACTTTTCTTTTCTTTTGTTTTGCGTTTCAGTTTATGCGGATAGCACAAATGTACTTTCTATAGCAACGCATGCTCCACTTTCTGTACCTATAAAATAAAGATGAAATTACCAGGGGTATACGGCACAAAAATACAAATACCGTTTTTCATCCTGCTACCGCTCGTGCAAGTTTAATCCCGTCTACTTTTGTTATGCGGTACATTCATTTATTATTTTTTCTTTATTTTTTGTTCCCTGGTAAGTGCCTTCACTCATCAGGCATGCAAACGCTCTGCTTGCACTTGGGGATTGGTATTCTTGCTTCGCACATTTTTTCGGTGTGCGCGAAATAAGAGTACATAGTCAGAATTAGCAAAAGCGCCTAAGGGCGCCGGCTTATAATAGGCGCATGTAAACTTTCTTGAAACAGAAAGATATGAGTAGCCGTTCATAACCACGCCAACCGAACACCCAGAGAGAGAGAGAGAGAGAGTCATAATGGAAAGGCAGGGATGTTAACCACGCTGATCCCGGTAGGCTACGCTGCACTGGGGAAGCGGGAAAGGGGATTGAAAGAGGAGAAGGAAGAAAGAAGGTCACAGTCTCCACTGTTACGCACACAAGCACGTACCACTTAATCAGTCACAGGCGGTCATACAGGCTAGTGCATTTCAAGAAACGCACCAGCGCCTTTGTGGCCTTGCACATAGCAGACGCACGAGGCCACGCACCCAAGAACTTGTCCTCTGTGAGAGGACGGTCGTCTAAGTACTCCCAACCTGTACGAAAGGCGCTCCTCTCGTCTCCGTATGTAGGGCAGTCTCACAGGATATGATTGGTCATTTCTTCGACACCACATCTGCTATAATTGGGACTGTCCGTCATTCTAATCAGGAATGAGTAGACGTTTGTGAAAGAAACACTTACTCGCAAGCGCCACAGTAACGTTTCTTCCCGTCGGTTACAACTAGGTAAAGGATGCAATGTCATATGTGGGTCCATGGCATATAGGCGCCGGTTGGTGAACTCCGGCGTGTTCCATTTTCTTACAATACTAATATGGGCAAGACCGCTGAGGTGCCGCGCTGCATCCGTCCTCCACTATGGTATCGAGGTGCTTTCACACACAACATGTGCCTCACAGGCAGCTTTGTGAACACTTTCATTGCCAGCAATGTTGCAGTGCCCGGGTAGCCACTGAAATACGTCGTGGCCTCCGTCCACCGCTTGATGGTAGTGTAATCGTATCTTTACAACCAATTGTCCATGTGGGCTGCGGCACAGAGATGATAAGCGCGATTGCAGGGCTGGCTTTGAATCACAGATATAGCCCAGTGATTTGGTGGCTGTTGCTGCACATATATCACTGCGCTACGGAGGACGGAAAGTTCGGATCCTGTCGATGTCGTGACGTGGCTGATCTTGAACTTCTTGTAGATTGACATCGACGGATTGACTACCGCAACAGTAAAGCTGGTTAGAGTCGAAGAGCCATCTCTATAAACGTGAACTCGACGGAGTATGAATCATGCAGTAGATTGTAGAGCGGCTTGATTCAGGGGACATCTTGGCAGGTCGGACTGCTTTCCAACTCCTGGAATGGGAAGCCGCACTTCGTGGCTCCTGGAGACACCACAAAGGACTAGGTGATCTTGTTGCAGGCGTGAAATCGGACGGGGGAGAGGATCGGTACGAGGCTACGCTGCCCGAAAAAGTTGCATCTGGTCTACTGTCCGAAAGAGAAGGAGACCTTCAGACTGGAATCGGGAAAGGTGACGAAGATGATTTCTAAGGATGTCTGTGACGAAATATGTACTGATGGTATGTTCCCTGGCGATGGCAATCGTTGCGGCTGTTGAAGCGCATCGCGGTGTGCATCGCATCTCAAGCCCTCTGAGGTTTGTACTCCGGGTGCTTGTTTTTCAGCACCGGAGTGCTGTTATGCAAAAAACCCACGAAGAGTGCTTTGTACAGTTGAAGCATAGAACGCATTGACGGTCCCCATGCTTTTCCAGCTATGGGTTTGAAAAGATGACGGATTGAGAGAAGTCTTTTTCTTAGGTAGGATATATGGGGGCTCCAGGAGAGGTCGCAGTCGACAGTCATCCTTAAAAATCGATGGGTTCTCTTGTACAATATATACTGGTCATTAATAGACCCCAGGTATCCAGTCATCGATTTTCGCGTGAAGGTGACTAATGCGCACTTTTCTGTTGAAATTCTGAGGTCTTGTCTCTGAAGATAAGTACACGTCATCGTTGCATCCTTTTACAACCTTGCGCGACCCTGCGGCCGAGTTGCTCCTGACGCCCAAATCCAGATGTCATCTGCGTAAATTGACAGACTGACCGATTGAGGCAGGAATTCCGCCAGCCCAATCAAAGCCAGGTTGAACAAAACCGGGCACAAAACGCCACCATGTGGAACTGCATATCTGGCGTAGTGGTTGGAAGTTTGACATCCTCGGTAACTACAAAGAAGCTCCTTTCAGTCAGGTAGCTCCGAATCCATCGAAAAGTGCGGCCTCCGACTGCAGCAGCCACGAGCGCGTCAAGAATGGCTTCGTGAGAAACATTATCGTAAGCGCCCCTCACATCTAAATATAACGCTACAAAGAAACGTTTGGATGATTTCTGTTGCTGAATCGAAGACACAAGATCAAGGACGTTGTCGACTGACGAACGGCCACATCGAAAATCTGCCATCGCGTCTAGATACACATTGTAATGTTCAAGAAACCACTCGAGGCGCGTGAGGATCATCCTTTCCACCAACTTGCCAATACTGCTGGCGAGAGCAATATAGGTCGATATGATGTCATTTCAAGGGGACACTTTCCATGCTTTAAGATTTGGACAACACGGCTACACTTCCACTCAGAAGGAACAACTCCGCCACTCCATGAGAAGTTGAGATGACGCAGCAGGATCTCTTGCGCTTCATGGTCAAGGTGGCGGACAGCAGCGTACGTGATGTTGTCGGGTCCGGGCGAAGAGGAACGCTTGCAAGCAGGTAGAGCAGCCTCCAGTTCTTCCATGGAGAAAGGCTCGTCCATTGCCTAAACTTTCATGAACGGAACTTCGTAGAATTCAATATCCTTAAGTAGCTCTCTGTCACCTGCAATTGCCTCACAAAACTCTTTCCCAGCACCCACTTCTGGACAGCTTTGGTGGAGAGCCAGTGCCTGAAAGTAGTGGCGTTGCTGAGGAGGAGAGCGAAGGCCTTGGAGAGTTCGCATTGCGCGAGAGAGAGCGTTACGTAGGTCCAACGAGTTACAAAGTGATTGTCATCGTTGGTTGTCTAATTTGTCCATGCGACGACGTACTTTCTTTTGCATGCGCCTGGCCTCCCCAAGGTCTAGAATCAACTTCGTGCGTCTATATCTCCTCTTAGCGCGCCGACGTTACTGCTTCATGTCTTTCTAATCCAATGTCAAAGTCAGTGCGAATAGCTGACCATGAGGAGCAGCGCGTTGCAGCATGCATCGCGTCCACAATCACAAGCTCTATGCTACGTACGTGCAAGGCCGCCCTTGCATTCAGCAAGGGTGGCCTGGGCTGCGGGTGGACCTGGGTTCAGAACTATTCCGCCACCGCGACCGCTAGTGTGTTACCAGAGTCACTTATTCCATTTATATTACAATTTAATACTTTGGTTATGCACTAAATGTTACTCAAAATAGTAATGATAAAAAAATTAATGATACGCACATTGCATATCACAGAAACGTAACATACACAAAACCCACTACATGTAGCATATACAGACTACCCGCCCGCGGTGGCTTAACGGCTATGGTGTTGCGCTGCTAAGCACGAGGTCGCGAGGTCAGATCCCGGCCGCGGCATTTCGATGGGGGCGCAACAACGCACGTGTTCCCTGCATTGGGGACACGTTAGAGACCAAGTGGGTGTCAAAATTAATCTGGAGTCCCCCACTGCGGCGTGAGTCATAATCAAATTGTGGTTTTATCACGTAAAACCCAAGAATTCAATTCATCATATACAAACTAATTTATAGCATTTCGTTCAGAACAGGGTCTCTCAGAAAGCTTAAGAGTGCCTTCGTTGCCCGGCGGGACGCAGAGGTGACGCTAATACACTGGCTAAGTACTCGTGTGGCAGCTCAACGCTTCAGAGTGCTTGGCGGGCTGTATTCAGAGCGTACATTAGGACGAGTCTTTTTCATTTGAATAGGCTGGAAGAACATATTAAGTGGCGTAAACGGATAAAATCGCCGATGTGCCTTGCATACTACGTACGGGAAGGTATAATCGAACACTAAGGTTGACCAAGGTTTGAAACACAAAATGTACACTTTCTTTCCTTTTTATTTATGAACCATCGCGAGTACAAAAGAAAGCACGCTTTGTCTTTTCCACTACCGACTGCACCGTAAGACGTCTTCAGGCGTGCAACCTCTCGCTACGTGACAAGGGCACAAATGATCTAAGAGACTCGCGTGCTACTGAGCGGTGAAGTTAGCATGATTAACTAGAGAGAAAAGAGAAGACTTTAAAAAAAATCGCCATAGACTCACGAGCTTCTCGGCATCATTCGTAGGGGCAGAGAAAGATGCATATAAAAATATAAGGGTTCAATCCAATTGCAGAATTCTCAAAATGTCGAACTTACAAAGTGAATCCGGAAGAATAAATGAAAAAGAAAAACATAGAAGCGAAATATCAAGACTCTGACTAAATTTTTTTTTTTCGCTGGGTATCTTGTTCCTTCGTTTAACAGGCTCGACAAGCCACGCGCTGTTCAGCGCGTGCAGTAAGAGGCAGCAGCAGAGTTGGGTCCAGGTTCTTCCATTTTCTTCGGGTACCAGAAGCAACGGACCGCCTAAAAGCGTTTCGGTTCACGGTGATCCACACGAACAACGCCAGTACAAAAAATAAGAAGAAAGACGAAAAGGAAAGAGAAATAGGAGAAAAACAAATGGTGGAAAAGAAAACGCGGAGGCGACCAAAAGAAATACCTCCCACGGGTCGGCGTGAGGTCGTTTCGCCTCATTTTGCCGCAGACCACGTCTCTCAATTTCGCAATAACGGAGAAGCAACAGCCGCCCACACGACCGAGGAATGGCTTCACGATGAACATGAAGGAAGACGTGGAGTGATGGACGAAAACGGGAGTAGCAGGCGTTTCGCAGAGGCTCATGACGGGCTCAGGTCTCGCGAGGCAATTTTCGTGGTCGTGGAAATGACATACAGAGAGAAAGAGAGAGAGAGAGAAAGAGAGAGAAAGAGAGAGAGAGATGAACGAACTTCGACTGCAAAGCTGAAGCCCAACAGCACTACGTGCATATGCCGTTCAGACTTCCTTGGAAACGATCCATTTTGAACCGTGGTTCCGTAAAGGCTCATTTTGAATGCTATTTTGCCACGAAATTTGCTGCCATTTTGTCTCTTTTGGTTCTTGAGTATCCTCTTTCAAATTTCAGGTAGTCCACAGTCTCGCGTTCCCCGCAGTGTAGTGTGCGAGACGGCAGCCATTCGGAAAAACAGCAGCGTCCGAGTCGCACAGCACGCCGGCTGCTGTTATGTTATGCTTCTGAGCACAAGGTTATGAGTTCGAGTAACGGACCAAGTGGCCGCATTCTGATGCAGGCGGTCCGCAAGAACTTCCTAGTTTTGTTTTTGTTTTGTTTTTATTAAAGCGAAGCTTTTTTTCTTCCTACGGGTTTTAGCGTTCGCCGTCGTTTCCTTACCGGAAATGTTTGTAAACATATATATATTGGGGTAAACGGGTATGTGCTGGCTGCTTTCTTGCCGAGTAGCCAACTTGGACGGCTGGGTGTGTGCCCGAATAGAAAATTGAAGAAGAGTAGGGCAAATCAAGCAACTCGATTTCTGTCAGTCGCAATCATACGATGAAACCAACAATCAAGCCAGAGAAAGTTGCAGGGGGAAGGTAATTGATATGTTTAACCGGAATGTGGAAATATTAAGGTAAAAGAAAACGAGAGTGCACGAAAAGATATACCGAAGGTGGAGAGCGAACCCACATCTTCGCATTTCGCGTGCGGTGCTTTATTATGCTACCGCGGCGCCGCGACTCCGGTAACTTTAGTGGGCATTTCTGTAACACATTAGGCAAGACAGTGTAAGTCAGTGTCGCTTAGAATCAAGGTGGCGGACGTGGACCACCATATTAAATGCAGGTTACACGTAAGACGTGATCAAAGGAGCACGCAGCTATCAGAGGAGCACGCAGCTGGCCAGTGAAGTGTAGCGTACTACCTCATGGCATCAAGTTTGCAAATTTGATAGGGGTGTTCTTGAGACCGAATCAAATACGAGCTGAATAGTGTCAGAAGCGAAGCAAATCGAATCATATGATTTAATGTTTTTTCGAATACTTTGCAATGTAAAGCTTCCGCAGTATTATTATTCAACAATTTGAACATCCTGTTGTTCGCAACGATAGAAAGTGTCTCTCATTACGCTGCACATTATAAAGCATCCTTCATTAAAATTCACATGGGAGCATTGCGAACAACTAAGAAGGTCTGTAGTAATCTCAGGGCTCATAGATAAATACGTGGTAATGCATCATTAATCTTTTATAATGCAGTACCGTTTGCATTACCGTTACCATAATGCATTTTAGAATGAACTTTGTCGATCAGCATACAGGGGTTGTATGAGCCCGTTTTCTGGTACTTTAATTCGGCACAAATATAACTCCTGTTGTGTTATCCTTTTTTCGGCTTCCTATGCGTCTATTGCGCTCCCTGGTTCGCCATGCAACCTTACGAAATCGCCCAAGCGTCTACCTTGCTGCAAACATAGCGTTCGCGCATATATCCACAGATATATCCGCCGAGATGCCGGTCCGACCCAGCAGCACACAGCAGCCAAACCAAGCCCATGATCGTACGCAAAGAAAAGATTCGCTTTAAAAGAGTGGTGTAACCTAGACTCGAGCATCTGAGCAGCCATAGTCGTGTGTGGCCCGGGAGTTGAATAAATAAGAAGACCATGTCACTAAGTGCAGCAGCTGACACGTCGTGATAAAAGGAAATCAAAGAGACTCACAATAAGCCCCGCTGCTTTTCCCATCCGCCTCTCGTCCGCTGTCAACCGGCTCCAGAGTTCATTAAACTCGCCGTCACGTGCTCGTTCTTGTATTTTTTTGTTTTGTTTTTTGTTTTCTTGTTGTTGTTGTTTTGGTCTTGTACTTTAGTATTAAATATTATTCGTGCATGCAGAACGATATGTGGGTACCCAAAATGTTAATAAAAGGCCCACTTGACCCGCAGCTTTCTTCGTTTTCCTGTAATTTTAGACCCCCGTCCGTTGATTACCTATATGTGTGCGTATATTTAGAGACGGACTATATAGCTATTACATCATCGCTCAACGACCGCGTCGGCGCCGAGAGGCTCAGAAGAAGGACACGAAGGTTTCCTAACGGTACCAAGCATTGGCGACGTTCTTTTTGCCTAGCATAGTCGGTTAGTGTAAAAAAAAAGGGGGGGGGGGGGGCCTTAGGCATCACCGGGTTCTGTCATTTACCTCTCAACAAAAGGATATTCCTGACGCTAACTTTAATTTCGTGGAGAGCAATTTCGTAACATCAAGATGGTGACGGGACGCCTTTATTTGAAATTTTGCATTACAGGTCTCGCGGAACCCTGGCGGCTTCTACGGGCTCAGTTTTCACGGAATCATAATCAGTGCACACACTCCGCTGAGTTGGGGCCAAATAAAGGTAAGCTAACAGAGTTTCATCTTTCATGATTCGGGCACAAGATGCAGATGTTTTACCAAGAATTATTGCACTCTGTTACCTGTTTACGTAGATATCAGTGGACATGATTGTTGGCCCACCTTGCTGTTCAATTACCCTGACCTGACTATATACGCACGTGAACATTCATCAAGCTAATTTCGCTGTACGTTCATCGCTTATGCGCAAATATGCGTATAAGAAGTTAGAGCGCTTTAGTGACGACTGCTGCACCCCTGCTGCGAGGCGTGTGATAAAAAGAAAAACATACTCCGGAATCATGACCAGAAAGAAGAAAGAACTCAAAACGAAGAATATAACAATAGCAGCAAACAAAAAATCAATTGGTGAAGAGTTCATGCGATCGGTTCACAAAACGTCGCTTCCGCAAAACACTCGTGATTTTGACTGTTTCCGAGTACATATACAGCGAGTGAGTGAGTGATTTATTTGTATGAAATCTGGAAATAATGACTACTGTGAAGAAAAAAATAATTGGCTGTGTGGCGTTGTCTGTCTTCCACTCCGTCGTCCTGTCTGGCGTGTCATTTCGTGGTTGTCAGTTATATTGATTGCATTACAAGTCGAATGTCTGCTGCACCAAACGCGAGCCGTCTGCCAAAAAGCACAAAGAAAGCAAACGTACATACAGCATGGCTCGCCAACTATACTCCGGTCCATACATAGCAGACAACGGTGTGGAGGCTAGACTTCCTGTGGTGGCTTCGTTCGCACATGGATATCAGTCGATGTTCTTTTTTTTTTACCGCAATTGTGCGCAACCGTTGTTTCTATAGGCTCAGTATTGAATGAAATAAGTTTGAATCCTTAGAAACAAACACACTGTCGTAAACGGCTGCTAATGTGTTGTTCTAGATCATTTTTATTTTTGTTGTTCTTGCCGGGGTGGGGTTTTTTTTTTTTTTTGCACCCGTCTCACGGAGCCTCACGTGCGTGCTCGCGCGAGCGAGCGCTGTTGGCGAGCAGCGAAGCATAGACACGTGACATATATATACGCATGTAGGCATATAAGCATAGGCACGTTACAAGTTGCACAATTACCGTATATACATTGAACATCAACACGAATACAACCCTGCAACTGCGGGCTCTTTGTAATCGTTACTACGAGTGCAGCAAGCACAGGCATGCACGTTTAACCAAGGGTTAAGAGAAAATAGAAGACTAGCAGAATAATAAATACTTATACAGCTCTAATAATTACTCAAGATTCTGGTTCCTTCAGGAAATGGTATCGACGCATACGTTGTCTGCACTTGTGATGTTTTCGCCGGCCACGCGCATAATAAGGTCTTTATCGATGAACGCGGTCTTCCTTCAAGTAGCTGCATTTTTTCTTGACACCTTGTGGTGATAGGCACAATATTTGTTTTAGATCTTCACTGAATGCTCGATGATGAACCATGCAGCGCACAAATACAAAGAGACAGGCGCAGTCACTTCTCCCTGTTCCTTCGTTGTTGTTGTTTGTTTGTTTTTTTTACTTTTTGTGCTGGTTCTCAACTCATAATGCAGTACTAACATGTGCGATAAATACCTTGTTAAATCATAGTTCACTTGGATCGCTCATAGAAGCGAAATGGGCTACCTGTTAGCTCTCCACACTCTTCATAATAGGCACTTCGTCCAGGCAGTATACCAATTGTCGCCCTAGGGCGACAATTGTCACGCGACAACAACTTATGTTGTCATTTATCAATTTATCACGCGACAAACCAGCGTGATAGCTATCACGCTGGTTTGTCCCGAATGGCTAACATCCTTGCCCTTGGGGGTTCAGATCGAATCGTCGATTGGGACAAATTAACTTCTTTTCTGGCGGCTTTCTGAAGCAGATAAACATGGTGACACGAAAACAAACGACACAAAAAATTGTAAGAAATACATACTTTCGGAGCTATCGCGGTCAAATTGTCCTATAACATGTTTCAACGTGCACCGTATGGACAGAATTACTACACAGTTTTCAATTACGGCTTCTCTTGTCGCAGATGTAGTTCGAGCTCGCGCCCATGTACAGTAAAAGCTCTTTATAACCTTAAGGCTATGGGTTTTAACCTTGGGACACGACAACATCCTTAACGGTGTACGGATAATTAATGTGTATTATGTCGTGAAACGAGCGTTACTTAATCATTTAGGCTGAAAACTAACAACTATACTAAAAAAGAAAGAAAGTTTTGTTTTCCATCGGGGGTACCAGCTGCCCGAACTAAATGCCGTTAGAAACCGATCCCGTGGCTGAGTGCTTTATGGCGCATAGCAGAGTACGAAATAGTCAGTTCAATTCCTGATGGCAGCGACGGCATTACGATGATAGCAGGATACGAAAACTCCAGTCTCCAGAGACATTCGTGCAACTTAACAGTCCTAGATGCCCTAGTTTAAATCGAAGTACTGCATTACGGCGACCATGACACCTGTAGCCATTAAGTCTGTGACGTTCGTGATAGCCTAATTATCATTTATCATTTCGCTTTGAATTTTGTCGAGAATTCTGTCAAACGTTGTCTTTGATTACCTGCTGTTAGTGGCCTTTATTTTTCAAGCATACGTTGATTATTTATTTAATCTCCATTTAACTTATTGTAATGTAGGCAGCATTTTCGTTTAAATATATAATAACTGAGGTGTGAAGTGCAAAAATTAGAGACACAAGGAGGATTAATGACGCGTTCCTATGAAATAATTGGCATAGTTTCCAGTTTTTCCGAAGCCCAAGCGTATAACTTCGTAGAACCTTAACTGCCATGCGAATGTTTGTTTTTTTACCGTTGGATAACGCAAGTACCCAAATTCTTCCAGCCCTCTTAGTCAACCTCTAATGAAATTATATAAAAGCAATCTCAAAAGTAAGGAATTATTATCTCTTTGTAACAGAACGCACGAATGAACGTGAAAGCCGGAAGGCGTCAACAAGACACTCCCCCATCCGATGGAACAGCGAGCGAGCGTCTACAGCCCCGCGACCTTTCACGAAGAACAGAGCCTCTTTTCACGCCCACCTGGTCATGCCGAGGGCAGAAGGTGGAATATAAAGCCAAACAAAAAAGGAAAGGCAGTCGGCCAGCAGAATTCAAACGATGAACAAGGAAGCAGTAGACCCAGAATGAGAAACCAAAACTGGAGCAAGTAGCAGTACGGCACCGGTCTTGATCTGGCGTCGTCACAATGCCATCGTTCTTCGAGACCCGTTTGTCTCGGTGTTCAGAAGGCGGCTGCTTCTCCGCGCCGCCTTTCGAAGATGAACGATGCGCCGAAAAGAGCGTCACTGGGCTTACAGGCTCGGAGGCGGAAATGCACGGGCGATAAAAAAAAAACAGGGTCGACGGTAACGCGAGGGCTGGGTCGACTCGCAATGACGTCACGACCAGGCCTCCATCTATGGGCTATTGACGCGAGGCTTTGACATCGCTCTACGGGCTCCCGCTCACTGTTGGGAGTGTGGAACCGACGGAGTGGCAACACATGATTCGAAGCACACATTGAACGGCAGCAAACGAAAGTAAACGAAAAAATAAAAATAAAACGAACGTAAATGAGAAAAAGAGCATCATAATAATTGAAAGCCGAGTGGCACAGTCGAAAAGAATTAGATTTCCGCGGCGGAAATGCGTGTGTGGATGAGGAAAGGTCAGAACGAGAAGGGGCGAGCGTAGAAGCAACGCGATTATTTTAAAGAATGTTTTCCAACTTTATGCGTGTCTATGTTATAGTGCCTCAGGAGAAATGCGACCACTAGGAGGAATAGTGTTACAGAGTTTTGGCCTCACGTCGTGCCACTGGCTGCATCGCTCTAGTGGAATGCGACAGCCTTAGCCTGCAGTGGAACCCATCATGTCATGCTCAGCAGCATCATGCCAGAGCCACAGAGCCACCGCGTGATGTCTGTAAACAATAAAACAGGTGCTTTATACAGCTCATCTTTTTTTAATTCATGTACCAAGAATGAATGAATGAATGAATGAATGAATGAATGAATGAATGAATGAATTCATTCATTCATTCATTCATTCATTCATTCACACGAACGAACGAACGAACGAACGAACGGACGGACGGACGGACGGACGGATGCATGGATGGATGGATGGATGTTCACAGTGAACACATCGAAAGGACGGAATTAATTAGCATGATTTTCGTAGAAGATAAATTTACAAAGGAAGGAAGAACGGTTTTCTTTTTTTTTCTGAAATCGCAGTAGGCGAGGGTTTAGAAGAGTTTTTGTTAGCGTTAAAATTTGTGCTTCCCGTTTTGTTCCCTGAGCACCTAATGGCCTTTTGCAACATTCCTTTGTGGAAACGCGGCCTTGAAGAGGGAAGTTTAAATTGTAGCTATGGCAGTACTAAGAGGTGGGGGGAGACAGAAGTGTCTTCGCTCGCGTAATTGAACGACCCTGGAAAATAGCCTACAAAGTTTCATGAGCTCAGCATGCAAACCATACGTTCGACCCAAGGCCAGTGTCGCCCTGTTGCCTTGTACATTTTTCTCTTGATGTGCGAATAATTTCTACTTTCCTTTCTTTCTCTCTTCTTTTTCAGGGGAGGGGGTGGCCTTATAGTTCCACTGCAAAAACTTCATTAATTTCCATTATGAAGAACTTATTCACGACAACTTTCTAAAACATCTAAAAGGTTGTCTATTCAATTTTATACTTGGCTCTACATAAAAAAGTCCCTTTCGGAGCATCTGCAATTATAAACAATCACTTTAAAGTTCACGTGATTGGAAACCAAAGTAGACTCACCTAGCAATCATCCAACAAAAAGGAGAGATTCCGCCATATGCTTTCTATGCATGCGGCACATTGGAGAGAAGTTTAAAAAGAATTTACAATGACTTGATGAATTTTTTCTCTAAACCTCAGACATAAAACGTTTGTCAGCCTTCTACGCTTTCAAGCCTTTTATCTTAATTCAGCAAGCGATTCGTAAAGTGCTGTTATTTCGTCCATTCCACGTAAGCACGTTTTTAAGATTTCGAAATACAGTGATGTCCTTTCCGCAGGCGCCGCAGACACGGAAACGTATCAACCTGCATTATTTGTCGTTTTCCATTTGGGCAAGTCAGCTCTTGAGCAGAGAAAGACTTCTTCCTAGGCGTTTGCCAAAGCGAATTTCAGTCTTTGCAACAGACCTTGCAGCTCTACAAAACACTTGTATCTATACGTGTAATTGTACACTTGTAACTATACAAAGCAGCTGTTGTTGCCTATGCCACAAACCTAGAGCTCTGGGGAATCACCCACTGACATTGGACACGACACTTGAACTATGGTCACTTAGTGACTTAGAACGGACGATAAAAGTGCGGAAATGTGGTCAAAATACTAGGGACAATATTATGCAGCGGCTCGCCTTCGTTGTCAATGTTTCGTGTTCTTTCTTTTTTTTTCTTTCAACCTTATGCATGTGTTGCGCGTGCTAAAGTGTCCTTTTCTTCTTCAACAAAGTTTTTTCTTGTTTTTTTTAGTTCTAAAGCAGTTTTCTCTTTTTCCATACAAGTGAGATGGAATAGCCGGAGGCGTACTGCTTGCCAACTTTTCCTTTAAACCCTTCGAGCTATAGAAAACAGCGGCTGCTTGAAGGTTTAGTATGTTAGATTGAGTTGGATTCAATTGGCTACTCACAAAAACAGTTATTGTGTCGTCACTATTGGCATCGGCACCTGTAAAAAAAAACAGGACAAAACCACATTTTAGACCTCAGCAAAAATATTTCGCGTTCTACATCACCGAAAACTGCATTTCTCTCTACCACTTGCCTCCCCCCTACCCCCCCCTTCCCAAACTCTGGGAAATTTTCCGTAATGTGAACAACACTCTGATGCCAAGGCGGGGACGAGAGTGTGTTCCAGCTTTAACCCGAGTGCATCGCCCCATTCATTGTTACCATAGATGCAAATGGTCTCGCTTCTTTCCTTAACTCCCTTCTTTGCCAGTGTCCATCTGGAGGAAAACCATATTCCCCTATTGCTCCGCAGCTGATTTCAAAGTCCGCTAAATGCTAACAGAAGTGCATAAATACGGTAGCTACACCTCCAGACTATCAGGCCCACGCCAAGTTGCTTGCTTGTATTGTCAACGTCGAAAAATCAGCGCCGGGAAGTGACATGCCAAAGCCAACACTCGGCGTTAGCTAATTGAACTAGCGCGTCGTTTAATCTGCGCTCGAACCGGTGTAGCTCATTATAAACTATTGTTAAATATCGGGACGAAATAAATGAATAAAATTACTCGACGCCTTGTAAGCCATATATAGAGGGCATCAGGGAGAATATTTGATTGCATTGCCTGGAGAGAGGAAGTTCAGTAATTACGACACACAATACGTATGATGCCGAGAGAGAGAGAGAGAGAAACTTTATTGATGCTATCAAGGGGTTTAGCGGTGAGCCGTCTTGCGCTTGCTGCCTGGCTCTTGGCATCAGTAGCCAAGAGGACGAGAAAAAAACATTCAGTGCCCTTCCACTCTGTACCACACCAGGCGAATACAGTTTTCCTCCAGATGGGCACTGGCAAAGAAGGGAGTTAAGGAAAGAAGAGAGGCTATTTGACCGTTGGGGCTACCGTACTAGCTTACAGCCACAGGAACGTTTGTGAAGCCCTCTGAAACTTCTTGCGGGAGACAAAAAAATTGCATGCTAAACTTGTTCTTTTTACTTCATGGGCGCAAAATTTTTACTCTAATGCTTAGATGTTTTATCATCTATATATGTAGTAGTAGACATTTTATTTCACATTTAGAAGATACTTATTTGGTTTCACCTTATCTGCCTGAATAGACAACTGATAACAGTTCTTTCACCGCCCTATTCATGGCCGATCCCCTCACTCACTCATCTCACTAAAGAACAACAAGAACAAGATACATCTACGCCACCAACTACTCTTCCATATTAGGTTACATTGACTGAACTTCGCTATCTGGGCTTTTACGCATCGCCTTTCCTAACGAACTTTATTTGTCTCTCAATTTGAGCTGGAATAATAACCTTCATTATTCCTTTCGTAACGTGCCTTCTCCACCGACACCGGGAGCCCTCATCGATATTAGCTCTCTTTAGTGGCATTTGTAAGTGACCGTATTACTGCTTTCCTCGAAATCTAGAGTACAATGACGCGTCAACTCCGATTCAGGCGCCACAGACAGGTAACAAAGTGGGCGCACTCTTCAATACCGTCATGTTGCACTACATCTTGGTGTTCTCTAGCCAAGAAGGGCTGAAAGCAAAAAAAAAGATCCCTAATTTTTTTATATACAGTCACTTATAAAAAATGAATCTAGGCCTCAATCGGCAATTCGAACAAGAAGCTGGAAAAGGAAAGCATTGATGGTGGCGCGTTCATTGACATTTCAAACACCATCTCTGAAACTTAACGCAGATGAGAAACATTCCTTCGTACTAGGAACTATATAAAGCAAAATTCCGAGACTAGATAGAGCAGGGTACCTTTACTCTGCTCGTGCAATGCGCAATGCCGCGAGCCAACCGCGTTCGCGTTGAAGCAAGGACATTGTCACAGATCTTGCGTCCTGCGAATATTCCTTATCCCGCATCGCAGGCGAAAATTTTTCAGCGGTCATAACCAAGAAGCCACGCTTAACACCACGGCTTTCCCTTGGTGTGCACCGAGTCCTGCACTTCCTGGATCTCTTGATGTCTCCAAACTGTTGGCCTTGATGTCGGATTGCCATGCAATGCTGTCGACACAGAGGCACAATGCAGCCCGATACAGGTCCTGCGGCAGTGGAAGCCCCCATCACATCGCAGTCCAACCTATTACAAGACGTCATCGATGCTCAGGTATGACCGTATCTTCATCCAGCTATCGAAGTCAATGTCATCCAGCTGTCGAGAGCGGTCACCACCGGCTGGGTCACGGCAGCACTCGACTCGATCTCTGACGACACCAGCGAGCGCCAGGAAGTTCGTGTCGAGGTACCGTCGTCGTCGCGTGATCGCCTCGGCCGCTTCGGCTTCGGTCAGGCCCGCCAGTGTCGACACGTTGGCAAGTAGGGCCCGGCTCTCACGCACCTTCTCAAACGCCGCGGCCGCCGTCTTGGAGTTGCAGCACGGAGGCACGACGAACCGCGTCGCGTGCTGCAGCAGAGAAAGATTGCGCCGCAGCGCATCACGTATCTCGAACGCATTTTGTTCGTAGTCGCGCTTTTCGTAGTCGTTTACGCTGAGGAGCGTGTAATTCGTTTCCAGGCCTCGCGGAAGCTCCATCATCAAGAAGACGGCGGACTCTGGCGACACCGCGTCGAACGTGACATGGTTAAGGGTACGCATAGTGCGCAGCATGTCACTTAAGGCAGTCGCCGCGTGGTAATCGAACGTCCAGCCACCGAACATGAGGGAGCCGAGGCTGCGGCTCTTGGCGATCCCCCTCAGCAGCGTCACGGCCTCGGATGTCTCCGTGGCGAAGGAGAGCTGTGCGTCACGCAGGTAGCGACAGCTGGCGAACACCGTGGACAGCAGGACAGCAAGGCTGGAGTCGATCACTCCGTTCATCCGGACCGCGATGCTTGAGAGGTAGGCGTTCCCGCAGAGTCCGCGGGTAAGTCCCTGGAGTTGAGACCAGGATAGAGAAACGGATGGTTCAAATATCACGTGCGAAGTCTTCGGGCCTTGCTGCAGACATGCGACTAGGTCGTCGGTCGCCGCGCAGAAGCAGTTGAACTCTATCCTGCTTCTCAGTTCTCCGTCGCTTACCTGCTTTGAGAAATTCGCCAATCCCGGCTGTGTTACCGTACCGAGACTAAGGAGCTCTAGAGTCCAGTTGACCGACAGGGCGCGTACAAGCGGCAGGGCGTCATCGCCGCTGAGACACGCCTGGCTGAATGATAGCTTCTTCAATGTCACATTGCCCTCGATCGCTTTCGCTATGTGTTCAAAGTTGTCGCTAGGCACCAGTTGGCCGCTGACGTAAATTTCTGTGAGCGTCGCGTTGTTCGAGATCACCGACGCGAGGGACAAGAAGAGACCCGGGGAGGCGGCGGTGCACATGATGGTCAGTCTCTTCACGTTCGCTCGGCCGCTCAGTGCCCTGGAAAGGTCCCGGAGGTCCACCTCGTTCAGTTCGAAGTTGTACAGCTCGAACGTTTCGAGCGGCGCACACCGGTTGGCGACTGCGGCGAACAGCGCCGCGAAACCGTAGGGCGACCCGTACGCTCCCGGGGCGCAGCGGCTCACTACCAGCTCATCGATGACCGCACTGCGAGACAACAGGTCCGCCAGCACGTAGCAGGCGTCAACCGTGACGAAGAGCTCGTCGACGTGAATCTTGCGCAGGCTGCGGTGGGCGGCGCAGCAGCGCATCAGCGCCTCGATCTCGGGAACGTCGATCCAGTTCTCGAGGAACACGAGCGCGCGCAAGGCTTCGCAGCTGGCAAGCAGCTCGCAGAGCATGTGCATGCCGACGCTCGAGAAGCGCACACTCACGATCTCCAGCGTGTCGAGCGTGGCCACGGTGGAGCGGAGCGCGTCCATCAGGTCCCTGGGCGGGTAGTCGTCAAGCAGGTAGTAGCAGAGCTTGACGTGCCGCAGGTTACGGCTCAGCCGGAGGCCGTCCCGGAAGAGAAAATGGTTTTGCGAGATGCGCGACTCGCACAGCTCCACGAACTCGATGCACCGATGCTCCATGAGTAGCCAGTGGACGAGCACGAACGAGTGCCTGCGCTGCATGTTGGAGGCGACCGGAACCACGCGTCCCCGTAGACAAGCCAGGGCCAGCCGTCCCGGACTGACTTCGCGCAGCTCGAAGTTGATGACCCACAGGAATTCATTCCACAGGGAGAGCTCGGCGATGAGGAAGCAGCCTTCGGTTGCGCTGGCCGTGCACGACTTGTCGTGGTCCACCCGGCGATGGCTCAGGATGCTTCGCAGGTAGCGAAGGTTCGAGAAGAGCTGGTTCACGGACGGGCACAGGCTGGGATAACTGCCAACCAGGTAGGCGGCGTACTCGCGCAGTCGGCCGCTCCATGGTCCCATCTCGCAGACCTGGGGACAAACGCCTGTCGTGCTTGTACACCTCTCTTCACATACCACAGCAATAATGTGCGGCTTTACAGTGCGTGCTGAAAGCAGCGCGTGTACAGCTATGCCGCAAATCGCGCTCCTCGTGCGTTCAAGCTTGCGCTCACGCGCGTTCGCATCAGTTCGGCAGATATACATGGCAAAGGCGAAACGTTAATGTGCGTTAATGTGCGTGTTTTAGAGGTCTACCGAGAAGTTGCACGCTTTAAACAAAGGTGCCCGGCAACGAGTAATGTAAACACAAATGGCAGACGGGATAAAATTACTCCTAAGCACAAATGGAAGACTGGATAAAATTACTCATAACCTTTCACCCTTTCGCTGCTTGAAGAATATTAATCGTCAAGTAACATTCGAAAAATTGCTCACATCTGAAGTCCGTTTCATACACAGGACGCAACGCTGCAGAAACTACGCACGTAGTGCACTCATACAGTTGCCTCACTCGTCGCATTTTGCAGCAGTTTTTCTTGATCTGCGACGCTTTCTAAATAATAAACTGCCTCGAATATTACAACTACAAGTTGTAGACGCAAGTTCATGCAAAATTATGCATTTTCTTGTGCACCTATGCGCACCTATGTTGTGCACCTATGTTCTGCGCCTATGTTGTTCCAGTATATGGTGTACTATGTTTTGCTAACGAGTGCAGATCATGCGCTGTGGCCGCTTGCCGTAGAAATGGTTCCGCCGCTAGTTTAGTACTAAATACTTTTCCGCCTCCGACGTGTTCCATGTCGTGAGTGCGTGATATTTTGTGACATAGATGTATCAGCAGGCGTTAACATCGGATTTCATTACGCGTGCCTCTATCTCTCTTCACGTGTAACACGCTATTCTTGGTCGCGGCTTCGAGCAATAAGAGAAGCCCTTCTAGTCTTCCCTGCATTACCAGCTATCTATGAAACGGGGTATACTCATCTCGTCTTTCGGGAAAGTTCACGTGCTTCTTGAGATTCTCGAACATTGCTTGCCTATACGTAACTGACAGTAGCGGGGCCACACCTTTGTGGCGTCGCGATGTAGCTTGTCTACACAGATGCTCAGTTTGACGGTAGTGACACATTGAGATGGAAGGTACTGTTGGCTTCGGCCAATAAAGCGCAATATCAGGTGCCCGTGACATGGCACGAGATGTCCATGCAACGGCAGGGTGCCATCTCCGTCTCTAGCTCAGTACTGAATGCCAGAGAAGGCATTGTAGCGTAGTGCACACTCATCAGAAATACTTTTCCTCATGCACAACGTAAGCAGCATTTAAATTATAATAAAGTTGTCAGGTTTTACTAGGGGTTAAAACCACGGTCTGATTATGGCCAAGGCACGCCCTAGCGGGAGACCTTGGATTAACTTTGACCACATAGTGTTGTTTAGCCTCGATCTAAGAACACGAGCGTTCAGGCAAGTTGCGCCCCCCCCCCCCTTATTAACATGCGACCGCGCGCGGGATCGTTGTCATTTCTTAACGCTAAACTTACCTGCGTTTGTCTACATCATGCCCTGACCATAATAAACAGTGAACATTACGAGGACAGCAAACGTGCCGATGCACATGTACATGCTCCTGGTGTATAAGCGAAGAGTCAAAGCAAAGTTGATGGCTTAGTTGGTCCGACATACTAAGTCAGAAGCGTAGCAAAAACAAAGGAAATAAGAACGTGGGGTCAGTTTTACGTTTCTTGGGTCTTTTGTCACTCTTGTGCCGTTGCTCCAGTAGGGAAGTACTTCAGGTTTGCGTGAAGTGAAGTACTTCACGCAAACCTCTGGCATTGCTCTGCATTGCATATCGCGTTCACCAGGTTATCAGCTGCACGAAGAATCCACTACAACAAGCTAACAAGCGACGTTGCCTGTTATTGTCAAGCTAACAAGCGACGTTGCCTGTTATGTGTACATCGCCCAGCTTTAACAGTAACTGCGCTACACCGTATTCTTAAGTATACTTACACATCTTGACTGGGTTAGCTTAGTTACAATTTATAGAACATTTACTAGTCGCTATGTGCCACTCGAAGTATAACAAACTGGTCAGTACAATGTCAAAAGCTCCACTAGCCCTTCCCTAGATGTGACCTTTGGCACAATCTGCATAACCTGCGATTACTATCAACTAAGAAATGTCAGTCTCTGCCCTAGTCCCAAACTAATCAGTCCTCCTCGGCCTCTCCCGAGCTTTTCTAACCTTAAGACTTAATGGTACCACGAAACTTCTGAGCTACAATCACACCAAAGGCGGCACAATCACCCTTGCACATGATGCCAAGAAATGTATAATTTGTTTAAAGCAACGACACGGGAAGTTCACGCAACTGCGTGCTTCCGTTATGTCCGTGCATTTATTGCCAGTTACCCTATATTGTAAGCGTTGCTGTATATCGCTTGCCACGACTGCGCATGCGCGTAGTTTAGCAGACTCCGGTTTAAGCTTCCCAGGATGGTTTGCCGTATGCCGTGTTTGCGCAGCGAAATGGCATCACAGGCTGCCCGTTTCGATCCTAATTCATCCGTGGTACTTGTTCTCCCTAGTACCAGCCAGAAATAAATGGTAAAATATGTCATCGATTAGTCATTATTTCTTT
Organism: Dermacentor andersoni; assembly: GCF_023375885.2. Lineage (NCBI taxonomy): Eukaryota > Metazoa > Arthropoda > Arachnida > Ixodida > Ixodidae > Dermacentor > Dermacentor andersoni. The sequence goes on along the minus strand of NC_092819.1, from coordinate 92,748,398 downwards.
GTTGTGACACTGCTATGCGTAGAGGGACGCCATCGGAGCCAAAAATAGTGTCTATGGAAGTCGAAACTTTTACGCGTCGAAGGCCTCCGAGATCGGGCGGGGACAGCGCGCGACACCCTCTAGGCCTAGGCCGCTCTATAGGCCTAGCACTGTCAAAACAACCTATCTGAATCACAACCGCCAAACAGCGCCTACAGTTTGCCTCAGAGCAAGACGAAGCTAAGTGATGGCTGATTTTGCCATTTATTTTTTCGCTATCACGAATGAGAACAAGTACCACGAACAAATTAGGATCGAAGCGGGCAGCCGAGATGTTGCAATGCTGTTGCGCAAGCACAGCATAACACAAAGAATTACGGTAAGCCTGTAACGTCCCCGGCTGGACTCTGCGCATCCGCAGTCGTGACAGCCGGTATACGGCAACGCTCTTCTAAAACTGCCTAATTACGTGCATAGATAAACCAGCATTTTCATAATACGGATATCGGAAAACCGGACTGATTGATTCATGTGGTTCAGCATCCAAGCACTAAGGAAATCCACACGTCCAAAGTTGATATGCAATGTTACATATTTTCTATATGTATGGGGATATTAATTCTTATATACGATTTCATATGTTCAGAATATCTAATTATTGGATACGGCGGTTACAGAGCATATGCCATTTTCTCCTTTTTTTTCACTAAGTAGCAGTCGGTCTAAGAAATCGTAGCCGAGTAATTCGGCCTAATTTTGACCCCCATGGGGTTTTCTCTAACGGGCACCCAAATTTCAGTAAACGACCACTTTCGCGTCGGGCTTCCCTCGAAACGGGGCCCTCGCAGCCGATAGTCACACCCGCGACCTTGCGCTTCGCAACAGAGCGCCACATAGCCACTGAACAACCTCCGCTGCAGGCGTTTAAAAAAATGTCGTCGCAGCGAGCGCCGAAGGGTATACGGAAGGACCTTACGCTTTCGTCGGAGCGCTGCCTCAGGTCCATCGGCACCACCGACCGCGGAGATCAGCCGCCACCAGGTTTCGGACGCAGCGCTAGGCGAAATCCCTGGAATCGGGCCCGGCCGGACGCTGCGTCGTGCCTCGCGCGCTTGACTCGAGCATCTGTGCGTCCGCGTGAGCACGCCTGGCTCGCTGCCTCGAGGTTGCTTCACGAGATTCACGAGGTTCACCCGCTCTCGAGACGCTGCGTCACTCTTGCGCAACAGGTTCGACCTAGCGGCGTTTCGGTTCTTCGTCGTTTTTTTTATTTAGTATACTAAACCAATCCACGCATGCACTGAATAACTGCAAATACTAATTCGTTGTTCTTGCTTTCGCCTGCTAAGCCAAACGACGTATACACTGAAAGTATACTAAACCAAATCAAGAAGAAGAAGAACCTAAACGCCACGAAGTCAAGCCATGCACGTCAAAACGCGCTGTCTACATGGGAATTCGGTTTTCGTTACGATAACAACTGTGCGGACACTCGAGGTGCGTTCGCTCAGTCGGCGCCGCCGTACTGCCTCGGTATCAACGGCCACGTAGGGTCTGCGTATGGAGTGTTAGCTCTATGGTGTTAGGTTTGCAGAGACGCTCAGTGCGTTTGGTTAAATAAAGTTCGTCAGAGACGCTTAAAACTTTTTACGTGTGGCAATGCGAAAGCGTCTTAGTCCATTTGGCGGAATTTTTTTTTTTGTCGAGCGTTCCTTATCAGCGCAAGCGCTCGCCTGCGTTCTAACTGCGCCTCAGCAAGGCCATATCAACACAGGCCAAGCATCTCAACGCGCTCGCATGCCCGCGAGCAGTTCATAACTCGAAGGACCGCTAAGCAGCGACATTAAGGCTTTTAAAGCGAAAGCTTTACTGGCCGCGAACTTGCGATGTCGCCGTGGTGGTGCTCCGAGGAGGCACATGACGTTACAACACGCGCCTCGCCGCGGATATTTCTATCTCTCTGTCGCTCCCTAGTCACTACTGCGCATGCGCCACTAGTAGCACCGAGCCACAGGTGTTCCGCGGCTGCGCAGCGCCGCGCCAGCCGCAGCCGTCGTTTAGTATGACGTCACGCCGCGTTCCTCGTCATTGCGCAGCCTCCGCTCGCTTCGCCAGCATGCGTCGCATGCCTGATAACATGTCGGAGGATTGAAAAGGAGAGCTCGCGTGCGCCGCAACCACGGTTGAGGCGGCAGTATGGACGGCGACAATTCTGATAAGCAGGAGGAGGCCCGGAATCGACATCGGAACGAGACGAAGAAGAAACGTATCGCCCAGGAAACAGACGAACAGCGCGCCCAATGACTGGCTAAACGCCGCAACATAGATAGACAACCAGACTAACCTGGACTTGCAATCAATATTCACCAAGGCTAACCATTCTATGCCTTAGCTTTCGCTACGTATATCCTGGCATACCTGAGCTAAGCCACTTCCAATTTTTATTGTGTACACTCGCGACGTCGCGCCACCTCCTCTCCAGTGGCTGCGCCATCACTTGCCCAATGGCACACGCACTAGGCCACATCTTTAGCCAACCAAAACCGTGAAGCCGCCGTTGCGTCGGAGAAGCGTGGTCGTCTCGAACCGAGAAGGCCCGGGTTCGATTCCCGCCCGCACCAGAAGTTACCAGATTTTCTTGTCAAAGCCATTGATTTCCGTTGCTTACAGGAACCTCCCTGAGAAGTTTGACGTCAATCCGAGCATTTTGACGTGTTTTTAGTCTCTGCGCCGTCGGCGCATTTTTAATGCGAAGCCATTATATGGCCAATTAATTACGCGAAAATCTGCTGGCGCAGTCGGCGTGGCTGATCGTTGATGCCAAAAATGGATGACGGCGCAAAGAGTAAAAATATGTCAAGAATGTTCGGATTGACGTCAAATTTCTCAGGGACATTCCTGTAAAAAAGAGTAAATTAATGGCTTTGAAATGAAAACTTCGTAAATTTCCCTCTGGTGGGAATCGAGCTTCCGGGGTGCAATAGAACATGCAAGAAAGCCCCAGTCAAGGCATACAACAGGGATTCAGGATAGCCGCTCGCCTTCAGTCGCTGTACTTCGGTATAAGTGTGTGTACTAGCCCGCCTTTCGACTTGACGTGTGCAATGATGCACACACTATAGGAACACCTATATCTTATCTGTTGTAGAGGGCTAGTGCCTTTTCTGCCAAGCAGTAAAGACTTAAAAAGTTATCAGCCCTTCCAATCTGTGAAGGACGAACAGTGAAGCTGTGGTGAGTTTTACCTCAATTGACGCATCTCTGTATGTTATTATTATTACTGAAATACACAGACAAAGAATACGTCTTTTCACTGTGGAGTGATTTACTCTTATTCTTTTATGAAGTAGTGATGTGTGCATGTACCACCGCATGGCAGACGGGAATTCCACAATATTTACAACTTCACTGTGAACAAATTAGGACAAGTAAATGAAATTCAGCGTAATGATATAGTCGTCTTAGCGGCCAATTTCAGTATGAAATTTTCCAAGTTCCCTACATTAGATTGAGGGCTACAGAGAACTTGCGACAAACTGGCGGAGAAGGAGGAACAAACTTTAGAACAGCAGAACAGACCTAGACCTCTCTACCTAGATGACGGATTCAGCCTGTGGACTCTGGCGGCATCTCGGCCTGCTTGGTTGCCTTAAGTTGGTCTTCCAGCAAACCTGAGCGACGCGGTCTCCCACCGCTCTCTGATCTTATGTGTTTTATTCTGTGTGGGTGCTTAAGGATAGGCCCAAACCATATGTTGTAGGCCCGACCTTTCTTGACAGAATCTGCATCTATCCGTGTAAAGGTCCGGGTAGTTGCAGTGGTAGTCCACCTGGTTCGGATACGTATCTGTTTGTTAGAGGCGCCTTGCCGTCGCTTGTCGTCTACTCAGCGAGGAGTGTGCCAAGGCGCAAATGGCCCCTTCCCACTTTAGAGCATTTGGTGATCTCGTTAAAGCTGGTCGTCTGGTCTCTCTTTGTTCCCAGTATTTGCGTGTCACCTGCTCGGTCCGTCAGTTCTCGAGCCAGGTTGGACGTGATTTCGTTCCCGGGAAGGGAGTAGTGTGCGGGTGCCCGCATAATGTGAATATCTCGATCTTCACAAAAGTTGGTTCCCATTCTTAGCAGACGCACAATTCTTCGTGCCGAGGCGACGCGTAGACGGACGGACATCGACCACCACCGGAGGGCAGCTATATACGGCTTCGTTGTGAAAGGTGTCATTGTCGCCTTATGGTTAAGGGCATCTGGCTGCTGCGTTGGGGCGCGGAGATACGACCCCTGCATCGCGCACGTGACTGATTTTTTTTCTTTTACATAGCGAATGATCTAAGTTGGTATGCCGGTTGGGTATCGAATCAGATTCCTTCAACACAGCAGCCCGATACTCTGCCCATTCAATGACATCACTGTGAGCTATTAGTGACCTCACTTGTGAGCTATTAGGCAAGACAGTTGCAGCACCGAGCCAGTAGCCACGGTCAGGAAAGTCCGGGAAGGTACGCAAAGAAAGTTAAGCCCTAGAATAAAAAAAATTCGCCAGCCTTGATCGAAGCACGAAGCATCGAAAGCGATAGCAAGTTTTAGCGTTGTGCTGAAAATGCCTCATAACGCTGACGCTGGCGCGATGAGACGTGCCGTTAGCGGCGTTGCAGGCGTCGCGCCTCGATTGTTCAGGAACTGAGGTCTAAGGTAACACCGTCGGCCTTTATATACCTTGACGTTTACCACCCGTGACGCTATGACCATTGAGTGCACCACGATGTGGTGTGCTCATGGTTACAGCAAAATCAGATTTGTCTATCGTGTTTGGAGTTTCCGCATCCATCGTTCAGTTTACATTTTTCTGTACAGAATATTGTATTAGTTAATTTCGGGTATACATGAGGCAGTAAGTAGACGCTTACTAGAACAAAGTTCCTTTTTCCCTCGCAATAAAAAAGAACTTCCTTACTTACACATCTCTCCTTATTTATTGATTCTCTTCTCGCATACGTCACGCGCTGAGCACTCTTTCATAGACAACGGGTTCCTGCAGTGCATCCCGCTATGTGCAACAATTATACAACTATATTATACGAGAAAGGTTTCTATGTGGAAGAGCCTCTCATCTCGAAGGAAAACACCGAGGAGACAGGAGACGGACAACGTGCTACAGAGAAGGAGAGCCCGCTAACCCTGCGGCAGCTTCGTCGCGAAGTTGCCACCGAGCCATCTTAACTGCTTGCATTTGAAGGTATAACGGCCTGCACTCCAGATGGCCATAAGCCACACAGAGCTGCTGAACGCCGTAAGCATCACTTCTTGGCTCCTCAAGCGCCCTGAGCGCCGGGGAGGAGTCATTTGCGCCAAATCGCTCCTCACCATGCGTGCAGAATATGAGCTCCACTTCCTCTGGGTTGCGTCTTTCTCCACCGCGACGCCCAAAATGATCTCTTTGTTTTCTTCGTCATGCTGTTTTTGAACCGAATAGCTTTCTCCGGCTCTTTCGCCCTGTATCGTGGCCGGGCTTTATCCGCTGAAGGCACGTGATCTCGCACAACCGAGTTGCGGAGCCCATTCGTGGCCGAAAGCCGAGCCTTTTGAGACGTGCTTGATATTGCGTCAAAGTTTTGTGTACCAAAGTTTGTGGTACAGCGAGCAAGCCACACTGTTTCCCAATTCGTGGGTCTGTTCGTTACGACCGCCAGAGACAATCACACAAGCATCACTAATTCACTAATCATTAATTCAAAAAATACACGCAGAAACTCCTCTGGAAGTTGTCTAAGTATGTGTAAGCATTGTGCCACTTGCTCATTATCCATGCCGCACTGTGTCATTATCAATGTTATGACACTTAATCTGACCATAATAAAGCTTATCAACCCTTACCAGTCATTATCAACCTTATCGGACTAGATCTGATCCTCATCAACCCTTATCTGTCCTCATCAACCTTATCGGACTCGATACGATTCTTATCAACCCTTATATGTCCTTATCAACCTTATCGGACATGATCTGACCCTTATTAACTCTTATCGGTCCTTGTCAACCTTATAGAACTTCATATGACCCTTATCAACCGTTATCAGTGCTTATTAACATTATAAGAATTGAGCCGATCATTATAAACCCTTATCGCTCTTTAGCACCTTATCCATCCGCGTCGATTCATTATCAAGCGTGATGAGGCCCATATAATCCCTCATCACTCTTTATCATCCTTATCAAGTCATTGACTGCTTATCTGTCTGTATATCGCGACGTGAAGCGCATGAACCCTCATAGATCGGCGGCATTTCGGTATGTGAAAGAACGCTTATACCGAAGGCGCATCTCGTGACCATCGAAACGCAGCGGTGATGTGGCTTGCTCGGCATGAAATTTTCGCAAAATGGGAACTTTCCTGATGTCTACAATGCACCAAGTCATCTCTACATGCGGTTCTAGAGATGACTTTTATTCCACCATCCCCATATCTCTCAACAAAGCCTTCATAGAAATTTGTTTTATACATTATTTTCTTTATAGCGGTTCCTCTTACGTAACGGGCAGGTTTCCTCGTTGAGTAGGCACAGAAGCGCGTACGCATTTAAACAACGCGCGCCGAGAAGTGGGAGGCGCACCTTGCCAGCTCGGCCCTGGAGGGGCAACGTGCGCTACTCCAACTAGTCCTGGTGGCTCCAAACGCCAGCGAAGCCCTGGACCAAGAGAATCGTCCACAGCGAGCTCCCTAATCGATGCCTCCCCTTTTCCCTGAATGAAGTTCTTATTCTTCTTTGTGGCGTATGGATGTTTTGATGGTGGTGGCGTTGTTCGCGTTTCTCCGCGGCCTGCTGGACTGGCGGTTTCGGAGAGCGTTCGTCGCTAAAGTCCGCTGCGCGTTTGTTGTCAAGATGTACTCTTTCATCTTGCCGGTTCATCTGGTTTCGCCTAGACCGACTGCCACAGCGCTTATGTGCTGCACGATTTTAAGGCGAACGGTTGGAGGAAGACGTGGCGCTCTCATCGTCGCCCCGCGATCGTCACGCCGTAGTAATGTGGCCTCCGTGCTGTCTTGTTCACGCCGCCCGCCGTTATTATGGCGTTGTCATCTCTTTCGCCGTCATTCTGTTGTCGCCACACCTTCATCATCGCGACGGAGCCGACGCCACGCTGTCACGCCATCAACCGAAACGTGCCGAAGATAATTTACGCCATCATCAAACGTCGTCATCAAAGCCCAGCAGTAAACTTCGGGAGTATCGCTCATAATAAGTCAACTTGGTTTGCGTTGTTCGGAGAAGACATTCGCTCACATTGAATATCATATTTCGCGGTTTCTACAACAATTTTCTTCCTTGCTTTTTAAAATTTCTTTTAAGTGATTCTTTCACCTCAAACGCCTCTTTGTCGCTTCCTGTTCACATGCGTATGCCATGTCACAGCAAATTATGAACGCAGTACTATTCTTCTAAGCCACTTGGGTTCAAGAGAATAACAGCTTTACTCAAATTATATAACACAATTTGTAGTTTTCACATCATAACTCTGCCGAATTACATTGTGCTTACTTATCATGTGCACATCGTGTCAGTCAACTCAAACACCCTTGTTACGTCGTCATGTGTTTTCTTTCTCGGCTGGACAACAAGCACAATCACTTGAAACATGGTATAAGCACGCTCACTAGGATCTGCATTTCATGTCGTTAATACCTCCTCATGTGCCAACCAAATGGAGAAATGGCGGAAAGATTTGTGGAGTATTTCAATATTTTAATCAGTTAATCAAATTTTTCACACCGTTTATTCACATCGAACGTGTAATTGGACTAGTGCTGCCCTGCCTTCGTTTCATCGTACTGCTTCAATATATGTTCAATATAAACCTGCTCGCTGAACTGAAGTTGTAGCTTGATTCACGTATTCATTAGAAGTTATCATTCGCAAGAGATGCAAAAGGAGATACAGAAGCTCTATGCTAGATAATGCAAACCTCCTTCGAAGAACCTTAAATCAATTCAATCGCAAGGCAAGTGTGACAAAATAACGGTGACGTCAGATATCACTAACGCGAAGAGAAGCAGCGTTATATGAGACATTTTAACCATAATCTAAGGATAGAAATGCACTGCAGTGCAAAACACATTTCTTTTAGCTGACAGAGTCTAATATCTAAAAAACAGCACACACACAGTAATGCGAGACTATTTCTCCTTTTTTTAAAAAGTATTACCTTGGGGTATAACTTTACATGAGTGAGAGCCCAAGGACCGCAACTGCTTAGTTTTCTAGCGCTTCTAGTTCTCAGATTTAGATTAAAACATGGAAAGGCAGGCACCGGGTATATTCAGATATGTCGTGCAACACTACTTTGTTGTGAATGCAGTCACTTATGGGAGCACTTTGATGAATGATCAAGAAGTGTATTGAAATCAACACTGCATGGCTTTGATGATAGAAACACAGTTTAGGGAAGAAAGTGCTCGACCACGGACTGCTGCACAGACACAACACCAGAGCTCTGAAAGCTTTTATATGTTGTTTCTGATTAAGTATTTTTTTCTGTTTAATTGGTGGTTCTCGCTCACTAACTAAGTAGATACTTTATTCTCGTTTTTATATGCACCTTCCATCATGTGCAGTTTAACCTTATAGTTGTCCAGTTGTGTCCCCGATTGCGCAGGTATCTCAACGCTTCCCTAAATTTCTAATTGACTCAGTGTATTTTCGTTCAATCATATCCAATCATTTTCTACAACTGCTTGTTGTTCTTCAGCTGTGCAGTGTATTTACGTGCGCGTGACGTCAGGTTTCTTACGCGTCCACTACTATTGCCACCGATTCAAGAGCAGCACAAGCGCTTTCGTGCGTGCACGTACCGTATACGTGTGTTCTGATTTCTCATTTCCTCCTTTCATTTCTGTCTCCTCATTTCACAATCAAACAAAAACAAAAATTGGCGACGAAATTTGACCAGCATTTGCACCACTCCACCTAATCAATCACTCGATCAAGGGACAGCAGAAAAAGCAGATATTTTTCGCAATTATTATTAGATCTACGTACCGAGAAATTATCAGTGACTGAACTAATCAATAAATCAATCAACCAGAACTTGAAACTGCGTCCGGCGTCGCGCAGTGTCCCGTCCCTATATATACATCCACGAGCCCGAGCCGACTCAGGGCAATGGCGTCAGCCTCGCGTTCTCTTCTTACCACATTTCCGTCTATGCGCCGAACAGGGCCCGTCGCCGCAGGCGCGTTATACGGAACAACAATGAGCCGTTGTCGTGGTCGCCCGCGGCATCTCCTCCGTTTCCCATTGACTCCAGCACAAGTGCCGCCACGCGGTCGACAAGGCGCCCTGTCGAGAGAACAGAGCAGGACGTCATTTGTCAGCCTGTCGGACGAGAGAGGCCGTCATCAGCGCCTCGCATGCAAGGGACGGAAACAAGAGCCGGGAACCGGAAAATTCGATAGCTCCCCAACAACTCACGTTTCAATCCTCATGTTCTCTCCTTCTAGTATTTTTATTATTATTATTTGCTATCCATTTCTTTAAGGTTCACTCGTGAAAGGCTTCGTGTAAGCTCAAAAGCTTAAGGTGGAAAATAGTTTCTGCTTTTAGTATTTTGTGCTCATCAGAATGGAAAAGTCTACACAATTTATAGCCATATCTTCCCGAAGCCTGAAGACGGCTGAGAGACATAACCGCTTTTCAAGTTGCTTTGTATTAGCAAGTGGTATGTTGTATGTTATATATGTGACGTTTTCGTTTACATGCCACCGTTAAGTACCAGTTACAGCATCTCCAAGTACGCGGACAAACTAACCATCTCATCATATTTGATTTGGAAAAAACTGCGTTTCTTTGCATGAACACAGAAATGAAGGTGCAACGTCGTGCGGTTATTTGCCACGTTGACGAGGTATGAAGGAATGTCCTGTCCTGTCGTGGTACACGAAAAGCACTTCGCGGTTGGTTTTCGTCGTCTGTGACGGCACAGCTGCCTATGTCAATGGATTGCTCATTTCCGCAAAAGTTGGCGGCATGAATTCCGTTCAACTACGTTCACACAGTTTCGCATGCATCTGACATTATATCCGCCGTGAATGGAATTCGTAATCGTTTCACAATCACTTTTAAGAAGAATTGAAGGCAATGTGCAATATAATTCACTAAGAATCTTTAGAGGGTGTACCCTACCGTACATATATCATTAAGATATATCATTACCATCCACAACAAGAACAACAGCATATATGCATATATTTATGTTCCCTCCATGATGAAGGCCTCTCCCAGTGATGTCCAACTACCCCTGTGTAGCATTAGGGCACGTAGTCCTACGTAAAGGCCAAACGTATAGGTACATCATAACGTAAGAAAGCAAAGGCCGACAACGTTCAACAAACCTCTACACTGTTGCGATACAAATTATCACTGACTTATCATTCAATTCTGCAGTCAAAGAAGACAATCCGTCTATTCTCTACGTATGCCACTTAGCCGAAGCATAAAAACATCTCAAAAGGGGTCATTTAGAATTACGCATAACGCGCTTTATTTTATAATGCATGGCTTCGACTACGTGAATATACTCACGAGTAATCTTATTAGAAGCATTTTATTGCAATAGCAATTGTAGGGATACTCTAGGCGATTTCCGCCGTGGGCGTCGCCGTGGTGTTCCATATAAGGTCCATGTATCCTGCAGGTGCGAGTGAAAGTGTGAGAGGGCAAGCCGAGAAGGATGGTGGCTTGATGCGCGGCATCTTCCCGCCAAAGTATGTGTTTTTTCGTCACCTCAACCTCGAACACTACCCCCCCCCCCCCCCCCGCCATTGCTCACCCAGTATCGTGTGGAAAAGACGCTGGAGGCGTGGGGTTTGGCGCGGGCTAAGGATGCAGGCAAGTGACCGAGCGTCTCAAATTCTAACCAAGCCTTTGCTCCGGGTGGCGCGGCTGTATATAGCCGCCAGCGCCCTATCTTGGAGGTAATCTGAGGCAGGTGCAACGACAAGGTGAGCCGAGATGGCTTGTGACTTCGTGTGTGCTGTGTTCTCGAGCGCTTAGTGTTGGAGGTCGCGTAATCTCAAGTTTCGGAGACGCATTGAAGCTAAAGGTAGCACGTAGGCATTCGATCGCCGCAGCTGCCCTTCTTCGGTCAGCTTTGCCGAGCTCGACTGGGGAGGCCTCCTTCCTGTTCTCTTCTTTTATTGCCCTTGCCCCTGCCTTGTGCAGTGCTGCTGAGGAGTCCTCACAGCAAGATACATTTACGGCGCTGCACTTTTCTCTTCGGTTTCCTTCCTATAACAGTACCATATATTACTACGCCAGCGTTGTGACAGAGAGCATCCGTGACCATCGAGTGAGATCTGTTCATGGTTGCCTGTGCGCGCGTGTGACACCATGTTTGTTATTTTAGTTAGTAAGCGATTTTTACTGCGATTTATACGACTGATAAGACTACTAACTTTACTCTACATAGCTGTATAATAATTTATTATCACAATCAATACTTCGCCGTTCGGGTGAAACTGCAACTTTCTTGTTGTTTCTGAAACCAGCTTCAGAACGCCTGCAGCCCTTTTACTTCTTTTACAACTGATAAAATTCCTTTATTTGCAAATGGTATGAGTGAGATATGGAATGATCGATTCATTAAACTGCAACGCCCTCCAACGCTATAGCACAATAAACAAAGTTATGAAATTGCATAACGTTCTGTCTGGACATATCTGCGCCGCAACGGAGCACATATTTAGTTACCCAACATAATTATATAAACTATAGTTTATCTACAGATCGCATCAAGACTGCCCCTAAAGGGCATATTAGACCACGAGTGAGATTAGGAAGTACCTTTTACTAACTCGTCTGCGAAACCTAGTAACTGCTTAGCAGAGGGAGCACTTACTAAGACTTGATTATCTATGGTAGCACAAACAGCGAGTAAAGAGGTAGTGATTGGGGGGTGAGGTTAGAAACTGCATCCGTTTACCTCATTAAGATTTTTTTAGGCTGTATGGATGCACAGAATTTTCCACAAAGCATAACCCAGAAGCACGGTGTTAGCGAGGCACTCCTTCCTTCCGAACGAACTCCTATCAGAAGCTCCGTCCAAGGCTCCAGCAAACCTGCAGTTACTCTGCGAGATCAAAGGAGCGGCACGATAGTGCAATCGACAACGCGCTTTGAGTGCCAGCAGCGAAGTCCGATAAAGTCTGCAGGAGTCAGAATTTCTTAAGAATAATTCGACTTCTTGCGCAACACCAGGGCGGTGTTTCAGGCTCACATCTGGTGCGTCAGCATCAATCTCACGCTTTCGCCGTGCCTCTGGCAATGTAACTTCGTTTTTAAGAGGATACGAGGTACTTTCATTTCTCTCTTTAAACAAAAAATTTTTGTCCGTAACAGCGTCATTCACTCTTTCCGCACCTTTCCCTCAAGTGCCAAATCCTTGTGCCACTCTCCACCACTCCTTAAACCACGAATTGCCTTCCTGTATTCTTAATTTCTCAGCCGTGCTCTATCACGGGTAGCACAACATAGCATCAACTCTCATTCATCCGAATCACTACTATATATATATATATATATTCTTCATTTGAACGGCTGAGTTGAAATGTTCCGTAACGCCGTCCAAAATTTCAACTATTGTCTTCTGTCTGCGTCTTCTTCTGCAGCGTGGTTAATAAAGCCGAATACATAGGAAAAGCCCTCCCTCCCGGTGAACAGGATCGTCGAAAGACTAGCTTCGCCATAGTGCAATCTTGTAGAGTGCTTCCACGCAGATGAGTAAAAGAAAGAAAAGAAAAAAACATGACCCCTCTTTTTAGCTATGACGCAACCTTCTTAGGCAAGATTCTTCACATCCATGTCATAGTCATAGTATATATTTCTTTCAGCTGTGCACGAAAATCTAGCGTGGCGGAAGGCGTGGACGATATAGAAGCTCTTAAACCAGAGTCGAAAACGCCGTCTCAATTAATACTATTGCGAAGCTACAGATATCCGCGCGCCTGACAACACTGAGGGTGGATAAGATTACCGGTCGGTTCAGATTGATTTAATTACTATATTCTAAATATTATAGTTATATACGAATTACTACATTATATATTTATCTAATTAGTTTATGACTACAGTTTCCGTAGTAATCTTATAATGTAAGTAATAATATCTCTAATTGCGCTAATTATGGACAGGAATCAAACATACGCTGTCCGTCCTGTGCATTCTTCACATCCCGCTCAATGTCTTTGATTAGAGCAACTTAGCTTTTGTGAAGCTAAGTAACCAGAGGAATGGGGACCTAGAAGATTCTTCGGGCAATTTCTGGTACTTCAAGACATTTCAGAATAAAGCCCCAGAGGGTGGCGCTCTCAAAAGAATTTTATTTGAGGCTCAAGCTACTCCGTACAACGAACAAGAAAATGCCGCGGCATGCATGAATGTCTTGCTGAATGGAATATATCACGCAAGCGGTCGGTATTGAAGGAGGGCTAAACATTTTCAACAACATGTAGTGTCCTAATTTTATTGACAGAGCATTCTAATTTTCATACAAACATTAAGATAGAAATATTGCAGTGGAAAGAGAGCGCCCGGAAATCACTTAAGTTCTTCCGGCTTATTTACAAAAGAGCTTACTTTAAATAAAGCAACATGGTCCAGCTATCTGCTGACAGACTGAGTGAGTGTAGCGTGCAATCTGTATATACTGCAATCAGGTGTTGTACAAAAGTGACTTTAAAGGACGCTATAGAAAGAGAAAGACTCTTTAATGAAAACTGAAAAGGCCTACCCGGTGGCATGTATAGCTTAAACTCAAGGTGAATGTGATTACAAATGAAATGGTGCACACAGAACACATACGACACTTACATCGTCTGGAACATCTGAACTACATCATTGTATCGAATCTCTGTAGCATAGCATCTCTCAGACACTTCGAATTCGTTATTAAACGATTGTCTGCTTCAGTGAGTCGGCGTGTCGTATGGAAATTCTTGCTCTAGAAAACAAAATGAAAAGGAGAAGTCGCGTCGCCCCTAATTTGCGCTAAAAGCAGACGTAAGCTGACGCAGTCTGATATATGATGTGCTAAAATATGCGAAAAAATACGTTCACTACAACGTTTAAGGAAAGTGACTCATCAAAAGGCGTCTCGGATTGCAGCCAGCGCTGCTCTTGTGAAACTCTTGCTGGGTTACAAAACTCGCTGTAGACGGGTAAATAGACGGCTAAGCGGACAGCGGCCATCTTAGGTCTCGTTCCATTTCAGACGAAGAGGTCAAAACAGACAGCTTCGTGAAGACAGCATCGAAGCCATAAAGGATGCAGGCTACTTTGGCTTTCCAAGAAGAAGATGATGGCTGATCAGACTGCTCGAAAACTCGACGGGAAGGTCGTCTGCGCACAGAAAAACACCTTCACGCTGTCTTTATGTACATAAGGTAAGCTACGCTGTGTTTTTCATTGGTTCGCTAGTACACACCAACCGTTAAAACACGGATATAATGTGTGCTTCTCTTAACTTTTTTTTTTCTTTTTTTCTTGTTTTGCCGACGCGAGGAGGCGTCAAGTCGCAGAGAGGTCTTTCAAATGCGTTCCATTACTTGGGCGCGACGCTGTCTCCTGAGGAGTCAAAGTAGACCGCCTTTGAGGCTATAGTCAGAACTGGAACGCCCCCTATGTCGCTGAAATCACATCACTCTCACTTGCGCATTCTTTCTTTCCTATTTTCGGTGAAGACGCAAGCCGAGACACGTGCGCGGCGAAATGAAAGGTGCAACGGGAAGCCCCAGAATCGTGGAAACACAACGAAGTTCCAAGTTTACCGGCAGAACTCGCGCGGCACCGGCTCATATACTCCGCTCAAAGTCAGCGCCGCAAATCAAGCCGCACATAGCGCGGGAACGTGTTCAACATTCATAGAGGCTGCAGTGTGCCAGCGGGACCTCTCGTATAGCTGAGCTCGGAGAATGAGCGGAGAAACCGTGTTCGGCTGTGCGTTCGCGCAGAGGCGCGTACGAGGCTGCGAACGACACACACGCTTCCTGTTCATCGTGAGTGAGTGGCTCTGCTTTCTAGGGCTTTCATCTTATTCGCCGATATTGTACGGAGGCACGCTATACGCAAGCATGTGAGCAGGAGTTCATGCCGTCGTTGAAATTCGTAGCGTCGCATTCTCGCTTGAATGGCGGCTGATTGCACGCACACGCGCAATATATTTACGGCAGTAATGAATGCTAGCAAGAAGCTTCAACTGCGTGGTACAGAAAGGAGGCAACCGAGCCGAAGTTTGGGAAGCACTGAGTACGTATTGACGAGCCCGAACCGAGAAACAAGCAAGCGCGACTGCGCGGGAAGAGCGTACCTACAGGATGTAGATCCGCCCTCATGAAGGCTCGCCGAAATAACATAAGCTGAGGAGAAATGTCAGGACGTCTAAGTGCGGGGTAGCAACGTACGAGCTATTTACGACTCACTGTCGAATCTCACTGTATACAGTGAGATTCGCCGAAGAAATTATGAAAACAAAGCCATCATGAAGAGCTGAAGCCTACATTCATAATGTCTCAGGACATCCTGTGAAAACAAGCGCGCATCCTGCGAATTAAGGCCCTCGACGATGGTGCAACATAGTCAGCCGCTGCTTACAACGGGGACTCTATTGTGTCGCAAAGGAAACGATTGGTTTCTCACGCTCTCACAGATAAACTATACTCTTCGCACAGTTAAAGTACACACTTAAATTTTAACAACTGTGTCCGTTGCTTAAAATCTGTCATCTTCAGGTGGCTGGAAAATATAAACCGCAAATATATTGTATCGCGAAGGGGAAAACCGGTGCAGAAGAATTTAGAGCACTTTTTTGTACCATGTCACTTCTTGTGACAATCCACCAGCAAGTTTAAGCTATAGTCGCTGTATGGAAGATATTTAGGGAATTATTCTGGATTACTACTTTATCCGCATTTATGTGTAAAAGGCACGGGACAACCAATTTACCATCCTTTAAACCCGACAAGTTAAGCAAAATTAAAGAAAGGAAACTGCTCAGCGGCAAGACAGAAGTATCACGATAAGAACGTCGCGATGTGGCACGACATGGAATACAAAAGCAAGTTTATTAGTGCCCGAACAAAAAATCAGCAGTCTTAGGCGATTTCCTCTGGAGCGGAACTCATTTACTGCGACAGCAGCGGGCTGCTCTCACCGCAGGCACCACCATCTCATCGAGGAAAAGAAATTACCCTGCTTCTGTCCTTTTAGTCAACAAATCATTCCGTCTGTCTGCTCCGTACCCCGCAATCTTTCTTGGGTGTAGGAAGTCTCTCTTCGGAGAATGCGGGATAGGGCGGCCCTTACGTATTCTTACGTCATCCATCAGCTAGACCTGAGGTCCAACATCTGATGACCGCGTGAAGCATCCGGTGTGCTCTGCTCCAGTTTCTACAGCGGACAACCAGCGCCTGTTGGGGCTCTGCCTGGTAACGAGGCATATCACTCTGGATTGCGAGGGATACTACGAGCGGGTCCGACGTACTGTTGTAGGCATTGGCTCTTAGACGGTAAGCTTGCTAAGCTACTACAGCAATTTCTACATGAGGAAGGTCTCCACAATTTTATTTGAATAAGCATCTATGCAAGGGTGCTACAATTTTTTTGGCCAGAAAGCCGGATTGAAGACAGCTGGTGGTGTCAAGGGCCGGGCAATACAGGACTAAACAAAAGTTAGCGAATATAAATGATTAAACATTAGCAACGATTCTGGGCGCAGAGCAAGAAACTTGTTCCACGTAAGTTTTCTTCTTTGCTTGTTCAGAGTCATTCTATCTGTACGAAGCCAATATTTGTCTACAAGACGTTGAGGTTGTCCGTGAAGCATCACCAAGCTTTGCAAAGGGCCCTTTGTTTTGCTTGGTTCTTACAGCAACATTGGTATTTCTGCTAATCCCTGTTAACTTTTGTGCATAGTGCTTATGCTTATGTTGGTGTACCGTTATCAAGCTTAATATAGCGCAGCGCACCGGACATAGAGCGCAGTAGAGGTCTTGCGGGTAAAAACAGCCCGCTTCAAAACCGCTGTCATCGGAAGGACTACCACGGCGGGCCAGTCGGAAGCCTTCCGAAGGCCGGATGCGGCGCGTGGGCAGTACATTGGAGACCACTGATCTCTGCTGTAGAGCCAGCTTAACAAAAAAGAAAACAAAGGAAAAAAAAGCTCCTTTGCGATGCATAAAACATCGTTCCCGTCCGATATAGCAGCGCTAATTGCGGCCTCCGAGATATATGCACGGACGTCACAACTATCAGAGTCTGTGTTGGGTTCAACACCTCGCACAAATTTTCAAATGAGAAGGTTGCGCGATAGGGCAGTGTTAAACGCGTCAGGCTCTGAAATGGACATTGCCGCAGATACATACATGAGTTCAAATCCCAGTTGCGGTTGTTGTCAAAGTTTTGTCTTAAATACGCAAGCTCTTTAATGACCACCCTCCGATCGTGTTCACGTTTGCATGCATAATGCGTTGAAATAATGAAACCGTTGTTGAATATCATGCGCTCTTCTATCAGGAGGTCTGCGTGCTTTAGATAAACTTATGAAGCGACTTTATATATACATGCATATAGTCAGGATTTAGAGTTTCATTGCGCAGAATGTGAGATCTGCTCAGAAGCACTACGTTGAGGCTCAAAAAGCGTATGACATAAGCCGGTCTGCTAGGGATCTGTTTGTCTGCAGCGCAATCGGTGGTGGCGGACTTCTTTTTATCCCATGGCGTGAATAAAGCTGAGCAGACGGCCTGACAAGCCTGACGACGTCACAGTAACGACTGGCGATGGCTGTCGTTGACTGCGCAACGGAACGCACGGACACAGGAAACCCATTGTCAAGTGCTTAATGGCCGTTCCAGTAAAACAACATATTCGTGCATCATTTGATGAATTGAATCACGCGGTGCACGCTCACAACGATAAACCCACTGGGGTCGCAAAATGTCACGAATGCGTGAATCCTGGCCTCTTTTTGGCGATTAAGGAATGTAACGCCATTACATAAATGCTCACAACCCTTACCAAACTGTACACTTAACACAATGATACCCACTTCCGTTGCACCGGCACGTTATCTCGCGTAAATATGGAAACTGCTGTATCTCTATCCGACTCACTGTTCTAAGTATTTCATTAGCACACGTGGCACATAAAAAAGTACGGCAGTGTTGACAGAATTCGTTGCTTGAAACATGTCTTTTTAACTAGACATCTCATAGTGCGCGGAGCTAAAAGGTAACAAAATGGTTATTTCGCGCAGTATTCTTTTCACTTGTTGCTGCCGCGAGGGAAGCAATGCGTAACAGACATGTTTTTTTAGCGTAGGAGACGGAAAATTTAGTGATTATGATGATGATGATGATGTGTGGAGTTTTATGGCGCAAGGGCCAGGTGTGGCCAAAGAGCGCCATGTCTGTGGTAATGAGTGCGGTGTAATTATGATTGCTATGAAGTTGGTGTGAGGTGGCTGTAAAGAGGCCTTAAAATATATGCTCTGAAGTGCGTAAAATCTGTATGATAAAATTATGGCGATGACGTATGACTTGCACTATTAAAATTTAGATGCATATAAAAAGAATGATACGATAGGTAAAATATATCACGATTATAAGAAATGCCAGAGCACTACTGCCTCCTTAGAGCCCTTGAAGCACAAGGGCCTGGAGGCATGTGCTACGCAAAACAATTATCGCAGTGGCATCCTCTCGAGAGAGGAGGCGCTACGAATTCATGGGACTAATAACATGTAAGACGACATCTCTGATGATGATGATGATGATGATGATGATGATGATGATGATGATGATGATGATGATGATGATGATGATGATGTGTGTGTGGTTTAGTGGCGCAAGGGCCAGCTATGGCCAAAGAGCGCCATGTCCGTGTTAATTAGTTTGCAGTGAAATCATGAGTACTATGAAGTTGGTGTGACGTGGCTGTAGAGGGGCCTTAAAAATGGTAGCGCTAAAGTGCGTAAAATCTGTATAAGATTATGGCGATGGCTTATGAAGTGTACTATGAACAATAAGACACATTTAAAAAGGATGATATGATGTCTAAAGATATATCAGGTTATATAAGATATGCTAGAGCACTACTGCCTCCTTAGAGCCCTTGAAACACAAGGGCCTGGAGGCATGTGCTATTCAAAACAATTATCGCAGCGGCATCCTCTGGAGCGAGGATGCTCTACGAATTTAATGGGCTTATAACGTGTAGAACTACATCCTTTAAGAAGTCGAGGACTGCCTTGGTGTTAAAAAGCGGTTCATGACCAAGAAACATAGCCGGGTGCAGAGGGATGTAATAACGGTATGCTAGCGGAAAATGTTTCTTTCTTTCAGGTTCAGCTTTCCGACACTCCAAGAGGACATGGAGGACGGTCAGCCTCTCACCGCATCTGCCACAGGTTGGAGGTTCACTTCCAGTAAGTAGAAAATGATGGGTCCCAAATGTGTGTCCTATTCTGAGGCGACAGAATAGGACATCTGTTCGCCGAGATTTTGTTGGGGAGGGCCAAAAACCTAACTGCGGCTTAATAACGTGCAGTTTATTATTTATTTCCGCGTCCCACATGCGTTGCCAGTGGTTTCGCAGTTTCTTTCGTATGTAAGGTTTCAGATCTGTGAGAGGCACCAAGGCAGTATTATTAACAGCAGGGAGTGTAATTAAAAATTAAATTGTGGGGTTTTACGTGCCAAAACCACTTTCTGATTATGAGGCACGCAGGGAGTGTAATTGACGTAGCCATCTGGTCTGCCAAAACGTTACCTTCGATTCCCCTATGGCCGGGTACCCAGCATATGATGATTTGCTGGTTAGATAGATAAGCTTTGCACAGGTCGGAATAGACCTCAGTAAGTACAGGATTTTTATGTTTCTAGGGTGACATTAAGGCCTTCACCACACCTAAGGAGTCTGTATATATAATAGCTTTTTGGAGTTTTGATTTCTTTATATGCTTTACAGCCGACCATACAGCGTAGGCCTCTGCCGTAAAGATACTTGTTTCTGGATGTAGTATATCAGATTGCGAGAAGGATGGACCGACGGCTGCATAGGACACTCCGGCATGTGACTTAGAAGCGTCTGTGTAGAAGTCTGTGCAGGAGTGCTTGTACTGAATTTCTAGGAAATGCATTCTTATTTCGACCTCTGGAGCGTGTTTTGTGACTTTTAGAAAAGATAGGTCACATTCTACCACCTGCCACTGCCAAGGAGGTAAGGGCTTGGTTAGGTGCATTAAGGGAAGCTTGAGGAGTGCGAGATCCATTTCATCGCTAAGCTCCTTCACACGCAGCGAGAAAGGCTGTCTTATAGACGGACGGTTGCGGAAGAGTGTAGCATACGTCATATCGGTAATTGTATTAAAACATGGGTGTTCAGGAATGGAGTGCACTTTAAGGAAATAAGCAAAGCTGACGTATGATCTCTGTAAGTGGAGCGGCCACTCATTCGATTCGGCATATAGGCTTTCGATCGGGCTTGTTCTGAAAGCACCAGTGGCTAGGCGGATACCAAGATGATGGACAGGATCCAGCATCCTTAGCGCGCTCGGGGCGGCAGAGTTATACACTACAGCCCCATAATCCAATCGTGACCATATTAGGCTCTTGTAGAGATTCATTAGACACTTTCTGTCACTACCCCACGTAGTCTTGGATAGAAGTTTCATTAAGTTCATTGTTTTTAAACATTTTTCTTTCAGATATTTGATGTGCGGAATGAAAGTGAGTCTATCGTCAAGTATAATACCTAGGAATTTGTGCTCTTTGTTGATAGAAATTTGTTGACCACACAGTTCTAAGCAAGGATCCGGGACCAAGCCTCTCTTTCGTGTAAAAAGAACACAAGAACTCTTGTGAGGATTGATCTTAAATCCATTTTTGTCTGCCCACCCTGACACCTTGTTCAAACCATGCTGTACCTGTCTCTCGCACACTGCGAGGTTACAGGATTTGAAACCTATTTGAATGTCGTCCACATAGACGGAATACAAAATGGCCGGTGGCAAGGATGCACGAAGTGTTGTCATCTTAACAATAAAGAGTGTGCAACTGAGCACGCCACCCTGGGGTACACCAGTTTCTTGTGTAAAAGGACGTGACAGGACATTGCCAACTTTTACCCGGAAAGTGCGATTGGACAAGTAGCTTTTTATTACCTTTAGCATATTACCATTAATTCCCATTTCCGATAAGTCTCGCAAGATCCCGTATCGCCACGTTGTGTCATACGCCTTTTCCATATCGAGAAATATTGATAAGAAGAACTGTTTATGTATAGAGGCGTCCCGGATAATTCCTTCAATACGTACAAGATGGTCGGTAGTGGAGCGCCCTTCTCGGAAGCCACACTGATAGGGATCAAGCATTTTGTTCTGTTCAAGGAAATGGATGAGTCGCCGATTTATCATTTTTTCAAATACCTTACACATGCAACTTGTGAGGGCTATCGGGCGGTAGCTTGCCACTGAGGAAGGATCTTTGCCTTGTTTTAAAATAGGGACCACAATGGCTTCTTTCCATGCGGTCGGAAGGTACCCTGCGTCCCAGATAGTGTTGAAAAGTGTAAGTAGTGTAACTTGCGTGTCATTGTGTAAGTTTTTCAGCATTTCATACATGATTCTATCAGATCCCGGTGCAGAGCTCTTGCATGCGCTCAAGGCAGCTCTCAACTCTGCAGAACTAAAGGGGCGGTTGAACGGTTCATACTGCCGACACTTTCTTATGAGTGGCTTGCATTCTTCTATTTGTTTATATTTGAGAAAGGGTTTGGAATAATTGCTGGAACTTGACACGCTCTGAAAGTGCTCCCCAAGTGAGTCTGCTTGATCAAGCAGGGTATCGCCTTGTGTGTTTACCAGGGGGAGTGAATAAGTTTGTCGTCCTTTTATCCTGTTAACCCTGTTCCAGACTTTCGCCTCATCTGTATAAGAGTTGATACCCGATAAAAACTTCTGCCAACTCTCTCTTCTGGCCTGTCGGCGCGTTTTCCTGCCTTGAGACTGCTTTTTTGAAGTTAACAAGATTCTCTGCAGTGGGAGAGGCGCGTAACGATCCCCACGCTTTGTTCTGTTTCCTACGGGCGATCGTACATTCGTTGTTCCACCACGGTACACGTCGTTTGCATGGCAAACCGCTTGCTTCGGATATGCATTTTGATGCGGCATCTATTATGAACGCTGTAAAAAACTCCACAGCAGCATCAATTTCTAAAGAAGACATGTGATTCCAGGAGATACTAGTGAGAGTTCGGAATTTCTCCCAGTCGGCTGTATCGATCTTCCACCTAGGAGCCTGTGGTAGATATTCGTTTTCTTTATATGTTCTCAGCAGTATGGGGAAGTGGTCGCTCCCGTAAGGATTGTTTATAACTTCCCATTCGAGTTCAGACAGTATTGACGGGGAAACTAGGCTAAGATCAATTGAAGAAAAGGTATTGTTTGCAAGAGAGTAATAGGTGGGTTCTTTCTTATTCAGCAGACACGCACCGGACGAAAAAAGGAATTGTTCAACGAGACGACCTCGCGCATCGATACGAGAGTCTCCCCACAAGCTGCTGTGTGCATTGAAATCACCCAGAACAACATAAGGTTCTGGCAATTGATCTATAAAGGATTGGAATTCATGTTTAGTTAATTTGTAATGTGGGGGTACGTAAACAGAGCTAATAGTGATGAGTTTGTTTAGGAGAACAGCTCGAACCGCCACTGCTTCAAGAGGCGTTTGTAGCTGTAAATGTTGACACGCGATGCTTTTATGTATGACAATGGCAACACCGCCCGATGATGCGACACCATCATCACGATCTTTACGAAAGGTTATATACTGTCGGAGAAAGCTTGTGTGTTTTGATTTTAGGTGTGTTTCCTGTAAACACAGCACTTTTGGATTGTGTTGGTGGATGAGTTCTTGTACATCATCAAGGTTTCTCAGAAGACCTCTGATATTCCATTGTATGATTTGTGTATCCATATTTAATGTAAATTGGTGCTGTGTATACGGAAACAAATGATTAATTAGATTACAGGGCTCTTGCGAGGCCCTGTAACCGGGGTTTTGCCTTTTTTGGAGCGTTCGAGGGAGCCTCGCCGCTCCTTAGGCGCTTGGTGCGCCGTGGAGATAGGTGTTGTGTCCATTGCCTCTTGTGAGGCGCCGGTCACGCGCTCTTGCGAGCGAGAAGTTTTTCTGGAGAGTCTCACCTCGGAAAGTGAGACCCCTGCGCCCACCGGCCCGGAGGTCGATGGGGCTCCCTGTGGAATTTGGCTGCGCCGGCTGTTGCCAGCGCTGGGGGGGGGAGGTCGCGGCAGCCTCAGCTGCGCCTACCTTCGTGGCCGCTATCGGTCCTGCGGGATCGCTGCGTGTAGCGCAGGTTGCCGCAGATAACTCTTGTGGGGCCGGCAACCCAAGGGTAGCCTGGCCTGGTTGCTGGTTGGATGGAGTAGGCTTACCTACTTCCACCCTGGGGGCAGGAGCCAAAGGTACCTGCTCGCTGTACGCGGGCTGGGTACTTGGCAATGGCCGCTGCGACGCTGCCCCCCGACGCGCCGCATCAGCATAAGGTGTGCTTTGGAAAGGTGAGCACCGTTTACGGGCTTCCTTAAACGAAATATTTTCCTTGACTTTAAGGGTGATTATATCTTTTTCTTTCTTCCAGTTCGGACAGGAGCGTGAGTAAGCTGGATGGTTACCACTGCAGTTCACACAGTGAGGTGTGCCACTGAAGTTCTCGGAGGGGTGGCCCTGCACTCCACACTTTGCACAAGTTGTTTGAACACGGCAGCTCTGCGAGCCATGGCCGAACCTCTGACATTTGAAACACCTTCTAGGGTTGGGGATATATGGTCGAACATTTAATCTGATGTATCCTGTTTCAATCGTTTCTGGCAGTACGCTGGATGCAAATGTTAGGATAAGATGCTTTGTGGGGATTTCCTTATTGTCCCGTCTAATTATAATACGCTTTACATCGGTCACATTTTGATCTTTCCACCCTTCCAGCAGTTCAGCTTCTGTCAAATCCTGAAGGTCTGCCTCTGAGACGACTCCGCGTGAGCTGTTCATTGATCGGTGTGGTGTAACAGAAACTGGAATGTTGCCAAAGGTCACCAGACTGTCTAGCTTTTCGTATTGATTTTTCTGTGGGATCTCAAGAAGAAGATCTCCACTTGCCATTTTCGTCACCTTGTAACCTGACCACAAGGCTTCGGTCAAAGATTTTGAAACTATGAATGGTGAAATGAGTCTGGCCTGTTTTGCAGCATTCTCACTATGTACAACATGGTATTTCGGGTAGTTCTCTTTGGTGCGGGTCAAATATGAATTTATGTCATCGGTGCGTCCCCTCTTTTGAGGGTGGCGATCAAGTAGGCGGGGAAATGCGGGTGTTCCCATAATTTGTTAGTTCGTTTTCGGCAGCAATGGCGGCCACCCACCACGGAGCCCAACATGGGGACGCTGCAGGCCTTAACGTGTAAGGCTGCAGGCGCCAACCGTACATTGCCACTATAACCTAATATATTATACCCAAGGGACGGCACATACACAAGGTTAACCCTAGCCGCCATGAAGAAAGGAAGTAGATGGAAGAGAGAAGAAGACAGGAAAGATGTAAAAGTGGGAGAGAAAGTCGAAGATTGGAGAGGAGGACAGGAAAAGGCGACTGCCGATTTCCTCCAGGTCTGGAGGTGCCGTCTATGTGAAGCCGAGGCCGAAGAGGTGTGTTGCCTCCGCCGGGGGGGCCTTAAAGGTCCAAGCACCCAGCATCGGCTCAACTTCCAGGATCCCCCTTTCCCCAGACACGGCTAAGCCGCGCACGGCTACACGCGGGAGGGTCCAACCCTCGTGTGCTCGGGTACGTGGTGTCGCAACACACCAAACGCCTGCTTACGCAGACGCCCCTGCGGGGTTTAGTGATTATGGGAAAATTGTTCAGGAGTGGTTGGGGAGACGAAACGTCGACTTAAAGACACGGAGCGGGAGAGAGGGAGAACTTTAACAAGGACCCTGTGCAGCGCTCGGTGGGAATCCCCAGTTGTCACGTAACACTTGTTGGACGTGCCGCACGAGGGCCCATAAGAGTTTCTCTGGTTCCTCGCGGGGTAGAGTGAGCCAGTCTTTGAGAGACTGGCGATGTATGAGCAGGTGTGCTGTTAAGCGGCTGTCTGGCAGTGCTTCTTGTGCGTTTGGGCAAAGTCAGAGAGTATGCGTCAAGGAAGGGTTTTCTGAGCAGCAAGGGCAATGCGGTGGGTCTGAGTATTTAGTGATTTGGTGTATTATCAATGGCATTATTAAGGAGCGAGTTCGCGCACGGCGGGTATGCACGCATCCTGGTGGCTTATGTTATGAGGGGGCGAGGGCAGCATTTGTCTGTTCTTTTTTTTTTTAATTAAGGCACCTTTGTATGGATTGTATCATCCTTGCCACTCGAGTACACAGCGCATCTCGCCACAAGTCCCATAGAAAGAGGATTGCGGGTTGAGATAATGCGTGAACTGCGTCTCCGAAATACCCGTGTGCATTGTATGTCGAAGTGGAGGTGTGGATTCAAGTAAATTTAGCATCGGAGGGATGCGTGTATTTGCTAGGTAAACTTGCTTTCATGGAAGGCGTGGCAAGTACGCTGGCTATCTGTGGGAATAATTATTTTGTCACGATGGGGTGATGGAAGCATGGCAGCTTCTGCGATGGCCAAAACATAGGCTTCGGCAGTGCTCGCGAAACTGATATGCTGTTTGGTGATTTGCCAGTCTGTCGCGACTACGCTGTCGGCGACTGACAGTGCGGCTGGAGTCGACATAGTATAAGACAATGCCACTGACAATTTGCGTACTTCTCTTCAGCGTGAAGATGCGGACGCCAGGACCTGATTCAAAAAACCGTAATCCGCCTCGTCCCGTCACCGTAACGGCGCCGGCTTCCGTCAGCGGAGAGCGTCTCCTCACCAGCTTCTCCTCAAAAACAGGATGCCAGCGATGGTTGTCAATGCTCCCGACGTCGCCAGCGTCCGCTTTTTGTAAAGAAACCGGCCAGGAAACGTTCTCTCCTGGCGGAAACCGGTGCCGTAACCATGACACGCGACTGTGTGAATCGGGCCTAAGATCGGCACCAGGAAATGTCGGAACAGCGGGAAATTAGGCATGCCGCATCGAGCCTTCGCTGATGGGCAAAACGGCTCCCTGTAGAGGACTAAGCTTCGGTATGTTGGGCCGACACACGCACAACGCTCAAGTTTTCAAAGGTCATTTTAGTGAACCCTCCCTGACCTTGTGGACTACGGCTGCTGCTGCTGCGGCTACTTGTAGCCGACTGCCTAGCTGCACTGCACACTAGCTGCCGCACTAGAGCTTCGAGGAACTTTGACAACGTTAGATAACCCCAGCCGAGCACCTTCTGTCGCGGCTTAATACAATATATCACCCGCCGTCGCACGCACATTTAAAAGCTTTTCTGCTAGATGGCGGGGATGGTTGACCTAACAACGTCGCACTGCACACCATTGAGCTCAAAGCTCAATGGTGGGCCTTCTCTTGTATTGATAGTCTAAATTTGGCGAGACCTATAGTCTTCCTTCTCAAACCAATGACAGAGAGGAAAACGACAAGAAATATGTGTGCGGCAAAATTAACCATCTTAAACCTGCACGGAGCGGGAAGAAAGCACTTAGTATATTCTCTCCATTCGCTAACATTTGTTTTTTTTTTGTTTTTTTTTTGTGCCTGTGGTACGATGGCAGTGAACTGACTACCCTTTTTGGGCATCGTCTGCACTCCAGCAATTTGTTTTAAGAAACGTCCTTAAACCTTACTGTTACCGCGGCTGCTGGCCGTGGTAACAGGCTCTCGTCAAAGAAAGATGGGGAAGTCCAAGTTAGTTTGCCTCGCCAGCCAACAGCTCGTAGTGTAATTAATGCAGTATTTTTGCATGGCGACGTTGTGTGTTCGATTTTTCGGCTTAGAAAACTTCCGAGACGCGCTCGAAAATGCGGTTGGGCCCCCAGCGGTCGTGGTCCTCTGGGCTTACCAGATAAACCATGTATTGACAGTGGCGCTGAACGCAGCAGAGGCGACCAAACGGCTGATGGCGCTCAGAGAACCGCAGGTCAATTGGCATCACTGCCTGATCGTCCATCCGCAAGAGCAGCAGGTCAGGATCCGGCTTCACTGGTTTCTCCACCATATGGCAGACGAGGATGCACAAATGGCGTTGGCGGCCTTCGGAGAGGTGACCCAGAGGAAGCAAGAACACTGGTGGGTGGATGGCGTGAACGACAAGGGATCGACGACTCGTGCCATGTTGTTGCGGCTGAGTGAACTGAACGTCGATGATCTGTTCCATCAGATCCATGTCACCAGTGAACTTGCTCTAGTTGTTGCCCCTGGCTCCCCTATGCAATGCCTGCGCTGTCAGGGCTCAAGCCACGTTCGGCGAGAGTGCAAGGCCCCGCGTTGCTCCAGCTGCAGGCCTTTCGGTCACGTCGACGCCCACTGTGTTCTTTAGTATGCGGCGGTGGCTGGGCCAGCGATGTGTGGCGACGCGACACAATAGCAGCCATGGAGGAAAAAAATATATACGATGGAGCATTACGTCACGCCTCCAGCCTTGGCAAGCGAACGCTCCGTGAAGCCACGGTGGTGGTCCAACATGCGACCTTTTGCATTGGGATCACGGAGCAAGAATCGAGGTTTGCTGGGACGTTTGGTTCCCAGTAGCTATGCCAATAGTGTCTATTCGGTGCGCGTTTGTTCGGCTGCCCTGCCGTGGCTCCAACTGCAGAGCGGGAACGCTAAAACCAACCGCGCACATTGAATTGCGATCCCGTGTTGGGCCGACATGTTTGCCTTCAATCGCGTTGCGGCATTCTCCCTGCTACCTTTTTTCTTCCTCATTGGGAGCAGCTGGTGGACGCGGCCTAGGCGGAGGACAAGGTCAGGGGTGCTGTCGATTATCCCGTTGTGTCAAAGAACATCAGGCCGTCAGCTCCAGTGGGCGCGGGTTCTTAACAAAGTGACGACGTCCACGAGGAGCACGCGGCAGCAGTTGAGAGCGTAGAGGAGGTTGTCAAAGATATCGGAAGCTGTCAAGGGGAGGCAGACGCTACGTTGTCCGCCAGAGACAGCCCGTTGAAGAACAGCGTCGCCCAAGCCGATATCGTTTTAGTACCAGTTAGGCGGCCTGCCCAGGCGGATAACTGCAAGGACGAGGACATCGACGCCAGCGTAGCTGCGGAGCCCTCCGCAAAGGTGCCTCTTGGTGGGCGTATTAGCACAAGGACGAAGCCCAACGTTCAAGCAAATCAGAGGCCCGTCCAAAAGTTTCTACGTAGTAATGTCGAGCGCGGTCCACCGGACGACCTCGGAGGCATCTAGCGGTCTGCTAGACGTTAAGGTGAGCGCCATGCTCCGGGCCTACCCCCTCGCATTGACGTCATAACGCCTACCAACCAGACACTTACCTTCGGCACACTAAACGTTAGTGAACTGGCCGCCAAAAGAAAGCAGAGCCAAGCGTACACGTTGCTCACGGAACAGAAGCTGGACGTTTTGTCAGTGCAGTAGACTAAGGTAGAAGATGAGGAGACTGGGATCATGGAGCTGAGATCCATGGCTGGATATGTTGCTGTAGTCAGCCACGCGATAGTGTCGTATGTAGGCTGTGCGTTATTTGTTAAGAAGCTGCTGGGACTTGCAGTAAAATGGGTTAATTCCTGTCCTTCCGGACGGCTACTTGTGGGGGATTTTAATTTCTGTGATGCTGAATGGTGAGCGTTGGGTGCATATGCACCTTATGTGGTCGAGGATCGAGCCAAATTTTTTAACTGTAACGCAACACTTCACATGAGGTAATTATCCATGTAGGTGACTTTAATTCTGTACTGAAACCTCAAGGTAGGAGTACGCGACGCGTAGTCCGCCCGCCATAAAAGCAGCAACGCCCTGTCGCAAATCTTGACTTTGATTTAGAAGACATTGCTAAGTATCTTTTAAAGGCTCCCGCAAGGCGAAATTCGTTCACTTTCAGGGAGCAGGTCACACTCGTTTAGACAAAGTGTATTGGTCGGTTGACCTAATAGGAAAGTGCGAGTGTTATTCAGTGATCGCCGTTTCATTTTTTTATCATTGTGTTGCAAAATGCAGCATTGGGCAAAAAAAAGAACGTAACAAATTTGTGTGGGAGGTTTGAAAGATTAATGTGAAGCTAGTACAAGACGAACGTTTTAATAAAGCCGTTTTGAACTGTCTAACAAACGTATGCAAGAATGGCTCAGTCAGCCTTGGTGAACAATGGCAACTAGCGAAATAGAGTATAAAAATGAAAGCTGTCAAAAGAAAGAGTGTGATAAGTTTGGAGGAAAGACTAAAAGAAAACGAGAAACGTTGTTGTCAAATTGACGTATTCGAGTGCAAAGAGCCAGGAGCTTATCAAGATGAGCTGCGCAATGTAAAGTAGAAACTTGAAATCTTAGACGGAGAGAGCTACCGCAGTGCGCTCGTGTGTGCGACAGCGCAAGCACTGCCGTGTGGGGAGGCGCCAACTAAGAAGGTAGTTAGACTGGAAAAGATTGCGCGCCCGTCGAAAGCAAGACTGAAGCCATAAAAACTAACGGAATGGTTGTAACAGATAGCGAAAGAACTGAGAATTTTATCGGCACATTGAAAAGCTATTTGCATTTAAGGAAGCCAACATGCGCAATTTTAACAACTTTTCCATAATCGTATGCCCCAACTGCCTGAGGAAGAGCTTCGTTAGAAGAACCAGGGTCAGAGCGGGAAGTCAGCAACTCAATTGACAGTCTAAATCCGGGGAAGTCCCCGGGACGGGATGGTCTTTTTATACATGGTAAAATACTTTCAAGATATATCTGGTACCTCTACTAACAACAGTTTACAATGAAGCTTACGAACTCAAAGTTCTAGCACGATCGTTTGGTCATTCACGCACCATACTATTTCCAAAAGCCTAAGAAAGGTAAAAACGTACGCTACTTTCGTCCTACAGACCCATAGCCCTGACGAAATGTGATTGCAAAATATTCATGTATTGGTTGGCACGTCGTGTCCAGTCGGTTGTTCAAAGGTGGTCGGCCCCCGTCAGACCTGTGGTATACACGGAAGGTTAATTTTGTCTAACATCCATAAGATGAAGTGGGTGCTGGGGTGCTCTGACGTCACACTCGATGGTGTTGCATTCTACAGCTAGACCTTGAGATGGCCTTCGACTGCGTCTCCCGCGAGATATTGTTTTCTGTGCTGGATCATGGTAATTTTGGCCGCGTAATCACTGAGGGAGTGGCCATGACGCATCGGAACTGCTTTACGAAACTATATAATATTTAATAGGGCTTTGGATGCTCCTATTAGTATCATGCGATCCGTGTGTCAGGGCTGCCCACTGTGCCAGCTGTTGGTTTGTATTTACATAGAAACGCTGTGCCTGGTCATCCATGAAAACGAAAGTATTCTGTATTGTCGGGTGCAGTCAACAGAAATGAAACTGTTGGCATATGCAGACGATATAGCGCATGTTTTAACGACAAGAAGAACATTCAGAACACTGGATTCTGGGACGGCAAGTGTTCATCAACCCCAAACACTTTTGCATATGTTTGTTTGGTGACTACACTCATGAAGCACATATGCCTACCACTTGACGCTTATAAAGAAAACGAGTGCTGAAAAGAGCAGGTGAAAAGAAAGGACGTGAGAGAAAAGACAGAAAGATGGAACACGGGCCATCTATCAATATTCGCTAGAGCAGCAATAAGTAACATCATCCTTGTAACTAAGATAAGGTACCTTATGCAGATCTTGCATTGTTCCCGCGTGGACGTGCAAAAGCTACACCACGCGTTTGTCGTTTTCGTGTAGGAGTCAGGCTGGGAATGAAGCTGTCGCCCTAATTTTTGTGGTGGGTGAAGGATGGTGGACTACGATTGGCGCATCTTTTTCTACGCCAAATTGTCAAACGGATCTTTATTTTTTCGTGACGCGGAAAACCCTTTCTAGCCCACAGTGTGCCAGATGGAGCCCTTCCTGAATTTGCTGTTGGAACCGAGAGCATGCTGGGCTCGGTTCGAAGTTTCCTTAAATCTTTGACAGTGTTGTCTTTTTGAACAACCGTTTATCAAATGAATATTTAGGTAATGTAACAAGAAAAAAATGTATAATGATGTGTGAAACGCTGTTTGCCTGGCCACTGTACAGGGTGATCTACGGTGGAGGTCCCGGGCTGGATGTCTTGAAGCGCGTACAGGAAATGTCAGTTGAGCCATCAACAAAAATATTTTTTTTTTCATTTGCAAATAGATACTTTATAAGTAAAAACTTTCATTCAGTAGCGCGCATTTTTCTTACCGTGAGGTAAGAAAAAGACTATCTTATTTGTCAAAAAAAGAAAAAGCGCAAGATATATTCCCCATGCTTTCAGTCACCGTTGTGAAGGAGTCTATTTTTGTGCCGTCCTTCAAAGAAATATAAAGAAAGGAACTTCCAACAGATACACATTTTAGTTATTTGGCTATAACAAACAGCGACGATGGGTTTTCCTACAATTTCTTTATGCTTACGGGTCTCCACTGCTTATGGCACTCCGGAATGGCGGGCTAGCTACCAATGCGACACGGATGCAAAACCAGCGCGTATTTACTTTCGGAAATGTATTGTCCGGTTCATTGAGCTACAGAAACAGCCAAAATGTGTTCAGTGGCTACACCGGGTAAATGTCTAGCTGCACTAAAGGAGATTGAAATCCCAACGTCACGGCCTGTGAGTCGGACGCACCTAATGTACATTATTTCATTCATTTAACATTATTGCCTCTGACCTCTGACGAGCATTTGCAAGTGAAAAAAGTCAAAGAGCGGCAAAAGAAGGAAGAAAATCGCCCATGTCGTAGTGGTCTGAAAATCGGGCTTCTGAGCTAGCGGTCCGGTGTTCGAATCCTGCCGTCCGACAAATTTGAGAATGTTTGTTTACTTGTTTTAAAACGCAGTACCTTCTCGAAAATGTTTAGTTTGAGAAAGTCACGAAGCCGTGCAAAGCCAGAGGGACGAAGGTCAGGCAAACCCATATTTACTACCCGTCATTCCCAGGCTGGCTGAATCGTCCCGCGTGCAGCTCCCTAGACGCGAGCGCCCCAGTTCCGTCTGGGAATCGTACCAAACTCTGTGCCCCCCGGAGGGAACTCCGACCTCCGCTGAAGTAGAATAGGCCATTCACCACCACACAACACGGCGCTACAACAAAAGCGTTCTCTAATGCGAAGCTTCCTCGGCGAACCCGCACACATGTTTGTGACTGTGGCTGCTGCTAGGTGCTGCTGTCTTGATGCACAGCTGCCGAACAGGAGAACACCGATAACACGAATCGGCCTATATGTAGCCACACCTGCACCAACCCTGCAGATATGCCGGAGCCCGGCTGCGGTGGCTGGTTCGGGAATGAAACAAGAGACGGTGCGTGAGTATTCTCAGTGCAACAAATGTACGCCGTCAAGCGGACAACTCCTTTCATAAAGAAAAGCCTTCTACGCCTCCTTTCCCGGCGTTTGGAGCACCCGCTTAGTCGGCTTCTTGTATGACTAAAATGAGCCAGCCTTGGAATCAGTGCAGTAGTAAATTAGACTGAAGACGGCGTGAGGAAAAACGGGCCGATCAGTCTTCGCCAATTTGCCTCCTGCGACGCTACGCGGGGTACTGGCATACATACCTGCGATTCATTCATCACTACACGCATGCGAACTAAATACCACTGAGGTGTGCAGCAGCATATCAGTGCTCTGCGAAATAGCGCACCGATCGCTCATCACAGTGAAAGCGCCGGTAGGTGCGGCGACCGCCGTGCCTCGGAAATAAGAGGCCAAGGCGCGGCAGCTTTGGCGCATGCACGGATAAATTCAGTAAGGCACGTCGTGCGTCAGGCCAGCGGCGCAAGCTCGGAGGGTTCGTGATATCCGAGCGGACCCTGTTGTCGCGATTATACGAGGCGAGCCTGCTCATGTTATAGCCGCCGGCGTATCACACATTCGTAATGTCTCGGCTCAGTGTTTACCCCGTGCTTCGCAGTCGTTTTCCTTCCACTCGCTCCATCTACCTTCGCCCGCTCTATTTAGCAATACCGGTTCCGCCATAGCATCGGTACCGCCTCCTTTTTCAGCGCATTACGCTCTACTTATGTTTATCTCGTTGTGCTGTTGTCGGTTACACAAGTCACATGCATACCAGGGATGTTTAACGCATTATGGTTCGTGGAGCTCTGTTCATTCGAAGCACACCCTCCTATACAAAACAATCAAACGAGAACGTACCCATCGTCACGTGTTGCGTGTATCGTGCTTCTTTTATATATGTTTTCTCTCGGCGCTCTGTTTGGCAACAGCGAGCGTTCTTTCGTTTACAGACCTTTAGTTGCGGATGATTGGAATTTCTGATTGGTTATGCAAACAACATGGTAACTTTGGTATTTCCTTGTGTCGGCCGTTGCCCCCCAATAGTTCGCTGCAAAGGCTCGAACGACGTATTCAAACAAACAAGCCGTCAGCAAGTGACACATCCGGAATAAGCTTCGAAACGTTGCTTGGAAGATGAGGTGGCCCAAAGTGTGCTTTTCCTATAGCGTTTCGACGCATTGCGCCGTGACAGACCTGAGAAAACCTAAAAGCTACGGCAAGCTCGAGTACACAGAACACACACGCACACGCTCCTACATTCTCGCTCCAGAGGTGCCAGTGTGCTTCAAATGCGCAGCTGAACAACGCCCCCAGTCTGCTCATAATACGCACCGGTCACCACTGGCTTGCATTCACAAAAATCTCAGCTCCAGTTTGTACAGGCAAAATAATGTATTCCTTGTGTGCTCAGGCCCACCTGAAAGTTGCTTACTGAGTCCATAGTCCTTGAGCCAAGGGGCCACCGAAAATGACTGAGTCTGAGGCATGTGGCTGTCTTATCTCGTTGCTGAAATTTATTTGTCCTATTCAGCCTAACGTGGGTGGCCGCTGCGAGTCTTGACACCGCCCCGAATGAACGCGTGTCCCTCCTTATTTCAGTCCAAGTGCTGTCTTCTGTCTTTCTCGCGAAGGCACCGAAGGCAAGCCAACACAGGGCCGCCAGAGTCAATGTTTGCCGTTCTGCGCACGAAGGGAAGGTAAATTGAACCTGGCACTGTCCTGTTGATTAAAGAGCACGCCGCACTTTCTACAGCATCTCCGATACGGTTTCAGATTGGAGCCGCCAAAACCGCCATGCCTCTGACAGCCAGACTGACAGCGCTCGGCGACGTGCGCCGGTACTTCCTGGCAAAGTATACACATGAACTGCCATGGCGTACGCGTGGAGCACTTGTTCGTGTGCACATGCGAACAACCGATAAAGGCCATTCTCGAAGATGGCTCGGTAAAATGCGGAAGTCTTGCGGCGTTGTGACCACAAGCACATGGCAGAGATTTTAAGAAAAAGCTTCCCAGTGGTTGGGAAAAAGTAGTCAGGGAAAGAAATGAGAAAAGTGCCTAATTACTTGAAAGAAGTCAATGTGACACAAACGCAGAGCTTTGGACTAGACGGTACATCTTAATTTCATGTATGCGTAATTTCACATATTGTCTTGCGCTATATACACGGAATCACCTGAGACACGCTCGGGCATACTGCCGCAAATCGCGTGTGATTTCGTCTAGTCTATAGTAGAGTGGTAGTTCAAGTCACGCCTCTATCTCTTCGGCATATTTGAGGAGCACTTACAGCAGGACGGAGACGCGTATAAGCTCGACATGCGCACATACACAGAAATGTGACAGAGTTTCCGAGAACTTTGGAAATAATTTTAATATGACCCGCTTGTCATAAAGACACAGATACCATGCTCGTGTGGCAATGCTGGGTGTTTCACAATTTTTTTTCCTCTTCCTGATGTACTAACAGATAAAAACAGGATTTAACTTCTCTAAACCACGCCTAGGCTTTCAGAGGCACCGCGCGTGGGTTCCCTTAATTAGCACTTTGTTCCGCTAAACGAGCGCTTCTGCACTGTGCGGTCGTAAAACTGCTGTCACCGCGGCTTAAATATAGCCGCTGAGTGAGCAACAGTGTTAGTGTTTCAGGGGTCGTAAAGAACGCGATTAACGCTATTTCGTGCTAGAACTTCAAAATTTGCGAGATTTACCAGTACTCGTTTGTTCGGTCTATTCCACTTTCATTTCACTTTTCGCTGACATTTATACATTTCAGTTATTTACAGCAGTTAATTTTCCCTCGTTCTCATTTCTTTTTTTTTCATATTCTGCATAGAAGGCTGCAGAAAGTGTAAAAGTGCATGCAAGCTCAAGAATGTGTATCGCCAGTGCGTTTGATAATTGTATAGGTCTACACCGTTTTCTACGCTTCGGCAGCTTTGAAACTCTGCAACTTGGTAATAAGTAAAGACATCTAAATTCAGCAAACAGCACCTATTAAGACATCTAAAGCGGACAAAATTGTTGCATTACACGCCGCTTTATAATATACCGCCGTCTTTATCGTGGGTTGTGCTGGCTAACACTCCCGCCTTTGAGTAGTTATATTTCAGTAGTTACATTTCAATTAAACACGACGATCAATACCTCCTGTGCATTCTCTGGTTTTACTGTCTGTTTCATAATATGATTGAGACTGACGAAAGATCGAGCCGCGTGGATCCCCTTTATTTTTGTCGCTCATCACGGGATCCCTTGTTGCAGCAGTTGTACGCAAATCTGTGGACGACATGTAAACTCATTAAATCTAAGTCCCTGAAGAACTCTAATTACTCCGTAGAAACGTCCTATAGGCACACGTACTTTAGAAATCTCGCATCGATCATATTATTAAGTTAACCGTATTGAACTGTAGCGCAAGAAACGGAGCAATTGACGGACCTTGTGCTCCCTTTTCCTTTCTTTTTTTTTTTTTTTTTTGCTCTAAAGTTTAATATGCTCAACTTATACCAACTCGCTCAATACTCTATTTTGAATCATCCTAATCATTTAATAACCCTTAAACGCCCCTGCTGGAGTGTTACATAAGGGGGTGGCATACATATTATAAAGCGAAAAACATAGTCATTTGATGTGAAGTAATAAAAAAAATGCCGCGCTTAATTGAATCTTACTTGTACATTGAAGTGAAATACAGCCACGAAGATTACAACCAATTGAAACAACTTACATTAACAAGTCACGGCATTCCATAGTACAGTCTTTTCAATAATACATTATCAAGCTGCTCCCACATAGATTCTAAAAGGAGCACTGTTGTTGCAAATATGTTCCACCTACTTTGTGCAACCTATGTGAGGAACGACGGATTTAGAGCGACGCAGCAGAGATAAGAAGCTGCACCGAAGCAAGAGCCGATGCTCAAATACACTTTTCTTCACTTAGGTACCGCTTATAAATGGAACATATTTTTCACACATGTTCCACTTAGTGCTCTTATGTCGAACAAGATCAAAGAGTGCAGTGCCTAAAAGGGCTCTGCTGTCCGCGGGCTTACTACCGCTGCCTGCTGAACGCGTTCTCGAGCTGAAGTGCCGAGGTGTTTAGTCTCGGTGCATTTCATTGAACAGGGGATGAAACGCGCGCACAGGAGAGCTGCGCAAAGAAACACACCACGCCTGAGCGATGCTATCATGCCGACGTTTCATTGCTCCTGTATAGATGGAGGGAGGGCTTCAACGACGCACCACGCTTCCTCGATCAGTCTCCATCATGTCAACGCAACCGCACGTGATCGGCCACTGCCGTGTGCCTCTCCCTTCAAATCCGGATGGATGGTCTCCCGCTGCAACGGAGAGACCAGAAAAGAAAAAGAAAAAGAAAAGCATAGAGAAGGCGGCCTGCTGTGTCGGCCTGCTCGCACTATTCCTGCCTCTCCGGGCGCTGCGGCGTAAGTCGGATCCCCTGACGGGAGTGGCGCCTCGCTTGTTCACTACGTACTCGCGCGCGTGCTTGAGTGCAGTATCTCAGCGGTCTTCTCACTGGCTTCGACCACTTGTCTCACGATAACGCGCTCCACGTCGTTTGCTCGGGACGCTGTTCTGCGCCGAACTTGTTCTTGAAGGCTCAATTAGCGCACTCGGCGAAGACACCCTTCTTCTATCTTTCTTTTTTTAATTTGTACTCTTATACCACACGCTGTTTACGAGGAGCAAATACTTCGAGATGTCTTCATTTTCAGAGAATTGATGCGGGATTCTCTTCCATAAGACTTTTCCTTAAGCCTCTAATAATTTCATGTCCTCCGAAGACTGCGTATTTTTGTGCGTCTACAACCGCAGAAGTGGAGTGCAGAAAAAGTTTTACGAACGATTTATCTCAGGACTTTATTTTCCACATTTTCACTCTTCTTAATGTACGCAGCTTTCTGACACCTACTACTGAGAAAAGAGGTTATATATTTCAAGATATCTTCCTTCAGTGAAGCGGCAGTGATTGAATTGTTGCTTGAAAGGCCAACTGCAACAGAAGTTGAATATCACTAAATTGGTAACAAAGGAGTGGTACATGCTACTGAAGCAACATTGGCGAAGCTGCAAGGCTGGTAATTGTCTAATTTTTTCACTAGCAGCCCTTATATAGCGCCTAGACAGATGACGTTTGCACATGGTGGCTAGCGGATATGACATATATCCCAACATGTCGCCTCCGAGATTTATGGGATAAGATATAAGGTTCCAGGTGGTGAATACACGCGTTCTGT
Organism: Dermacentor andersoni; assembly: GCF_023375885.2. NCBI lineage: Eukaryota > Metazoa > Arthropoda > Arachnida > Ixodida > Ixodidae > Dermacentor > Dermacentor andersoni. The sequence continues at coordinate 92,710,666 of NC_092819.1, read as the reverse complement.
GTCATGCGTCACTTACGGCGAGCGGCAATGGCAGGGTTTTTCTTTTTTTTTTTTCACTTTCTAAATTAGAAGCGTCCAGTTTTGTGAGCCTTTCGTGACGCGTCCATTCGAATTTCAAACACAGTTTTACACGAAGGCTGTTCTAAGTGGCACTATCTGAAACTAGGTTGTTTACATGGCGCGAAGTTTACATGGCGCAGTTGATTGGCCTTAAAGATTGCTTCTTGCTAAGCTATAGTCGGTTGATATCCATTGAAAACATTCTTCTGCGCGAAACAAAGAAAACGATAGAGTCGAAACACATTGACAACACTAGCACTTCTCTTGTCTGTGTCTTTATGCTCGGTCTTCATTTCACTCTCATTAATCTAATCTTTTCAGCGCATGAAGGATTTCTAGGCGGATGTCCATACAGAGACATGCAGCAAAATTAGAGGTTTCGCAAATCTTTCGCAGACCTATTGATAACGTTTTATGTGGTAAAATTGAGCAGCGGGTTGTATGAGACTCTGTGTTGTACAAGTTCATGTTCAATTTGACCACCCGGCGTTTCTGACAGTCACGCCGCCCCCGTCGATATGCGACCGTAGCGGTTGGGTTTCGAATCGGCAACCTGAAGCTAGGCAGCAGAAACGTATTGCTGCCTGTGCCACCCCGGTGGGCTTAATAAGACACACATAGGTGGTGCTCTGTTACAAAAAAAAAAAAACGAAAGAGAAAGAAAAAAAATAATGCTAGCTGTCCCTGACCCCTAAAACCCTCAGCAAAGACAGCAGCGATAATTGTAAACTGAGCGCTGCCAACCTTTCATTTTATTAAGCAACTAATTACTGCTACTAATACTATCACCACTACCACTACGACCTCTACCACTACTGTTACTAGCAGTATTTCCACACGTATCAGTGGCATGGCCCTCCTGCCTTTTTGATAAAGCGGGTATGTCTGCACAGTAATTAACTGGTGCAGTTCCCAAGATGTGGCTCCTGGGTCTCGGCATGCACTTTTGGAAGTGGCAGTGGTGGTGGGTTGTAGCAACATGTGGGTTTGGCATGGCGATCGAGCCTGGCAACTGCTTCACCCGAGCGTCTCTTACAATATCACTGTAGCGTTTCGCTGCATGTCCATCAAACCAGACTCTCTTAACGATGCAATAGGAAGACGTAAAAATTCTTCGCGGTCTATAACTGATCCTTCTGGGAACACAAGGTGTTGCAGGCGCGCATGCGGGAGGTTCTTATTTTGCAGTTTCTCCAGAAGAGCGTCTCTTTCATCTCGGTATTTTGAGTACGACCACAGAGAGTGTTCATTATCTCCCGTCTCGTCACATGCCGTACAATTCGGAGAATTGATATGCCCCGTCTTAAACAACCATGGTGGTGTACGAGCAGGTCCTGTTCTTATTCGATATAGAAGTGATGCTGACTCTCGAAGAAATCTCTTAGTTACGCAGGGCATATGTTGTGGAATCCCAAGCGACCCGAAGTTCTTATGAATGTTCGATTACTTAATTACTCTTTGGGGCCTTGACGTTAGGCGGATTATAAGGCGCTGCGTATGGAAGAGCATCAGCTTTTTCATTTCCAGCAATACCAATGGGGGAGGGAATCCGCTGAAACTTCATTGTGAAGCATTTGTTGCCAAATCCTTTCAAGAGGACTAGTGATTTGCGCGGGAACTTGATGGGCGATCTACCACAACACTGCAGAGTTCTTGCAACGCAGCAAGAAGAATTTGGTTCTTCTTACGGACTGTAGTCCGTAAGAAGAACCAAATTCCGTCGAGGGAAAGCCTTTAGTTTGCGGAGAGCAGCAGCTATTGCTATTCTTTCGCCAACTGTCGACGACGCTATACAGCCAAAGACGGACAGGCTATCCCAGAGAGGGAATATACAATGCAGCTGCGCAGTAGTGTTGGTCTACATTGAAGGCCCATCTTTGTGCACTTGTTCACGGTAAATGGATGTCAGATGCTCCAGAACTAGCGACTTGGCTTCTGCAGATGGAATGCAGCTCTTTGAGTGCAATCGTGGTGCACTTAAGTTGCACGTATTGCCTTCGAATGTCCAGGGCTGGTCTACCTATTCCCTCTGTGTCAAGCAGCCTAACCTTAAGACTCGAAGTATGTTCAGTGCTGCATAAATATATGAGCGCGCCCTGTTATTTGTATATCTTAGACAAAGAGTTTATTTTGTGCTCTGAAAGTACAAAACAAAGGGGGTGAGAGGGCCGAACAATGGGGTAGGAGGGAAACGATGGACGAAGGCTCAGACGTACTAACTGGATCGTGGGAGTTGGGTACACCTGAAGTGTAGAGGGCGTGACTCAGCTTCGTAGAGCACGTTTTTGCTCGAAGCCGGCTGAGGAACTTCCAGGCACAGCTGAAGACCTTTTATGTGTATGGCTTCTAAGCGATCGTGCTGACTTTCTGAAGGTGACATCAGAGGTTGCTTGTATAGGATCCGACTGGTGACCGACGCTGAATGTAGTCGTGGCATCGACGTTGGGTTGTTGCTCCAGCGTATGCCAGCGAGTCGCTCGAGCACATGTAGCTTCTCTGACGATGACCCAGCAACGTGATCAACAGCGTAGCGCAAGAGCAGTCTGCGGTCCGAGGTAATGCCCAGAAATCACACATCGGTGACTAGTAGAATACAATTTTCGGTCAAATTATGTTTCAGGTGTGTAGATATTTTTCTTTAATTCTGGGAAATAATATAAATGATAATTTCTTCGCTAACGGTGATAGGCCAAGCGTTGCCACGTGGCACTGAATGGCACGTGCTGCTCCCTGGGCAATTCGTGCGAGGCGATTGTTCTTGCGTCCGGAGACCTATGTGCAGACCAGATCGGCATATATCAATAACTTCACTGGTATAGGGCGGTTCATTTTCTTGGGATACTAGTCCTGGTGATGTTAAATAATGAGGGAGGTAGAACACCCCCTATGCTTGGCCGTGCAATATGCCTATTTCATCACTCAATGTATCGCAAAGACGGACTGTGATGCGGTGATCATTGAAAAAGGTATATGCATGAAGTGCAAGAGATGACCCGCGATGCCTATAGCTTGTAACTGGCCTATGATGCCAGTTTGAGACACGTAATCGTAAGCGTTGAAAACATCCATAAAGGAGCAAGTGTCGACAGGCCATCCGCACTGTTGTGTTCTATGTGACATAGCAGGTCCAGCACATTGTCTTGAGCACTTAGACGCTGGCGAAATCCCTGCTCGACGTACCAAGTGAGTCTTGTGCATGTCATTTTCTTCATTAGCTTCGCTGCACAGGAGGTCAGCAGTACCGATCTGTATGAGTCCAGAGATACAGGATTCTTCCCAGGCTTCAGAACCGGTACCACCTATGCTAGCTTCCATAAGTGTGGGATCTCTTCTGGCCGACACTTGGTTAAAATATTGGAGTGTATTCTGCTGCGCTGTTTGCTTCAGGCGTGCCCCTCACCACTACAAGGCCGCATACAGGCCGTGCGTTGGACGTTCTCGCGTTATTATTAAAAAAAATTGCAAGGGTGCTACATTCATCTAGCCAACTGCCCTTGACTGGAGGAAGGGAGAGAGCGAAACAAAAAATGGCAAGAAAGGCGATGATTACGACAGAAGGAAACTGAAAAGCTCAAAAACGTAGAGTCCAGACCCGTACTTCTCTTTAAAGCACAGGTCTGGATGGCCTGAAAACTAGATTTACAGTCACGCCAAGGGCACAATATTGACACGTGTACTTATATTTAACGGGCAACCACGTTTCGCCGCCTAACAAATGTTATCGCACAGCGCGGGACGCGTCTGCATGTATCCGAAGTTTCTGGAAAGTTATCGATGCTTCTATCCGCTGTCTGTTGTCGCCGAACCTTGTATTATCTGATTTCATCGCGTGACTCGAATGTTGTAGAACTTTGTGGAAGGCATGCGGGTCCCAACGATTAGTCTGGAACATTCGACGACTGTTGTATAAAAGCCGACGCGCTTGACCCGCTGATCAGATTTTCGACGATCGCCGAGCGTGTTCGCCGCTATCGTTGTGCTATAAGTGTAGCCTGTTTTGTGGGCACAGGTTCGCCCAATAAAAGTTAGTTTTGTCGTTCACAGTATTGCTACTGTGTTATTCAACGTCACCACCACGTGACAATATAACGTCCTCTGACAACGACTGGCTGTCGAAGCTCGAAAGGTCGTGAATCAACTTCTGTCGCTTTGACTGTTAACTATATAGGCTACGGTCTAATGCTCTCGCACACGCGTTCTCTGGAAGTGCACTTTATTAGGGGAGAATAAGTAAATCACTCACATACAAACTCGACAGCCATTGCCATCTGTCGGCACGGCCATGGAGCGCAGGCGCTGCAGGTTTGTTAATGGGGCAACTGACTACAAAGTCATGACGAGCATAGTACACTGTCCGCAAATATGCGATAGCATTGAGCTGGACGTTATCGTTACGACGGTTGTTCTTTCCGTCATCTCCCCAGTTCCCGTCAAAAGATGGCTGCCACATAGAAGACGACGGCGCGCACCGTCCTTGTCGGTCTGTCTATACGCCCACGTCAGTTAAGCGCTATAGGGTCCCAGTGTCAGACTAGCTATAGCCCAAATTTCTGTACTCCTGGTCATCTAAACTTTCAATGATGAAGTGACAACTGGGTGGCTGCATAAATGAAAGTTGAGTATAACTTTTACGCCGAGGGTACTCAAATATTAAGTAGCGCTCCGGAAACTGGTATAGATGTTCCCCACCCTGTTCCACAATCAGGAAAATACTTTTCGTCCCCCCTTATTTTTATTTCCTATGTATCTCGCTTCGGCGCCATATCGATTTCTTCTCAAAAAACTATCTCGTGACCTTGTTTACAGGCCGCCTATAGGAACCGTTGGTTCCAGGGCCATCTTTCTGAATTGGTTCCGCTTCAAATGAGTGATATTTCTAAGGAATGTGAACAATATTCCGAACCAAATATTGTGTCCCTTTTTTAAGGATGAATAGCCCCACCCAAGCCGAGTTCTTATTTGTTGCTTCAAGGGCCATTTTTCATCGCCCACTTTTGAATTTGGGAAAGGCTTCACAGCACACAGGGCAAGAAGTTCTCGGCTTTTCGCTTTCATACGCATGGCAAGTTGTGCGACATGCAAGCTGCAGCGGTTGCGAACTCGTTTCTGCACTTTGCAGCCTTTTGAGGAACGCGAACCTCGCCGCTGCTCTATACGACGTGATCAGAGTTTCAGAAAGAAGGGCTCTAAAAAAGAAGAGCTTTAGAAAGGAGACATTGCCATCCAGACCCCACCCTGAAGCATGCGCGCTCATATACCACATTTCTTGAGACTTAGGCTAATTGACCTTTTTTAACATGAATTACGATACTTCTAGGTCGTGTTTGTTTAGAGAATTTCAGTGGAAGCTGTCGGAACTGGTAAAATTCCACGCCCCTAACGCCAGCGGCAAAACGCAGCTCTGTAGCCATTATACTGTCTGCTGCAGCGACCACACAATCCAACAGCTCACTGCAACGGTGCGCAATTTGGCTGCACTGAATGTTTGCAGTGCCAGCACAATTTATTGTCTTTTTTTGTAAAGTTCGCTTTGAGCGAGGCGTTGGCACCAAGCACACGGTCTCAGAGGGATCCCTACAGTGAGAGGAGGCAAGTGCTTGGCTGGCACTGTACACTGGTTCTCAATGTCATTCCCTTTTTGCAGCTACTGTCGTTTACTATTCTCCCGGTTGGCTTCGACTCAAGGAAAGCCTTTCCTTTTTTCCGACTTCTCGAACTTGGGAGATCGGCTTGGAATTGAGTGTAGCCTAGACTCGAGTAAATGCGGTATATAAGTCCATGAGGCCAACCATGGCCCCATTTTGAATGACTTGTCTTTGTCGTGTATAAAGAGGACCACCCTTGTATTTCGCCCTCAATTCAGAGCGTTTACATGCTTCGATGGAAGACACCGCTTAGATCTACATTGTGAGAACGACGTGCGGAGCGGCCAGGGTAGCTATATTCTAAAATGCAGGGCTCGGGCGTGCAACCACTTTCCTGCTACTGCGAGTGGGCAAAAAAACTGCATATTCAAGGATCACAGCAGAGGAGTTTAAAAGGAAGCAAGAGAGCACGTGGAGAGAACAAGAATGACTCTAAGCAAGATGGATTTCTTCGTTGCCTTTGAATTTTGTCAAAAGAGCTGCTTCAGTTTACGCTTTCACTTGGATATCGACCTAATTGCCCCGGATTTCGCTTTCAGGATTGGCTTAAGGTTCGACTGCTGCCTCTAGCTTTGCGTTTCGAGCCCCAGCTTTAGCTCAGGAGATCCTATCTAAAATACATGCGAACAAAGAAATCGCTTTGCTCAACGTCGGCGGTGGGAACGCGTGATGTTACCCACCACGACTACAATCAGTCACTGCGGCCACTCGATTTGACAAACTGTACGCATGACAGTTTGTAACAAACAATCAAACAAAAACTCAGGGTAGTGGTTCTTGCAATTACTAACTTCAGTTCGTTATCGCCCTGCGCGAACTTGCGGGTGGGGAACCTGGTTGAGTACGACTGCCTACAGAATTTTTTCCCCGCGTTTGACCAAAAACGTGTTTTCTGTGATGTGCTTCAACGTTATAATACGCGTATTTACAGCAACACAGTCACTTGGTATGCCCGATTCGAATTCATCTCTTTCTTAGAAGTTACTTCAAGAATTCATAATGTCCGCAAAACTTGTCGACTGTTCCAGTTTCACGAATATATGCCGTGCGTCAGGGCACATTCCTTTTTTTTTTTACTGCGACATCTACTGGAGTTTAGGCAGCGTTTAGAAGGAAGTTAATGCCTCCCGAAATGATACAAATACACCACAGCATCAACAAAATATTGCAGAGGGTCACCTTTAATTATCGTATCGAAGTGTGTCGGGAGCACTCTACTTTTGAACGGCAATTGACAGTACGAAATTCTGATCGTGTCGCAAAAGACGTTCACGGAGTCACGTCAAAAGCTAAACTGGCGAGAGAAAAGGCGCCCGGTAACACGCTAAAACACAGTAGTAAAGACCAACATCTCAGCTTTTGCCGTGTAATTCACTTTCTTCGTATACAGCATATACACCACCAGGAGACCCACCCTCCTGGGCTCAAACAGTGCATTTTGCGCATTGTCATGAACGCGCCACAACGTTGTAAAAAATGCACACTAAATCCCTTGCCGCACCCACCCTCTCTATGCACAAGAGGACTTTTTGCTGGGCAAGTTGGTATTGATTCATTATACCTATTTTTAAGGCGCCTAAAAACAACACACACGTCACAAGAGAGGACAACGAGACAGAGCGCCACTCACAACCACTTTATTTTCACAGAAGACACGTACATATATACCCTCAGTCAGCGCCTGCGCAACAAGCACACTCAAGCATTAAGTATGATAAGATAAGGCTTTTTCAACAAACTTTTTCTCTGACTTATGCAACGATAACGACGTTTCGCTAACACACAAGCTACCTTTCTTACTGATATAAAATGCTTCCATTAATTCCCTAGCTTTCGTATTTTTACTTCTGACCAGAATCCGCGCGTTAGAAAAGTATGCCTCACAAGAACGCGAGGGGCAGCTTCTAATTTGCTTTGGTATATTAGGGCCCTCCTTATTTTCCTCAACGTTTCGTTCATGTTCCCTGATCCGCTAATTTACACAGCGCCCAGTCTGTCCTGTATAGGAACAACTACAGGAGAGAAGAATTTCATACACTATTCTGCGGCACATTTTATGAACTGTCGCCCATGCTTGGTTCCGCAGCCTCTTTCTTTTTCTTTTTCCCTTCCTTTTCTTTATCCGGTAGCAAAGGCCTCCGAGCTTAATAAGAGCTGTAATATCGAGCGGAACACTATGCATGCTCGCTACCTTCTTCGAACTTTGGGACAGCTTGTGCACATATGGCACGGCCACCGGTCTCACCTCTTTTTGAGGGACCTCAGCCCCAGCTCTCACAGCCCTTCTCTTCATTCTCTGCAAGATAATTTCCACAACCCCCCTTACAAGTGAACCAGGAAACCCAGCTGAAGGCAGCCTGGCTAGTTGGTTTTCGAAACTCAAGAAAATATAAGATTTCCTGAGCGCGTATTCAAGACAGAGCAAAGCAATTCCTATCTTTACTAGTTTCGAATGGGAAGACTCGAATGGCAGAAGCCCTTTCTTTGCACGCGGAGCATAACTCCAGCAAAGACGATCTGTACAGAACTCAATTTTCACATCTAAAAAACTGTAAATAATTACCCCCAGGCAGTTAATTCACTCGTAAAATCCAAGCCTTTTCCATGTTGTCTGAATAGGGATAAAATATTGCCCACAGCTTCTGTGAAGTTCAAGCTTCCATCCTTGGTTAAAAGTATCAAAAATTCCGCCACATATCTAAAGACTTTAAAAACCTCGTTGGTAAAACCTGATGCCGAACTTGGTCCATTTGTGAAAGGAATATATTACATAGCACTGGTGCGACGCAAGATACAATGCATATGCCAGCTGTCTGCAGAAAGAACCGCTGGTCAAAACTTATAAAAGTAGGCTCTAAGTAAAATTTTAAAACGGCTAAAAAAAGTCATCAATAAGGATACAGGCAGTGTTCTGAAAAGAAACAGAGTCAGCTCTTTCAATACACTCCCTGACTGCAGGAAATAAGGCCCCGTGGGGAACGGAATAAAATAAATCAACAACACCCACAGAAAAGGCACGACCAAAGCTACTGTTAGTTTTCGAAAATTCACAAACCTCATCCGACCTTTTCGTTAAAAAGAGATCTTGTGTATCAGGCTTACTCAAGTGTTTCAACAAGTAAAGGATAAGTTGCTTATGCCACGACCCCTTTTCAGTAACTATCGTTCTGAAGGATGAACCTTGCTTGAGCGTTCTCACCGAAAAGAAGACATTATGCGCACTACTTTTGCTTTTCTTAACCCCTTTAGCAAAGTTAGTCAAACCCAAACGCTGACACAGCACTACAGCTATAGTTTTTACTTTTATGTACTTTACTGGGACGGGTGAGACATTTTTTTCGACCGCCTGAGGTGCTCTTTCCGAGAAGTTATCATCCGACATAACAACGAACCCACCCTCCTTACCAGCTTGAAGAAGTGTTAGGCTATTATTGCTAAAGAATGAGCCAATGCCTCCGGCTCACGTTTCCACATGGCTTCGGGTAACCAGATTTGAGAAGGCAGTCAACTGGCTCAAGCACAGCTTAGTGGCTATGGTGTTGGGCTGTTAAGCACGAGATCGCGAGATCGAATCCCGGCCAGAGCGGCCGCATTTCGGTGGGGGCGAAAACACCCGTGTACTCAGATTTAGGTGCACGTTAAAGAACCCCAGGTGGTCCAAATTATTCCGGAGCCCCCACTACGGCGTACCTCATAATCAGATCCGGTTTTTGGCACGTTAAATCCCCTAATTTCATTTTTTTATGTTCTTTTTATTTTTTTGCTTTTTGCCCATCTTGGCATTTTCTTTCGGCAACCATTTATTTGGCATTTTTATAAATATAGTTAAACAGCAGCCATTTCTTCCTGGAAAGCTTGTTTACAAGTTCTTGAAAGGCTATTCATGCTGTTTTTTTTTGTGTGTGGGTAACAGTTAGTGATCTTGTGCTTAAAACCGGGCCAGTATTCACAAAACATTCTTGCACTATAATTGTTTGTAGAAAATTTCATCCCATATTGATGCTGCATATAGTGTTAGCAATGCCGGCGCCGGCCAATGGCAAAGGGCACTCACGAAAACCAAGTTTTGTCAATTAAGCCTCTAATCCTCTTTTCTTTAAAGTTAGCTTTCTTTTTTTTTTTTTTTGCATTAGTGATCACAATCCCAGTACCAAATTATACCGAAATAAGTATTCCTGCTCTCAGTATATGCGTCTGCGTTCGACTATTCAATGTACGATTCTCTATTCGATATTCATGCTGTCCGTATTCGATTCGTACTCGAGAGCGTTGATGTCCGCCCACCCTTAGAATAAACACAATAACCACTGTAGGAGCATGATAAGTTCGAGTGAACGTTACGATATATAGCAATGATAATTTTGCAGCAATTTCTTTTACAACGTTTAGGCAATCTATTATATATTGTTCTATCTCTCTCTCCCTCAGGCTTTCAGTCGCAGATTCGTGGTGCTACGATTTCGTAGAGGTTTGCGATGCAGCGAAGCCGCGCCCGTTACGGAATCTGCCAGGAATAGTGCTTTTAGAGTATTTCCAGCGCACTAGAATCAGTTTCCAAGTACTGGTTGCGTTTTCTAAGCGAGTGCTTGTATCGAGCCTTCAAGCGAGACATATTTAGTGCCTTACGGTTTTGTGGCATTCACAGCGCGAAAAACATCAAAACAAAGCAATGCCAGTAACAAAGTAACGTCGTCGAGGTAGTTTTGTAAAAGGTAATCTGAAGCCTAAATCAAAGATGTGCAATGCTCACACAACAACGAGTGTCCCGTAAACTGCGCGCAAGAAGTCCATTAGAATTGTGCTTTTCGCTGTTGGCAATTCATTTATGGCAATATTTTTGCTCTGAGGCTCAAAAATAAAGCGAGAACTCAAAAGCAGCGCAGATATAGTTTCCACATTGCCGACCAAAGGGTATACTCTTGAATAGATAGTCAGCAATCGTTCACGTACGGTGCACTGATGCGTGCCTTGCGTGATATACTGGGCTACATCAGGTGGCGCATAAGACAGTGTTTCTCAAGTAGGCCAATGAGACGTTTTTTTTTTCTTTTTGCTACGAGCTACTCCAATTGACATGGCTGTCATAAGTTCACTGTTGTCGTGTGTGTGTTTCTCTAAACGCAACATATATCAAACTTTTCCTTTCTTCTCCTCGGCAGAGCGAGATGCATTTGCACGCATTTTCAGCAAACATATGCTATAGTAGTACCAAGTCATAACAATTCTGGCTGTTTGGTAATAAAAACCTCCGTCTTCCGGTCGGGTCATTAGCCGTTCGCTCTTTCGTTGCTGAGACGAACTTCAGAGTAGATGTTCTCGCTAACAGGAAGAACGCTTTACGCATACAAAAATACAAACCTTTGTCCGGAACTCCACAACAAAGTCATACATTCATACGATTTTAAGGAGATAAGAATCTCCAATTGTGCATATGTTTGTTATCTTTTTCTGTTTTATCTCGGTAGCCGCAACATAAAAGCACGCAACTCCCCAAGGCATCGCATAACAATGTTCATCATAACCGCCATTTGAACATCGTGGAGCTCGAGAACGCGCACGCCGAACAAAAAGCAGCAACGTACGTTCGAATGGTCCCGACTTTAATGAACTTCCGCAGGCGTCCGCGATTAACGTTTCTGCTCGCGCGCTGCAAACAGAAGTCGCTAACGACCTTTGTCGCTGAATACGAACGAGTCCTTTCTTTCGCGAGAATAGGAACAGCGACTTAACAGTGCTGCTTTTTTTCGCGGTCTTTGTTTGAACAAATGTTTATGGCCCTTCTGCTGGGGTTTCGAAAGCAGAAGGCAGACGAAAGAGCACAAGAGACTGTGGAGCACGCTTTCCGCAACCACGTATACTCCGTTTCATTCGCAGTGGGCAATGCTGAAAAGGCTAAAGAAATAGACTTTTCTCAGTGTTTGCTTCCGCAACCAAAAAGTAGTGAGTCCCATATGAAAGAAAAAAAGATATAGGTGCGCGTCATGTAATTCAGTGCAATGTTAAGTCTCCTACTCTTATTTGAATGCATTATGTAACCGCGCAAACGACAACGGACGAAGAAGGAAACACACAGGACAAGCGCAGATTCCGCGCTTATTCGCACTTGTCCTGTGCGTTTTCTTCTTCGTCCGTTGTCGTTTGCGCGGTTACATAACGCATTCAAATATCGACCACCGACTAGCCCGCCTTTCCCTGTTAAATATGCTCTTGTTTCGCAAAATTATGACAGTTATAACCCGGAAGACGTAGCAGATATGAACATATTTAACGTCGAACAAGCGGAGTGGCACGTTTCTGCGACCGACGGCCACAGCACACCTGTTGCATGAACTCCTGAAGAGAACATAGTGCGTCGCGTACCGTGAGCACAAAGGTACTCAGATAATGCGTGATTTGACTCAGCCTTACGTCCACAAGTTGCGTTTGTTATACATTTCCGTACAATGCGTCGCAGATCAAAAAACAACTGCACCGCGAAACGCGCGGTGTATTTGCATAGTTTCATACTTATAGCTGCCAGCTATAAGTATGAAACGGATCAAAGTTTCATTGGTTTGCTTTCGCGCCGATTGTCAATGTGGCTTTGCACGCCTGCAGTGCACTTGCAAACTACTCATGGTTATTAGGAGCAAGCTATAGCATCTCGTTGCTGGTGCAAGCAGCTCGGAGTCAAAGAAAGTCTACCGCGTACACAAAACACTTTCTACATAAACTTTCAAGAGATGATAGCGCGGAATGAACTTGTGGCCACGCTGATGAAGTTGTACAGCATCTTTTGCTTGAATATCCGCGACACGACGCACACAGACAACGCTTAGCACTTGATTTAGTGGCCTTGGGTCGCAGGCCCTTCAGCCTCAGGAAGATCTTAGGTCCTTGGCCAAGATACTCATTGAAAAGATGAGCGTTACTGACCCTTCAAAGATTTCTACAAGCTCGCGATATTCTCGGAAAATATTGAATAGAGCGTTTAAATGTGATAGCGCATTCTACGTTTTTCTTTTACTCGACTTTGGCCAATCCAATGCCTGGTTTTTTGTAATTTCATAAGACTTTAATCCGTGATTCCTTATGTGCCCTTATTTTAGTCTAGCTAAGTGACCGGACTTTGCGTTATTGTGTTACTGAGTTGACTTTTGTTTTAGTATGACATTAGTCTACTTACGTGACTGGACTTTGTGGTTTTATGATTTGGAATTGTCTTTCAGTTATAGTGTGACATCAGTGTATATACTTATGTTACCGGAATCAGTGTTGTTATGATTTCACTCTTTTTGTTGCGATTGATTCGTTTCTTTCTTTAAATCCCCGTGTGAAAAAGAGTAGCCGGTGCCAATTAAAAGTGACAATATCTCCCAACTACCATATAATAAGAAAAAAAAAGAGAGCCGTTTGTAATGTTACTGTTGTTCTCAAGACGATTCATGATTCATCACGTCGTCACCGCCTTCACTATAGAGCCGACGAAGCAGCCGCCCAGCCATTATTGCTCGAATTCACAGAATACTCGCACTAAAAATGACCACATTCCCCGAATAGTTCTTTTATGCAGAATTAAAAGTGTGATTTTACGGCAAGTAAACAGTCTTGAGAAAAAAGTCATCAGAATATAAGATAAATACTTTGAGCGCTTACCAAACTTCCCGTGTTTCTGTGAAGCCCTGTATGCAGCACGGCATGCATGCAGGTGGTGACGAAGCAGGCGACATCGGCATACCTGAGTTTAAAAAAATCAACGAGAAAAGAACCAATCCAGACCTGTAGATTTCGGAAGAATAATATCGGTTGAACATCTAGTTATTTACAAAGTAAACGCCACGTGATTCCATCCAGTGGAAACATACTGGACAAACTTTTCTTCATCACTTAGCACTATGAACGTAGTATTGCCAAGGCATAGAAAAAAAAAGAAAAGGAATCCCGACCAGCTAAACTTCAAGGCTCCTATAGAGTCTTCCAGCTATTACTGTGGTCTTCAAGCCTGTCTACTGCCTTTGTCAAACGGATACAGGCTGCGTTGCCTGCTACCGACATGTTGACTACATGTTTGAAGGAGTTCCTGCGTTATACGACCTAAGTTCTAACCCCTCAGGGAACGGAATGAGCTCTCAGACTCGCTCTTCAGAGGTCTGGAGTGTCGCGAGAACTGCAGCATACGACCAGGCGCCACATGTATAATGAAGGCGCAGAGCAGCCCGTATACTTTTGACAAATCCTGTACGCGCACGTATTGAAGCTGTTTCACCTACTCGACTAATGCTGACGGTTTAACACTTTGCAAAAAAAACTGCATTCATTCTCAGAGGGAATGATAAGTATTCCTGACTACGAATACTGTAGGCGGACCATTCTAATAATTATTGACTATCTGGGAGCTACTTCGACTCCTCCTCCGTAATCTGCGCCACTCTGATTTTTCTTTTTTTTTTTTTTTTCTTTGTTGCTTCTGCTTTTTCAGTTGAAGCACCGGTTTCCTACAGGGATTGACCCGGTTTCCCTCCCGATTGCATAATAGGGTGCTGTGTTAAATTATTAAATACTAGGGTTTTACGCTCCAAAATCACGATATGATTAGGAGGCGCGCCGTAGTAGGGGGAGAACCCGGATTAATTTTGACAACCTCGACTTCTTTTTCTAACAGGCGCCTAAGTTTGGCGAGCCTTTTTTGCATTTCGGGCTCACTGAAATGCGGCCACCATGGCCAGGCTGTAACCCGTTACCTCAGCAGCGCAATGCTATATGTCCCGGAGATGGTTACAGTGCTGCTTGCATTGGCTCACCGACAACGAATGCCGACTACACCGCTGAATAGAGTGAAGCCAAGTGATAGATCGGGCACTTACGGTTCCGCGGTAGCTGTGTTATAGAAGTGACGTCAAAGAAAGTTGGGAGAAAAAGAAATAAGCCTCCTCGTGGTTTCACAGAATGATAGTATCAGCTAAAGTGACCCATTAATAATTATCTTGGCTAAGTAGACTCTTAATCTAGTTCTACTTAGGTTCCAATTATATAAGCGAAACGTTTTTTTTTTTTCTAATAATTTCCACTTACTCAATTGGAAAAACATTGGACATAAGATCGCAAAATATGATAAATTGCAATTCGTATATTTGAACTCAGTTTTAAATTTTCATAACGATAAATATGTGTAACTCTGTTCCAGTGAAATAAGGGGCATGCATACAACCGATTTTCAATGCGAGCATAATCCGTTCTTTTTTGTCGTGTTTGTTTAACATCTTCTTTCAACTTGTCATGCATGACTTAGCGAAAACCTGAAGCTTTGCACTCCCACAATGTTTTGTGAAAACAGTTTCCTCAAAATTTGCAGGCGTCCAAGTGTTTCCCAGACTGTCAAATCGCGATGTTCTGTACAAATAAGGTGCTGCTGACAAAAGAAAAGTCGTATTATTTCGTGGCAAAAACATTTCTCCATCCTCTTGCTTAGAAAGCTCCCCCGAAGAGGCCTCCGGGGTTTCTTACAACTCATATTTCAAAGCCTCGGAATATAATCTTCCCAGTTTCATCATTGTTTCAGAAATGACGAAAGCTTTTCTCAATCCCTCTCCGGGCACATAAGCTTCTCAAGAATAAACGATCTTCGGACGAAACATTTAGGGCGTGCTCTCGCAACACACTCGCGATTTTTCTTTTCTTCCACCACGATAACATTTACAATCGTACCTTCCTTGCTCAATCGGCCAGCCCCTCAGCGTAGCTTCCGATCATTCTTAGAGGATTGCCCGGATCGCGAATCAAAAGTTGCCGGCAGAACGCCGACCTCTGAGCTCGGCGCTTAGCATCTAGCAAGGGCAACGAGCAGCTTAAAGAGCTCCTAAGAACGGCCCTCTCGGGCATTATTGCGAAAGCTACGGACGCTTACCCACCAATTTCATCAGTGCGCCATACCAACACGATCGCTATTTCGGAAAGGTCCATCCTTTCCTTTGAATTACACTTACACACTGAGTCTTGAAGGAACACTATATGGAAACATTAAGTTAAGCTACGTCAGTAAACCAAACTCCTTCAGTAGCAAAGTGACCGCGCTTACCGTGATGGGAGGCTTGGGAAGAAGCCAAAACGACAAAAAAAAAATGACGCAGATTCTGCGCCCTATGGGAATCGTCGTTATGCGAAGGATTTTGCTGGTAGATGGCTACCCAGCACCGCCTGTGATTACGCAAAGCGTTAGCAGGTGGAGCCGCGTGTTTGTGTGCTCATATACACCCGCCGTTTAGAAAGGGCGAAGCAGCAAGTCATCATCATCAAAACGAACAGCTATGTGTCTGAAGCGAGCATGTTTGTGACGGCAGCGGCCAAACGCGGGGGCGATGATCGTGCGACGCCGACGGCGCGATTTTTACTCCTGCCATTCAACGTGAGTTTAAAGACAAACCGACAGTTGCGTTCTACATAAGTGCTGAATGAATGAATGAATTCTAGGGTGTTACGTGTCAACACCGAGATTTGATTATGAGACTGCGTGTAGTGGGGGACTCCGGTTTAATTTTGACCACCAGGGGATCTTTAACGTGTCCCAATGCACGGGACACAGGCCTTCTTGCATTTCGTCCCCATCGATATGCGGCCACCGCAGCCGGGATCTCATCCCGCGACCTGGCGCATAGCAGCGCGACACCGCTGCCGCTAAGCCACCGCGGCGGGTATACGTAGGTGCTAGACGAGCGTAAAGAAACGCAGTTTGTGACGTCACCTCTGGTTAGAGACTAGTTGCTATAGAATCGTACGCGCCTACGGCTATGGCATGTTGGCTATGTTAAAACGACGATGACATCTGCACACCGGCGATGAAGGCTTAAAACCTGTTCGGCCTGCCTAACACAGTGTCTCAAAGCGCGAACCAACACGAAGAAATAACGCAAAAAAGCTGGCACATGACGCACGCGCCACAGTCGGCTTGAGCACGAGAGCAGCGACCATAGAAAAAAAGTGTATGTGAAGTGCGGGAAACCGGTCACGTAATATATGTTGTCATTTCGTAACAAGCCAACGAACAACGACACCAAGGGCAGCATAATGTAAATTAATTATCCGCAGTTCTTAACCGAATTAAAGAAAGGATAAATGGCTGGAAATGAAAGTGGACGATAAAACAGCTGGCCGCAGGTGGGATACGAACCTACGCCCTCGCATTATGCGTTTTATGAACTGTCAATAAACGTTAGCTGGAAGTTCAGTGCCCGTCCTGTCGCATGTGCCCCTTTCGTCTTCGTCTTTAGCGCGTTCTATGAACACTCATAGGATACGCCTGCGGCAGATATATAGATACGCCTGTGGTAGATTGAAGCATATATTATTTATTATTAATACAATTTTGTGGCGCAAGGGCTACAACGGCCAAAGAACGCCAGTAACCATGCTTTGTACTGTGGTAGAATGTTAAAAAAAACATGACATGAGTGATCATTTTCATGAAATTATAGCGTTGTAAATAATTAAACGTTATTGAAATTGGCCAACGACAGGATTTCAACACGGGACCTCATGTACAGGAGCCCTATATTGAAACTATTGGGCTACGGACAGATGGACAAGCGGAACCATTGTAATTACCAGAGATTATACGTGTCCGCGAAGCCTTAGTGCCTTCTGGATTTCAAAAACAAAACAAAAAGTGCACATTGCTTCGACATTTATGCTAATTTAGGCCAAGATGAAAGCTTAATAAACGAAGCCACACGCAAGACGATCAGACGGATACATATATACTAGTCATCATTCTCAGCTGAAGTAACGTAGAGTTAGAGTTCCTTCTATTAAATCTGCATCGTATGTACATGACATTCTTCTTCATTCTTCCCTCTAGTAGATATTGTAGGAAACTGTACGGTTATAGAGGAGTAGCGCAACATATTTCGCTAGGGTGCCTACATGGAAACGCTTGCATGTATCTTATCTCTACTTGCTATCACTTTACCTCCCCCTCCCCTCTCTCCCCAGAGTAGGGTAGGAAACTGGATCTACCCATCTGGTTAACCTCCCTGCCATTCCCCTTTCTTCTGTCTTTCTCTCTTGCATGTAGGTTCTCAATAGTTATTGTTCGTCGGCGTGCGGTAGCGTCGTCGATATGAAATGTAAGTGCAACGCAACTTGCGTCCGAGCTCCGAATTTTGTTTGAAATGTAATTATCAATGATATTAAAATAAAGGTTACATGGCGTACATCCCGTTCGAATAGAAAAGAAAGTGATATGCGAGGTTTAACCAGTAATCCGTAATTTTAGTTGCTCGCGTCACGTTATACACGCTCTATACGTTGGAGGTCGGCCATGAGTCTGCGCGACTGCGGCGTTGAAAGGGTGGATGCCGCGGTACTTCAACCCAACTTCCGTAGAAACCCTCAATAAGATTCGGAAACGCGCAGTATTCCCGTACGCCAGTCCGACACCCGGCGAGTCTTATATACGAGGCCTCGAGCGAGAACTGTGTGTGTCGAACTGGCTTACAGGGAGCTCAAAGGAATTTAATATGCAGTTGACCCACTTCTTGAGTACCAGCTAGGCACTTCGACGACGCCATCGACATCCTCGTATACATCACCTCCGCCTCGGAAATGCTTACACCAGACCTTTATAATTTCGAATTAAGCGTGTGACCTCTCCAACATGTCCGCGCGGTCACGACGACGAGTATGTATACCATTTAATCACTACTCGACTTTCCCAAGCACGCCACACTTACACCGCGCCTTGAACAAGAACTTCATTCAACTGATTGACAACGACATTTCTCACTTGCCAAGGTGTTAGGCCCATGGCCTTCAAACGTGAATCAAAAAGTATGAAAGCGATTCAACGCTTGTTTGAAGACACCGGCAGTTGTGACAATTATTGACTCTACTGTGTCGTGAGTCATTGTCACGTTCGTGCCTTTAAGACATGTGTACACCAGACATGCACGGAATTCACTCCAAATGAAAACTTCTCGAAAGAAACTTTCACTCTTACTCTTTCACTCTTAGTGCGTTAGATGTATATTTATTGCTTCTTTGTTCTTTTATTCCTTCTTTGGGCATTAGCTAATGCAAGCATTTACATTCACCTAATTTTTTATTATATTATCAATAAAACGTAAAGCGGCCCCCGTCGCCAGCAAACGACCCCTGTTTATTTCAATTTCAATAGAAAAAGGAACAGTGGGGAATGAAGGGTAAATGCGAGGGAAATGCGTTAACATTACGTCGCACCTCGTTAGGTCCCGGATCCATAATTTAAACCACGTTGACCCCTTTGGAAGATGTTGTTCAGGAGCTCACTAAGCACATGTCCTGCCTCTTCGAAGAGCGAAGTGCAACTGACACTGGTCCCGAGCAGGCAGCCGTCAGTCGAAACCAACACCAAGATGTATTGACCACTGCGAGTTGCAGTATGTTTCACTTTCAAACTACCCTAACGAACAGAGTTCCACTCTCGAAACTGTTGGCATAAATAAACTTTAGGTTTTAGTTTATATATGTTTCGGTTGAAGTTAAAGGTAAAGGGCAGTTGGATGAGACCTACTTGGATGAGACCACCGGCGCTAACGTCAAATTAAATCATTAGATAGATCTTTAGCTATACGTTTACGGTCCGTTCGGATGAGACGAGTGAATGCACACAGTAAGATGTACCCTAGTGTGCACGCTCAAAAGACTTATACCAGCAGTGGAAGGCAGAACGAATGCTGCCTTGGCAGCATTGCAGAAATTGAGGCACGGCCAATCATCACGGCTCAATTATGGCGCGCTCCATACCAGCCGTAATAGAGCGAATCATGCCTCTGCATCCACTTGGATTCATCGTACTGAGCGCAGTACTTAGGCGCCCGTTTCTATGGCGAGCGTCGGCGTCGTACCTCGTAACCGAGCGAACGAGCACAGCGAAGGATGAGAGCGAACGCGGAGCGTAGCGGGAGGTGAAAGACTGCGACAGCGAAGAGAGCGCGAGGAGGAAAGCGGAGGGGGGATATTGCGCCAGAACAGTGCACGTCGTCTGTTCACCAAAGCGCTGCATGAGCGGAGGTCTCTCTGTGGCGGCTGCTGTAAATCGCACCCCCGGTTCACCAATGCGCGGCCTCTCGGGATCTCCCGTTCAGCGAGGCAGTCGCGCCACACTTCGCTCTGCTTGGAACGTGCTGCACGAGATAGAATGTCCGCGCCAGTCCATATATCGCTAAATGAAAGCATGTGTAGAGCTGCGCTCAAATTTTGCGTCACTTAGTATCGTAATCGCCGGTGAATTTTTTGCAGCCAAATGCACTGCGCACCTCTCGCGTCTTTGGAGACCTTCCAACCCTGCACGCATGACAGCAGACGGCAACGGCGGCGCCTTTTATGTCCATATATGCGATATCGTTATGCAAAGAAACTGATGCATTTTGAAGGAACCAGCAAGTGTAGTTCACTTTTCCTAGCCCAAAACGGCCTAAAGGAGCATACGGTTGACTCCTTGACGTCATACTGATGTACTGAAGCTGTTGTTTCCGTCTAATATTAAAACGGAAGTTCATCTTTCGTTTTTTTTTCCCTACTTATCAAGTATCTTCTGCTAAGTCAATGAAAATATACTTTTTAATATACTGATGTAGTGTTGTTCATTACAGCATCTTGAAACCACTTTGGCCAAGCAGAACCAGCTTAATAATTATGCAAATTTTTTAGCAAGTGCCCTGCAAGATGCTTGTAATCAGCTCACTTGGGAAAATGTTCAGCAGTAACTGTCTTAACAGGGACGTCTATGTTTTCGAGCGAAGTTTTTTTTTTGCGAACCAACCCGAACTTTCCTGACTGTGGCTGCCGCCTGTTGCTGCTGCTGCTCGTGCTTTATCGCCGAATAGCTCCCACGCAGAATGCAATGGAATGGAATGGATGTTATGAACTTCCCCTTTAGAACGGGACGGTGGGCTGCCCCACCTAGCTCTTGTTATTCTATTGCCTAATGTCCTACGTATGCTTAAAAAAGAAGAAAAAAAACCCTCGATGAGTTTCCATAACCAAAGTTTCTGAACCCCTATTGTGAACTTTGTTTTTGCGCGTCTCCGTTGTTTGTCGTTTCTCTTGTTTTCTTCCGCCAATCTTCCAATCGCCGCTTACAAATCCCCCCCCCCCCCCATACTGCAGACATGTTTACTTTCCCCGTGCTCTCACTGAGCCCAAGGGCTTCAAGGAGGTCAGTGGTTCCTAAATGTACCGCTGGGCAGATATCTTCACATTCTAATAAAACATGCTCCATCGTTTCCCTAGCTTTACCGCAGCAAGCACATGCTTCTTCTTCCTTCTTATATCTCGCTTTATAGGTGCGTGTTCTAAGGCATCCCGATCTCGCTTCGATAAGTAATGAGTTTCCCTTTGAGTTATCATAAATTGTTTCTTTCCTAATTTCGTTTTTTTCCTCTTAAGTAGTTACTCATGACCTTCTTTGTTGCTGTGTTGACCACCCTACAGGCCGCATATTTGCTGGTAAGCTTCCTAGTTCTTTTCCTCCACTGTGAATCAATGTTCTTATTGAACACTCTCCCACCTCATTTACTTTCTTCAGTTATCCTCAGTCGTTCTTCATAATCAATTTTACTGTGACTTACTGTAACTACGGCTTCGGGATGGCGGAGCCACCTAGGAGCAATGGCTCACACTACTTCGCCCAAAGCAGTGGAATGCAGAGGGGGGGGAGACGGACTGCGCATGTGTGTCCTTGGCTGTTGGTGGATAGGGCGAGGGGGACGCGACGTGGAGAGCCGCGATGAGACGAAGGAGAAAGAGCACCGGAAGAGACGCCACACGTTGCGTATGTGTTGCGTATGCTTTGCGCCGCCTGGCAACCACGTGGCCGATCACATCTGCGCCTCCAAGGGGAGGTGGGGTACCACAAACAAATGGCGCAGAGAGAAAGCTTGCTTCTTTCAGCTGCTCTAACACGGGTTGTGTTCAAAGGTTCATTGCATTGCAGAGCTCCTCGCTCGGGGCATCCTTCAGCGAGATGAGAAGGTACGCGTGAACACTGCCTCGTAAGGTTCGATGTCTATATATTCCAACAGGGCACGTTGGATCGTCTGTATTCTTTAAATATGTATTCGAACGTTATAGCTGATAGTTACGGAACTAGTTATGGCAACAAGTGCGTTCCCTTGCAGTCTTGGCAATCCACGTTCAAAGAGTAATTACGTCATTATTCAGGTGCTAGCACAGAAATTAAAACGCTGATATGAAAATCTGAAGGTCCCTTACGCTTGAACAAATATTCGAACAACAGACTACGGAAATGATCTTGCATGTACAGTAGCTGGATTATACCAGTAATTGTTGGTTATTTCCAATTCAGTTCAAATGTTTATTCAAACATTCGAAAGAGTAATCATACAACTAGCACGAACCATCACCCTTCTAAAATATATACGAAGGCGCGTAAAAGAGTGGAAGGGCTGAAATATGTCTTATCGTTTTTGGGATCTTTTCTAATAGGATCTTTTCTTTCTCACTTTCGCTGACGTGCCTAGGTTACGGACACCAGTAAACAAATATGACATAAGACAACGTGAAACTAGACACTATATTCCCACATGCTTTGAATATACTTCAAGAGGCTCTATCACCGTCTATTATGCATATGCATCGCAATTATTTCTTTCAGCTTCAGTGTGCTTTACCGATACTCGCAGAGACAAAAGCGGTAAGCATACTTGAGGTGCTGCCACTACTTGTAGCAAGCCGAGGTCAACGCCCTAATCAACGATAAGGAAGCACCAGACCCCACCTGGTCAGCCGTGCTCCATAACCGAGGCGGTTCAGCTCTCTATGCACCTCAAATATTCAATCGCGTGACGCTAACCGTATAATTAGTTTATAAGCCCTTTAGTGGCGCGACGGAGACCCTTCAGCTGGGCTGTAGCACTATACAGAGAGCCGAAGCCGTCTCTGAAGGAAATCTACTTAGATACTGCCGAGGTGCTGATGAAATATTCAAGGAAAGCCCGCGTTCCGCTGCGATGCGATGTTTCTCGAAGTCCGATTACCTCTGGTGCTGAAGGCAAAGAGCAGCGAAATAAAGCAGTCAAGTGTGCACTGAATGAGCGCTGAAAAATCCTACAGTGAACGTGAAGCCATCCCATTCAGTAGTGAACATGTCGTAAATGCATTGCTGCTTTCTTCCATTTAGCGTAGACATGCACCTCTCTTTTTTTTTTTTTTCTGGAGCAGAGTCCCGCTTCATAGACACCGCGCCTCGGAATCAATGCCAGAAAATAAAATGCTTAACGACAAGTATACGGTGTTACGGACGTAGGTCTTAAGACGTTTATGGTAATGCCCGTGTTATGGAGGTGAAGTTTCGTCAACCATACGCTTTCCTTAAAACCTTCCCGTGATATCTGCGTGGCACGCTATGTCCCGCACCGCCCTACGAGCTTCATTCAAAGGGACGCCATTAGCGTTTTTAACATTCTCTAACGCTCCGGCAAGCCAGTTATGTGAAGTGACTTCAAGCACCTCTCGCAAATAAATCCATTTTCTTCCTACTGTTGCAAATCGCAGAACAGGGCCCTCAGTCTAAACCTTTACGAACGCCGGCGGCAGATAAAAATGTCAGCGCTTTTCCGGTCTGCTGATTTCAAAGAGTGCAAAGACGGCGAATGCTAACCGACCAAACTAAAGCAGCGCACTAGTCTTTCCCTGTGACACTGTAAACTCCGTGGTCGATTTGACTTCGCCGCCCAAAGTGTGATCACGGGCCCAACACTGTAGCCGCTTGCTCGACTAAGACATTGCCTGTGGTGCAGACGGCTCCCGCAAGCCGTGCGCATCAATGTAACAGTGTAGCACTGTGGAACAGCCGTTCGATTATCATTTGAGCGTCAGTTTATTTTTTGTTCCTTCAATAGCCCTGTGCTCGAGCGCTGTTCCCTCTGCTGTACTGAGATAATATTCACGCTGCAATTCCGCGTCAGTAAAACTGTGACCGCTTACTGCGCTTAGTAGCACAAGCCCCTTCCTAATTTAGGTTTCTTTACGTATAAATATGTAGACATACGCGAGCACGTGTTGTGAATCTATACTTATGGACAAAGTTTAGCCACCGCCACGTCAGGCTATGCTAAAATATTCCTCATAGACGTGTACTTAAAACACTGCTCCCTTCAATCATTCGACAAGCAAGCAGCACGCTTCGTAACAGGAAATTATAATTTTACTACCAGAGGATCCAGAATAAGGGAAGGGTTGGGTTGGAAAACTCTTTCTTCACGCAGGAAAATCCTAAGATTGAAATTCCTTTACAATATATATAAAAGTAAAACTGGTATCGACAAAACACTGTTCATCAAGGAGCCGCATTACGTTTCATCTAGGAGAGACCACGCTAACAAAATTAGAACTTATCAGTGCCGTACCAATGTGTTTAAGTATTCATTTTTTCCTAACACGATTAGCGATTGGAATGAGCTCCCTAATGAAGTGATGGCAACTTCTAGTTTTGAAAATGCTATTGAGAGTCATATTCTTTGATTGTTCTGTTATTCATCTCTGCACATACGCAACTTTTTTTTTCTGTTTTGTTAGTTAGTTACTTTGTCACTCACTTTGTTTTGTACTTTGTTAGTTTCTATTCCGCTTTTGCGAATTTCAGTGCTTAAACTATGTTCTGTTTACTGATGTATTCTTTTGATGTTGGTGAATATGTTTCCATTGTGACCACCTGTATTTTAACCCCCCTACGATAATGCCGTACAGGCGATGTAGGTATACCGAATAAATAAATAAATAAATAAATAAGACAAACCGTCCATGTCGGTACTCTGGCTTTCACTTCAGTTGTTGTTTTCCAATGCTTTTGGTCCTCCGTTTTCTTTTTTAATAATCAGTGAGAAAGAGCAAGTTGCATCACCTAGAATCAGCAAGCACTCCGGGGCATTCATCTTATCTAGAAAAGTACAGCGAAACGTGGAGTTTTTTTTTTCTGTTTTGCGTTTGTATGTATCTGCCCACAAGTTTGTGCTAAGTGACCATAGTTAAAATGCCAGACCAAGCAGCCAGCAGCCAGTCCTTCGAGAGCGTTCCAATCCAAGTCGGGCGGGTGTTCCTTCGCAATGAAAACTGTAGCGGCAGATCGTCGGAGAATAAAACAAGTTCTAACACTGCAGTCACACGCTCGCTTTCAATGGCCATTGACACAAAGGCCATTGAACTGCGCGTGCCTAAGTGGCTCCTTTGTGCGAGCTCATGGTAGAGTACCAATGGGGCTAGCGGATTACAGTAATCATGTTTGTTTCAAGGGCCTTCAAGACGACTGCGTTAAGCCTGTGAGCTTGCGTGCACCGAAGCGCTCTCAGACGAAGAGAAGCGTCCGCCTCGAAGGGCTTAGAGTACTAGGCGTGACAAAGTGTACTTGTTTGTTTTGGGCGCCCTGAAATCGCTGTATTAGACACCTGCCAAATATCTCAGGCAGGTAGGTCTCAGTTGAGTGGTCCTTGTGCCAAAAGTACTTCCAGGTCACCAAACTCAGGGAAATGGTTGCTGAGGTAACGACGTAATTGTTTGGTATATGCGCGCGCGCGCGCGCGCGTGTGTGTGTGTGTGTGTGTGTGTGTGTGTGTGTGTGTGTGTGTGTGTGTGTGTGTGTGTGTGCGTGTGTGCGTGTGTGTGTGTGTGTGTGTGTGCGTGTGTGTGTGTGTGTGTGCGTGTGTGTGCGTGCGTGTGCGTGCGTGTGCGTGCGTGTGCGTGTGTGTGTGTGTGTGTGTGTTTGTGTGTTTGTGTGTGTGTGTGTGTGTGTGTGTGTGTGTGTGTGTGTGTGTGTGTGTGTGTGTGTTTGTGTGTGTGTGTGTGTGTGTGTGTGTCTACCTGCAAAACATATTTCGTGTTTAATTTTCCCCGTTTGTACACTGGCTAGAGGATGTGAACGTAGCTTGCAAACAATAATTGCTTGGATCATTTCGGATTGGCCTGCCTATAAAAAATATTCTAACGTTGACACTCTGCGAGATCAGTCGTATGGGAAACGAAATGGAAAACTGAATTGGCGTCAAATCAATTATTACTTCAAGACGTCATTTTCGATTTCGGATGTAAGATACCTAGCACTTAGTTTTATTCACCTTATGCCTCGTAGAAAGTTTTAGCGCTTACGGGCTGCGCTCTGTTTAACTGCTCTCTCTCTCTCTCTCTCTCTCTCTCTCTATATATATATATATATATATATATATATATATTTCCGCCTTCCTCCTTGCATTTTGCTCAACACGTTACTCGTTCATTATGAACCAACTAGCTAGTAACAAAGTGATTTAGTGTTTGTTTAAGGCAGTGCCTAGTCAGATGGATTTGCATTACGACGTTCGTGCAACAAAACTACTTCATCCAAACCATCCTTGAGAAAAGGACTGTCCACAGACACTCAATTAATTGAAACAATTCAGGAACTTGCAGTTGGTATGGGTAAACGTGGTGAAATCCGTGCAATATTTCTGTATCTTTTTTAGGCGTTCGATCGTGTCAGCCGCTATCAGTAACTTTATAAACTACAGAGCTTTTTCGGATCAAGCATGCTTACAAATTGTTTGAAAGACTATTGGATTAACCACTACCAAATTGTATGTTATCAAGACCAACCCTCAGGTTGCGTAGAAGTGGTGTCTGGGGTACCTCAAGGCAAAGCATTAGCAGCGATTATCTTCCTCATTTTTCATAAATGGCATACACAATACAGATGAAACAGTGCAAATGTTTGCAGATGACAGAATCATATACAAAGAAATCAAGAACGTGCGAGATCAATCAAAACAGAATGGCGCTTTATCAAGCATAGCAACGTGGTGCTAGTATCAGTAGATGGTACTCAACCTAGCACCCCTGACCATTGATTATCAAATTCGAGATACTCAACTAAGCAGAGTAGAACAGTATAAGTATTCAGGCGTAATTTTAACATCTGGTTTAAAATAAGACACTCATGTCGCTCGCATTACATTTAAAGCGTTATCAAGATCTTTCATTTATTTTTTTCTGAAACTCTCCCTTGAGTGAGCGTCTCTACAAACCGAACGATTAGCCTATACAACCTTTGTGCGTTCTGTTCTTGAATACGACATATTATGTTGGTTTCCTTAAAGAAAGAATAATATTGTGAAGTTAGAAAATGTACAGAGAGAACTCATCAGATTTATAAATAACGAATACATCCGGTTTGACTCCCCTACTGAATTCTTGAAAAAGTCTGGTTTACCTACAATTAGCGAGCGAGTCATGTACTCACGCCTGAAATTCATGTTCTTACTTTTAGACATTGCCATACAAGTCGACAGTAGTCGCTATTTATGCTAGTCTAGCTCAACAAGTACTTGAGGTAATCTTGCTAGGCACTTAAAAATAAATATTTTATAGTGATACCTCTGGTATTCCTCCTTTCCGAGTGCAGTCAGAGAATGGAACATGCTCCCCAACGACATTGTGGGCAGTCAGCCTGCCGAAAGTTTCCTCTGTGAGCTATCAGATCACATTTACTGTACCTGAAATGCATGATTGTAAAATGACGTTAGTGGTTAGTTCCCCTTCTATGCAATTCACCTTTTTATAATTTATAAGTGTTTTTTTTATTCTTGTTCTTACTGTGTTCGTTTGCTCCTGTGTTTGATTGCATAGTGCTTGATTACTTTCAGCCATAATAGTTTAGTGCCTATGTTGTGCTTGATTGTTGCTACCTGGGACACGGTGAAGCATTTTTTTCGATCTCATCTTATTTTATGCTAATTTAGCAATCTTTCGTATCTGCAAGTAAGAACTGCACATAATCTTGTGAACCTGTGTTCTTATTTAGTGTCCCATTTCCTGATACAGCCTGTAGTAAATGCTAGTGCAGTATGCATAAATAAAACACTTAAAACATAAATATTTAATAAGTAAATAAGCAAATAAGGCGCACTGGAACATCACAGAATACTTTACGGGTGGATCTGGGTAGTAAAAGTACTTTATACTGGGGTATTCATTTGGATGAGTTGTTTGTTCATATTGAGACTTACAAAAGCGTGCTATATACAGAAAAGAAGTAAAAAGGCAACATTGTGCAATGTTTTAGCACGACTTCTTACTCCGCATGTAAAGAAGTAAAAAAGCGGTGCTTACTTTTAACTGTGAAAACGGCCACCTTTTTAAGTTAGGTACTTCGAGTCTATTAGGCTTGGCTCGTTTCGCCTAGGCACGTTGCATTTATACGAATAGTTTACTTGGCTCGATATCAGTGGTTCGTTGTACGACGTAAACGTGCCGCAACTCGCCGCGGTAGCTTAGTGACTTTGACGTCCCGCTGCTAAGCCCCAGGCCGCGGGTTCGATCCGTGACTCGGGGGCCGCATTTCGATGGCGACGCTTGTGCCCTCTGATTTTGGGCGCACGTTGAAAAACCTCAAGTGGATAAACTTAATCTGGAGTCACCCACTACAGCTTGACTCTTAATCAGATTGTGTACTTCTCACGTAAAATCGCAGGATTATTTTTTATTAACATGCGGTGCAATATCTGCTCTCAAGCGTGCATATTAAACCATGCTGAATAATGAGGGAGTTCGCTTCGCGTGTTCTTCGGCTCACCAGTGTTCGGTTCATCGGTTCACCAGTGTTCGGTTCCCCTCCTATTGGTTCTTATCTCTTTCAATTATCTAACGCTCCTTCCAACGTGTTTTTAAGCTATAGCATTGGCTGCAAGATAAACATGCGCGTCCCGGCGTAACTTGAGTCTTTGAAGAAAGGCTCGGTATGGTAGCTATACGCGTTTGGAACTAGATTTACTAGTGTATTTCAAGTCACGAGATAAAAACATTAGGTGACAAATCGTAGGCCGATATCCTCCATCGTACGCACGGGACTCAGATTTTGGGTTGTTGCTCACAAGGCAACGAAGGGAACAGCACAAACTGTAGGACATGACAAAAGAAAAAAAAAACGTCATGCATTACCTCCACATGGGCAAGAGAGCCCAACAAAGAATGACTTCTTCCATCTAAATCCGCCATCTGAGAGCGAGCAAAGTGGTCTCGGCGATTCGAAACCGCCTTCGAGCCAATCATTTGTCTTCGGACAAAAGCAGATACGCGTTCGACGTCTCACTCTCGGATAGGCAAAAACGCCACTGGATGTTTGGGAGCGAATGTCCGAAACAGAAAATGCCCGAATCCAGGTCACTGCAGTTCGTGGCGCTAAAATCACTGCAATTGTTTTGTTTTTTCTATAACCACGCAGCATTTTATGTACCAATTAATCATTTATCGTGGCACAGCCTTTCTGCGAAGAGTGGTCTTGCATCAGCCGCTCTCGCCTTCTGACACTTCATTGTGACAACGCTCTCAATCGTCGGCTCAGAGAGCGGCAATGCACCACTAGCAGCGAGCACCACGCATCCGTCAGAGCCGTCATTCTATGGTATTTCCTTTCTTTAGTTTAAGACTTCTCGGAACACATGGGACCACCTGCATTCAGCTTCTATCTGCAAATCTAAAAGCAGGGCGAGCTGCGTCCTTCACTTCCCCAAAGCACCGCGCGTACCCGCGCTCTGACGACACGTAGAAGGTGAAAGTAAATAGGCAGCACCCCCTTGGCGTTAGAGCATGTGCTATCGGCCCGTTACTTTGTCCATAAAGGGCAATTTGGTAAAGTGCTCAAAAGTGGGGCATGAACAACAGAGACCTTCAAGGGGCTGCAGGTGGCAACACTTCTTTCCTATTTGCGTAACTGAAACTGGATACTTCTGCGAATTCCTTGAAAATCCGCTTGAATATATTTGACGTATATTGTCTCATTGGAATGATCGATCCAACAAGTCCAGCCGCATTACTTTACTTAAAAAACGCGCAACCTTCGCTTATACATCCGTGTTTATTTTAATTTTTTGTCGTGCCAAAGTTTCGAACAGGTCTTCGTACGTCACTCCAAAGAAATGTGAAACGAGCTGTTCCATTTTATCGTAAATGTTAAATTCTGAAATTTTACGTGGCAGAACCGCGATCCGAATGTGAGGCACACCGTACGTAGTTGGGGACTATGGAATAGTTCTAACCGCATGAGGTTCCTTAACGTACACCTATTGCACGGCACACGTGTGTTTTTCACTTATTGGCCTTAAAGGAATACGGCGCCGCGGCCTGGATCCCACCTTTGTCCTCACGCTTAGCCGCGGAACTTCAAACCCGCGACGGGTTATATTACCACTGTGAAACGAAGCTGCGGTTATGCGCGAAATCTTCTCAAAAGACTTCGATCGATTATCAAGGATTATCCATAGACCAACCGTCAGCCACGCTCGAAGTATTTGTTCATTCTGGCTTTCTTTCCCGTCTGGCTCATTGCCCCTAGGTTTTAATATTCACGTTATCGTAATGTAGAGTTCGTTAAAGAAATTCGTACTGCAACGTTCTCGTTCAGTTTCGTTCGAAGTTGGCAGCGCGAAAAATGGCTACATATCGTACGAAAACGGGCTCAGCAATCTGTGTTTATATTACGTGCGTTTGAAATGTTTGCGACTTCATTGCATGAATGAAGAGCTGACGCAAATAAGTTTCCTGTGCGTTATTTTACGGAAACTCAGTATGGATGTTCGCTCTCGCGTGTCTTTTGCAACAGCAAGCACTCGGTTAAAAGGCTGCGCAACAAGACATTTCCGCAGCCAATTCATTGTTTCCAGCATTCCGTGTTGTACGACTGGCTGGAGTGTTTTAACAAGGCCTCGAGTGAAGTTACAAGATGCAGGGTAGCAAAGTGAAGGAGTGCGTTACACGGTGGCACTTGCAACCGTGGCATAAATAAAGCCGAGCCACGGCAACAAGATGAGATACGTAAATTTTTCAAGAATACGATATAGTTTTTGTTAAAGCGGACGCCTGAGGCGATTCAACACTCATGACTCAAGAACGCTTCAAATACGGATCACGGCTCACGCAAGCAGAAATAAACACGTTGCATTACGCGCGTTAAATCTCCCCAAGCTACTTAGAGAACGAACTTGAGGTCGACCAGATCAGAATGATGTCGAATAAACGTTCTTTCGTATATACGTTAGCGTTAAACTTCGCACCTAAAATAGCCGAGCAGTAATGAACAGCAGTGCAAAAAAAGTAAAGAGAAATAAAAAGATAGCGCGGATACTCAAAGGTGTGGAAAGTTTCAGACAACGCGAAGTCTGCAAGCTCTCCGTTTGATGTTGCAGGCAGCTTAGCTAGATTTTACGACGTGCACTGTTAGATGCCGGCAAAAGAAGTGTGTACGCAGAGGACTTGCGTAGCAGTACAGTATACAAGTATAGAGTTACTTTACGAGCAGTCGCGAACAAAAAAAAAACCCGTCCGCAGTAAAACAGGTTATGGATTTTGCGCTATTTAATGTAAACTAGCGCCGAAGATTACGGGATTCCTTAAAACAAAAGCTTGCGGGCGCCTTCAAGAACATTTCAATTCCTCGCGCGTTCTTTTGTGAAACCGGCCGCGGCCTTTATTTCTCTTTCTTTCTTTTTTTTTATTTTTCTTTGCATTCCCTCGCGAAGTCTCGAGTTCCGGGATTGCTTTTAGCAGGTCCTTTCTGCAATACGAAATCCACTTAAGCGCGCCGGTAGCGTCGTCGATGAAAGCGTCTTCTCCTAATAACTGTTCCAGGTTTTTCCGAGAACCGGACAGAAATTGGAATTGGTCTGAGAACCTTCTTGTGCGCAGATTTTAATGACGTCCTTTCAAAGATACTGCCAAGAAAGCTTATTTGTCATGGTCATGTCAATACGATATTTTTTCCAGCCAAAAGGAAGCGTGCAGCAAATGGCATCGTACTTCGCGCTAGCGATGTGGCTGCGCTACGAACCAATGGAAACTTTCAAAGGTATAGATATTGCACAAGAACCTAATGATGCTGAAACATCAGAGCGACAAATTACAGAAAAACCTCGGTGGGGTTGCTGACCGCGGGAAGCGGAATTTCAGTTTTCGGTTGCTCTTCACATGTCCACTGTAATTATGAACGTACGCAAATACTCTGAACCGTGTCAGTCCCATATATAGGTAAATCTTGCAGTACGTGTTTTACATTCCGAGATCGTGTACCTGCACATTCGATGCGGTGCTACTGAGAATACTCCATCGACTGACGGTTGTCTAATGAATCGATTTCCCAGTCATACAGTGGGACAGCAACGATGATGCCGCAGACGCCATTGGAGACGCGTGGGGCGAATCCATAAATTACCCCTTTTTAGCTTCTACAACAGCACAGTACACACCTATCTAATACACGCCTATCTAACCTACACCTATCTAATAAACTGAGCGCGCCTAAATGTGCACCTTACTTACTCACTTGACAATGCGGTATCCATTCTCAATGCAACACACGGAATAGGGGCGACTGCGGATTTACTGGCTACCAGAATGCACCAAGAAAATTGCCGGTGCAAGGTCATTCCCAGAACGACGCTTGAATGTGATATACTATATAGGGTCTCAAACGTGCTCTTGGGTCGAAAGAACGACGGTAAAGTAGTGCAAACAATCACAAGGGCATTTACTGCACCTTTCATACACTAATGCCTGCTAGCCGAGTTACTATCCTCAGAACATGCCGATGGGCGTCCAATACATCGAGGAAGTCGGACTCGCCGCCACCGGATAGCGAGCGAATACGTTCGCTAGCATGCTAGACACAAACGCCTAATCGTTCGCGTGTACAGCCACGCGAACGGTGACGCGGTCTAATAGCTGCTCCCAAGTCTTTCTCGGGACGGTACCACGAAGCGGTTCGGCGCACGCGCGGAAGATCTGCGCAGCTCGTCGATCCCAAGCCAAAAAGGAAGAGCCTAGTCCCCATTGCGCCAGACTAACCACGCCGTTAGGTGACGTCAGCAGCGCAACACTCGCGCCATCTCGTAATATGCTGCAACTACACCGACCGCTGGTGGCGCTTAGCTACGGGGACAAGCCGGATTACAGGAGACGCGACAGCCATGCGGAGAAAACAACATTAGCGGACGCGTGAGCGTCGAGCATCTCCACAATATATGACTATATCAAGTGCGCATACCATGTCAAAATTGGCAGTGGGTTTTAATAACAACACTTAGCACCGAATAAATTGTAGCGTCAGGAATAAATAGAAGTTCAGATTTCATGGGGACCTACAGATTTTATTGACTTGTGGCAGGCCTCCTTCGCCACGAAATATATGCAAATTACGGTTCTAATAACAATTTAGATCAATCGTTGTGATAAATATCACCAAAATACAACAGAAATAAATGCAACGCGATGTTTTACAAACACGCGCCGGTGGAATTATTGCTCTCTCAGTAGTGCTGCTGCGAAATTTCACATCGCGTAAAACAACGCTGAATAGTCTGAATGCCAGTTGAAATGCCCTATTCTTATCTTCATCTTCACGTTTACTTTACTTTCTGCGGCGTAACACATACAAATGGAGTAATCGAGGCATTAGCTGCTTCAGCCTTCCCACAAGAACCGTTTAGCATGGAACACACTGCGCTTGTGGCCGACGCTACGAGTCAGAATTGGGGTTCACGCCAATAGCTTTAATCGTGAGAAGCATGTGTTCTTTCAAGGAACTATAGCTGGTCACCTATTTCCATGGGAGGTCTAGATCTACCGCAAAAGGTCTCTTTACGGAGAGTAGGCTTGGGACTAGTGGAGCGATCAAGTAAGTTCATTGCAAATGGCGAACATATCTTTCAATTAAATTATTTTTATTAGGCGCAAAGTTAGATCAACGTGATAAATAGTCCTGTACAATTATGTATAACATGACGCACTTGTGCGCTATACAGTGGACGCAACTTCAATTGAACTGTGCGACTGGCCTTACCATCAATTTTTTTTCTTTTTTTTTTTGTCGAGGATTCTTGCATCATGCAATGAGGACTACAAAGTGCATCTATCATCTGATTAGCGGCATGGGCAGACGTTAAGTGTATTTTCCGTTGTGGCGTTGATATCTCTATTAATATCACTGCCACATTTTCACCGATTAGCTAATTTAATGTTCCATTACTTATTTCTTTGTATTGCCGTATAACAAAAAAAAAAGTCAATTAGCCAGGATGCTCTCTACCTCAATATCTCCAAAGCAACCAACGAAAAGAGTAAGTTCGAAATAAGTAAAGCCGAAGAATTCCTTAGCGCAGAAATCACAAGAAAAAAAATGAGATGGAGAATGGTGGAGGGGAGAGGGGAGAACATAACAGCAACCTGCCTCTAAGAATACAGATAGCATATGATGCGTGCCACGTTTACAACGTCCCTTACCTCGTTATCAATCTTCATGACGTTTGAAACCGTGCTCCAATTTGCTGTCACGGCAAAAAGCATCATCTTGGGAAAAAAAAAGTTTCAAAATAAAGCTGCGTCCGCAGCTTACTGCTGGGACAGAAATCGCGGAACGCATACAGCGCAGTTCCGAAAACTAATCTGCGAGATGAAGATCGTACGTCAAGTTTACTACAGCCGTTTGAGTAAGCACTCTTGTGCAACCACTGAGACTAAAAGTTCACATTGTGCTTCTATAGAATTGAGTGCGGCGCACGAACCGCGGCGCCCCGACATCGTTAGCTGCGCCACGTCATTTGTCTCTTGGAGTCACGGTAAAACGTTACCTCCATATCGAAACTACACGTCGTTGTGTACATTGTGCACACTGTCTCCGCTTCCTTCTACGGCCCTTCTCGGAGTCGTTGCCGTCGAGATAAACGGATTAGGAATGAACTACACTTGCAAGCTCCTTTTTAGTCTCGGTTCGTTCTTCGGATAGAAGCAAAACTCGCCGGCATAATGGTGCAAAACGACAGTCGTCCACTGGCTGTAAAAAGCTACAGGGAACGGGATGATGAGCTTAACGCTATGTTCGCTTCATCCGCGGCGAACCCATAAACGATGCCGAGAAAAGTAGACAAATATAGATATGAAATAGCCGATCAGGAACACTGAAAGCAACTCACGCAGCGCAGGAAATAATGGCCCCCGCTTGCGGATCAGCGACTCCGTACTTAACGGCTTTTCAATAACGTCACGTAAAGCCACGGCACAAAGCGCGGTGGGGAATAGCTGAAGATATTGGAAAGACGCAAACTTTTTAAGGACTCTGAGGGCAGTATTTTTGTCGTGCACTTAATTTTCTTTTGTTATGCGTCGTGCATTGTGTGAGTGGGATGTTATTCATTGCATTTTCTTGCTGCACATGCCTTGATGCTTCGCTTTGTCACTGGGCTTGCCAGGCTGAAACTATGACCTATCGTGGGCCTATGTCTGTCCGAGTGGGCCTCCGGCGAGCCAGCGCGTTCCCTCTTGTGCGTGGGCGAGATGAGTAGGAGTGAGTGAGTGAGTGAGTGAGTGAGTGAGTGAGTGAGTGAGTGAGTGAGTGAGTGAGTGAGTGAGTGAGTGAGTGAGTGAGTGAGTGAGTGAGTTCGCCTGTCACTGGGCTTCATCATGTGTGCGACTCTGAAAGTGTGCTGTTCTATATGCTGAACAGTCTCCTCTTTACTGTCTTATGTCACAAACAGTCGTGGCGGGTACAACATGCGTTGTTTCTTCCCTGAATAGCACCACACAACAAAAAATTCGACAAGCTCGCAATTCTGAATTACTCACGTATGTGTTGCTCAGTTTAGTTACTCAGTTATTTCGCTCAATTCCTCTGGATACAAGTAACCATCTTCCATAAGAACAAGCTGTACTGATGAGTTATTCTGCCTGTAGTTCGCCGCTGTGTAGCTTCGCCCTTTCCTTGAACTATAGTATCATTCACCGCCACCAACTGCTTTGTTTTCCTCGTTCCATTGTGACATGTCTAGAGTTCGGTGTAACACAGGAAACGTTGAGCCCAATTCTACCAGCTCTTTTACTTTAATGTCTCTAACTTATGCCACCAATGCCTTACGTTTAATCACACTCAAAAGTTTGCACCCTTTGGGGTGTATATCTGCCACACAACGATAATCGTCATCTGCCTTGATGCGTTTCCTTTCTTTAACGCTCCGAGCCCGGTACTTTCCAGTAACGAACGGCATGCGCGTTATCAGCCTGACAGCATTCCCTACACGAAAGTAGCGGGCGCGGCGTTTTCAAGAAAGGAAACGCATCGAGGCAGATGACGATTATTGCTGTGTGGCAGAGATACACACTCCAAAGGGTGCAAACTTTTTTTAGCGTGCAAGAGGGTACTCGGAACGTAACATCCTAATTGCCTTGACGTGCACTGACGACAAAAACTGACAAGGGAAAAGCAGGTACGTTAGTCAAGCAGAGCCACATTAGCGACCCTGCACTGAGAAATTCGCCAAAATGATGAGCGGAACGAAAGGATAAAGTTTAACGCACGCACACACAGGCTCATAAGTTCGGTGGTCATTGCGTACTGCGCGGCTGAGGGTGGCCACGGGGGCCCTGTATTGGAAGCCATCTGCGGTGGGTACAGAGTCTAGGCGCACCGAGGGCAGGTGGCTTCGTGTGCGCTGTGTTATCGCCGCTTAGTTTGCGTCGAAGCGAGAGGCAGCACGAATGACAATTCGCTCGCTGTTGCCAACACTCCTCCTCACGCCACCGTTTTGACAGCCAGCGTCCGCGGTCATCGAGTTAGATGCATTCATGTGTGCCTGTGCGCGCGTGACACCATGCTTATCAGTTTCCTAAGTAAACGAATGTTTATGCGTTATAAAAAATATGGGTAGTAGCTTTATCGTCCGTATAACTAATAATTTGCTATTGAAATCGATGCTTCGCCTTTCGGACGAAACTGCGGCATTTGTTTTAGAGCGCAGCTCTTTGGCGTCCGTTCCTGGGTTTCGCGTCGTCGTCGGCGTTGTCGTCGGCCTCGTAACCAGCTCCGCCCCCCTTTCATCCCCCCAGCGCTAGCAGCGACCGACTGATACCGCTGGATGCCGCTGACGCCGCTAGAGAGTCAAGATAACGTGACTGCATAGAACACCGTCGCCGCCATGCAGAAAGAGGAGGAAAGGGTCCCCCCCCCCCTGTTCTTGTGTGGCGGATAGGGTGCTCTTCAGTTGCCGACGCGCCGGTTATTTCACGTAGGCCCCGGCACGTCGACGAATACGTGACCACCTTCCCACGGCTAGACCTGGTTCTTAGCGCTGCGGAAGCGAGGGTATCATATTGTTTGTGTCGGCATCGGCGGCGTTGTCCCTGAAACCAACTCCGCAGCTGGGGTTGACTCACTATCGGCGTCAGCGGCATCAGTCAGTCGCTGCTATCTCTTCCCTCCTCCCTTTATCGTGTTGTCCGCTTGCTGCGCGCGCTTCTGCCCCCATCGTTTGCCGCTGGGTGCACACGCCGCCCCCCTCCCCCCTCTTCCTGCGAGTCTCCGGTTGTCAAAGCGCCGGCTCGAACTTAATTCCTTTCTTCGCTCCTCCTCCAATGCAACCCCTGTGCGGTGGCAATCAGAGAGCCAGATCGGTGGCGGCGGATCTGTATATGTGCACCGCCCGAGCCGAAATCGCCGCTGCCGTTCGCCACTGCGAAATTATCTGCCAGTTCTTTCTGAGCCATGAGCGAGACGACCGATGGAAGTCCTCCGTCTGCTGCTGCTGCTGCTGCTGCTAAACGAGCTGCCAGAGCAGAGGCCCAGCGCCGTCGCCGTCAGAATCCAGAGGTGCGTGCCGCCGAAGCAGAAGCTTACCGTCGCCGCCGTCGAGATGATCCAGGAGTACGCGTCGCCGAAGCAGAGGCTAAGCGCCGCCGCCGAGAAGACCCTGCCGTTCGCGCCGCCGAAGCGGAGGCTCATCGCCGCCGTCGAGAGCAACCAGCAGTAAGCGAGGCTAAAGCAGAAGCTCATCGCCGCCGCCGAGAAGACCCTGCAGTTCGCGCCGCCGAAGCGGAGGCTCATCGCCGCCGTCGAGACTTATTTGCTGCGCTCAAATTTCGCATTAGGAAGTAACGTAATCGTCGGTAATTTTTTCGTTCCATCGCTCTTTGCGCTGTCCTTAACTTGTTCTCGAGCTTCGTTATCAGCCTTCAAGTTTCTGCCCCATATGTTAACACCAGAAAATTCAATGACTCTGCACTTTTCAACGGCAGTGCTAAGCTCCCAGTCAGGATTTGGTAATGCCTGTCGTATGCACTCCAACCAATTTTTATTCTGCAAATTTCTTCCTCATGATCAGTGTACCCTGTGAGTAATTGGCCTAGATAAACGTACTTCTGCAGACTCCAGAGAGTGACTGACGATTATGCTTTCTTGTTTCCCTTGCGATACGTCCGCAGTCGTTCCATCATCGTCAGTCTACCTTCGGGATGTGACTTTCGTCATATCGTCCTCGTCACATCATCTACGGCGACCCAATGACCCATGTTATGCAGTTTATTTCACGTAACTTGTGCCAAGGATTTAAAGAAAGTGGTTAGTCGCAGCTGAATAACACCAACGGCATATGGTTTGCATTAATTGGCGCTCCTTGGAGTATTTTTGATATTCCGCTTCATTAGTTAACTAATATGAATTATGCCAAATTTTTAATATTCACTTTAGGGCCAAGTGCGTTGCGTTGTGCTGTAGAAGGGGTTCAGAAACAACAGATCCGTTCTTTTTGTGGCAACGTATACATGCTGCGTGGCGATATTTTTCGGCGTTTAAAGAAAGCCCGGCAAATGTGAAATAGAACCACGTGACTACGCTCGTGTGCTACCGCATTGTTTGGCGCTCTCAACCGTGCGTCGTGCCTGTCGCTTATCAGGGACGACGGCGCTGCCTTTCCGTGTGCCGTCGCCAGAGGTGCTGACGCACTGCGGAGCCGATGCCGAGAGCCGCGGCCGCTCACTTCGCCACGGTTCGCGCGCACGGTTCTTTCGCACGAACAGCGACTGAGAGCGCTGCAATGCGATGGCGCATGAGAACAGTCACGTGATTTTACTTCATATTTCTCGGGCTTTCTTTAAACGGCGAAAGAAGTCGCCACGCAGCATGTACGTTGCCCCAATAAGTTGGAACGGTAGTTTCCAAACCCCCTCTACAACGTAACAAAACGCACTTGACTATAAAGTGAATAATAAATATTTTACATAATACATCTTAGTTAATTACCTATTTAAGCTGAGTATAAAAATACACATGGCGGCAAACCATATGCCCTCGGTAGTTTGTTTGCTTGTTTGTTTGTTTGTTTGTTTGTTTGTTTGTTTGTTTGTTTGTTTGTTTGTTTGTTTGTTTGTTTTTCTTAGCGGCAGGCGCAGTAAAAAAAAACAAGCTTAGAACACGGCAACGACGTTTAGAAAATCATGAACGAAGAACGCGCACGGTTCGTAATTATAGTGCAGGCTGTGCAGGTCTAACCTGCAGGTCTAACTGTAGTCGTAGCACGCGCAGTTGATTTTATCTATCGGTTTTCTTTTCTTAGCTACACCATGTCATTAAAGACCGTCAAAAAAAAATTAAAAGAAAAAGATCGAACTTACTGAGGCCCATTTCTCACTGTCAACAACACTCGAGCAATTTTCACAGAAAAACAGCCTGAATCCAGACGCAATCTACGAACAGGTGCATCAGCGAGAATCGGCGACAAGTGTAACAAATGGCGAGGACGGAGGAACCGCAACTAAGGCTGTCTGTAGCAACGAGATGTCTCTGTTCGTAAATTCTCTCGTAAATTCTCGCGTAATGTATTACGCTTAATGACACTGTGGTTGGGAAATAACGCGTGCACAGTGCACCGAACTATAACTCTAGCAAGACAATATTTTTTTATACCTATAGGAAGAACTGAAGGGCTTTTTTTTTTTCTTTTTTTTTTCAGTTTACTTTTGGTTTGCCGCAGCTGACCCGCTTTTCCCCCTTCCGCTGAGAACACTGTTTCGGTGCGGAATAAAACCAATTTTCAGCAGTACCAGCTTTCGCATGGCTCAGGCCTTTCTCTTTCAATGCAAGAAGTCACGAGTTGTTCGTTCTCTGCAGGCTCTGGACTGCAGGCATCGCATAACTGTATGCATTGCGGCTACTGGAATGCGGCGTCGTACGGCATCTTATACTGGAGGAACTGCGTTTTACGACGCGCTTTCTTTTTCAGCCGGCGAATTGCTGCTGCTGCTGCTTTCCTTTACGTTGGGAAACGCGGAACGCACGCCAAACGAAATTTGTTGTAGCAGTAGGTCTCGCGAATACCCACTGGGCCGTGCTGTTGCACTTACAGGAAATGCTGATAGCTCGTGAATACAACGTCCGACCGCGCGATGGCCCGCCACAAGGAGCGCATGAAAATCGGCCTCCAGGCAGAAGGCTGGAAAATGGAGTCGCAGTGCACCTGAGCCTATCCGTACATTTCTACCCACTGCGAACAAACAGCAAAATATTATCGAGATGAGTATCTAAAGAAAAACTCGTGCACCTGTGTTTGGATATACCAGGCGGCGATTCGTATCAACACATTTTTGTTTCGGGAGGTTTGCCGCAAGGCATACGTAGTAAAAAATGAACCACAAGGATCAAATAAACGAATCCAGTCCAATGGGGATGTACGTTGCACAATGAACGACGTTTACTTTGTCAAACTGTCATTTCTTGTGTCTACAGTCGCGCTTTACATCTCTGCTCTTACATTCAGGGTGCCATACATTTGCAAGGTCGTTACGTTGTAATTTCCTCGCGATATCTGTGATGGTCATTTGCCACGTCGAACTCCTGAAACTCTTGTTGTTGTCGTTATCGTTGTCGTCGTTGTTGTCGTTATCGTCGTCGTCGTCGTTATCGTTATCGTTATCGTCGTCGTTGTTGTTGTTGTCTACGAAATTCTGTCAGCGCCATCACGTGCAGCGAGTTTGAAACGTCGTGCATTCGAGCCTCTACAATGGGAGGTGGAAGAAGAAAGTAAAGTTAACCTAATACCACGTTCTTCCAGGCCATGAATCCTAGACAATTACGCATCCTTGTATACCATACATGTAATGGCATTTACACTGCTTAAAAAGTAGCTTTACAGCCCTTCAGCCTCCGCAAATTCTGCGCAGTGGCAGAGTGACAACATGCTTCAGTCCCAAGTGAAAACGTGTGAACACCGCATGCATTCCTTTCGATTCGAGGTAAGCTTGTCCTTGAGTGAAACGTTTCTTTGCTCGCACTCAGCGACGCGGAATGGACCAATGAAGGCGCGTATCATTTGTTTATAAGCGTATAAAGCCTTAGAAAATGCACAGCGATGCTCATTACTACATTAGTGCAGACGCTCAGCTTTGCTACTAAGAAATCCGCAGAATCGTTCGAAACGAAGTCTTTCATACAACTAGATCTCAACTAGTCTCACAACTAGGTTCCGCCAAAAATCTGTTATGTCATTCGCATGAGCGTCTCCTGCGTGAACCCAGAGGCGAACCACCAAGTTGTCCCGTAAACCTTGAGAACGTGAGGATTTCACACCACGTAGGTTCCTTTCGGCAGATTTACCTGCTGCAAGCATAGGGGCAAAACCTCACCTGACCTCGCCTTTATTTTTATGCGTTGCATATTGCAATCACTCAGTTCAGCCCTTGGGCGCGGCCGGGCAGCCACCATTGACCTTTAGCGCAACCACGCGACGTGACGTCACGACAGCCGGAGGAAAAGCTGGGCCCCAACTCGCGCGACCGCACCACCTGACTCTCGCTCCTCCCGCTAGGAGCGCTGCACCGGCGCGTGACGTCACGGAGGAAAAGCTGAGCCCCAACTCGCGCGGTCGCACGCGGCCGCAGCCACCACCTGACTCCCGCTCCTCCCAACTCCCAAATATGCAACGCATTCTTGGCTTAACCAAGCTAAGCCTGGCCATTTTTTTATTTATTTTTTTTTTTGCCTGCAGGCTCTTAAGCAGGGTGGTATCCTTTTCTCAAGGCACTATAGGCAAAATAGAAAAAAAAAGGTGTTATTGATCTTCTGTGTCACTGTATGAGTATTCTTACGCTTGCGTACTCATATATAAAGATCCCGGATAGAATTATTAGCTAGCTGGCAACGCCCACCAGGAAGGGCACCGCAATACGCCTGCCGGCTCGTTATATACATATATAATGAAAGCGCATAGAAATAAATAGTGAGTGAAGAATATAGAAGAAAGATTTAAGGGAAAACGATGCATATAAATAAGAAAATAAAAATGGGCACACTGTAGAAAAACTACAAGGAAACACGCATCTGGGTCCCACAAGTGTACGGAACTCAACGTACAGTAGATGGTCCTCAAATTAGCACAAAATTGAACCACATCAGTCATCAGAATGCACAGACAAAAAATCGCAAGTCCAAATATGTCACCTTTAAAAATGATACAAGGGCTCTGTGACTTCGATCACGTCTAGATGCACGACCAGTGGGAAATGAAAGTGCCGTCAAGTGTAGAGCACGTGGTAAGCCCAGTGAGCGGTAGTCTCTGCAAAGTGCAACCGTTTTGCATTTCGATCGACGCCCAAAAATAATATGCCCCTTGTCTCGAGCAATCACGCTATCAATCAAGCAGGCCCAGTTCGCGTTTTGCGACAATTCCAGCACAGGGTAGCCAGCCGGTCTGAGAACTGGCTAACATCCCTGTCTTTCCGTCTATTCCTGCTTCCTCCTCTCGGCGAGGTCTTTTTGATACCGAGTGCATGAGCATTTGCCACTAGAGTGACTGCGCAGTTATGCGGCGAAGATGCCCGATTCGTGAGCTGCAAATAAAATAAAACCGTGAGAATCGACAGCACCGCCGTGCACCGCCTACAAATAATTAAAGCTAGCGATCCTGCTTGCGCTACAGTGAGATGATCTGGAAGGCTGCGAGATGAAGCCGCTTAATTGCTACCGCACGCAGTCACGCAACTCTTCGTTGTTCACGCACGCGATCTCAGTGTCTCATTTCCCGAGCGCTTCGAATCGAATAAATTGTTTCACGGTTCGTCAGCGGCTTACAAGGGGCGACAGGAAAATGGCGTGCGAATCGGCGCTTTCTTTTGCCGAA
Source organism: Dermacentor andersoni (assembly GCF_023375885.2). Classification (NCBI taxonomy): domain Eukaryota; kingdom Metazoa; phylum Arthropoda; class Arachnida; order Ixodida; family Ixodidae; genus Dermacentor; species Dermacentor andersoni. Next base: position 92,668,041 of record NC_092819.1, on the reverse strand, counting down.
AGGCACGGAGAACGAAGGATGAGAGAATGGGCGGAGCATAGCGAGGCAACCCGTATACACGAGGAAAGCGAACCCGGCTTGCTCCGAAAACCGGACGGAGTCGAGACAAGCCACGACATGCGGCAAAAATTGCCGTCGTGCCTCCCGATTACACGCTTCCGTTGGCCCCCCAACAGAGAGCTAGGATAGCTGCAATTAAAAATCACGGGGATTACGTATAATGCTCGATGGGCCGCTTATCGCTCGCCATGCGATGCGTCCTGTGCAATGGCCTGTTCGTGAAAGCCACTTTGCAATAAGCTATACAAAAGAGCACTGCCCTGTTTTTCTTTTTTGTTTGTTCTTTCCGGAACGCCGTTCAGCGTTTTTTGACCGCTCTTCTTGCAGGATCTATGCGTAGGTGTCGGAGTATTACAAGCAGTATTGGTCCGATAATTTGTTTCTCTTATTTGTAAACTCGCAATTTAATCTGCGCGACTCCCTGATTGTTAGGATCAAGGCAGCAGTCCCTATTCACTGAGCGCTTGTACAGAAAGATACGCGTAACCATCGATGTGTCCGTTGATCATCCTGCGAATGTATATCAAGCAATGATGCCACTATGCCTTTGTTTATTTTTGTTTGCCGCAGAGAATTCGTACACAAGGGCGACATGCCTTTCCTTAATTAGTTATCGACCGCAATATCGATCTGGTTTGGCACGCACTTGAAGAGACTCGCCTTGACTTGAAGAGATTCGTCGTAATACTTTTTTTTTCGTCTTCTCTCACCGCGACGACATCGGGATGCGAAGCAGCAGACTGCAACATAAAAAGTCTATCAAAAAAGCAAGCGTCTCATACTGTCAACGGCCACTTGCGAATTGTTCTCGCGCTAGAAAACTTGAGCTTGAGCGATTTCTCAGCATAGCAAAACCTCGCATCTCTTGCAGTTTCTCCTTGTTTATTGGTTATAGCCCTGGTAACGCATTTACTCACCTCATTTCGCTTCCACGCGCGATTCAATAGGGTTTCTTACTAGAATTCTGCGACATTTATGGTGTAATGGCAAATGCAACGACGGTTTACTTTCTTTGGAAAATTTGGCTGCCCAGCTTTTCACTTCACGGAAGTTTTCACTGGCAGTACAATTGACCTCCAGGCTATACAGTTCATAACCCGCACTAAGTAACATATGCGCGCGAAACACGGACTTGTAGGTCGTGCGGAATCGCGGTATAAACCACAAGTTACAATCCCTTGAACGTAATTTACCTAGTACAAGTACCTAGGACAGGTACAAGCATATCAAGGCCTTTACTTTGAAAGACCTAAACGAATATTTTCGAAACATATAGCCTTTTATTACTGTTTACTTTCAAGATGCTATCCCAATTGTACAAGTGGTTTTATTTTCAACCTCAACTAAACTTCGAACCTATGTTATTGTTGGAAATGGATGTGTTATAAATTTTTACTGTACGTATATCTGTGCGCTATTGAAATGTAATCAGTTTACTTGCGTATATGTGATATATGAATGTGTAGTAACTTAGTATATAGGTGAGTATATGTGCAAGAATATGCACATGTCACCTGTATGTATTATTAATGGCTATGTTGATGTCACCACGGCTGAAAGTTTCAAAGTTTCCCGGCCCCAGTCAAGCTGTCGAAACACAGCATTTTGCCGAAGTATCCCTACTAGAAACGTGTGTTGTTGTTTTTTCTCTAAAATACAACTGAGATGAAGATCTTTAGCGAAACACTTCGCTCGACGACACACTGGCCAGTTGCATAAGGCGAGCTGCCATTACAAGAACGAAGCATGGAAACTTCATTTGCCTGCCTAATTGTTGTAATGGCAGCTGTGTCCACAAAGACAGCAAGCAGCTATAAATTACCAGCGGTGTTCTTGTTGAACAACGCTGATATAAATGTGGAATGTTGCGTACGACGAGCACGGGCTCATCGTCAAAAGCTGCTCAGGACGCTCTACCTCACGGGATTCGCAAGCTGCTGACATCACATCTACCATGGCGATTTCCGGTCCAGCACAGTTAAACCTAGCACTGCATTCAAACAAACACCAGTTATGTTTTTTAACGAAAGAGAAAAGCAACATTACATATTATCATAAAAAGGCTACATCACACATACCTGCACGCTTCAATTGTCATTACCTAATACTCGAATCAATTACCGTACATCATGATTTAATAAATCCCAACTAGCCTCAACCCATACAGATTACTATGAGTTTCTGCATTTCTATAGAATTTTTATTGTAAATAAAATCAATAAATAAATTTATTCACAAAAACCCGCATTACCGGTAACCCAACGTAAGCATTAAACGAGAAGAAAGGGGGTTAACCGAGGGGCCGGATTTTTATTAGTCATATCTTAAGAAGCCAACGGTGACACCAAGGACAACATAGTGCATATTACTTGTGCTTAATAAATCAAATAAAGAAACGATAAATGAATGGAAATGAAAAGGGATGAAAAAACGATTTGCCGCAGGTGGGGAACGATCCCACAACTTTCGCATTTCGCGTGCAATGCTCTACCAATTGAGCTACCGCGGCGCCGTTTTCCCCATCCACTTTCGTGGGTATTTATGTTTTCTAGTGAAACCCTGGGAATGTTAGTCAGCGGCACCACTCACAGACCTTGGCAACGAATGTGGAACATCCTTTCTGCCGCAGGTGTCACCAGAACATGATCTTTTTTTGGGTGAAGGCAACCGGTCAATAACCCCCCACATGCTACCTGAAGGCATCAATGTTGCCGGATTCAAGATCCTCGTTATGTAATAAATGTAAGCATTGTCATTTAGACTGCACGTAAGGATACTAGAAGGAAAATTTATCCTTTATTTCTTTCTTCCAATTTATCAACAAGCTCTTCCGTTATTTAAACGAGAACAATGTTAAAGCATCCTTCCTGTGTAACATCATTTCGCCTTCACGTTTAGTCTGAACTGAAGATGCTGTGCCCTTGCCAGTCAAGCGATTGTCAAAGAGAGCTCAGCGCAAGCGTCAGTCTCCCTCGGAGTAAACGAAGGCGTTCAGCAGCTCTATAAAAGCGAAAGACAGAGAAGGAGCGTTTTCGTTTTTTTTTTTTTTTTTTTTTTTTTTAAATCCTCATGCCTTTTACAAAGACACGCTGTCGCAACACTTTCTCAGTTCTAATGGACAGCCACGTTATGCAGTTTCTTTCAAATACGATCGATTGGTGTTAACGAGAAAATTGCACGTAGAGCAACATGAAAAACTGCCGATACAGCCTTCTGTTGCTCCATACGTGCTACATAAAAGTCTTTTTTTTTTTTTTTTTCCGAGCGTGAAAGACACTTTTATGTAGCACGTATTGGGCAACATAAATCTGTATCGCGAGTTTTTCATGTCGCCCTACAATTATCTCATTGACCCTTCTCATCTAAATATAATATTTGAGAAGTTGAATAATTGATGACGGCTAATTATCTAATTAGGCAGAATTAGAAAATAATTTCACTATCCCCAAGCGACGGCAAACAAGATTACGCTCATTCTGCCCAGCTACGTGGCATTCGCATATTTTCAAACTCTGACTAAAGTTAGCTGGGACACGCTTTATATATATATATATATATATATATATATATATATATATAGAGAGAGAGAGAGAGAGAGAGAGAGAGAGCGATGGTCTATCGTGTGATACGCACTGAGTAACTTGGAACAAGTTCGTCGACCGGGCTAATGATTCCCTGCACCTGAAGTAATGATGGCACCCCCGCATCTGCCTTTCTCTTCCCGAAGACGCATAGGATGAAGCCTGGTCTTCGCTACGCTGACAATCAGAACAGCTTGTGCTACCTTCTTTTTTATAGGGTGCGCCCAAAACTTTCGCCGCGTGCATCCTTACGGCTCAGCGCCCACTCTCTCATATTCTTATTTCGCTTAATGTTTTAACGCTGACAGCATACGTTCTCCAGTCTGCGTGAACAGGAGCCACAAAGCAACCTGCACCTACCGCATGCGCTTGCGCATAGCCGACGCATTCTTGCAGGGCGATATCGACGGAGAGCAGCGACGGAAGCAACCGGTTTGTTTTCGTTAACAGATGTTGTCAGGAACGCTTTATTCCCGCTGTACAGCAGGATGGCTTAAGCCTTTTGACCAGACTGGTTTCTTGGATACCTTCATTCGTTCATTCTCTGTGACTTGTTCCAATGTTAGTGTACAAAGAAAAGCGTTCTGCGCCGCGCGCGACAAGGTTGACGACCATCCCCTTTTCGGAAAACAGAATCCTTGGAGTAATGCAGTGATTTGGACTTGTTGGTAAGACATCGTGAGGCTTATAGCGCGTGAGAAGGACAAGGATGAAAGGAAGACGTGACACAAACAGGCCCTAAAGGTTAGCGCCTGTGTGTGTCACGTCTTCCTTTCGTCGTTGTCTTTTTCGCGTGCTATAAGCCTCACAAAGAATCCTTGGACACATGGTCCAAGCCGGCGTCAGCACGAGTTGCTCTAAAGACACTGCTGTGTTTTCTTCAAAACATCAAGATTGCGTAAAAGACTGTATAGTCGTTGTCAAGCGACTTCCTCGCGCTTGATGCAAATAAATTTTCTTGCCATCTTCTTGTCGTTTCACCTCATAATTTCTACCCTTTCCCTCGCCCTTAGTACAAAGTAGCTAACCGAACAGTAAGCCTCTCTGCCGTTCACCTTTCAATTTCTTTTTCCCCTCATTTTTTCAGCTGTTCGCAGCCGCTAGAGCTATGCGTGGTAGCTTCCGCATATATACGTAGAAATATCCAACGATGCCATCTAATGTGGCTGAAATTCCGCGTGTCGCGCGACCACGACAGGCTAGCAAACGAGCTAGAATGACTCCGTTACATTCAGGATAAGAATACGTCGTACGTTTCAGCGAGCTAGTAACGCGTAATAACGAGGAAAATTCCAGTGCACTGACAAGCACAATTCCTGTCGTGTCCCGTTGTCGCTGTCGACATCTTTCTTCCAAGATGAAATTTTCTCGTCGTCATGGATGAGACACGCATGCCAAGCGCAATTTCTACCCCCCTTTCTATTTCATTGCATAATCGATTCTTCTCTTTGCCTAGGTCAGTGGCCTTAACGGTTATCCTTGCGTAACCTCTCGAGCTGATTTCAATCGAACAGGAAGTATCGCAGACACAACGATCACCGATTTGTTTGCCTTTCCGCAGTAGTGCATGTAAATGCGAAATATTTTTTCACCAGACTGTGGTTTCATCGTTTTTTTTTTTTTTTTACACTGTTGCCTCTGGTTATTGAATCCGGCAAGCCCGAGTCAAATTTGCACTATGGACAGTTGAGGGCACAATCGCCCAAACACTATGAGCCTAATTGATTGCGCATTGAGCTTGGTTGACTTACGACATTTAACGTTCTAAAACAACGCACAGGTTAGGAGTCACACTCATTCTTGGGTTCCTTTAGAATGGCACAACTATTACTACGAGAGCTCCCGAAAAAAATTCAAGCACGCAGCCGCCACGTTCACCAGTCTAAGTTACGAAAACAAACTATGGTAGCCTTGTCAAAAGCTTTGCGCTAACGAGTACCAGGGAGCGAATGAGCTTAGTCGCGCAGCGCAGCCTCTTATAGCCGAGTATAGACGGCATACTTCAGTCCCATTCTCGTAAGAGGCTCGTAATTGACTTCTGCACTCGGCGTGTTCGCCCGACACATGCTCCGAGTTATCAGACCGCTGCCGGTCTCACTCGAATCGCTGAACTCAACCGTATACGGCCCACGTACGCACTATCCTCGCTTCTTTCGATCGGCAATGCTGTCATTCTGTAAGTTGCGGTAAGCCAGGTGAGCAGCGCTAGAAAATTTCCGCCCGCCCACGCCATAATCCCGAGCACGCTTTCTTTTTATTTATGTCATGTCGCCTGCAAGTTCCCAGAAGAGAAGCTCGCATTCATCATATTTTGCGGGAACGGCGAGACGTTCTGCCGCACGCCTGTCGCGGCGCCCACGCAGCTCGCACGGCTACACCTGCCTCCGTGCAAAGAGTGGTAACGTTCTCGCCATGGAAATGTTCTTATTTTGTGGTGTGTGTGTGTGTGTGTGTGTGTGTGTGTGTGTGTGTGTGTGTGTGTGTGTGTGTGTGTGTGTGTGTGTGTGTGTGTGTGTGTGTGTGTGTGTGTGTGTGTGTGTGTGTGTGTGTGTGTGTGCGCGTGTGCGCGTGTGCGCGTGTGCGTGTGTGCGCGTGTGTGTGTGTGTGTGTGTGTGTTAGGAGCAATGTTGGTTCGGAGTCGTTTGCATCTGTCGGCTGCATGTTGCATAAATTTTACACACGCTCACACACACACGCGCGCGCGCGCGCGTACTTTACAAAGTTTGCAGTCTTTGGGGCTTGTCCCACAACGATGTTCATCATCCGTCTGGCGCGTTTTTCTTTATTGCTGCGAGCCCACTACTTCCAGGCCGCGAGTGTCATGTGCGTCATCAGCGTGACAAGCATTCTCGACAGAAAAGTAGTGAGAGCAGTGCTTTTAAGAAGAGGCACGCAAGCAAGGCACATGACCATTATTGTAGTCGGACAAGATAAGCGCCAGAGGGTGCAAACTTTTAAGGTGTACATACATGCATGCATGCATGCATGCATGCATGCATACATACATACATACATACATACATACATACATACATACATACATACATACATACATACATACATACATACATACATACATACATACATACATACATACATACATACATACATACATACATACATACATACATACATACATACATACATACATACATACATACATACATACATACATACATACATACATACATACATACATACATACATACATACATACATACATACATACATACATACATACATACATACATACATACATACATACATACATACATACATACATACATACATACATACATACATACATACATACATACATACATACATACATACATACATACATACATACATACATACATACATACATACATACATACATACATACATACATACATACATACATACATACATACATACATACATACATACATACATACATACATACATACATACATACATACATACATACATACATACATACATACATACATACATACATACTCGGCAAGACACTGAATGACACGACGCGCAGCTGGGGCTTAGACAAAGAAAAGCTGAAAAGAAAAACAAACTCGACGTCGTAGAACCTAGCCGATCCAGCTGTCAGTGAGGAAGGGTCTTAAATGGCAACCTTCAGAGAGCTCGGTGTTCGCCGGTTGATGGAATATGATTAAACGTGAAAAGGCGCGCGCGCGACCTCTCTGTAGTTAAGCACCTGGCACAGTCAGGCTCCTGTTCTCGTGTCGACCATCGTCACTCGCCGAGCTCATTTGTAGCTGTCAGTGCTGGCAGGGAAGCCAACTTCCCGTGCCACGAGTGCCGTTCGCGCGTAGACAGCATCGCATCATCGGAGAAGAGATGACAACATGCACGTAACGCTGTGTCTCGAGTAAACGCTTATTTCCTGCCTCTTCGCTTTTCTTCCGGTAGTATCAATCCTATCACCGATATTCGCTCCCATTTAGTTTAGTTCCTTCTTTTCCCCTGTTTTATATACGTCATTCCTTGGGGCTTGTGGGGACGAAGGAGAATTAGTCGCATTTGGCCCAAGCAACTATGTTTTGGGCATTGAAAGGCAGGTAAAAGAGAAAAAGTGGTATGTCACCATAATCTTTGACTGAGGTGTCTCTGAGTGGCACTCGCACCTCGGGGTTGGTGTTCTTTAGGTACAACTTCAGGCCAACGCAATGTGCGCATTGAACTCGGAGGCAGCTGTTTTCCATCAAATAGCCGGTTAAATATCGTGCCCCCGGCTTGTGTGTAACGTCATTAGTGACGTCATTACTTCGGCTTTCTACTTCCTGGTTTCCAGGAATTTCGCTAAAGTCGTGCCCACGTGGCGGGTCTCCAAAACCTACGATTATGTGCTTTTGTGTGCGGTAATCATGGATATTCTAATTCTAATTATTCCGGAAACGTCACTATCTCTACCGGTAACTAATGCTCTGACATCAGATCTATAATGCGTTCGCTGCAGTAACAGTATGATGTGTGCGCGCACGTAATTTTACACACTGTTATAGGCGCAACACTTCAGCTTCTCCGAGGTGGCTGCTAGCACTTAGACCTGGAGACTCGCGCGACGGCTGGCTCGTTTGTTCGTGCAGAGCTGAAACGATTGTTTTGTAGACAGCAAATTCTGAGCGTTACCTGTAATTCGGCAGCGCGACTTGAAAAGGCTGGACATCACCGAGCAATTAGGATACTGTGCGCAAACAACCTGCCCGTCTCCACATTGTCGTATAGGTGGCACGACAGGGCGTGCATCTAAAGCATTTCGCATGAAAGTAATTGGATCTATCGAGGCAACTCCCACTAGCTTAAGCTTCTTAGGGAGCTGCGATTTTAGTGGCACTTGACAGCCTCTCGCAGTCACCGCCTGTGCTACAAGAAACTAACGGTCGACAGAAAGAAAACCTCGTTAACGGCACGCCACTTAAAGCTAGCGATAGCGATCGATAGTTAATTAAGGAAGAGCGCGTCTCGCCATGTTATATGTGATGCCTCAGTACAGTAGCAGCCAAAACACAGTCACGATGGCTGAAGAAAAAGGCAGGATGAAAGGTAAGACTTGGTATTTTTAGTGAGCAATATAACCTGCTTTGATTTAGCGGTCTGGCAGGTCCGCGCGTCTACATAGGCGCCAGGCGTGGAATAATGACACCTTTTTTTTTTTTTTTTTTACCGCAGTTACGTTGTACATCGAAGATTTCTTGAACATCATGGCGAAAGGTACATTGACTGAGGACTTTGTCCCAACATATTGTTACAGAAGGATGAAAGAAGAGAGAGGAAGAAGACGATAGGAGACGCTGGCTGCTGCGTGTTGTTGGTGGTCAGCCATCTTAACTAGTCTGACTCATCCTGTTTACATATATTGTAAATATAGTCTTTCTATACTCGCAACATCCCCCGTAAGATATTGGTAGGAGGTGCAGGGTACCACGGCTGGAAACGCAGCTCCGCAGTGGACGTCGCATCACCGTCCGCACCATGAATGATGGTGAGCACGCGGGATCAACGTCGTTGACGCCTCCAACGTCACCGTCGCCAGCTACATCGCTGTCACCATCGGTTGTGGTTGTGCAACCCAAGGATCATGGTACTTTCTGCGGGACCGATGGCGCCGACCTCGAAGAGTGGTTGGCTATGTACGAACGCGTGAGTGGAATCAACACATGGGACCCAACGCTAATGCTAGCCAACTTGTTCTACCTAAGAGGCACGGCAAAGGTGTGGTACGAAAACCACGAAGAGGAGCTAACCAGCTGGGACTCATGCAAAGAGAAGATAACACAGTTGTTTAGGAAATCAGCCGGCCGTGAAATTGCCGCAAAGCAGGAACTGGCCTCCCGTGCCCAATCCCCCACGGAGTCTTATGTCTCGTACATCCAGGACGTGCTGCAACTCTGTTGTAAAGCCCATCACGACATGTCAGAAACTGAGGAGGTCGGCCACGTGCTTAAGGGCATTGCTGACGACGCCTTTAATCTGCTCATGTGCAAAAGCTGCTCTACAGTTGATGCTATCATTAAAGGGTGCCGACAATTCGAGCAGACCAAAAGCCGACGTGTCTTGCACCCATTCGCCAGACTTCCCAATACAGCCGCAACGTCGACGAGTGAAGATCAACCCGCACAGTAGCATGCATCGCCATCAAAGGACGTAGTGCGAATCGTTCGACGTGAACTAGATGCGATGGCGCCCGCAGCTTTCTGTTCGCGTAGCCCTGATGCTACCACTTTTTCCTTTCCTCTCGTACAAGCCATCGTTCGCCAGGAACTTGAAAACATCGGTTTACATTCTGTATGTGCTGTCGCCAATCCCAGAGCTAACGAACGCCCTTCTACTATTTTCGCTTCACCCCGACGCTTCTCTCCGCGTTATCGCAACGGGACTGCGTGGAGAACTGTGCACGACCTGCCGATCTGTTTCACCTGTCGCCGCATTGGTCATGTCATCCGATACTGTCGCAACTCGTGGGCCTCAACACCTCGCGACCAACCTGAACCGTTTTGATGCAAATGCTCGCAATGTTTCGCCCACCGCCGAGTCTAACAGCGCCGACAATATTGCTAGGAACACATGGTACAGTAGCTCACCATCGCCGCGCGGACACCAGTATCGTTCACCACAAACACGTCGTCCATCTTCCTGTTTGCCGCGGCCACGTTGCCTTTCGTCCCCTGTGGCGTTTGGCCGCACCCTTTCGGAAAACTAAGAAATGCAGCCCTCGGAGGTGGTGCTGCATTGCCTACTACCGCAGTAAATCCTCTGTCTGTGCCCACAAGAAGAAGCGTAATAGACGATAAAATAGACGGCGTACTTGTCCAAGCACTCGTCGACACTGGAGTGCACGTATCTGTGATGAGTGCTAGCCTACGTAGACGTTTAAAGAAGGTCCTCACCCAAGCAGCTACCAGAGTGCTTCGTGTGGCCGACGGCGGCGTGCTGGTTGTTCTTGGAATGTGTACTGCGCGTTTAATTATAGCCGGCCACCCTACTTCTGTTCTCTTTGCTGTGATCGACAACTGCCCTCCCAACGTTATCCTTGGATTGGGCTTTTTATCCACTCATTCTGCTCTCATCGCCTGCGCGACCGGCGTTCTTAAGTTGGAACTGCCTCAACTCGCCGATGCTCCCAGCAGCGCCCCGCCACACTTGTGCTCGCTTCACAATGTGCGTCTGTCACCCGAGGCAGTTACTTACGTCACTTTGACCCCCCAGCCACAGGTTCCTGACGGCGAATATGTGCTTCGCCCCATCGTCGACCTGCTTTTGAACCGGAACGTTGCTGTTGCGCATACGTTGGTCGCGGTTACTAATAACGACGTCGTTCTACCGCTTCTGAATTTCAGCCTGTGCCCTCAAGTGATTCCGGCAGGCATGTTCTTGGCCAGCGTTTCTAGTGTTTCCGAATTTGGCATTGAGAGTCTGAATGCCGAGAGTGGCTTATTAGCGCCAATTGCAGCTCACAGCTCTGGTCCCTTAACGGACGACTTCGCGAAAATGATTGCACCTGACCTCACCTCTGCGCAGGACACGGACATACGTCTCCTGCTTGAATCGTACAGTGACATCTTTGATTTCGGCGACATGCCTTTAGGCCAAACATCCGTTGTTCACCACCGTATAAACATTGGAGACACGAACCCTATTTGTCGGCGCCTTATCGGGTATCGCATGCTGAACGTCGAGTCATTCAATCGGAAGCGGACAAAATGCTGCGCAAAGGGGTCATCGAGCCATCAGCCAGCCCTTCGGCTTCGCCTGTCGTCCTTGTGAAAAAGAAAGATGGTATCTGGCGTTTTTGCGTCAATTATCGCCACTTAAACAAGATCACGCGAAAAGACGGCTACCGACTACCACGCAACGATGACGCCTTGGACTGCTTGCACGGAGTTAAATACTTCTCGTCCATCGGTCTCCGATCACGCTACTGGAAGATTTCAGTTGATGAAATGGACCGCGGGAAGACGGCCTTCATCCCGCCGGATGGCTTATATCAGTTCAAAGTCATGCCTTTTGGCCTATGCAAGGCTCCTGCCACATTTGAACGTATGATGGACTCTCTTCTGCGAGGCTACAAATGGACCACCTGTCTTCGTTACCTTGACGACGTCATTGTTTTTTCTTCCACGTTCGGCAGCCACCTTACCCGACTCGCTGCAATTCTTGCGGTCTTCCGAAAAGACGGCCTTCAACTGAACTCCACGAAGTGTCAATTCGGGCGCCGTCAGACTGCCGTGTTGGGGCACCTCGTTGAGGCATCCGGTGTCCAACCCGATCCGGAAAAAGTTCGCGCCGAACGCAGTTTCCCTGTGCCACGTTCTGCTTCTGACGTGCGCTGCTTCGTCCGGCCTGTGTTCTTACTTTCGCCGTTTCGTCAAAAACTTCGCCGACGTTGCTCGGCCTTTGACATATCTTCTAAAGAAAAACACGCCATTCTCATGGCGCCCGGAGCAGGCTCACGCGTTCACCGCTCTCATCGGGTTTCTGACCACCTCTCCCATACTTGCCCACTTTGATTCATCTACACCGACCGAAGTCCACACTGACGCAAGCGGCCATGGCATCGGCGCTGCTCTCGCCCAAAAACCAAGTGGTACTGAGTGCGCGATAGCTTACGCCAGCCGCCTGCTCTCACCTGCCGAGAGAAATTACTCCATCACCGAGCGGGAGTGCTTGGCTTTAGTTTGGGCTGTGGCCAAGTTCCGGCCATATTTGTACGGTCGCGCGTTTTCGGTCCTCACAGACCATCACGCACTCTGCTGGATGCCTTCCCTTCGGGACCCGACTGGATGGCTTGGTCGCTGGGCTTTGCGGCTCCAGGAATTTTCAGTTAGTGTCCATTACAAGACTGGACGCTTCCACAAGGACGCTGACTGCCTCTCGCGTCACCCCGTGGATCCTCCCGATCCTGTAGCATATTTAAGATGCGTATCTATGGGAATCACATCGCGATTTTTTACATTTAGTGGCTCAAGTAATACGAGCACAAATATAAGCTGAGGTTACGAAACCTGGGCCAATGAACGAGAAAAATTAATTCTGAGTCAGAAATTAAAATTATTTCAGGACGCCTTAATGGTGATTCATAGTCTTAAGAAAGTCTGAACGGTCAGAAGGAGAAATTGGCATAAAATTGGTGGGATCCTCGCATCCAGGTATAATACGGCATTTGCAACGTATTTTGGAAGTCCTAAGCACAGTGCCTCTTGTTCTATTAAAACTAGTGGCCGAAGCTTGTACGGTGGCACATCTGAGAATAAAACACAGCCAAATTCTATTACCGTACGAATGCATTTTGTATATCACCAAAAGAGATTTGCTTCGCATACCTGAGCTTCGATTTATCAACTTGCGCAATATGCCCAGTGCACGAGCTCCTTTCGTCGCGATATATTCGATATGCGGCCGCCAGTTAAGAGATCCGTTTTAAACAACTCCAAGGTATTTGAGTGACCCTACTTGTGGGATATCTTCTAGGTTGTTGTCGCCGTCGTCTTTGTTGTCGTCATTGTTGTTGTCTTTAGCATGTGATTTCCTTACATGCTCTCAGCTATGTCGTCATGTATCTCTTTTTGTCTGACACTCTCAGATGCCGGACAGAAGACGAAGTTATCTCCGAAAAACACTCCTCCAGAGTGGGTGTGTGCCAGCAACATCTAGGCTCTACATCCACAACATTCAGTAGCATCACGAAACAGGATACTTTATATACAACAGCGTGGAGAAACCAGCGCACCAAGCCCTATGCTGCCAATTCACAACAATACCCCTGTGCGCTGTAGTACGTAGCGGAGACAAGCGTCTTTTTTTTCTCTTTTACTATGTAATACTGTATAGTTTTGTAGAATTTACGGATTGCTCCTTCCCTATACCCTGAATATCCCTAAAGTGTCGTGTGCGCCTTTCAAAAAGCGTAGATACGTTAGTTTTGCTTCGAATGTCGCTTTGAGCTCAGGTAACGTCAGCAATGCAATAACGGCAAGTTTTAGAGCACCCCCTTGCATATCAAAGCATGCGGTAGCCATCCCGAACTGCTGCATTGTAAACAAAAAAAACTTCCACGTTTCATTGCAGCACACGACGTGCGTATCAGATTTAACCGTGCATACATCCGCGGCGGCAGTTCTGTTTATACTTGTTGCTTTTCTAGGAAGTGAACTCTCGGCTCGTTGCAGTCGTTATCCACACAAGCAAGAGCGTGTGTGTAGTCTCGCATTTCTCTGCACTGAAATGCACTTCTTACCAATATAGCGTGCATCGAAACCTGAGCGCACACGGATACTCCATCCCATTTCGTCTGGGCAAAACGTAAGAGGCCCGTTGTGCGACATTCTTCGTATTTGACAGTGCTAATTCGAGCAGTGCTAAATGTGATGTGATCGGAGGGACAAACAATTTAGAGCGATTTCGATTGCGACGTAAATAAGCATGCGACGTTTTACACTGCGTTTAAGGCGTAAAGATGGTGAAATGCGATGTTTAACGTCCCCATTCTGCCATGTGGCCTATGACAGGAGCGCCGCTCTTGGCTTTCAACTAATTCTGACCCCTCGGTTTCATTTAACGTGCACCCAAAGGGCACGTTACACGAGCGTTTTCGCATTTTGCTGGCGTCCGAATGCGCTCGTTGCGGCCGGGGATGGAACCCGCGACCTCGTGCTCAAAGATCGCGACGCTACAGCCGGCATGCCTGTGCTCATACACAGTTGCTTCTTGTTTTCGCATTGCCATAATCGACGGTTCTTCGGGCAACTTTTGAGAATGCGGCGAGACCGTAGTACATGCCTCCAACTACTGCCCTTCTTGAAGATTATGGTCTGTGCGATTGCCTTGGATTGCACGGTGAACGCTGTTGCGTGTGCGCGTGCATCGCTTGTTATTCGTTTCGCTCTCTCTCTTTCATTTGCTTTTCCTGCGCTCTTACCCTTTCCCCAGTGTAGTGTAGCAAACCTATCCAGGACCTAGGACAACCTACCTATGTTTTCCGTTCTTTCTCACGTGCTCTCTCCGTGCCAGAGGACCCGGTAATAAAGATTTAGACCAAAACTTTTCCACGAATATTTTAATTATGGGCAGAGCAAATCACGAAGCAGAGACAGGCGCCGGAGATGCCAATATAGCCAGTGGTAGCAAGTTCGTAGACCACCAGCATGCCCCCTGCTGACCTTTTTGGCGGTAAAGGTGTTTTCGACACGTGCCTGGTGTACAACATTTGTTCGCGTAATTTGAACAAGCAAAGTATTTCAGAATGGTGCGCTGTGTCTGTGTTTTCTTTCCTTCCGTCTATGTCATTTTGCGCTGCCTAAGTCAAGGAAGCAAAGTATATGTGTCACAGCATTACGCATAATATTGCGCTGCAGTAATAAGCAGCCATTTGAACATTACTAAATCTGTGTCTATAGCAGTCTTGCGGAATGGGCGCCCCCATTCCACTCCAATTCAATTCCGGGGACTTAGAGCGTGCCACAATTCCACTCCTTTGAATTCTTCGGAGTGGAAATACTTAGCCCATTCCCACTCCGGGAATGGCCGAGAATTTCAATTGCGTTCCTGTAATTCCTCAACGTAGGAAAGGCATCTAGGTAGTCTTATCGAGTTACCTATGAACGCACCATAAAGCTGATGTCCTCAGACGCGTTAAGAACTGCAAAAATACGCAAAACACGTTACCAAGGTCAAGGGATAGTAGCTTGGTGACATAGCTCGTGCAGTACAACCACGCTACTGATTCCCCATAGGGGCAGTTCTCCCGCTATATATAGTATTTGCATGGTCAGCATGTCTTAACGGCTTGTGATGTTTTAATATTGTTTAAGCTTAAATGCATTAATGCCAAAATTACGACATAGCGTGTCTTTGCTTGGGTGTCCTCGTGATCTTTAAATGCTGCAGTAAAGGTCGCAAGCAGTGCAAGGTGCAAAAAGAAGCTGTATTTTGGTTTTTATTCATCGAAATTTTGCAACAACATGTCATGAAGTAAATGAACGCTTCGCCGTTTAGTTTTGAAAACCAGAAGTGTAAATGACAGCTGCTTTAACGAATAGTTCTGAAAACAAAAAAAAAAGTGAGATAGAACAAATGCCTTCTACCTATGCGTTGCGCTTCCCAAACATGAGCTGCTCGAAAGAGGCGCGTGACAACAGATTTCGCGTCGCTGTCATTATCAGGGATGCCGTAGAAAACACGCGTTACACGTCAGCTGACATCGCATTCACAGTGAAAACTGCCCTTACGAGGCGGGAAAGCAATGGAAAGCGGCTAGCGTTCGCTTTTCAATAGTTCAGGGGCTTAACCGTGTCTGCGCAAGTTCCCTTTGTAAGTTAAAGAGAAGTTTCCCCTGCAATGGAATCCGGACATATTGTCTTGGTGGGCATTTTCATTTTGCCTGATGTTTTTAAACATCAGTCTGCTTGGCCCTGCTTCAGAGTCTGCGTTGGCGACGGTGCTGACGCTGTCCTGCCCAAACAAAAGAGGCCCGCTCCCCAGAACAGCAGAACGCATCTGCTCGGCTGTTGCAGCTGAACACCAAGAAGACTTAAACCGGGGGTCTAGGAGGGCAGCCATCAAAAAACAGAATCAGTACACGCGCTTACGAACCGCTTCTCCAGGCTACGCTGCAGGCCTTTAGCCACCTCTTTGCAAAGAAGTGTGCCTTCGCTCAAGATTTCTGCAAGGAAAACTGATATTTCGCAACGCGGGTAGCAAAAGCCCGGCTGTCTCGTGCCTTTTCTGCAGCAACTCCGGGGCTTCCTGTACAGGGGAGAGAAGCTCAATCAAGCCTGTCGCCAGCCTCAGTTCATGTTTAGACAGTTGAGCCTGTCTGCACGCGTGCAGAGTTTCTGTCGGGCGTGCGCGACTCGAAAAAGCGGTAACGAGCTTTCTCATCATTCGCAGCTGCGAGTTCCACCTCGTCGCGTTGTGAGATTAGAAATACAGACCTGCCACATTCAACACATCTTCCGTATCGGCGGTAGTTCCGCACGACGGATACCAACGGCATAGAGTCGCGGTTACGCGAGGAATCGAGACAAACTTCGGAGCAACTCAGTCAATAAGGACAGAATTGTAGTAGGCGCGTTGCTTATAACTGTACCATGCTTGTAATCAGCCAAGCTGTTTTAAAAATGCAACTTTTTTTTTAAATTCGAGGCTCTGACTTACTAACGTTTGAACGTGGGTTGGTTGGTTCATCGGTATATTTTGACAAAAAACAGCGCGTCGACGAAAAAGCCCTATATTTTCGGAAAAAGACGTAATTCCAACCACATTCCATTCCTCCAAGCGTTATCGCCATCCGATTCCATTCCGGGGTCGCGCAAATGTGGAATGAGTAGTAATTCCGCAACACCGGTCTAGCACAACTCAATCAAAATTGCCGACCCGTTGCCCACACATGCTTCTGAGACGCGTACCGGCGGGGCCACTCAAACCCAATATGGTGACGACGGAGTGCCGTGCAGCTCCAGTTTGCTGTGACGCAGCGGCGCTCTGCGGCCGCGCTGGCCGCAGCGGCCGCGTTCGCTACGCTACGCGGTGACTGGCACTTTTCATCTTTGGTTTCATTTCGAACCAAGAACGCGCACAGCGCAAGCATTTTTCTTGGCAATGGGTGCCCCTCATTCAGGCGCCGAGGCCGCTGCTATGTACACCGGGCAAACAGGGCAGTCGATACAGAAATGCACGATAGCGGAGCAGAACCGAAATGTTTATTGAGACTGTCACGATAAGCGCCTAAAGTAAGGACGTATAGAGTGCACACATGAAGTGAAGATGTACTTATTGCTTTTAGGTGCAATTCAGAAAGAGTTCTTTTTGAAAAATACTAGTTTCCTTTTTTACGTGTTGTCTATTGACACTCGCAAGAAGTGCTGTCTTTCCTTTTGGTCGTAGTCGTTGGGCTACCTTGCTAACAATACGAGTGCGAACACTTGGATGGCATTTTTCCCCGTGTGCTTAACTGATTCAACAGTTTTGCCCATAAAGAAAAAAGAAAACGTTTGAAAGCTTCGCTTTATATCCAGCGCGCCAACCAGTCGCCCACGCGTTCGACATCCAGTTCCAACTCCACGTCGAAGTACGCGAAGACACAAAAATTCGAAAATCTGCTCGAACGCCCATTCGCGTGATTCGAGTCAGCTATTGGCCTTTTCGCAGCTCACGCGCTGCCCGTTTTCGTGCCGCGATGAGCCGGCGGCCGGCTGATCGTGACAACCCAAACGGGTAACCTCGGCCACTCTTGCGGAGCCCCCGCTTGAATTTCGCGGCCCAATGACGTTCCTAGCCAAGTGATATTTGAACATCTCACCGTCCTCAACGCGCGGGGACTGCTTCGTCCTCCCCCCCCCCCCCCCCCCCTACCTACGTGTAGGTTAAGAGGCGGGCACCCCAGCTCGGTGGAACAATAAAGTTTTCAATCAATCAATCAATCAATCAATAATAATAATGAGATAGCCCGCTTACCGCCAACGCTAGGGCAGCGCCACCATCGCTCGATAGACGCGGCGCCGACGGCGTTGATGGGAAACTCGCGTCTTGTCCGTGGCCTGGCAGAGCGCGCCAACGTGGGGGGGCATTGTTTGCTGTTTGTTTCCTCCTCCCTCGTTTCTTTCCCAATTGACGGCGAAACGCTGCTTACCTTTTCCTCCAACATTTGACCAGTCACTTCTTTCGCATTAGAGAGTTATAGCTGAGCGTACCAACGGGCCAGCGGGCCAGCGTAGACTCCACTGCGCACGTTGTACCGCGCATGCGCACTGGTGTCTACGCTGGCCCGCTGAGCTTTAGCTCTATTATTTATAATCAAGACAGGCATGTCGACGGGTGTTTGCATGTGCTAAGGGATACGTGTAAAATGTCATTGCACTAGATCAATTATGCCAGCTTTCAGTGGAGTCGCATTAGTCGTTTCACTAGTAGCGATTGGTTCAACATTAAAATTTGGTTCTATAATTTAAACTGAAAACTAATACACCTATGGCTAATGTTTTGTCCGAAAGCTCGTGTTTATGGGACTAATTTAGCATTCGAGACAAGTTGGCACTGTAACAAAGTTGTGATATCATATTCAAGAGTTTTGCCATCTTACAGTTACATAACGTGTGCAGTAGGAATTTCAACATGTGTCTTCTTTATAGCAAGAGTACGCCGTAAAAAGCACGTTAGTTGCGCCTGTCAGAATTAAAATTAACTTCTGGGGATTTAGGCGGCAAAGTCACGATATTATTATGAGCACGCCGTTGTGGCAGACTCCGGATTAATTTTGACCACCTGATTTTTTTTTTTTTTTTTTTTTTTAATGTAGACCTAAATCTAAGCATCCTAGCGTTTTCGCATTGCACACCCATCGAAATGCGGCCGCCGTGGTCGGGATCGAACAGCTGACCTCAAGCTCAGCAGTGCCATGCCATAGCCACTCGGCTGCCACGGCGGGAACTTGTTACAAGGCAGCTTGGTTATGATCAAGATAACAATCTGAAAACTAATGTTTTGCTTTCGTTTTGCTTTCCTCAGTCGTGATTATGTGAAGCAACTTCAACATGTTTGAGCATTTGCAGGCGCTCAAAATTTGCATGAAGGCTTTTCGTACAAAATGTAAACCTACAGTTCAATATATTAGCTTTAATGTTGTATGTCCATATCTTAGTTGTCCTATTAGTCAGTTTTTCTTTGTCAGGAAAGTTTCACAGTGGGCTGATTAATAATATCCCCTTCATCACGAATTATGATTGAGAATTCCTAAGCCTGCTAAATTGATATACTTTGGAAAACACAACTCAAACATTGCTGAAAAAGTATAAACTTGTAGCATGACCGTATAATTCACATCAGGACAGTCGTCATAGCTACAAAAAAACGAATTTCGACCTTTTGTAGATGACACATTATATCATAAAAATAACATTAATCTTTGTTAACAACTTTATGCATTGGTTGGTTTAGGGTCTTTATGCAGTTGTACAGAGGACCAGGTCGAAGTTTTTGTCAACCCTGGCAGTGCACCTCTCGATATACGCGTGTTTTTCATTACTTTCCCAATACAGTGATTTGTAATATTTATTTCATTATCCGAGTGTCATACGATAAGATTCAGCGATCTACGTTAATATTTTTGTCTTATCGTAACTAGCTGGATTACTCAAATGGATATTGCGTCTACGTACGGAGACACTGTGATTGAAAGGTATGTGTTTCGTCTGATAACGTAGGACATTGTTCATCGGGTCCTGTGCGTCATTCGGTTTGGTCACCCATACGCAAAGATCAAACCTAACTGCTGTGTTCACTTTGTTCTCTTTTCGCTGATAACGTACAGCACAATACCAATGCAAACGCCGGCGTGCAAAAATAAAGGCCTTCAGCCAAGCCCCATCTTGCTCAGCTCTCCGCACAGCGCTTCCAGCAGACTCATAACGCGTCAGAAGGCGTGCACGGTGGCTGGCGTAGATGAAGCAAGCGGTAACCCCTCCCTGCGTAATGACGCGTGAAGTTAACCACCACGTGTCCCCGAATACGCAGGCGAGGGGCGACTGAGCTTTCATCTACAAGGGCAGCCATCGCGTAGCTTGTGGGGTCGTTCGCGTAGACCTGACAGGGGCCATTAGACCGCACCACGCGACATCCCGTCGTAGCGCCCTCAGCGAAGCCTATACTGCGGCGGGAGTCTATAATTAAAAAGTGGTCGCACAGTGCGGGCACAGTGTATAGCTATCTTGCTGCGCAACGGAACTGACGAGTGGTAGTTTGCACGAGTTGTGTGAGCACGCCTCGCCACACGTGTAAACGGGAGCACACACGTGTTCCGAGCGACGGCGCCCTCTATAATGCGACAATTATGCAAAGTCACGCGGCGGGGTGTCTCGCAGGCGTCTTACGCGTCACATAAACTAGGCTTTGGTTTATCCGAGGCCGAGGCACTGTGACTCGCTTAGGGGCGAGAGCGCGTATTACACGTGTCGTGGGCAGGGAGACCGAGTTCGGCAGTTGCTACCCCGTTCGTTTTCTGTTTAATTTATTCTCCTACTTGTTTAGTGCTGACTGTAACTCGAGAGGGTTATGCAAAGTGAAGGCGCTCGCGCGTTAGTATGTCTAGCCTGTGTGTGTCTGTCGCTGTGGACTTTTTGTTTCCCAACGTTTGATACGCACGTTGGTCCTTCGATCCCAGGTCGCCAATATCAGTCGCTATGTCCCTTTGTTGCTTTAGTACATAGTACCTTTAACGAAATTAGCAGGCATACTTAACAACCAGCAGCGATTTCGTCACGAGCATGTCCTGGAATTTTGGACATTGGCCGTGCGCATCATTGGCGCAAAAAGCAACGAAGGCGTTGTTAGAGTATCTGAAATCGACAGGCCTCTGCGACCGTTTGTAGACTTGGTGTGCTCCTCCGAGTGTGCGCGCGACTGGTGCTCTCTCTCTCTCTCTTTCCACCCCTTTATTATCCCCTCTCCCCCCTTGCAGGGTAGCAAACCGGACGTGCGTTGGGTTAACTTTCCTGCTCTTCCTTCCCTCTCTATCTTCAGTTAGGAACGTTGAGAGAGTAAGCCCGTTTTTCTTTTTTTTTAATATGCGTGTTTAGGGCACTTAGTCGTAACGTCCTTGCTGCGTTTTACAACAGTGTTTTGGTCAGGAATAAAAGACTCCTTTAACGCAGCTGAAAAGTTACGAATACGGGCATGGAAATGCGGGAGACCTTCTGAAGTATCATTTTTCAAAATGTTCTCCATTGAATTACGCTGGTGCACTGTGGCGAAGTTCAACAGATGGCCGCAGGGGCAATGCCCAAAATTCCTGGGTATGTCACGACGCGCATTGTGGCGAGATTCATTCCAAGCGGATAGATCTGGTTGGTTGAGGAAACTACGGTTCGACCTGACCGTTGATGTATGTTATAGGAGGCATGTGTTGGTTTATGCGCCTGTGTTTTATGCGACTTCTCCTTGTGAACTGACGCTGATTTGTTCTTCCGAGCGTTTTCCTCTTCTGACTCTCAGGAGCTCTGATTTCTCCGTCGAGCAGGCGAGGCCTCTTTCCCTAACACATTCTTCCACGCATGTTGCTGCGGCTTGTAGTCGTTCTTCTTTTTGGCTGAGCGAGCCTTGGTTAGTCCAGACGGTGATATCGTCGGCATAAATGGCGTGATGTATGCCGTCGATCTCTTCCAGCTTCCGGGCTATCCCAATCATTGCAATGTTGAAAAGGATCGGTGAGATCACGGATCCCTGCGGGGTTCCTTTGTTAGGCGTGTGGAACTTGTCTGTCCGCAGGTCTCCTAACCACACCGTGGCTGTTCTGTGTGATAGGAACGCTGTCACGTAGCCGTGGATTCTTCTTCCGCTGTTGAGATGGTCCAGTCCCTTGAGGATAGCCGCGTGGCTGACGTTGTCGAACGCTCCTTTGACATCGAGTGCCATTATTATGTTTTCTCCGTTGTAAGGGATGTTGCTTATAACCCCCTCTTTAATTTGTAGTAGGATGTCTTGGGTTGATAATTTGGTGCGAAAGCCGAACATACTGTGGGGATACAGATCCTCATCTTCCATGTATTGTTGTAGCCTCCTTGTCACGATTCGCTCGTACAACTTGCCAAGGCACGGAGTGAGTGATATCGGCCGTAGGTTTTCTACTAGTAGCTTTTTCCCTGGCTTGGGGATCATAACTACTTCCGCATGTTTCCATTCCTCTGGCAGTGTCCCCGCTTCCCAATGTGTATTGAGGAAGTTCGTCAGCTGTGTGACCGCCTCATCACTTAGGTTGCGGGTTAGTGCGTTCCTAGTCTTGTCCGCGCCTGCTGCTGTGTTCCGGGTCGATGCCGTAACTGCTGCGAAAGCTTCCTCCTTGGTGATGGGTCTGTCTAGGTCGGGGTTTTCTTCGCCTCGGTATCTCTCCGTGTACGCTTCGGGTTTATCTTGTCCGTAGCACTATACACGGACTTTTTCCAGTAGCTCTTCTTCTGTCCCTTCAAATTGGTGTACTAGTCTTTGGATGGCCTTGTTACTTTCTGACTTGGTCTTGGTTGGGTCCATTAGAGCCTTGAGGATACGCCAGGTCTTTGCGGTGCTGAGGGTTCTATTCAGCGAGTCGCTAAACTTTTGCCAACTTTGTCGTGTGGGTTGGGCTGCGTATTCCTCTGCCTCCTTGGTAACCTCTGCTATCTTCTTCTTTAGCTTCTTATTTAGTCGTTGTTTTTTCCACCTTTTGCTTAGTCCACGCCTTGCCTCCCATAACCTGAGGAGTTGCGAGTCCACCTCCGGTGTTTGCTCTGACCTTTCGACCGCCTGGGTGTATTGTTGTATTTCCTTAAGTTGTTTGCACCATTCCTCTATGGAGGTTATCCCACCCTCCATGTGCTTGCATTCTTTGCGAAAAGCGTTCCAGTCCGTTATTTTGGCTGTTCCTATCTTGCGCTTGATGTTCTCTGCTGACACTTGCGTTCTTATAATGAAATGGTCGCTACCCAGGTTCTCCAGCAGGTTCGCCCACGTGGCTTGCCTAGCTCCCCTGACGTATGTCAGGTCTGGGCATGTGCCGGGCCTAACGCTGTTGCCTAGGCGCGTTGGTTGGTTTGCGTCCGTTAAGAGGGTGCAGCTTGTGATTTCTGCTGCGTCGCTAACTTGCGTTCCCTTCTTAGCGTCTTTTTGATATCCCCAGCTCTGTCACCTGGCATTAAAGTCGCCCATTATAAGCAGGGTGTTGGATTTCGCTAGCTTGCAAAAGATACCAGAGAAAGAAGCCGTCAGGATTCTGGGAATGTGGGTGCAGAGCAATCAACGCTGCACACACACCATAAACCTACTCAAGCAAGCGACGGCACAGGTGGCACGTATGATCACCCGCGTCTCGCAAGAACGAAGTGGCATGAAGGAGGAAGATACAGTGAAGTTGGTTAAGAGCCTCATAATCAGCCGGATTACGTACGCCCTCCCATATTACAACACAAACAAAGGCGAACGGGATCAGGCCGACGCCATCATAAGGAAAGCATTCAAAACAGCGCTTCACCGGCAGGCCAACACCTCGACAGAGAACCTCCTGGCCCTCGGACTCCACAACACGTTCGAGGAGCTCAAAGAAACACAATCAGGGTCGCAGCTACTCAGACTTCAGCAGACTACCACGGGCAGAAAGCTCCTAAAAAAACTGGGGCAGAAAGATATTCAAAGGCAAGAACAAAGAACGGCAAACCTACCCGATGAGTATCGCAGCACCATCAAGGTAGGGTACCTACCAAGAAACATGGACCCGAATTTACACACAGCCAGGCGAAACGCTAGGGCAAAATATGTAAAAAAATACCTAGCAACAAAAGCGAACACGGTATACACGGCCGCCGCAGTATATCCTCGAGAACGAAGGGAAACAGAACAAAGAGTTGTCGCGGCAGTAATAGACTCGGACTATAGGGAAATCGCTTGCGCGTCGGCACGGGATTGTACGGTAACCGAGGGAGAGGAAATGGCTGTTGCTCTAGCAGCTGTGGAGGGCTACCGCACAAATAGATCCCTTATAATTCTAACAGACTCCAAGGAAGCATGCCGAAATTACATTAACGGCAGAATCGGTCAAAAAGCGCTCCAAATCTTCCTCCGCACTGGCCAACAGAATAAACGCATTAGACACACCATCTTTTGGGTACCTGGGCACACTGAGATTGAGGGCAACCAAAGGGTTGATAGGACCGCTCGCGAGCATACAAACCGCGCGGACCTAAACAGAGAGCCTGGGGATTTCATGACAGTGATCCCAACGTACTATGACATACTACATTACCATAGAGGGACGAGGATCAGATATCCCCCGCCCCACAATACACTCACTCAACAACAGGCAGTTTACTGGCGAAAGCTGCAGACAGGAACTTTCCCAAATTTACATATACTATGCAAAATGTTCCCAAGTCAATACAGGGACACATGCCCGTGGTGTGGTGCAATACCCACACTTTATCACATCACATGGGAGTGCAATACGAATAAAGAATTCCACAAAATAGAAAATCCGAGTGCGGAGCAGTGGGAAAGCGTGCTCTCCAGCGGCGACCGTAGCCTCCAACGGAAGCTGGTGGATCATGCCCGGCGAGCAGCCACGCTCAGTGGTGCCCTGGAATAGGGGCGCCAACCATGTAAGCCGCAGATCTTCATCAACCAACAGAAGATCAAGACATCCGGCCCGACCGCTTAATTACTCTTTCTAGAGTAATAAAGTTTACTTCCTCCTCCTCCTCCTCCTCCTTGTGAACTGCCTTAGTGAGCATTCATTTGACCTAATTTGCTTAAGTGTTATGTGGTTCTATGCACCGTCACTAACGTTTTTTTTTTTTACTGTAGTATATTTATTTTATGTAACCTCCTCAGACGCAGTGTCCACCATTGTCGGCATCGCCTTTCATCCCTTTGAAAATTAGGTGCCCCACGATAAGCTAAAATACTCGGGTGTAACAGAGCTGGATACAGGCGGCAATATTTGTCAAGCGTTTAATCATTTTGTTCCTACCGGAATTCGACAAAGTTAATACATTGTGTGAGACGTGCCACTGCATCATATTCGACGAAACAA
The DNA here is from genome assembly GCF_023375885.2 of Dermacentor andersoni. Lineage (NCBI taxonomy): Eukaryota > Metazoa > Arthropoda > Arachnida > Ixodida > Ixodidae > Dermacentor > Dermacentor andersoni. The sequence goes on along the minus strand of NC_092819.1, from coordinate 92,642,835 downwards.
AAAAATGAATGTGCAGCTCACTTCAAAAGCCAGCGATGACACGGCGGGTGATACAGAATGCAAAGCAAGGCTAACGAACCAAGAGATTATGTAAAATTTGTAGCTACGTGTTAAGACAAGCCAAATGCGCATTTACCTTAGCAAAATGGAGAAATCAACCTTTTGCACATATACATGGAAACACTCCTGAAAGCATGTGCCCGTGCCATGCGACCAAGCAAGTAATTTTTCAGGTTCGTAAAAAGTCCGGTTGACAATAAGAACTCAACAGTATTGTGTGACGCTTATTTCATTAGGTCATAGAAGGTTAAGCACGAGAGCCAGGTGGCACTGCGCTCTCATTTTTAAAATGTCATGCACAACATCGTCATCGCTATCCTATCGCAGGACGCGTAAGTTGCAATATTCTAGCGCCTCACAAACAGGCTTCAATAACATAAAAAGATGAAGCCGAAAGTGGAAGCTTGTCGGGATATTTACAGCAGCCAGCATTTGCCAGAGAAAAAAAAAAGCAGTTCTGCTCTGTGAGTCATCTTCTGGAAGTTTTCTTGATCCATGTTGAAAGAAAATAATAGTGCAATCATTGGAATGTGGCTGCCTTTCAAATTACTCTGTAATGTAGTCACGAAAATATTGTCGCTTCCTCGTATTCCTTTGTAATATTAACATAATGGCCACAACAGAAGGGAGGAACGAATCTTTAAACTAGGCGCAGGTAAAACAACGAAAAGTGCACATTTGTTTCGTCATGATAAAGCTACCGTTCTAAATGGGTCTTGGGACAGAGCGAAGCTGCTCCCAACCATAGAGTCGGTGTTTGAGTTCCGTTTCCCTTATAAGGCGCTGTCAGTGATGATACAGAGGCTGCAATCTACTGATCCAGATATCGTAAATACACAATGTCATATAAGCCGTCAGGACGAAATAGAGACTCGCTATTTATGTCTGACTGGCAAACACGGGCAAACTGAAATACATGAGTCACTCCAGAAGCTTCAGCTTCGGATCCGTTTATCGAAATAAAAAAGGCCATGGGTGCAAATCCTAATGAACGGAAGCGAACACAGTATAAATTGCAAAAGGCTAACGCACGACCGTAATTTTTACTCTAGCTTCGTTCTTTGGCGGACTCCGGAAAAATCCAGCCAGACGAGGCGCCGATAATGACATCTATAAGTCATGATTCCTAACACACAGCCTTAGTCGCTTATCGCACACTGCAAGCCGTTGAAGAAGGCTTCGTTTTTATCCCCAACTCTCTCTCTATAGAGTCCGTTCATATCGAAGTGGTAATGTCAGTCGTCATTTAAAAATTATGCAACTGTTTACCACCACCGTAATGCAATACAAGAGTAACTACGCTAATGGCCTACATGATACGGCAATGACACCTAGTTTTCGTCCTTACATTTTCAACCACAAAGCTCACAAATGCTTCGACGAAACAGCGAAGGATTGGATGAAATAACTGTTCGAGGGAGTAACATCGGATTAGGTCCATGCAACCGCTGCGATGCTTAAAAATCGATTTAGGTATAGTGTGTTTGTCGCACCAGTTAGAAAATAGAGCTATAACGTTGTGTCCTGACTTCTTCAAATAGAAAATAAGGGATAGCACCTTTCAATAAGGGCCCACGAAAACAGTTGATAGTTCGTCACTCTACTTTTTGTCTCGACTGAAGATAGCAGGAATGCGCTAAGAACGCCGGGCTCACGCTGTCCAACAATGCAGCAGCCTTCAAAGTGCATCGCCTCGAAGGCACCGTGCTTCAATCCCCAAACAGGGTCAAGAAGACGCATTGAACATTTCACAATGTGAGCCATCACGCGCAACATTGACATCATACACATGATTTATGTGCTTATGACCTCACCGTCCGTCGGCTACATCTGTTTTGGGCAGATCTGAAGTTCGAGGTTAGTGGGCTGGGTCAGCGGTTTAGCTGACACGCTGCGACTAGACTGCGTTTATGTAAACTCATTTGCGTGGAGACGAAGTGGCAGAGCTTTTAAACACAGCAGTTGGTCCTCCGTCGCATGCTGCAAGCTACCGGTGTCGCCCTACCCTGTTCACAAGCACATGTCCCGGTGGAGTTGTGCTGAGTTAATCAACCCCCGGCGGGTGCGTTGACCTATATCTTCATCAGACGCTCACTCAATCCAACCGACTGTCATTTATGCGAGTTCGACAGCCAAACTTCATTTCGATTAGCCGACTCGACTCGCCTTTGTCGGCTTCAGAGAGGTGCTCTGTACACTGAATTTGAGAGGGAGGCAATTTGGGATGTGTACTGAATCTGTACACATCTGAGGGTCTACGGATTAGGTCTGACCACCTTAATTCCATTAACGCACACGAGCGCCCTTGTCTTGGGTTGCCATCGGAATGCAGTCGCCGCGACTTGGAGTCGAACTCGCGACCTCGTGTTTAGAAGAGAGAGAAAGAGTCGTTCACGCTTCGACGAAGAGTAGAAGGCATAGATGCATCAAGGAGCTGCACTGCGTGCCTAAAACCCTTGATACAACGGTTGATAAGCTCGATAACCGTGAAGCGATTCGCCGAAACCGTAATTCATGGTTGACCCACCTTCATTACGGCGTCAGTCGTGAACGATTCACACCGATGAAGCCATAAATTAGTTGTAGCGCTTACCTCGCCATCGGGGCTTGGGGGGTGTTTCAGCACAAGTGTAGGCTACAAAAAAACGTCGCTTCACAGCTATAGTAACAACAACGCAATGCATATGTTGCAACTGCATGCCGAAGGTTAAAGGATTAGCATTAACTAAGGGCTCATTATTAATGTGTGCTCTTTAACGTCCGACACTGCCATCCTCAGAAGCACGGGTTTACATAATTACACCGCCTGCAATAGATCCCGACATTCCGCTGTCTCAAGACCAGTGCACCTTTATTGCATTAAACCCCGTGGCTTCCCAGGTGCCTGCTGACTATAACTGCGGCAAACGAGATGCCCTGACGGCTACCGGTTATTAGAAATATCTCCTTTGATCTCGCTCACCGGCAGATACGCGATACTGGCCGGTCGCATTATATCACTGAATGGATCTTATTTTATGGCCCTCGGTTAGTTTCCTAACCTACTCTCACCACAACAGCATGCTCTATCACGACATAAGTGCATGGTTGCTAAAGCGCGATCACTTCTGTGCGCACCGACTTCGATCGAAAAGAAATACGATACACGGTCTTGCAAGCCTTAGGGCACAAACTGTTCCCAGTCATCCTTCGACAAAAATTTGTAGTCATCAAAGGAATGAAGAAAACTAATAGCGCGACAGAGGAGAGCCTTAACAGGAAACTAAAAAGAAAACTCATGCAGATCCAATGCACATGTCGGTGATCTAGGCGAAGCGAAGCTTAAGTAAATCATTTAATTAAATGCTTCAGAGCTAATGCAGACGCGTACAATTTGGTGATGACAGGTGTATGCACTAAAGAAGTACGAGACGTATCAACCAACATTTCGGGATCTTGTACCTCTTGCGTCACAGTGGGACATACCATCCTGGAGGGTTGGCCAGGAACGGGCCAACCCACCAGAATTAGAAAGCAATGGCACATACCGCAGGGCTAAATAACGGAAAGTAAATCAAAGAATCCGTTCAATATAATTCGCTATTTCATTAACAGATTGGTGCACTTTAAGCACTTCTGTGAGCCAACGTTATATATGCAGGTATTATGTAGGAAGATTTTCTTTCTTTCCTTCTTTCTTTCTCTCTTTCTTTCTTTCTTCCCCTCCCCCCTGGTCGACAGTTGTGGACGACGTAGCAAAAGCTGCTGCTCTACGCAAACTAAAGACTTTGCCTCCACAATATGTGGTTCTTCTTACGGACTCAAAAGATGCGCTGCAACAGCTATATCGTGATCTACCGTCCGTCGAGTTCCCGCGCAAATCGCTAGCTCTCGTGAAAGAACTCGGCAACAATGGCCTCACAGTAAAGTTTCAGTGGATTTCTTCCCACACTCGTATTTCTCGCAATAAAAAATCACCGCCCCTTCCAGTCCGTGAAGATGGTCGAACAGCGAAGATGTGTTAGTTACAGAGAGTGTTACGCCGTGCAAGTCAAACTTCGCAAGCAGTCTACATTGCAAATCTTTTGTTTCACCATTCTTTCACCTCATTTTCGCTTTTGCGTGCTTCACGTGGGGAGCATGCTTTAGAAGCGCTGCCGTTTAAACTCGGCATCTCTGGCGCGCAGCTAGGGATCGGCCCTACGACGACGAGCCCGTTCACGAGCCTACTCTCGCTGACGGTCGCGGTAGACAGCTTCTTACTCAGGAGTACACACTACTCGTGGTCCTCCCATAGTTGTAGCTTGGGTGGAACGTGCGGAACCAGTGATCGAAAGCTCTGCATATTCGGCGCAAGGCCCACCACTGAAGATGCGGGCGCTGCAACTGTTCTAACGACTGGTTGGATTAGTTTGAGGATTGACGTGGCTGCCTGCACTTATTGCTGGCGCAAGAAGTGCCGGCAGCCACGTGCTCCTAGTATCACGTTTCAATCGCTGGGGCCTGTTCGTTGATCGCAAACCGCCAGCGTAACATTCGTTTCTTTCACGGCAAGGTGTAATTAAGCGTCGATAAATCCGATGGAGATCTGGCTCGATCGCCGAAAATGCACCGTGTGACGGCCGTATAAGATTCGCGTATAAGATGACATTCTCTCAGAAGGAAAGGCGTCGCTCCAACCCCTTCCCTCTGCTGAGCTCTTTTTTTCCTCTCCCGCTAGGTCACGTGGCTCCTTTTTAGCGAAGTCCGACAACGACGGCACATGGTCCGCATAAACAGCTTCGCTGTAAAAGCTGATGCTCTTGCATACGCAGCGCTCTAGCCTCCTCCTATAAAGTTAAGGTCCCCAAGAGTAATAAAGTTAAATAATATAACATTGATAATAACTTTGGATTGCTTTGGATTGCACCACATACGTTCTGCGTAACCAAAAGATTTCAACGAGAGGAAGCCTCACTTCTACGCCCAACGACAGGATCTAATCATGTACCATGGATGGTTATTTCAGTCGAGCCGTATCAATTCTCCCAAGTGTACAGCATGCGACGAGACAGAAGACATTGAACACTTTCTATGGTCGCGCCCGAAATACCAAGATGAAAGGAACACTCTTCTGGAGAAACTACAAAAGAAGAACCTTGCGCATGCGTGCCTCCAACACCTTTTGTTCCCAGAAGGATCAGTTACAGCCCACAAAGAAGCTTCACGTCTTATTACATTCGTAAGAGAGACTTGTTTGGTGTAGCTGTGGTGAAATATCACAGTGATATTGTAAGAGACGCTTGGGCGAAGCAGTTGCAGGCCTTGATCGCCAGGCTAAACCAGCCTGTTGCTACAGCCCACCGCGTCCACCACCATTAAGAACGCTAAATATTTTATGCCTGGCATACTTTGTAGCAGCTAACCAGCTATTAGGAAGACATGCCTGAGGTAAAACGTTGCGAGAAAAAAAAAACATGACATATTGAAAAAAAAAAAAAAGAACATGACATATTGACGCCGAGAGCGATCATCAAGCCGTCTACCTTCCTAACTCTTTTACTAAACACTTCATATATCGCTTGCTTTCCACCTCACGCCGCGTACCCTACGAAGAACTAGCTCTAGAAATCAGAGAGCTCTTTCGTCGCCTCGTCGAGCAAGGACACGACGTCACATTTAAGTGGCTTCCTATCCACACTCGCGTAATGGGCAACGAACACGCCGATGAAGCTGCTTCATCTGCTCATGAAGACGGTGTGAAAGAACAAATCTCGCTCTCAAGAACAGATACAGCAGTGAAACTCCGAGTTCTAGCGTATGATATCACACAATCGTTGTGGAGCACACCTAGTTTTCAGCGCACACGCCTGCATCGTCTTGACCCCTGTCTTCGATTTCGTATTCCACCTGAACTGTACCGAGTCGAGACAACCGTACTTTGCCGACTATGACTTGAGGTCGCTTTCACAAAATAATTCGCTTTCCGCATCAAAAGGCAAGATAGTGCTGCGGATGACCGCTGTGGAAGCGAGGAAACTGTTGAACACGTTTTTTTTTTTTTTTTTTTTCTTGCCGCTGTCCTCAATACAGCGCACACAGGCCGTCACTCGCGACCGCATTGGCCAGCCTTGATGACTGACCGCTTTCGGAGCAGACAATCCTGGAATGCCGGCCTATGGAGTAGTCACGCCATGAGATAGGTCAAGGCTTTCTGAAACTTTTCGCGTTCGGGCGGCCTATTAGACTAGTCCTCACGCAGCCTACCCACCTTCTCCATTTTTTTGGTCGTGCCTTTGCTTTACCTGTCCTCTATTCTAGCCGTCTTTTATCCCCCTTTATCCTTATTCTAGTGCAAGGTGGCAAACCAGAGGCTATTCCGGTTAAACCCCCTGCCTTTCCCACTCAATTTCTATCTCTCTCTCTCCTCACATATATTATTCAAACTTGCAGCACAGATCCAATCGGAAGTGTTTAGAGATGTATATGAGACGCTTGAAATATCATTATTCTTGATCAGCGTACCTGCTTTTGATGAACTATCATTGCCTCTACAGTTGTACACACAGCGCCTGAAGCATATCGCATAATAAGAGCACTGATGGTTTGTACGGCATGGCTGGTTGGTAAGATTCACTATGATTCGCCACTTCCGTTCTTGCGTCTGTCGCCTAATGGCAACCGACGCGCGCACGTGCTGTCATGCGTGCTATGTCACGTGACGTACCCGCCAAGCTCCTCAAGCAGCTCAGTGACGTAGTACATTTCAGTTACTTGCTCTTCCGCAATCCATCTTACACAATCTTCCGCAATCCGCAATCTTACACAGAATCTGTGGAACACCGGTGAATTCACGAACGCACGTCTCCACAGATTGGATCCACGTCTGCGACTCCGCCTACCACCAGGGTTGCCACGAGCGGTAGCAACACTTCTGTGCCGCCTGTGGCTCGGCGTGGTATTCACGAACTCCTACTCATTCCGCATTGGAATGGCCGACAGCCCTACTTGTGACATCTGCGGCTGCGAGGAGACGATTGAGCACTTCCTTTGTGACTGTCCCCGTTACAAAGTGTCAAGAAAAGTGCTCGTGACCGCTCTCGAAAAAACTGGACAATCGCCCCTTTACAGAGGAAAAAGCTCTAGGACATTGGTCCAGACGGGCTTCAGCACTCAAGGCCTTAAGAGTTTTGCTGAAGTTTTTAAGGACATGCGAACTGTGCGACCGCCTTTGAACGTTGTAGCGCGTAGTTTCGCGTTACTGTGTGAATTTTCTTTTTTTCCATTTTTTTCCTCTTCTTCTTCTTTCTCCTTTTATTCCCTTTACCCCTTTCCCCAGCACAGGGTAGCCAGCCGGTACTTACACTGGCTAACCTCCCTGTCTTTCCTCTCCTTTGTCTCCTCCTCCTCCTCCTTCCGCAATCCAATCCAATCCACGTCATTCAACACTGGTGACAGCACATGTTCGCTAACGAGTTCGACAAGTTCAGGGTTAATAGTCGCTCATTAAACAGGTGAGTCATACAAGTTGCAGACCCCAAAAGAAGTTATGCATAAATATGTTGGTGATGCGCAATGTGTTTGCATATCGTCTGCTACGTGTAAGGGCGTTTCTTTTCTTCTGTTTTTCTTCATTTAGATCTGTGGAAATTTAAGATCCCACACGGCTCGCAAGTTTGTGCCAGTGAAGCAGGAAACAACAAAGCGATGGAGTATAGTAAAGAGCTCCATTAGCATGGATCAACAGAGAGAGAGAGAGAGAAAGTCACGGAGGTTAACCAAAGGTAGTTCTGGTCGGCTATTCTTCACGGGGCGATGGGGTCATAGTGATAAAAAGAGCAAATAGCATGAGGACCAAGAAAAAAAAAGAGTGAGGAGCACAAAGTCCTAGGCCACTGCTCTTAAAACATCTCGTCGCAGTAGGCTATATTTGGGCTGCTTAAGCTTATGAGGTCTATGATCCTACACGTTAGACTTTAAGAATGCCAGCCGCTACCGTGAAAAAGATCTAGAATACGGAGAGAAAACTGCGCTCGGCCATGCTAACTTTTGTGGGAGCAAGGGAAGCTGTACTAAATTAACACGGTAAGCTGGGCGAGTTGATGATTGAACGTGTTCCTAGGGGTAGGCAGCGCAACCCAGACGAAAGAGAAAAGGAAGTACACGATACGAGATTCTATTGTAGAGATTGCTTATACAAAGCTTTGTTTGAAGAAACCGAAATATTGTATAAAAATGGTAATCAAATCAACCGCGAGATTGTGGAAGCCTACTTCATGCATGTAAACTCAGGCGCATGCGTCAGCCAGACTTGGCGTCAGCCAGGTTTTTGAATGGCAAGATAGGCTAACACCCTTTCACCCTTGAAGGCGTCACTTTACATGCGTTTACATTTTCTGTATATTTTATTAGCCTGTATGAAAAAATAAACCAGTTGTTAGTCTGCGCTCCTATAGTGTACTTCCTTTTGTCTTTCGTCCGGGTTGCGCTGCCCACCCCCATGAAGGTGTGCTAGCCTGATTACTCTTGCGCCTTCCTGTGGCTTCACAAGCACTTTTTCTTTCTTAATATTTGCTCGCGTTTCTGGCTCTTCGTCCAGCGGTTGTTTTACTGCTCGCAGCGTTTGCGCGCTATGTTGTTGGACCAGCAGCCATCTCTGCTGGCTCAGTGCCGGCCTTGATGACCACGATCACAAATAATCTGAAGAGAGTGAGCACAGGAGTTAAATCAAAGTCAGAAGGCTCATTTGCGCCTCCTATGTCGCCATGTGCCACCAGCGCTTTATATATCCGCTTCTCAATTCCCTTGAGTCAACTATTCGTTCAATACATATAGAGTGTTTTCGTGCCACTGCCCTTTCACACGCAGGTACTCTATGTGAGCCAAAGTGCACAAAACTAGTTCGTGTCTGAAGCCCAAGAAAAGCGGCTGTTCATGACATCGCATAGTATACCGCCTGGATCCTTCTGATGCCGAACCCACCGTGCGTCTGCGGTCGTTTAGGATCACGAAGTCACACAATTGTGATACAACCACCCCTCCCCCCCCCCCCACCCACCATTCATCATCAGCGATAAGCAAAAATGACACATCAGTCTCCGGCAGACCACCATAGAAGCTCGATACAAAACCTTCAGGGATACACACAGAAAACAGTCTATACGTACGTCAAACTCAAGTATCGGTCTGACATCTGCTCAACTTTCTTTTCACCGCACTATTTCGTTCTCTCGCGTAACTCTTCGATGGCAGGAGCTACCACTTTGTGACCAGTATGGCATGAAAATGGTTTTCACCAGCATGTTTCTGCGCCACTACCCTGGTCTGCAATTCAAGAACGACGCAGCTACCCGCATACACCTACCTCCTTCTTGAGCACCGGGAATACGTGGTTAGTGCAGATATTTAAGCTTTTTTAGGCTAAACTATACCTCCTCCAAAAAGTGTGAAATAATATACAGATATATCGATATTTCTAGGGTAGTCAGCCCTTGCCTCGTTTCTTCCCCGAGATCCTTGCTATCAAGAGACTATTAAAAATTACAAATCGCTGTTCTTTTTTAACTGGAAGATTAAACGAATTCTTGAAAAGTTGGTAGATACCACATGATTCGTCTTCATATCATGGAATATTTCGTGGCATTTCATGATACACCTATTCTTGTTGAGTGCGCCATTTACAGTGTCCTGTGTTTTTGTTTTGAATGTTACGTTTTCTCTTGCTCTATCTGCGCCTTAGTTTGCCCGCGGCATCCTTTAATACAAGGCAGGGCTGCAAGTTTTTAAGTGTACAAACGATGCAAGACAAAAATAAACAAACAAGAAAGATTCCGTTCCTCCTGGCACGAGCAGCGACGATCAACTCACTAATGTTCATAACCCGGCAGGTAACGAATGGGGATGACGTATAGATAAACACCGATCGTAAAATTTCGTGAAGTGGATCACTTACCTCTACTGTAAGTCAGCTGCGCTGTAAGGTGCATTGATGCGCCTTCGTCACACTCCGTTATGCGAACAAGAGCTATAACAAAAAGGAACAACGCATTTCAAATGTCTGTGGGCACACACGAAATGATGAAAAGGCTTAATATAGCCCGCTCTACAAAAGCAAAAAATTTAATGAGTGCTCTGTCCAGATCAATGGCGCGTCCCTAAAGGATAATTACAGGGCGTTCAACTCTTCGATAATAGTATTGGTGAGCTGCGGTTGCGCACTACTTATTGAACCTTGCGTGACCATGGCGCTAGCAAACGAAGCAGGGGGGGGGGGGGGGGGAACTGTAGTTGACGTTTACGTAATGCGAAGCATTCGTGATTTGTAGAAGAACGGTAGAGGTCAGGACACAACGACATAGGCCGCAGGAGTGCGCTGCACGCAATAGCAGCAAAACGAGTAGGCAGAGATGTGTCGAATCAAAAACAGCGCAATCGAGTTGACATTAGTAACTGAAAATCAATATTGATGCATTGCCCACGCCGTATGATATTGCTGCCTACAAGTGGCAGCAATATGATAAGAAAGAAGTAAAAATAGTAGAGTCTGTTCGTGGCACCGAGGCAAGCAATTTCTCAGCAGCTCCTGCCTGCCAACCGCGCGCGCGGAGGTAGGTGAAACTGTTCGAACGAATCCTACCTGAGCGCCACTGTAGCGAGCGCCTCGGTATAATTGAATTGAGCCACCGTGGTCCCGAGGGACGCACTTCTGAAACGTCGAGGCCAGCTGGAAATATCGGTGACACGCGGGGTATGTTGGCGGATTATGTAAGAAATGATGACAATGCACGGTACGAAGACACTAGACTAGACACTCGAAAGGCGAAATAAATTAGGAGAAAATATTATTCTGACTACACAAATAACGAGAGTACGTAAAATGATCACTCCCTATGAGCCAAGTCCCCACTACCTGAATAACGATTGCATTTGTTTCCTTTATTATTTTTGTTTCTTTATTTATTTGTTACAGCGAAGCTGTTAGCCTCTCGGTGGTCGGCGCTTTTCGTATTTCCGTCCATGGGCAAAAATGTGGGCCAATCCTGGAGGTGGTGCAATACCGGGCCCACCCGCGGCGGAGGTGAAACAGGCTTCAAGCACGTGGCAAAGTGAAGCGAAAAAGTGCCTACATTCTTTGGAATCGCGCATACAACACACAGAACATCATTCATTTCGATAAAGAACATGAACAAAACACGCATCTGAACCACATATTTGAAGACAAGCCCGCGACAAATTCATAAGGGCGCTCTATGCCGCTTCTCGATGCATCTTAGAGCCAGGGATCAATGCCACCCATTGGGCCTGTGTATGTGGTGTAAAGACCTGTGACGGAATGCTAATCTTCACACTCTACATCAAGCCTGAAACATCCAAAACAGTCATTGAGAACTTCAAGCGAAATAACTTTGCATGGGTGAGACAAGAGCGAGGAACGCCAGTGCTTATCATCGGCGACTTTAATCTTGACGTTACGAAACCCGACAAAAAGGACTGGTTCCTGTCGTTTGTCAGGGACAACTTTGGACTCGCACGCTACAACGACCCAAATCAACGAACCACGTGGTACAGATCGTGTTTGGATTTGGTCTTCGCCAAGAATGTAACGAAAATTGTCGCGGAACGCACCACCGTCTAACACAGCAACCACAAAGCGATTATCACCAGTGGCGTAGCTAGGTCGTCTGGCACCCGGGGCCCTTAGCTCTTCTGTCACCCCCCCCCCCCTCCCCCGGGTGTAGTCGAGGAAGGCGAGGATGTCGTCGACAATTTTCGCGTGTCTTCAGACGTATATGACACCCCCCCCCCCCCCCCCTACTGGCCCCGTGCACCCGGGGCCCACGGCCCCCCGGCCCCCCCTGTTGCTACGCCACTGATTATCACTACCATTACTCTAAAGTAATAAAATATTTCGTATCCCCATGAGCAGGTGTAGTGGTTTTGCAACAGCTTCGCTGTACATTCACTGAGGCTGCTATAACTTATGTTACAATGAGGCTGCTATAATGTATAAATAATGTATAAATAATGCAGACTTAAATGCAAATTCGTACATCGGTCAATTCGATGAAGTCGAGAGTATGACGGAAGCCCGTCTGGTCGGGATGATGCATACTTAAAATAAAGAGGTCTGGACACCAACCAAAATGGTTCAAACTAGTTATTTACGTTTCGACTCCCCCACGGCAGCCGCGGGGGAGCCGAAACATAAATAACTATTTTAAACCATTTTGGTAGGTGTCCGGACCTCTTCCTTTTAGGTATCGGTCAATTCGGCAATAGAAGTGGGCAGGTGATTCTATTCGTTGGATGAATTGGGAATAAAATAGTTAAGAAACAACTTTGTACAGGAGAATATAACGCGTACGTTAAGTTGGTAATCATTCCTGTTTCATACATTGGAAGGAAAACTGTAGAGATGCGTAATCGCAGAAGAGGTTGCGACATCTGGTTTACATGAGTATCGCTGAAAAGAAATTATATCGAATGTGCTTGCAGCTTCTCCTCTAGCCACAGCCCTCACTATGAGAGTAGACAGAGTGGTGCCGAATAATATACTGCGTATTATACAGTAAAAAAAAGATAGTGCAATTCTGTGGCGTTTATCTTTGCTGCATGCTTCAATCATTTGCTTATAGCGAACAAAATACAGCCGAAATAAGTGCTGGAGTGAGACTTGTGAACGGAGGAAATGGTTCATTTGTTTGCATGTTATGAGAACTGTGGAAATAACATATCATGTTCATGTTTGAACGTGGTCTTCGAGACCCATGTACTCTAGGCGCGGGTCGAAGCGATACGACGCTTTTAATGGCCAAATTATATCCGGTTTGGCGTCTGCCCTGGTAAAAGCAATTTTTTTTTATATTGATGAAAATGTGCACAGCAAGGTCACTGTGACAAACCACTGCTTTAAAGTTGTTCTATACAAGTAGATAGCTAGCTTTTTGTAAAAAAAGCGTGGACAGAAAAAAAAGACAGTGAGTTTTAATGTTCTAGACCTAACCTTTCGCGACCTCAATAAGGCCACTAGACAAAGTAGGTAAAATAAATAAAGAGAGCAAAGAGAAAACTAAATATGTATATACATCTCTAGTCACAAAGAATTTATCAAGTCACTGTCCACGACAAAGTTGGTGGAGTCTTATGAGCTGATCCGTGTTTCTTAGGGCACGACGAGGGTCCAAGCACTTTTTGCAAAGAGAAAGGTCACCTATAGAAAGCGGTCAGATGACCGCGAAAGACTTCTCATTGCTGGTCACATGGACCTCGGAAACTCCAGCAACGCATTTATAGCGTTCTGCATGGAGTTAAGAGCACTGTGCCAGCACTGTCTGTTGTTATTGTGGATGATTTTAGAGCTCATCAATCACTCAGCACACAGCTTCCCTCTGGGCACTTTGTGCGGAAACACACAAACTACCTGTGTCAATGTCTCGCCACAGCTGCACGTGTCACAGGGCTGTCAGCTGTAGGCGATCGGGAAAGCATGTATAGGAGCATTCTACGAAGTAAATATGACGCCTTGTCACAAATATAATAACTTAGTCCGTCGGAGTCACGGTAACGAAACGGTAGATATAATTGTAGGTCGGAGGACAACGAACGTAGGCGAGACACGAAGTGAAAGCATTCGAGTCCCACAGGGGCACCGCGCATTCACGGGACATCGAGCGTAATCCCGCTACAACGTTTGGTCGCGACAGCGGAATCGCTATCATGCGCTCTCATGCGCAAATCGAGCGGCTTCTTCAGCGCCGTCATTCCCACTGATACTGCAGCGTCTAGGAAGAATGTATCAGTTATTAGCATAAATACGCTGGTTCATGGCGTTCACTCAGCCGGATTGAAATGAAGAACACGGATGCTCCTTTCTTTTTTCACGTGTGTTGCACCCTGCGTAGTGCACTATTCTGTTAGGTCTCCTATCAGAAGCCTAACTATATAACTTTTGTCTTCCAGAGCCTTTATAATAAAAGAAAGCATTCTCATGCTTCTCTGCAATTTACTACCGTAAAGATACCTAACCGTTAATGGCACAGCCATCCGGACGAAAAACAGCAATTATAATTCGTATTTTTTCAGAGCTTTGCACTTAGTGCCGATTACATCTCTGATGTTTCGTTTTTTCAAGTACACAGATAAACATGGTATTCGTGTCGTAGATGAACACGAGTGTTGCGGAGAAGAGCGCAAACAGCAAACCTTTAGGCAGAAGCAGTGCAGTACAAACGCTCTTGACGCCGGTAAAAGCAACGACAGGCGCTTTGAGGAGAAATGCATTGGTGTTCTAGTTACTTTGTTAACAAAATGTCGTTTCATGCACTGAAGCATACAACTGGAACTCCAATGCATTTCTCCGCAAAGTTCGGGTATTTATATTTCGAAACTGGTGTCGTCCTGAGAATTCGTTCCAAGTGGATGCCTTGCGAAGTTCACTGCTAGTATTTGTAAATTGCAATATGGGTTATAAGTTAATTAGCTAAAAAGGTAATTAGTGAATTCTTGTTAACCAGCCAATTTTGCATTTCAATTTTTTGTGCAAGTAGTGTCCGCCGCTTCGAGTAGATCGGCTCATAAACTAGAATTGAGCGATCAGCCACAGGCAACCTTTAAAAAATTTTGAAAGTGTTCGCTGAAACACCCTGCATATGCTACAGCTGCAGGTTACATTTTGCTCCACCAAAAGGCGAAGGTAACGGAACGTTAGGAAGAATGAGAAACACTAATCGACACGCTCAGAAGCCGAGTGTCTTACCCACTTTGCTAAACCATTGGCCAAACATCTTAACGCGCTCACTTGCCTACAAGGAGTTCATAACTCGAAGGACCGCTCAGCGGCGTTCAATTGAACATTAAAGGGACAGACAACCGCTCAGAACGTGAATCAAGATAACCCCGCTGATGAAAAGATCGCCTATCGTATTGGTGAGAACAAGCCATGTTTTTCTCATTAAACGTGGTATATTTTAAAGCGGTGCATAGTTCCGGGCGCAATTGGCTGATTATTGGCTGCTCTAGAGAGTTTTATTTTTGCTTGCTACATGATACGATACGCGACATGTCATGGCCTTTGCGCATGGCCGTCGTATACCAAGAATTAATGTGGCATTTACCACCGGTAACCGTAATAGCCACCCTAATCATGATCAACTGTAGCAACATGGCCGAGCCCTTACAGCGCCGAGTATACCCGCTTCGATCTGAATTCGCGCTTGTCCGCTTCGATCTGAATTCGCGCTCTCCGCCTTGTCAGCAAGAAACAAGTAGCGAAATCCGTCATCGCTAAGTCTCATCTCAAGATGAGACCAAAGCATTAGGTATGTGTTGTCGTAATTATTCAGATCGGCTGTTTGTTTTCACGCTGCTAGGACTACTGACATGGCGCCAAGCAGTAAGACTGGTTTCATTTCTAGTTAGCAGATGGCGTCACACCGTTAACACTGGTGATGCGTTGACGATGCCCAACCCTATAAAGGCCTAATTGTTCATTGCATCATTAATTTATTACCCCGCTCTAGCATGGCGTGATGACGGTATAGCGACCAAACGTCAAGTAGACGCCGAGCAGACGCTGTGCCGCGGGTGAACATTTATGAAGGCGTTCTTCGTTACTACTTGCTAAAGAGGCTGCAAGGTAACTGCAGAGAAAGCATACAGCTGAAGCGAAGCCCCGCTGTCGCATCTATGTAAACGAAGCTTATGGTTGTGACGTCAAAGCATTTATTAGTCAACCCACCAACCATGGAGCATGTACCGACAGGATGGCAAGCAGACGCTGAGCAGAGGACGCGGCGCGGATGCGCACATTTCGAGGGTCATTCAGCTTTCCTCTTGGTTAAGAATTCGTGTAGCTTCCACAGTGCTGCAAGGAACTACTGAGATAGAGTATAGAGACCAGTCAGCTTAGTGCAGTCTCTAAAGAGATGCGCTAAATGTCATATTGATCGGGCATCTGCGCATCTCACACTTAACTGGGCGGGCAGCTTAAGTTAGCTCCAGGGGTCACCAACAGAGAGGGGTCCAGCCAATTTCCATTCTTGTCGCCCGTATTTATCCTGGATCGAGCTCGCGCCGCTCGCTGACCGCCTGCTTAGCGTATAGCATGCCACCCTTGACTATATTACATACCTTACCCACCGAGCACTCCCGTCACATACTCATCGCGGTACCCTTGCTGCAATCTCCGCTAGCTCGAAGCCCCCCCGTACAAACAGCACCGTCATCTGTGTTTGCTGGCTCGCGCACCCCGACGGCTCCTGTCTCCTCGGGCGCAGACGCTTTTGCCGGCGGTGCGTTCGCCCGGAACGCGAGACGTAACCCCGACCTGTCATTTCCTGTGGCTGGCCGCCTTACTTGCCGCTGCTAAGCAGCTGACGTGTGCTTCAGACCGTGCCCAGTGGTGATGTATCTGTCATACTGTCGATTTATCCTCGGGTAGAAAAAAAAAAAACACTTGTCAAAATCTGCGCGAACATTCTGCCAGGCTTGTCACAACAGACTAAAGCGTGACGTTTTTATATACAGGTGGGGAATTAACGAAACCAATGCAGGGTATCGTTGCAAAAGCTAGCGATATCGGAAGACATTGCGCGGGAAGCGGAAATTCGAAAAAAATAAAGCGAGTTTGTTAAGTGGATATTGCCTGTTTCTTTAAACACGTTTAGATTAAATCACAACTGTGCATAGTGACGCTGTCGTCTCTTCGCGTTTCCTTTATTTAGGTTGGCGAATGTCACGAATAGTGAGTTATCATGGGTCAGTTCAAGCATGTGATTTCTTGTAGAGCTATTTACTATACGAATATGTCGAGGAAGTCAAAACTGTGCATTCTTTCTTGTTTCTTTATTATTTGCAGGAATCAGGGATGCTTCTAATTCTTGAAAAAGGAATAATAGAAAACCGGCTTGCTCACTTAATAAGATTAGCGTGTTTCGCGGTCATGTCAAGTAACCTGACACATAAAGTACTCCTGCATTTAGTGATGCAAAGCCTCGCTTCAAGTATTCGTGGGTGAGGATAATGTCACAACAGTCACTGCATTTGCGGCTGCTTGCAGTCACAGAGCTATCCAATGGGAATCACAGTGCTTCTGTTATACTTCATGCTTTCGTTAACCTCTCTAGCGGTGCCTTCTGGCCAGATGTTAGCCAAAATAAGTGAAATTTGAAGAGTAAAAGAAATAATGTTAACACTTTGTTGAGGTAGCGGCATTCTGTTGATCGTGGACCCAAGAAGAACTTTTGAGTGCATCGCCACATCGACAGCAAGTATTTTATTTTCATGTAAGGGCTGTTGGAATTCCCACGTCAGCAGAAGGTCACAAAGGCACTCGTAAAGTTATCAAGGGAAACAGACCTGCATGAACAACTTTAGCCTTAACTGGTGAGCATTGTGCTGCAAGTGAGCCGCCTGCGCTGGTATAGCGTCCTGTGATCGCGACCATCCGTAAACGTGAGTGTTAGGGTGATTCCTGTCTTTCTGTTTTAATATGATCTATTCTACGTTCCACTTCCCCAGCATCGTAAAGTAGCAAGTCGATTTTTTCCCTGTGATCTACCTTCCTGCCTCTTTCTCTTCGATTGTTTCTCTTTCACTCGCATCAAAACGCTTGAGCAACAAGCAAACATGACAATAAATGTTCTTCGCAGGGACGATACAGGATAAGGTTGTGGTTTGTGTGTCCATCTGCTTGTCCCCCTCAGTAATTTCACCACTGCTAGAGGTGTACATGGTGCATTCGCAAAACAAAATCTAGCGTAGAGATAGCGTCACTTCTGCATGGACTGCGCCGCACATCTGAGTATCAGCTTCCGCGCTTAATAAAGAGGAGCCTTCGAGTATATTCAGGCCCTATAGGCCAACTTGGGCTTTCTGAATAATTGAACACAGCTTGTCTCATATCTATCGCAAGCTGACCGTGTGTTTATTTGAACTGATGTTATGTTCCTTTCTGTACACGACTGCTTGTTTTATTTTGTGCCGTCTTTAGCATTAAATATCGTATGCGACTTTTGTTTGTAAAATAACTGCCTTTAGTGCATCTACCTGAGATTCTGATCTGTCTTGGTTTGAGTACTGTTGTGATATTGCATTCTTGTGGCCTTTCCCTTTTATTTTTTTCAATTTTGATAGGTTTTTCTACGTGATAAGCTCCCCCCACCCCCAACCCCCCGCACCCCAGGAACCGGCGCCAAATAAAATTTCCTACATTTACTTATTGTATATTAAAGAACTCTAACATTCCATCTTCAGAATCATTTAATGCTTCTTACAGGGATGTTCCCTTGATGAAATGAGACGTCACCATACTTGAACAATATTTATTTCCCCTAGGAAATGAATTCATTACTTATCACTGTTATGTTAGTCCAGCCATCATTTCAACTCATCAAACAATGTTCCTAGAACGATCGCGATTCGTGGAAAATGAATATATAGCAGGCACCTTTCGTGAGTTACGTCAGTCACCATGCCAGGCTATTAATTTTCGTGGCTTACTCGTGGTACTCGTGGTCAGTATAGCTGTTTGCAACGTCCCGCCAGAAAGGAAACAAGAGGCATTGCACACCGAAAGCCTAAAACAAGCTTTCCTCCGCACTCCCCCTTCTTGAACAAGAACGAAATTGAGATTAGAAATGTCAAAAGAAGATAAGAACTAGATGAAAAGGACGGGAGAAATTGACGATTCGTTATTTCCATGTGACGTGCATTCCTTTCGTGCTCAGTGCTCGCACATTTGTTCATGCAATTGAGATACTCGCGACGAACTGCGGAAGCAGGTGGATATGAAAAATAAAAATATAACGTAAAAACGAAACCGATATTGCGTCATTCCCTTTCACCAAACGAAGCGCGTCCGAGCTAAGGCTGCTAAAGTTCTTCCTCCATGAGTTCTTCTAAAACCAGCGCCAGGAAATATCTGCCGAAGTCTATCGGATCCGACACATGGGATGTAATCGCCCCCTGCCGGAAGAGAGGAAAAGCTTGATCGCGCTCAAGCACCCTCTTTCGATTGGTGCTCTTGCCGTGAGAGGGCGCCTTTGCTTCTCTCGCCATGGAAGCAATGAATGGTGAAGCGTGCAGCAATGATGAAACCTAGAGGTCTTTGGGGCCACTATAGATATGAGGTGGTGCGAGGAATCTGGAAAGGAGTAATGGTGCCTGCGCTAACGTTTGCAAATGCCATTCTGTGCTTAAAAGCGGATATCTTGTCGGGGCTGGAAGTCAACCAAAGATCGATAGGCTGGTTGGCTTTCGGAGCCCACGGCAAAAGCACAAATGTGGTAGTGCAGGGTAACAAGGGTTGGGACTCGTTTAAAGTCAGAGAAGCGCAGAGCAAGTTTAGTTTTGAAGAATGATTCAGGAACACGGATCAAAATAAATGGGCGGGTAAAGTGCACAAGCACGGGGCCGGAATAAAAAAAAAAGGAGGAGGGGGGGTCCTTCTTTTTCCTTTTATTCTCTTTTTTTTTTTTATCCAGCGGCCGTGGCACAAGTATCTGTACCTGAAAAACGTGGACACAAAATGGAGGAAGAGGTCAAGAAACTTGGCAAGCAAGCACAGGGTAGTTGAAAGCCTAAATGGAGAACCAGGAGTCATCAGAAAGTGAGAGAAACAGAGGAAGTTAATTGGATGCAAAGAACGGAAACAAAAGGCCATGGAGATTTACAAGAATATGAAGAAAGAAATTAGAAGTGAAGATCTGTACGATAGCACGAAGGGAAGTGTCATGCTATTTGAGTCTCAAACGGGTTGCCTAAGGGCAAAAAGATATCGGAGCAAATATTCGCAACAACATGAGGCATGTGTATGCTGCAGCAAAAATCGGGAGACCCGTCAGCACATCCTAATGGAATGTGAACCCAGCGAGACCCGTTGGTAATGCACACCTTCCATAAGCGCTTGGACTTAAAGTGGACGGAAGCATCAACTGGTCAGCCGTCGAGAAAAGCAATGGACGTTTAGAGTAGTGGTATAAAAGAAAACAGGGAAGGGATTGATATATACGACCGCATCCGTCACAGGCGTAGGTAGCGGTACAAGGTAGATAAGTTTTGAGGAGAGAAGAAAGAGATGTATACAATAACGCTACAATGAAAAGCATTTATAGCATACCTGACTAACTCAAGTAGGCTAGGTGTCTATTTCTCACCGCTACGTTTCAAAGGGGACGCCAATAAATCATTATCATTATCACCGTCAGTTTCGTGTAGCACCAACGTGGTAGCCCGTTAGTGAATGAAAACGAAAAGGGGATCAATGATTTGTTCCTTTTGTTATGCCTTTCTGTGCCTTTCTATAGAAAGCTGATGTTCATTATTAACTACGGCTAGCTTGTAGGCGCATGCAAAATCAAGATTCTTTATTTATTATTATTATTTTTAATGGATATTTTTACCATACAATACCCTGCTGTTTTTTTTTCCTTGTTTTTCTTTTTGGTCGTTAGCGTACACGCAGAATGGGCAGGTGCGTTATCATGATGGAGCTGCCAAGTTTTTGCTGCCCACATATCTGGTCGTCAACGCCGCACAGCATCACGAAGGCGATGAAGGACCTCCTGGTAGTATTCCTCTGTGATGATTTGTCCTTGTGGTGCAGACTCATGATGCGCCACCCCACGGGTGTTGAAGAAAATGGCGAATGTGGCCTTGACATTGCCGCTGACCTTCCCGGCTTTTTCTTTTTTTGGCCTCGGGGATGTCGGATGTTTCCACTGTGACGACTGCATCTTGGTTCCATGGGTCGTGCCCATACACCCGCAACTCATCACCTGTGATTACGGTGTTCAGAAAGTTGGAGTTGCTATTTCCGTTCTCCAGCAGGTCCTGTGCGATTTTCAGGCGGACTTACTTCTGCACCATTGTTAGCAGTTTCCGTATACGAATTTCGCGGACACGCTCCTCGTGCCCAAATCCTCGGTCAAAATTGAATGTACTGATCTAATGCTTACACCTATCTCGTTCCCGAGTTCTAGGACTGTGATGCGATGGTCCTCCATGACCAAAGTCCGCACTTGCTCAATGACATGCTCATTTCGGCTTGTTGAGAGTCTGCCTGTACGCGGTTCGCCGTCCACTGATGTGCGGCCATCTTTGAAGTGGTTGTACCACTCTTTTATCAGTGAGGTGCTAATGCCGTCGTTCCCGAAAGCCTGTTGAATCTTTCGACTGATTTCCACTTGGGTATGGCCAAGATTTTGTCAAAATTTGATGCAATATCGCTGCTCATGTTGTCCCTTCATTTTACAACTGAGTGGAATCCCACAAGCGCCCACTACGCGTCCTCATTCATAGGCCGATTGCCAGCAACTGACACTTTCTGCGGGCGGAAAAGAATTCACGCATGCGCATGAATGTCCCCTCCACATATTCACCGAAGGAAGCTTCCCGCACTTCGTTGCTTTACGTGGGAAAGAATGTTCGATACTTTGTGAACACACCTTGTCCAAAGATTTTTGACCATGTGCAATTTTTCGCGTCGCAAAAGTATACCACACAGCATTCGGCGTTTTCTGCACGGCCTTGTTTCATTAGAGACTGCCCTATGACTCGACTCCGAAAATCATGTATTAAGCATTGTGCCTGTAATGAGATTTCCAGAATTCCTTTTGCTGTGTTTTGTGCACATGTAGATACACATGTTGTACGATTAACACCCGTTTACGTCCGCCGCCTCGTTTTCTGTTTCCCTACATCGCATTGTTTTGTCGACCACATTTTTCTTCTCTGTGCATTTTGTCTCACGTATTACTTTTTAACTGCGCCACGCCAGTGCGATGCCTATGTATGAGGAAAAAGCAGGCGGGTATATGCCAGCCAGATTTTCGTACCTTCCCCGTCTGACGTGGCAACTCGCAGCGAAAGGGGCACAACACATGTATACAACTTAGGGACTAGAATAACATAGAAATAGAACATGAGAAGAAATGGCGTAAAGAGGAAAAGAAAGAACAAAATGACGGGCCATAAAGACTAAAGTAAGATAACGATAAAGAATAGAGTACAGCAGCAGGAATAGGAATAAAAATAACACCGCCGGTCGCACCATACACACAAAAAAAAGTAGGAAAACTTGCTACAGTTAACAGCGTTTACGCGCATTCTCTTACGTAATAGTACGTAGTACGGTGGAGATTGCAGCAAATGTTGACACACCCGTGAATGAAAAAAAGAAAGATGAGCATCAAGAAATCAAAGAAACTGACAGATACAGGGCAGGGAACGCGAACGCATACGTGGTGTTCGATCAAAAACATCAAAACCTTATAGTGGCAAAGAAAGGGGGAGCGAAAGTGCCTTAAAAGTTACACTGTAGCTCCGTACTAGGTGGTTTAACCTCTAAGAAATCTCTGCATATCTGGTTAACATCCCTGCCTTCTCACTTCATTTCCTCCTCCTGCTGCTGCTCCTCCTCCTTCTCTGCAATACCTCTTTGCCACAGAACATGACTGCGTCGGGCGAAGTAGCCTCGACAATCACCAGGACGAACAGAAAATAAATGGTGGTAATGTGAGATAACGTCTTCCTCGGCAAGTTAATGTTTACTGTAAGACATATTTTTCAATGGTTGTCCCTTTCATGAATTTTTCGCTCGAGAAGAATGATGTCACACACAGTAAAAAGTCGTAAGGCAGACACACAAAAGTTGTCTATACCACTCGCAAGCGAAAACGCTTACGGTACGACGTGGCTATTGCGCTTTCCGTAAGGCCCTGCGTTATTTTATTTACTTTCGTTCACTCTTTGCGATGCCTGGAAGCCGGCGCGACACAGCTAAAAAAGAAATCAACCCACAGAAGGCTATTTGTTTATGGCTGCCGAATGCCATCGAACGTAACAGTAGTAATAGAGAGTTTTAGAATAGGGGCCCCAATATTTTGGGGCCCCAAAGAGCTTTGCGGGTGTTAGCGTTGGGGCACGCAGGAGTGAAGAGTTTTAGAATAGGGCTTTGCGTTTGCAGATAGCGTCTTGCGCTGACAGCGCCACTACGGCGTCTAAGAAAAACGATTAAAAATAATTAAATAAAATATACCATCTTATGATATAAATAGTAATTTTGACTTGCGTGTATTCGCGTTTAATTACAATTTAGAGGTTATTCTTCAAGCAGCAAACAATTAGTTGTGCTTAGTTTGGAGCAACAAAACCAACTTTACGTGCCTTCACCAGCCAAGCTTAGCCGTGTTAGGCCTACGAGCCATAAAATCCACACTCGAATTCGGAATCAGCGGCGTCTAATGAATCAATCTTCATAACACACGCTAGTTGAGAGAAAGCGATAACTGCAGTCACTTCTCCTAGCTTGCGAACTTCACGCATTACCGCGAATCGAACTTAGTTTGGTGCTAGGTTAGAGCCGTCGCTTCGATGGGTGCCGCCATGTTTGTTGACGCACAGCTTTTGGGAACGCTATTTGAGCTCCCGCTAAATCGGTGAAATAGCGTTCCCAACGCGAAACCCAAACGCAGTTTGCGTCTCGCGCATGCGCAGTGGCTTCGACGCTATTTCTTTGGGGCCCCAAAACGTTTGGGGCCCCTATTCTAAAACTCTCTAATAACTGGCCGGGTTTAGGGTACGAAATCAACATCTACCCTGTCAGAAACATTCAAGTGAGCGACCCTGAACAACCCGCGTTATCTAGCGCAGACTACTGAAAGTAAGTTCACGCGCTTTTTCGCATTCAGCCGATCGGCAAAATTCGTATGCTGTCGCTGGGAAGGAGCCCACGAATTAATTTTAAGCGGCATATCAAATCTTAATGTGCCCCAAAAGTACGGGACATGGGCATCTTCGCATTTCGCCTCCCATCGAAATGCAGCGGCCACGGCCAGGATTTAATCCCCCTCGAGCTTATCAACGCAACACCATAGCCGCTAAGCCACCGCGGCGGGTAGCTAATTGTATTCAAAGCTTTATTATGATATGGCCAAGATATGTGAGCAAAAGACTGCGAACGAATCTGCAAACAAGTCCACGAAAGTTAAGCAGCATATCGTGCGGGTACGTTAAAACAACGCAATAAACCATAATGTTGTTTTCTTCTCTTTATAAAATACAAATAATTTGGACGCAAAATGCACATTTAACTGCCACCCCCCTGACAGGTTACCCTTTGTCAAATGATGGACGCTCAGACAACCGAGTTCGTGGCTTCTCGAGCCACCATCGTTTCTTTACAAGAGTTGTCCTTCGTGTCGTTGCTGAAATTTGGCTGTTGTATTTTTTTAATGGCAAAAGTACTCGTAAACACTCTCGTGCCCTAAACACTGCTTCTTGTTAAATTTAGTAATCATAAATGGCTACATATTCCCTTCAGTGAGGAAATACACACTTGTGTGCGCGACTGGCAAGTATTTCCAATGACGGTAAAGTACAGACATTAGGCTTCGAGTATATTTAGCCGTCTGCGTACTCAGTATGCCGAGCCACTTTTGCTGAAGCCATTATCATGTTCGACAGGATGCACGACTTCCCGCGTCCATCAGTTATGGTATCAGAATAATTTTGCCTTTCTCCTAAAGGATGTAGCCATCAACCAACAAGTGCACGTGCTTCGAGCCAGTTTTTCGTACGAAATAACGCAATGTGACTCACATGACAATAAATAGATATTTAACTACTCCATAACTACGAGCCCTTCTAATTTGCGCAAGGCATCGTCCGATAGCCCACCTCGACTTTCTCTCAATGGGATCTCCAGCGCCTTCGGATTAAATTACGCGAACGTTAAATTTTTATCGAAAGTTCATAATTCATGGCTCAGGGGGATGTAACCAATTCTGAGTCGATCAATCGAGAACCTGTCGGTCGCGTTCACACAGGTTCCGCAGGAGTGGTCGTTCCGAGAGCATTCTAGCAGTAGCCGTTCGATCGCCGGACATCGGCCACCAACAACAATCATTTAGAAGACCAGCTGTGAAGCTTATCAGAGCAGCGACGAGCCCCGCGAAGAGCTCGGCATTCTCGGTTAACCGTAGCAACACGTGACCTCAGTGAAGCATTCCGCTGCGCTCTCTGCGAGACCAAGACGGACGCATCTAGCGCGGCCTCGATCAGCACCGGAGCGACGGGCCGCCATGGTGATGCAGCGAAAAAGAGAGCTAGCTCTCGAGCGAATGCCGAGGTTTGCCTGGCATGCTACTCGAGACGGATACCGTGAAATGAAATGATACGCACAGTCGTCATACATGTCTTTCGGTAGCCGCTCCCATATTCCATTAACTCCCGCTTGCACGCCTCGCGCGTGCTTTACCATTAATTGTTCCCCGGTCGTTAAAACGCACACGCTTAAATGGTTTGGGTTACAGCTGCCTTTCTTTAATGCACGCACGTGATTTATGGTTGCGCACAGTTGACCCTAAACTTCGATAAAGGCTGAATGCACGACCGCATGTATACTGTCGTTCTGCGTAGCAGAACCTGCTCAGTTAATCGTACCAAAGTCGTTAGAGTGCATACGTAAGGTTTGTGGGCTTCCTTTCCGATTTGGATTCGTAATGATTTGTTCGCTGCGCATAACTATGTAACCACTGATACCGTGCACAGATCGATGCTTTTCTTACTTTCTTTTGGGGGGGGGGGGGCAGAGTAGGAAGGGGGAGGGGATGCTTTGTGCTATGCGATGTTATGTTTTGAGGTTAGCTTGTTGAGCCAGTGGGTACATGGTTCTGAGCAGGGAAATGCGAGTGAATGGAACAGGAAAGCAAGAAATAGAAACCGAATGGAAGGCAACGACAATGTTGAAGCTGCATGAGGCGCCGGACTTACGACTGACTAAAATCGTTCTCCTCAACAGATCTAATGCCGCACGAGCAACAGCAGCCAGACACACACTATTACGTAATGATCATACATGCCGAGGCCTATCTAAGAAGTCAGATTTAAATAAAATGTAGTTGGAAGTTGTTACAGTTACGCATATAATCACTCAATACGGCCGGCTATAGAACAAGAGGCAAACGTAGATCTACAGTCTTCCATTTGATGACAAGGGCACTATTTTTGTCCCAGAGGAGGAGCAAAATGATATACAATTAAATAGCTAGTTATAAGCCTTAAGATACATGTAACAAATTGCCTCAATATGCGCAACTATTTCGCACTAATATTTTAAAAAGAACACCACCATAGATTGTTTGAGCGAGTAGCAACAATACTGGCCTAAAAAGAAACAATGTAAATTCATTTTTGGCTAGAGTTTAATTATTCGGCTGTTTATAAACGCTCGCTATGCTGCTTTGTAACCACGGTACTTAGGTTAGCTTTATTAGAATGAATGGTTAAAAGCATGGTTAAAAAAGTTTAAGCAAGCGTTCATCTATGCAAAATGCAATAATACGACTAAAGAAGGTAATTCTTAGACGTGCAGCTGACTATACACCCGTTACTTTTCACATCGTTCATGATATTCACTGGGACAACCTATATTTATTACACATATAGGTCACCGCTTGTGAAACACCGGAAAACCGCATACCACCCTTGAAACGATTACAGAGGGTTGGCGATTAATCTTACGTGACGTTTTCTAACGCACTTTTTCACCCTCCCTCTTTCGAACACTTAATGTAGTCGGCAAAACCACAGCACGAACTTCGGTCGCACTTTCCCGACCCCTGCGAGTGGAATAAACGAAGCCAAGTTCAACGCCAAAACTAACCGTAAAGCAAGTATAAGGGCACCCTTTAATTATAGCGACGACAGAAAGCCTCGCCTCGTGGAACGTCCATCCGTGGTCGTCATTAACTAAGTGCGTCACGCGCTTAATGCTTTCGTTAATTAAGCATAATTTTGGCGCAACGACGTGTACCTTACATAGAGCCTCATATATATTTTTTTTTTTTAACACGACTCATACACTTCTGCAGAGAGGCAAGAACACATAACCACGAAAACGTTGTTGCCGTTTTGTCGAGCATGGTAGTACAACAAGCGTGCAGGGCACGTTGAGAAGACGTTGATGAGATTTTGCACCAACGTTTCCGGCATTAAGCGTGACATAAGTTAGAACAGTTGTTCAACTCTGGCTCCGGCAGCGTTCTTTACGACGGCGTTAACCCTCAATTGCACGTCGCCAGGATACGGTCTAGAAGAGACGCAACCACGTGGTTGCAGCTGTCGTACCACGCTGGCAACACGCAAACGGCACGCGATACTTACACTGACCCATGCAGCCAGAACGTTAGGCAAAGGCGTGCAAGGAGATAAAGAGATGCTGCGACTTACCGCGGGTGCAGCAACGAGCACTGTGGCGAAGACGCGCACCCTTGAGTCGCTATTACATCGCATAACGCAAAGCAAGCCTGACAGCGCTAAAAGCCAAGGCGCGAATTTATCAAGCCGCAGCGCGGCTTCAATCCGCTGAGAATACACTCATATAGTTCCACGTATACTTGCGCATCAGACCCCACTGCATCGCTTAAGATCCACAGCCCCCGCACGCGTTGTTTCCAACCAATAGGCCGTCGCCATTCGTGCTGGCGGCAGCGGCGGTTGCCCGCGCCGATGAGCCGAGCGCGCGCTCGGTTTCGCGCCCGTCATCGCTTTGGTTTTGCTTACGTCATCGTAGCGCTGTCAGCGTCCAGTCATAGTCTAATCCTTTAATCGCGAGTTGGATAACGAGAGATGGTGAAATAGCACGGTCGACGTCGCGTCTGATCGTGCATGAACTGCTTGTGCGTAAGGAAGGGGGGGGGGGGGGGGGGCCTTCGAGAAAAAAAATAATTCGCAGTTCCGCCGGAAAGGCGCGAAGCCATGTGGCGAAGCACCGATTGCGATAGCAAATTAGTAGATAGCTGTACGAAGTAAAGATAGCAGTTTTAGCCGCCGTATAAACTTGTAAACATTCGCTTACTAACTAAATTAACAATGATAGAATGCGTGACTCAACGACAACGTAGAAAGAAACAGACGCAGGCATACAGCGCTGTCTTTGTGTGTGTTTCTTTCTAAGTGCTTCTTCAGTCGCGCTTACACATTCTATCTTGAACTCAAACCAACTACCCGTCAACGCGTTTTAACTAAATTAACCAACACGGTATCACGCCCGCACAGGTAAACATGAACACACATATCTCGATGATTGCGAAAACTGTCTGTGAAAACGCTGGAGTTAGAAATCGCGGCGGCAGCCGCGAGCCAATTGACCTCCGTGCATCTGTTGCTTCAACGCGTAGGAAACGTCGAAAGCACAGCGCATACGAAGCTACCGGCACTACGCGCACTCTGCAAACATCGCAGATCGCTTTGGAAATGAAGCCCGCGCGGGCGAGCACTTTAGCCACGCTGCAGACCGCTTTTAAGACACACGAGCGCCGGCAACGCGTCCCTACGGCTTCCGCCAAAGGCGTCTACTATGGCGCCCGCGATTCGCGTGGCTCCTACGCCGTAGTAGACGCCGCTGTTGTCTCCACTCTGTACGGAGGAGCGGGCGAGGAGGACAGCGAGTCACCGTAGCAGCCGCCGGAGAAGAACGCCCCTCCTCCCTCGCCTCACGCCCCTGCCTCGCGCGCCATAGGAGAGGGCACGCATCCTGCCGCGTTCCGCGCTCGCGCACGCGAGATTGAACCGCGTTCGCCGGCTCACCCTCACACGCTTTCACTCATACGGAACCTCACGGCGACGGCAGAAATCCGCCTGGATTGTCCATATAAATGTTATATAATCGCAATAGAAAAAAAAAAAATACACGGAGAGGTGCAGTCGGATCGTGCGGGATGTCGCTACCCCCAACAATAATGTTGCGAGTCGTGACGGAAATAGCCGGGCTAAATGGGCCGAAAGTGAGAAAAGGTCGGTGTGGTGGCGCCGCTCTGGGATGCCCGAATGCGGAGCAGAAAACAAGCATCGAACGAAGTTTCTAAAATTATCGCAGTAAGTTGCGCATTGTTTCGGGCTGAATTCAAACCGAATGTGCGTGCTTGTGCACGACCACGACTGACCGGCGGCGCGCACTGTGCTTTCTGTTACGCTTTAAACACGCGCTCAGCTGCTCGCATACCGTTTCTCTATGACGGTGCGACATACTTCCACATGCACATGCAGAGCATATGCACTCGCACCAATGCGATATAGGGAACACGTGGTCTGCTTCAAACAGCGGTTTGTTACAAGCGTCTAAATTTGCAGTCACTGATTGCTATCACACAGTTCTCATGTTGAAAAGTTCGCTCATATCTTCGTTATTTCAGCGCATGTAAGAGGAAGTTACCGCCTATGAAAATAAATGTAGTGTTGCCTTTGCAGGGGCGCACCACATAGCCTCAGACTGCAGTGACTTTTTGATACTCTTCCCTCAAGTACTGCGAACAGCAATTACGAGCTCCCCACCACTCAATACGTCTAGAGACTCATGTGGTAAAAACTAACACCGCCCCGCAACCCACTCCCCTTCACCCCGGTGCTCTTGTAACATTTTCATTGAAGCACGATGCTGCCTGAAGAACTTCTGAAAGGTAAAAGTAATCCGTCAAATTCTTTTTCTCTTATGAGACTCCCTCCGCCTTGCGAATTTCTGCAAAATTGATTTGCCATATTCTTAAAAGGGTACTTACGTGATATTTACGACAATTTTTTTGCATTAGATGATAGTCTTAGAGCTGTAAACCCTATAAACATTGTGACAAGCCTCAGAGCGCCATAAATTATTTGCTATAACAGAATTTCTACAACAAGTTTTGGCTTCGTTTCCCAGGAGACTACTGTGTCGTGGCGTCATGAAACAGTATGTGGTCACGTGGCATCAGGACATTGTGGCGTTTTGGCCCTTGTTCCGTCCCGTTCAGTCATCCGCTATGCTACTGCACTGGCCCTCACAAATAGTAGCAGCATACGAGGCGACCAAGCGAGCCGGAGCAAATGTGAAAACGTCGCAATGTCCGGCTCCCACGTGACCACATGCTGTGCCGTGACGTCACGACACAGCAGCCTCCTGGTAGACGAAAGCAAAACTGGCTGTAGGAAAGCTGTCTTGTTAAGTTAATAACAGTCCTCTGAGGCTTATCACAATGTTTTGTTAGGGTTTAGAGGTGTTGTTCTTTCACTAAACACTAGAAAGGAATAGTGGAAAATATCATGTAGGTACCTCTTAAAGAACTCCTGATACCACACATATAGATTCAAGAGAGCTTCAAGAGCGATTTTTATGGCTCGTCCTATCTTTATGCCATGCCTTCCTCGGCGATCGTATTTTTGGCGCTGATATCTTTACTATTATACATACATACATACATACATACATACATACATACATACATACATACATACATACATACATACATACATACATACATACATACATACATACATACATACATACATACATACATACATACATCGGCTTTAGCAGTAGCATCGTTTGTTCGAGCGGTACCATCACCTGCGCGTGCTGCCTCTTAAGGGCCCGCTACGGCTTTCCTCAATCTACTAGCCCAATTTTTTCGCTTGTTTTTTCTTCTGTAAGCAATAGCAGTTAGAGCCTGAACAGTGCGTGCCATCTTTGCGGCCCCGTGTGACGCATCGAATCGTTCGGTGATCGAACGAGTCCCGTTGCGTGACAACTGCTATTGTTTAGCTGCGTGTTAGGCGACCACCGGAAGGTTGAGGCGAGCGACGCGAACGCCTGTCGTGTTGATGTGCCCTCCTCGTCGTGACAAAAGGAACTTCTCCAAATTCTACCCTGGCTGTCGAAAAAGAAAGCGTGCAATGACAGCCTTACAACCACAGGCTCCCGCCCTCGTGAGGGTGTCTCTCGTTGGCCACAACTCAAGTATCATCTGGCGGACGCCCCCCTCCCCCCCCCCCCCCCCCCGTTCTTGTTTTTCGCTCGAAACGACGGAGAAAAAAAATCGAAGGCCGTCGAGCCTGCCTATTTGAATCTCGCACGGCATCCCCAGACGACAATGATTCATGTGCTTCACTGCATCGAGTCTCTCGGTGTGAAGCATTATCCAACCAGCGGGTGTTGTCTTCAGCACGTGTTGCAGTCACACGGCGTGAAAGAAGCGAGCCGGCAGAAGTGCGGGACGCCTTGCCCCGCCTGCAGCGAACGGAGCAAGTCGGACACTCAGGCAAGCGCGGCCACGTCCCAGGTATTTGAATGCTCGCTGTTAGCACGTAAGTATAGGCTTACAGACTTAACGTTTTGTGTAGGAAAAGCTTTTTGTGGATGCAGGATCCGCACCGGCAAAGTATGAACAAGGCAACACCGATAAAAGACTTCTCGACAGCAGTGGTACCAGCTTGGTAAGCATGTCAAGAAAAGCTGCACTTTTGCTTCCCTTTTTCTGTTTGCGTCGAACCCGCAGTTACATAGGCGACTCGCGCATGAGGCCAGACAGTGATTTCTTTTCGCTTTTGGAAGTTCACTTCCATTCGCATCGAGTGCTGAGAGAAAGCAGTCATGAAAGGTTTTTTTCTCGTTAAGGCAGGTTTTCCAAGTGACAGGAAATGCAGCACTGAGGCGTTCTAGTCACTCGCAGTGTTGAATAAGGATACGGATGACGTTGTAGCGAAACCTCAAGAGCGTATTTGAAGGGTTCAGCTTGTCTATGCTTCTACCAATCTAAGAGCAGTCGCGAGAAGCCTCGAGTTGTTAAATTTTTTTTCTTTTTCATTTCTCAGACAGCAGCATGGGCAAATCTTATTGATGCACCATGCGCGTGGTTCGATAATTAGCGGTTGTTGCAGTCAGATTTAGAATTCATGACTTTGCCTCCAAGTAAAATAGCAGTTAAGCCTGCCTCCAGAAGAAATCACGCTGTTGCCGCCACTGAACTGAGCTGATGTGTCCATCGTAGACCTAAAATCAAGGCTAATGCTATTTCGCGCCAGCGTATTCGGTGACCGTCCGTTAGATCTGCACGAACGCTAGGCGTGATATCTTCACGTGGAGCTGATCGAGTGCACAGATTTCACATTTGTGCCCCTCAGTAACTTACCCTGCGACAAGCGCCGACCTATATCATTCCGTCGCTTCAAACTTGCACCACCTCCTGCACGGATTCACTTGAATTCTGCGTTGTCAGGAGTACTTCGGCGCACATAAAACGCTACTGGTGTCATTCTGCGGCGTCATCAGAAGAGATTGTCAAGCGAGTGCTCCACGCTGTTCTCCTGTGTAGGAACTCGTCCTTGTCGCCTAAACGCAGCGTCGATTGCGCACTTCGTTCAGGCACGAGTCTTTTTTTTTTTTTTTTATCTTGCAAGAGAGCGACTTCTTTCGATGTGTTTGAGTTTCAGAGTTCGAAAACAGCTCTCCCACATGTACAAACGAGACACGAAAGACGTTAAACGACGAATTGGTACCGCTAGGTTTCAAAACTTTCGTGTTCTGCCTGAACGCCGAATGCACGAGCGAATCTTGCCAGTCCTGGCGGCAGTCCTGCTCGTAGCTGCCCGACCTGCCGGAAGCCACTTCAAGTACAAAATAGGTGAGTGCAATCTTATTGATTTACATTACTGCCGCAGCTCATACGCGCATGTACTTCTTAACATCAATCTTTCATTGAGTAGTTGTAAGTGCTCATGAATACGGCCTTATTAGCCGCGCGAAGCATCATTCCGCCGATGTTCCCCAGACTCATATAAGGGGAGAAATCGGCCTCCGAGCCCTGCGGTAAGGAACAACGCGCAGCGCTGGAGATTTAGGAGGCAAAAAAAATAAAAAATAACGCGAGGAGAGAATACCTTTGTTATGAAAAAGAGGCGCAATTCAGAACTTGAGCAGATATAGTTGAATCTTTAGTCTCGCCGCAATAAATTTTTCTTGTCCAGTTATTATTCAACGTGTTAATGACGACATTACGAGCTTCTTTGATTCCAGTTAGTGAAATTCTTCGAACGCATATGAATATGTTCTCGGTGCACGGTGCAAGCTTAGAATGCCTCTTTCTTGTGCGTTGGTGTGTGAAGGCAGTGTCAGTTGCCTCTGGCCGTACTTTAACCCGCAGCAGCAGGCCTCTATTGCTCTAATAACGCTTCAGGTGCACTAATGCAGCACCGACAAGGATTCGCGCAGAGCCCTTCGTGCCCAGCTTGTGGACCGAAATGCTTGTCAGCGAAATGCTTGGGCACTTGCGGTTGGAATGCCCAACGTTCCACTTTCACGGCTGTTTGCTGCCAAGCAAGCGCCAGAAGTATCTCGTTCGAACTGCGCTTAAACATTTCTTGTTGCCAATGGTCATGCTTCGATTCGATATGAGGCTCTCAAAGTTGTGCTGAAATTGTTGTCAACCACTGGACTATGCGCTCTCGTCTATAATGCTCGTAGTCTGAGTGCGGTGTGCTGTGTTGTGATGTGTCACCCTCTTCCTTTCCCTTCATTTAACTCCTGCTTCTTTTCTTTCTCTATCTCTCTTTCTTTTTCTGTCCTGTTCAAACGAGTGGCCGTGGTGTTCCTTTTAGGAGACAATTCTTAGCCCGCTTAACTTCCTCTCCGCGTGGTGTTCGTATACTTACACGATTAATCATGATGATGACGATGATGATGATGGTGATGATGATGATGATGCCGACGACGACGACGATGACGACGATTATTATTATTATTATTATTATTATTATTATTATTATTATTATTATTATTATTATTATTATTATTATTATTATTATTATTATATCGGCGAAGAGCTGGTTGTGAGCAGAAACTTCAACAGTGCGTTGTGTCGCGAGACTTGCGACACTATTTCCAAGGCACGATAAGGTGAGGTCGACGTCATGGGCGCTCTTTTTCCTCGTCAGCTTCCCTTCCAGCGAGCCTTCGAATGTAAAATTTGTTTGCGCAGCTCTCACGAGAGCTTGTTTATCGAAAATATAATCGCTCGGCTAGATAATATGGAGGACAGGCTCCAAATTGTCCATTTTCTTTAGCCGTCTAAATTCAATAATAAATAATTGATTATAACTTATTTGCGCCCATGACTACGCTAACCACCTCCTATATATAGAGATTGGCAATCTTGGCGCTTGAATGGTAACAGTGTCATCAACATCATCATCATCTTCATCATCATCAGCCTATTTTATGCCAAGAGAAGGGAAGCGCAGGGGAGGATGGCAGAAGACTAGGTGGGGCGATGAAATTAGGAAATTCGCGGGCGCTAGTTCGAATCGGTTGGCGCAGGACAGAGGTAATTGGAGATCGCAGGGAGAGCCCTTCGTCCTGCAGTGGTAACAGTATAGCGTCACCTTAATTTATAATGCTCAAATTTCGATGCGGCAGAGAGAGAGTAAAACTTTATTCAATCTAAATCAAAATATATAATAATAAAGATACCCAGTAGACCTACGTACTGGTGGAGCTGTTGCCTATAGCCGTTCTTTCTTTTTTCTTTTTCGATGAATCTATCCATAGGCACCTTTCTAAGAATATTCTTTTTAACTTGCCACAAAGGACAATCGGTTGTCATGAGCGCATGCTGCTAAAAATAGTGGCAATGACGTACTTTATGGTTCTTCCCGTAGCGGGTAAAGCCTTAACGCTGCTACCGTCCAAGTAAAGTTCCAGTTACGAGTGTACTGGCTACGTCGTATATACGCGGTAGCGCGGAGTGTTGAGCAGTACTCTGTTGCTTGCCATAACAGTAATGTCTTGAAAAGTGTTCTACAGCGTATACCGCCACATCACAATTCATTATCCACGGGAACATTTGCAAGTTTCTCATTGCCTATGTTAGCGTCGGTGCTATAATTAAGCCAGCGGCCGGGACATCACCACCCTATAACGAGCGCGTTTTTGTACTGTTACAAACACGCGAATAACGCCCGCACTGTAACTTCCTTATGCTTGGCAGCGCGTGGACGCGACAGCTCAGAGTGTTATGGCAACACGTAGCGAATGATAGCAAACGCTGGACTCCTGTGGGCTGTGCTCACAGCATGAACTTCTTCACGAAAGTTACTTAATTGAAGACTGTATGGCGCAGCTATCGTTCGATGGTTGTAGGAGTCAGAGGTTGCACAGCGCTTTTTCTTGGCGTGGACATTGGGCTCCTCTGACCGCCCATTTCGTGGAATTTCTATATTTTTTGCCGCTTTCTTGTTGGTTCTCTTTACAACCTTCATAAAGCAGGTGAACTTTTTAACGTTCGAAATTAACGATAGAATATTCATGGCGTTATGTTAATAAGGCGGTCTATCTTTAGACTACATATGCTCGCTCTGATCATAGTGTAGGATTCTGGTAGTATAGATCAAAAAGGACATATATTTTTTCTTAATACAAATAATTTTTCATATAACAAACACTGCCATTAAACTAATATTAACACTTCGGGCGTGTAATTGCTCAATCCAATCCAGTGCAGCGGTTTCCTGATGAAGCAAGACCTTGCTTAAGAAGCCGTAAAGGCGTTGAAACATAATGGGACGACGTCGAAATCCCACCATGGCTCCACTTACAATCTACCTGCTTTCGCGGGCCCTATGTAGCGCCCTATTTAGCTTTAGTAACCTTTGCACGAAGTCTTGGTGTGACTGATAGAAACACCCCAATTCTCTGCAATGTTAAAAAGCATCAGTAACCCTTTTTTCTTCGCGAACAGGTATTGCAGTGCGATCTTACCAACAGCGTCACCTTTCAGGGAGCAACTGGGAAGAGAAGGCGCAGTTCCTGGGCACCTACTTGGCGACGGGCTACATGACCCGAAATGATGTGCTCCCCCTTGGCATTCACTGGATCAACAGTTCGGCCGACGTCGACCGTAAGAATATCTATAACGATGAGAACGGAGTGCCAGATGGCCCGTATTAAGGAGCAAGGGGAGAGGGAAAGACAGGGAGGTTAGCCAGTGCCTAGACCAGATGGCTACCCTGTGTTTGGGTGAGAGGGTAAAGCGAATTGAAGATAAATGAAGAAGACACGAGGGAAATACCATAACAAAAGAGGGGAGCAAAATGCGCATGAGTGCGATATAGCGCATTATGATTCTCAAGGACTATCCTCAGACCATATGTCCTCGCGTAAATTTCATTCTGACTGTATATGGTGCTCCGTGCCAACGTCTTCCTCACGTTCACGCTTTTGTCATTAAGCCTTTGGCTTGGTTGCTGTAGGCGAGAATTTGCAGCGCTTCCAGTGGGCAGCCATCTTTTGCTGTGAAATGCGGGAACTGGTGGAAAGAACGAGACAACAACCGCGATTACGCTCAGCCGGTCCTTATCGCATGCTTGCCGCCAGTGTTCGATCGCCATGGTTTCGTGATCAGCTTCCATGACACCAAATCAGCATGGCGACGGGGGTCGAGATTAACACCCCTGACACACGGGCGCTCCAAAGGCCTCTACTCTCAATATCTACGGGAAAGGCATTTACGGGGGAGGGGGCATTGCAAACGGTTGTCTTCTTTTCGGCGAAAGTTCCTTGCGAAAGGAGGCATATTCGAACTGCTTTATTAGCCTAAAAGGGTAACTTCGTGCGCAGGACTTCAAAAACACAAAACTTGATGAAACACAGCGGTACCTCATTAACCCTATCAGTGCCAGGGTTTTTCAGAAGTGGCGCACCCCAAGCTTCGGATTATTTATTGCGTTAGCATTCTTACGGTACTTCACGAATTTTCCGGGGGCTATCTATGTTTGTCTCTTCCCGTTTTCCGGCCTATATCTGGGTCACTGGGTAGTCGATTGTCGAATGGGTAATGCATCGGACTGCTGTGCTGAGGAAACAGGGTTCGAAACCAATGTTACACCTTACGGTAATATCAAGCTGTAGTTTATTATAGGATGTTCAATATAGAAATCTAGGTGACTAGAAAAAAAGAAAAGGTGAAGCCAGTTCCACGCAGTGAAATCTGTCAAAATAGCGAAGCTGGCGGTAATTTTCTCAGGTTTGAACTCGTGTTTAGCGCGATGTTCACGAAAGTCTTTTGTCTCGTCGTTTTGTTAGATTCGAGCTTCGGTTCCGGATTGCGCACACTCTTTAGTTAACTGCGTGAGGTTGTGATGAAACCACAGTCTATTACACACCTTGCAGCTGTGGCCGCACTCACAGTCGAGGAATTCTCTTCTGAACTGTCCATCGGCACCCTGCGTGGGAGGAATCTCTCTGCGTCTACTTCTCTGCTAGGCCTCCTACTCTCGAAATTAGGGGTTAGCTTGCGTCTGCTGGAGCTTGGCTTGGGTTGCCTTCTCCTGAAAGTGGGAGCTGGCTTGCCTCCGCCGGCGCTTTGCTTGCGCTTCTTGCTCTCGAAGCTCGGGATTTGCAAGAAGTCGGCGCTGCCGCTCGCGCCGAACGGTATCCATGGGCCGAATGGACGCGCAACGGCGAAATACCTGCTCGTATACCTCTCCCCTCCCCCCTCCTATGGCCTATCCCCCACAGTGGTCTTGTGCCATAAATTGCCCTCCCTGCGTGACACCTGACGCCGGACGGCGAAGGCTCAACTGGGAACAGCACCGTCGTTAAAAGCGGTTTTGGGCCGGATACGTCAGTGCCTCCAATCAGCGCTCAAAGCTGTGTCTCAGGGCGGTGCGACGCTCAAATGAAAGCTTGTGTCCATATTTGCAGCGCATAATTGCAGACAAACACTCAAAGAAACAGACGAATTACACGTGCCCTCTATTTCATTTCTTTCTATTATAGTCCTCCTGTGCATCTTCCCACGCGCACGCTATGTTCGGTCTCTCCCTCTTTTCCTCCTTGTACTCCTCCTTTCTCTAACCGCCTGTGTAGGCTATACCAATGCGGACGCTTTCCTGGTTAACTTCTCTGCCTTTCCTCTCCCTGCTTTCTCTCGCTCTCTTTCTGTACGCGTCTTCTTCAGTGTTACGCCGCAAATACGAACGCTCACTCCCAGTAGCCAATGTCTTACGCTATTGACAGACTCCCATGAAAACTTTCGTTCTCGCTTCCTTCTCTGCTGCCGCGGCAGTCTGCGAACTGCGAAAGAACGGCGTGGTTGCCCTGCTGGTGTCGAACGAGTGCGCTCGAACGGCAATGCTGGCCCGGAAAGCGCGCCAAGCGCGCCTGCCGTTCCTGGCCGTTCTCAACCGCGGCTGCAGCCGACAGTGGGTGCTCCGGGAGGCCTACGGCAACGAAACCACGGCGGGGGACCAACGGGGAGCCGATCCCGGAGAGCCCGAAGAGCCCGCAGGAACCCTGCTGGTGCCCTATTTCGAAGAGTTCGACGTCCGCGTCGTGCTGGCCAGGATGGCGGCAATGCGCGTGAACCGGGTGCTCGTTGTCTACGACGACGCGTTCGGTACGTGCACGTTGTTACCAGTACAGTTCATCGCATCAAGTTTACACGGCATATGGTTAATGGTATGCCTGTTTCATTAAACATTAACAGCAACGAAATTTCAATATGGCTAAATTAGATATGGAGGAGTATATCGTATATATTTCTGAAGCAATCTTGGCAGAACTTTCACAGCTGGTAATTGTCTAATTTTCTTATTAGCCGCCTTTTAACAGAGCCTAATCAGACGACGCGCGCACCTAGTGGTGGGCGTATATGACGTGATGCGTTTAGAAGCGGCTGGCGTTAAATATATGTTGTGACATAAAGGGTTAGGGGCACAACAGACACGCCGAGCCGCCTCACTCGATAAGGTCTGTCTTTCGAGAAGACGCTGCTTTAGTGCGCGTCGTGGTCGAAATCTTCGATCCCGTTCCTGAGTGGCTTTCGCATCTGGACGCTTGTCTTTGTTTGCCCCATTTTTCAACTTTCACTGGACTGTGTAACATGCGAGCATTTGTTTTTGTTTTTTTCGTGTGTATGTCTAAATGGTATAAATGTAATGTGAATAATGTTCGCTCGACGGTACTGAAATTCCAGCGATGGTGTTGCGTTAGGATATCTCATTGCGACATTGCGTGTTCCGGGTTCAACTTTGCGTTGTAGCTTTTCTTTCTCTCTCTCTCTCTCTGTCTCTCTCTCTGTGCGTGCGTGCGTGCGTGCGTGCGCGCGCGCGCGCGCGCGTGTGTGTGTGTGTGTGTGTGTGTGTGTGTGTGTGTGTGTGTGTGTGTGTGTGTGTGTGTGTGTGTGTGTGTGTGTGTGTGTGTGTGTGTGTGTGTGTGTGTGTGTGTGTGTGTGTGTGTGTGTGTGTGTGTGTGTGTGTGTGTGTGTGTGTGTGTGTGTGTGTGTGTGTGTGTGTGTGTGTGTGTGTGTGTGTGTGTGTGTGTGTGTGTGTGTGTGTGTGTGTGTGTGTGTGTGTGTGTGTGTGTGTGTGTGTGTGTGTGTGTGTGTGTGTGTGTGTGTGTGTGTGTGTGTGTGTGTGTGTGTGTGTGTGTGTGTGTGTGTGTGTGTGTGTGTGTGTGTGTGTGTGTGTGTGTGTGTGTGTGTGTGTGTGTGTGTGTGTGTGTGTGTGTGTGTGTGTGTGTGTGTGTGTGTGTGTGTGTGTGTGTGTGTGTGTGTGTGTGTGTGTGTGTGTGTGTGTGTGTGTGTGTGTGTGTGTGTGTGTGTGTGTGTGTGTGTGTGTGTGTGTGTGTGTGTGTGTGTGTGTGTGTGTGTGTGTGTGTGTGTGTGTGTGTGTGTGTGTGTGTGTGTGTGTGTGTGTGTGTGTGTGTGTGTGTGTGTGTGTGTGTGTGTGTGTGTGTGTGTGTGTGTGTGTGTGTGTGTGTGTGTGTGTGTGTGTGTGTGTGTGTGTGTGTGTGTGTGTGTGTGTGTGTGTGTGTGTGTGTGTGTGTGTGTGTGTGTGTGTGTGTGTGTGTGTGTTCTTTTGCGGCGGTTTTGTTTTTACCTGGCAAAACCCACTTCGCCACTTACACCTGATAATGGGAAATAACAGCAAGCAGCGCGTCCTCACTGCCCACTAGACAGCCACATCTACTACACTGTCAGTTTGTGCGCACAGTACGTTTATTACGCTGTTTTTACGCTACGCTTATTCCATTGTTTTCTTAACTTGTCAAATGTAAAGGACGAAAAGCGTTTTCTACACATCAGACAGAATGCCACAGACAAAAAAAGACAGAAACGAAATAAATAAATATTGCACTGCACTGGCATCAAATCCAGGTACTCAGCGTATCAATCGGATATTTTACCACAGCGCTAGCAAAACAGCCGACTTGCGGAGATTTCTGTACTTGTAATATTAATCACTGATTGCAAGCTCTCCAGGTTTCTGCCACATGCTCTTTGTTGATTCCGGCATTTTCGATGGTCAGTTGACACTGCACTGATTGCCATCAGAGTGAGCTGCTTCGTAGATTGTTCCTCACGCCTGCGGAGAGCTCCACCTATATAACAATAACTACTTTAAGATGATGAAACAGCGCGATGGTATAAATGTGGATGGACACGACCGAAAAAGCATTTGCAGAACCAAGACATATAAGACGCTGCAACTGGCGCTACCAACTTTCAAGTTCAACATTAGTGGCCCGCACAGCGGTAAGGTTAAGGCAGTCTCACGAAGAAGCGTCAAGAAAAAAAAAAGCAGCTTGTGGCCGACGAAGCAAACGGCACGACGAGGGTCACTCACGCCCACGCGGACGAAAACTGAAGGTTACTTCAAGAGCGGTGAGGGGAGCTAACTGCTCGGAGAAGAGCTGCGCTTCTCTGCATCTGTTAGCCGACGTTCCTGTTAACTTGTGGACAGCAGTTTCGACTTTGACATCTTCGTAATTGCGAAATGCTGCAGCACGGACGCATTCCCACCAATCGCTTGAGGGGATCGGTAGCGGAACTTAATTGTGTGACTCTGCAAGGGGCACACGTTGTCATAATATCGCCTCTCCCCCCTTCCCCGTCGAGGGCCACCAAATAAAATGCTTTCTTTTTTGTGTGAAAGCACCCGCCGTGATATCGTATACTGGCTTCGTCGTTGCGCTGCTAAGCGGGAAGGCACGTGATTAAATCACGGCCGCGGCAGCCGCGCATTTCGGGTGGGGGCGAAAAGCAATTGGGTGCGCGTTAAAAAGCCCCACGTGGTCAAAATTATTCCGGAATCCCCTACTACGGCGCGTCTCACAATCTTATTTTTGTTTCGGCACGTATAGAAACCCAGAATTTAAACTTCTGTGAAAGAGCGTTATGAATGTTATGGAATGTGATGCGGCAGTGGGTGCAGTGACGATGCGTGAGCACGCCGATCGGCGCCTGGCCGCACCCGTTTAGGCACGCTGCACCGCAAAACACCCTGAATGAGCGTTGACGCGAGGGGAGCACGTATTTTCATCCCTTCAGCGTATTTATTTATGGCCGACGTACCTCAACGGTGAATCGTGCCAAATTCAACAAGATAGATTCGACATGCTTCCATAAATAAAAGCGACAGATCCGTCTAACGTAACTGCCTTCTAACGTCTAACGTAAGCGTCTAACGTATCCGTCTGACGTTATGTAAGACCTTTCGACACAGTGGGGGAAAAAAAGAAACACTCTCTAGTACTTCGTTTTCACTACGGTGATGTTAGTACATGTTTTCAGCCACGTATGGCATGGAGATGTTCAAGGAGCAGGCGGAGGGTCTCAACCTCACGATGGCGTTCGTGCCGCTGGAAGCGAACCGAACGCATGTCAACGAGGCTATCAGCCAGACACTGCGGCGTCTGGCGCGAAGAAACAGCTTCTACACATCGTTCGTCATGCTCGTGTTCGCCAACTTCACAGTCGCCGAGCGACTAGAAGCTGAGGTAAGGAGCACGCATGCGTAACATCGAGCGTTACATAGGAGGACCGAGCTACAAGCACTTCATTATTATCTTTTTGTTTCAGTCTATTTTTTTATATTCCGTAACTTTTAGTCGTAGTTGTTTTACATTTTTACGTTTCTTGTTTTTTGTTTTCTGCGCACCAGCAGACAAACATCGGTGTTGTTGTTGGGCACATTAAATAAATTATTGATTGATTAAGTGATTGATTATTATTATTAATATTAATTATTATTATTATTATTAGTAGTAGTAGTAGTAGTAGTAGTAGTAGTAGTAGTAGTAGTAGTAGTAGTAGTAGTAGTGGTGGTGGTGGTGGTGGTTGGCTTCGGACCCCTCTTTAAGTGTATCTGAAGCTTTTTGTAGAAAGCATGGAGGAAAAAAGAGACGCAAACCGTACCGCGTCGCAAAGAAATGATATTTTAAAACTGTTTATTTCCAGTCTTTTCAAAGTCCACTACCTTTCAAATCCGCTATGGCAGACCCGTCTATCGTTGTGCCGGCGACATTATGCGATCGTGTCTTGCAGCTGATCACGCATGTCGGAATCAACCCGAACATGCGGCTGCTGCTTTTTTACAACGGCTGGGACAAGAGTCTGGGACGCTGGTACTACCAGCACGAGGTCCGGTACCCGTACGAGAAGCTGATATACGTCATCACCCGAGCGTACATCAATGAAACCAGGAACATCATGAAGACGGCCAGTGCCAGCTGGGGCTCCCACGACCACGTGGTAAGACACCATGAAAGGAAGTTCCAGCTGCAGTATAGCCAGTGCATGACTCTGTGTTAAGGATGCTAGCGCTTATAACTGCCGACCAGTTATGTTCAACGGCTCATTTCTGACCATGCGGGCATTACATTCATGTTTTTTTTTTCTTGCTGCGTTTTGGTTGCCATACTGCATATTACAGTTAAATAAATGCATGCAGTCGTTTTTTGTAAATCAGGTGCATAAGTGACCTGTGGAACTTATCGGCGGTAACAAACCTTTCGTTGTCTGTGAGCTATAGTCTGTCAGTGTCCCGTCGCCTCTACAAGCATTTCATCCCGTGTGGATGCCGTTCCTGGGAAAAGCCACAGTACGGAAGGCGAGCATCTACTGCAGCTGCCGGGGGGGCACATGTGACTTTGGGCGCTTCAGAGTTTTCAAGTGCCGCATTTTTCGTTAAAATCAGTAGAGCTAAGTCACACAGACACTAATAGCCTTGGGAACATACGACTACTGGCTGGCCTCGCTTTTGAAATCGCGTGTAGTGAAATGCCTGAAGAATAAGGCAATCCAACGGGTTAATTTTTTTTTAGTCACAACGATACGAAGAAACCAAGGAAACCAAGAAACCAGAGAAAGCACACATAAAATTCTTTTTTTCTTTAATTGTTTCATTGAAATGTGGATCCCGTTGCAGTCTTTGACTTTGGGACCCTCGTCTGTATATTGTATCGTACCAATGCATTGTATTTAAACAATAATAAACTGAAACTGATACTAAAACTGAAACTGAATGTAGAAACAATTAGGTAGATGAAAATGAAAGAGGACGAAAAGATAAATTGCAGCAGTACGTGGGAGCCACCCACCACCCTCCGCATTAGACGTGCTGTGCTTTACTAATTAGTTGCTACGTTGGCGATTATATTCCCGTCCAGTTGCTTGGATATATTTGTGTATGCCTGCAAGATTGGGAGTGCTATCCAGTGCTGCTCGCGGTCATGGGGCTGTGGCTGTCAAAACAACGTCCTTGTATACCTACATGCGTCACGCAGTACGACTAACTGTACGATTAATTAACTTAACGATCAATTCTCCGTGAGAAGAGAGGAAACCTTGGCCATCGATCTTATCCGATTCTTCTCTCTTTCCTGCGCAGTTCACCTTGCCAGATATTACCACCCTGGTGTTCGTACACTACGTCATCGAGTACATGTCTCGCAGCGCGCATAAGCTGCCAGACTCGACTGCGTGTGGAACTCCCATGGACGACGTCCTCGAACGCATGCAGCGGAATCTTACAGTGAGAGCCGCAAACAA
Source organism: Dermacentor andersoni (assembly GCF_023375885.2). Lineage (NCBI taxonomy): Eukaryota > Metazoa > Arthropoda > Arachnida > Ixodida > Ixodidae > Dermacentor > Dermacentor andersoni. The sequence goes on along the minus strand of NC_092819.1, from coordinate 92,599,180 downwards.
AGCTTGTGTCGCTCCACGTTCTCTACGCAGCAAGCAACGCAACGAAGGCTAGAGAGACCTCTCTCACTGCCTGCATCCGCGACCAAAAAATAGTGCGCCACGCATGAAAGGAAAACATTGGGTACGCGTCGTGTAAATCAAAGTAACATAAACTTATGTCTCGATATATGACGCACTTATTGCGTGGAAGGCGTCGGAGATCAGGACCTATTTGTCACCACCAAAACAGCGGAGTGATACGGCGGCCACGGCGTACCGCTTGCGCTCGCGATCAAAGCATAGTGCAGGTCACATACTGGGAGCACATAGGTGCTCAAATAATACGTCGTTGGGCGCAAAAACGCATGCGAGTTGTAATTGTAGAACGTGAGGAAGTCATTCCGTAGGAAGGCGTCGCATACGAAGAATTCACACTACGAAACACGCTGCGTAAGATTGACCGCAACTTTCGCAACGTTGCTATAGCGTAAACACGCACGTCAAGGAATTTTCGACTTTGCCCCTTACACAATTCGTTGGACTCACCGCAATACACTAGTGTAACTCAATGGTCAGTTGTTTAAAAATATATATATATTTCAAAACGTCTGCAAAATTTGAACAGGTTTTTTTTTAGCAACGTCCAGAGGGTAATTCCTTCTGATGCCATACGTATTTACGGTACTTAATCGGCAATTAGAGCGGCCTTATAGCACTGTCTTGGTCAGGAACAAAACACAAGCGACAGCTTTTGTTGATCAATACTTCATCCATTCATGTTGCAAAGCTCACTAAACTCTGTGCGTGAATCTATATGCGTTACGTTATTTGTTTGACTTGACTTCTTATTCTTGATAACCTATGTCACCTTGCTTGTGTCTTTTCGCTTCCTCGTCTCGTACTCGACATGTCTTGACTTGTGGGTTTTCTCTCCTGCCACAATTTACGGCTGCATTGCGGATTGTTGCCGTTGTGCTTTGAGCTCTCCTGTAATTTAATATCTTTTTGTCTGTAAAGCTTCTTTGTAATTTAACAGCCGCCTTCGGTAATTATTCTTTATCAGTTTGCATAAATGACTAAAACTTCTTCTTCCGTACCACCCGACAGCCTAAAGAGTACTTTGGGTATAGCAGCTCTGTAATCTACTTATTTTTTTTTCCTTGAAGACGCTAGTTGCTGCCTGTAGTGCATTCTAATATTTGATGCGTCCGTATCGACCTATACCCTCGTTCCTTTTCCTGGACGAAAGTCAACCACAGTTGCGCCGTATACATGCCGACCTTCAACTGCGACCTGCTCCTCTTTATTTCAGGAAGAGGTCAAGCGTCTTGCGATACACAGCAGTGCGGCCAGATATCGGACATTTTTTCTGGCGCCCGTTACTTCCAAGGAGTACCGGCTCAAACTCATGGAGAACTGGAGCCTAAACAACGCCACCCTGGAGCGCACGCCTCTCCTCAGCGAAGTGGACGCTTACCTAAGAAACCGGACACTCAACTTCGTTGTTTTAGAGGTCGGGCCCCTTGGAAACCTCTCTTCGCATGCTTTTAATGTTTAGAGTCGGTGCCAAATTTTGCAGAGCGATGGACCTGAGGAAAGAGTGAACAATTCAGCATGAGGCACACTGCTTGGCATTCAGCTTTAGAGGCCGTGCAAAACTACATGTGTTTATTATTATTATTATTATTATTATTATTATTATTATTATTATTATTATTATTATTATTATTATTATTATTATTATTATTATTATTATTATTATTATCATTATCATCATTATTATTTGGCGCTTAGGAAATGTCGCCTTTAGTTGGCGCCGGCTACCCTTTTCTCATAGAGGCATCAAAAAGGAATCACTTCAACGCACTAAATCTAAAAGTCAACTCCAAACCACAGTGACATAAAGTCCATTCACATAAGTACACTAAAGCCACACTGACACTGAAGGACAACACGGGTTTTACTATATCTACGTTAAACACTGGTCGGAAATTCAATAATTCCTTAGATCCTGCGATCCCTTAACTTTTGACTCTATCTGTACATATACAGGGTGTTTCACTTAACCTGAGCGAAGCATTAAGAATGTGCAAATGCGACGACGCTGGACAGAACCAAGGTAATATTGTTTGCCACCGCTTGGATATGACATGACATGACAAGAACTTTATTTGAGTCCTGAGGGACTGAGATCTTGGGGAGCCAAAGCCGAAGGCTCCCGAAGATCAAGTCGGTGGCTCCGCCCACGATGGGACCGGGAGACGAAGTCCCGCCGCAATGTCGTGGGCCCTCTGGACAGCCTGGAGTTCAATGTGGAGATTGCTGCTCTTGAGAGATTCCTGCCATTGTTCTTTCGTGATGGGTGGACAGGCGTTAAGGGCTGGGCATAGCCAGAGCATGTGTTCAAAAGAGCATGACTCATGACCACATTTGGGGCACGACTGTGAGTGGTCAGGATCTATCCTGTTAAGAGACCGAGGAGTGAGTTAAGAGACCGAGGAGTGAGATACGAATGGGCTTGCAGAAATCTTAGTGTGCTAGCCTGAGGTTTGTTCAATTTGGGGTGAGGAGGTGGAAATGTCCTCCTGCCCAGTCAATAATGGGAAACAATTTCGTGGAAAGTAAACAATGGATCTTTGTGGATGTTGACCTCGTTACAAGCCTGGCTACACGCGACAGCGCGGTACGTGAAATCGCGCGCTCTCCGATGGGCCTGCTCGTTAGGATTACATCCAAGCGGGTTAATTGAGCTATATAGATGGGCTGGGAATTACGAGGTGTGGTATCCTCCTTCGCTGCTCTCTCTAGTTCTTTGAAGTGCTTTGGTCACAATACTGTTCGCCTGTTCAGACACGAGGGCGGACGAGAAGGATCTAACCGTCGTGCGGGAGTGCCAGAAGACGATAGCGGGAACTTTTGAGCTGTGAAAAGCCAGAGCGACCACCGCTTCTCCGCCACATGGGCGAACTTCGTACAAACAGAGGCTGCATTGACCAGGTTGCCCCCCGCGTCTACCACCGAGACAGCGAACTTATCCCCGCTGTCATATCTGGCAGCATCGACAAAAAGGGCATCTAGTTTCTGCTGATTGATCTTTTTAAGGATGGACTTGGCTCTCGCGAATCTTCTACCCTCGTTATGCACTGGGTGGATGTTTCGCGAGACGGGGTCAACCATCATGCGAGTTTTGGTTTCCCGGTTGAAGCTAATTTTGGTCGCCGGTTCATGTCTGGGTTGGATTCCCACTTCTTCTAAAATCTTGATCCCTGGTTTAGTGGATGAAAGTCTCATTATTTGAGTCGCTGTGTGAGCTTCTATTGGCTCATCGATGGTGTTATGGAGCCCTAGCTCCAGCAGCTTCTCAGTGCTTGTGGACTGCGGAAGGCTGAGCACGCGCTTGAGGCCGGTTCTGATTAGGGAGTCGAGCTTGACCTTTTCCGCTTTACCCCAATTAAGGTACGGCGCTATGTAGATAACATGACTCAGGAAGAATGCCTGATAAGCTCAGAGCAAATTGTCCTCTTTGAGACCGCCTATTCGATTTGAAACGCGGGCTACAAATCTTAGGACATTACTAGCCTGTCCAGTGAGCCTGTTGAGGGCCGTCGATTTACAGCCTCTGGCATCAATGAGGAGACCTAGAATATTGACCGAGTTTATCCTCGGTATGGGATGCGCATTCTTAGCTCGAATTCCGCATAATTACATAATCCGTTTTATTAATCGATCAACTTCTCCATTATTATAATTAAATAAAAAGTGTCAATGAGAAAATTGTAGAGCAACATGAAAAACTCCTGGTACAGCTTTCTGTTGCTCAGTACGTGCTACATAACAGTGTTTTTCCGAGCGTGACAGAAGACCGAGAATGCACGCAAACTGCCTCGAGTGGCCAGTCGCTCTGCAATCTGTAAGATAGAGGGCCGGGGGGAGCCGGCTTGCAAATGCGGGTCATTGCGTAGAGAGGGCGAGGGGACCGCGATGAGACGGGAGAGAGAGGGCACCGGAGTACATGGCTTTACGTTGCGCATGCGTTGCGCCACCTGGCAACCGCGTGGACGGTCGCATCTGCGCCTCCAAGGGGACGTCGGGTATCCCAAACAAATGGCGCAGAAAGCCAGCTTGCCTCTTCCAACTTCTATAATGCCGGTTGCGATCAAAAGTGAGTTGCGTTCTTCGCCAACATGCCACTTGAAACGACACCCGACAGAGCAGCAGAAAGTGGCGCAATAGAAGCGTCACGCCGAGCAAGCACAACTTCGATATGCTGCGAAACGAAAACGCTGCGATATGCTGTCAATCCTACTTCAGCGCCGAAAACACCCAAGGGACCACCACGAAACCATGCGATTAACCGTTATATTGCACGTATCAGTTTCGTTTACAAGACATTGCATTTCCTGGATAAAGCGTTCTGTTTCACTTTGCACTCACGTTGCATAAGCCCCGTGCTTCGGCACTCCTTATGCCTTTACAGAAAGCTTCGTTGTATATAGATTCTAGAAAGGCCAGTCGGATCTGCTGCATTTCTTAAGCATGAAATGCTTTTAGCTCCCGTTGTCGGCGACCTTCATGTGACCTTGAGCCAAAAGCCAGAGCCGTTATCCGGGCACTCAAACGAGAAAATCCGGACAAGTTGCCATTGTCTAATAGGAATAGGACTTGGCACCCGGAAGTGCCGCTACCAGAGCATACATGTTGACAAGGAAATTTGTTCACCCGTAGGCATGCTTACAAGTGTGGCATGAACGTAAAGTACAATATAAGGTATAGCACATGTAATACATCATATTTGATGTAAACAAAACAGATTAGCACATGAAATAATAAATGGTGTTTGCTTGACATTGGCTTTGCCACACACAACAACAACAAGAAAACATCATTACAGCGTCCAAGCAAAAGCATTATTGTCAGTCTCGAATTTAAGATTTTAAGAATTTAAGCACATACAAATACAAAGTCTCAACTCAGGCACACAGAATTGAGCATTATTCTGGCTGTAGAAAGACTTTGCCTCGGGAGACGGTTAAGTACCGCGTAGACCAGCGGCGAAGAGACTCGGCTTCACCGAGTTTGAATAGCTGTTCTTCAAGATGACCCCATACTATCAACCGCAGTTTTCGCATCCTGGGGTACATTGCTCTATTTGACTGTCGAGATCGTTTTGCATTGTTGCGGAAGCACCACAGAACGTAGCTAGCGCTGTAGTAGACGAGATTCGCAAACCGATCTCGGCGCTGTGGTGGCCGCACGATCAATATTCCAAACATTCTTGCAACTAGCTTCCAGAAGGTGCGTGCTACAACGCACTCCTTTACTACATGCGCGTTAGTAAAGAAAAAAGAAAACGGAAGAACAGCGCATTTTTACTGCAAGTTTGACGGTGTAATCTTAAAACTGGGGCTAGTTTCAATATTCGTTCCAGGTGGATGTGCCTTGTAAAACCGTTGTCTTCAATTCATGTATTCTTACATGTGCGCTAAAGTAATTAGATGCACTAGTGAAATTTTGTTAATAAATCAAAGAGGCACTTGAATTCTGGTATGAGTAACGTCAACTTCTTTTAGTATAATCCAGCTCAATAAGTAGATTTTTGTTATATGCCAAATGTGATTTGCAAAAATTCGTTTAACGTTAAAATAAAACACCCTGTATATATTTATTTTCTAGGTCTTGGGCAGTGGCGGGTTGAAACACACTGTGGTTTGCCGGTAAATACGTATTAGATATCTACATACGTACTTTATTCTTGTTCAAAATGATTTTCATTAAATGCTTTTTAGGAAACTGGTCAAAGTCAAAGCTCACAAAAGCATCCCCATAAGATGCTCAGATACAGACCGTTAAGACGATGTTCATCACTTGTCTTTTAATCTTCAAAACCTTTTCACCTTCTTTCTGATTACACTAAAAGCTGCGCAGGCATGATTTCGCACCTATCGATGTTTCATTAATTTTCGCGGCTGGAACTAAACTATTAGAAAAACATTAACGACAGTGTGCCGACGAAACAAGACATCGTTAACGATTCGATTTCGAGAATTAGGCTCCCTGACGATATCAAATTAAATTCAATGCCTGCTGAAAAGGCTATGCCACCACGAAGCGCACAGCAGTTAATTCTGCTCTCGGCGGACGCGTTATATTTAATTATGGAGCGTCAAGACGAGGCCAGACCCAATAGCATAAGATACCCAAACCCCGTTGCATCCCCAGGACTCAAGATAATTACGGGTGGCAAAGGTCCTTAGACCGTGGACACTTGCGCTGCAAGCGCAGAAATCTGCACGTGCGTTGCTACAATGGCTGAATTCAAAAAGCCTCGATGATCGTCTGTTATCGCTGTGTGACCTCAGGATTGAACTCTTTCTTTCCTCCTTTCTTTATTTTCTTCTTTCCTTCGTTCATCTATCTCCTTTTTTTTTCTTTTCATTCCTTAGCACTTTTCCTTTTGCGTATATATGGTTACGAATCGGACACTTTTCTGCTCAAAATCCCTGCCTTTCCTTTCCTTCTCTCTTTAACTCTTTCTTTTCACGGCTCGCCGCAGTAGCTTAGTGGCTACGGTGTTGCGCTGCTGAGCTCGAAGTCGCATGTTCGATCCCGGCCGCGGCGGCCACGTTTCGATGGGAGCGAAATGCAAAAGCAATCGTGTACCGTACATTGGGTGGACGTTAAAGAACCTCAGCGGGTCGAAATTATTCCCGAACCCCCGACTGGCAGCGTGCCTCAATATCAGATCGTTGTTTATCAGAACATAAAACCCAAGAATTCATTTCTTCTTTCTTTCTCTCTCTTCGTGGCACTTTGAGAAATCATGATGTTGGTGTAACTCTAACACAACACTCCTCTTTTCGCAGCTGCCGCCCTATTCCATTTACAATAAAGGACCAAGCAATTCGATCATCCTCAGTGGCACATTCCTTAGACTTGTGGACTACATGCAAGAAATATACGGATTCAAGTAAGTGATCGTGCTTTACACGGAATATATGCATTGCCACAGCTCACAGCTCAGGCGCGCCGCACGTCGCCTCAGCGACAGCGCACGAATACGAAACCATTACCGCTACCACCTTGCTTCTGTGCCATAAGCTGTCGGAAATGCAACTGGGCTTTCGCTAACGCACTGTGTTCCGATCATGCCGGATTGAATCATGCGGATTGAAGACGTGTGCACTAGCTGGCTGTAAAAATAGTGACTGGCATATTAAGGAATGGAATGAATCCGTGTAGCCAAGTTCACGGACCGTTGCTGCAACTGTCCGTACGTGTTAGCGGCACTTCGAGATGTACGGCTTTCTTCGAGGAGACAGAAATTTGCTCATCATCCAGCGTTGTATCGCTAACCTTCAAAGAAAGTGCTTCAGCCCCGGAACGTCAGCAAGAGTGAGTACCGCTCGTTAAACAATGACAAAGGGAGTAGAGCCGCTTGCTGTCACAGTACGTTTCGCGCACAGTATCTACACACGTCTACCCCAACTGGCACGGAATAGTACACCATTCTATCGCCAACGTGTCAATAAGTGAATGGGTGCACTCTTGAATATATGCGCACCATACGCACAATAAATGACGGACTACACCGATAGCGAATGAATAGTTGAAGCTGGATCTTTCATGACAGTCCACAAGAGTAAGCGAGTTACTAGTGATAATAAATCTTTGGTACAAGGTATTACAATGTACAAAACGGCTACATGTTAGGCTTTGCGCGCAGCATGAAGATAGCTATCGGAACTGAGCGCACCCGCGAGCGATTAGGCAGAAATAGTCAGATAGCTGACCGCACCGAGGAAATTTACGGATTCGGAAATGTGACAAACCGCTGCTACAAAATATTTGCCAAATAAAGAATGAAAAGAAAAACGCACTAATCCGGATTCAGTTCATGAGCGTAAAGGTTGGATAGTTTGGAATACATATTTAGCCTCGCGTTTAAAACAAGTACCATACACGGTGCTCGGGCCATTTGGACATAGCTTAATCAGCTTCAAAAGCGCTTTTCCATGTTGTCTGAAGCTGTGGCCAAAGCTTGGTGTCGTCCACCCAGTCGCCGTCCATGATATCTCCCGAAACAGATTTGCTAAGCCGCACCGGCGTCATATACACACCCATTGTAAGCACGGAGGCAACGGAAGCAGTTCAGGCAAGCAATGGACGCGTCACCACGTGAACAAACATGGCAGCGCCCACAGGATTGCCGTGAAAGGAGTCAATATACTACGCCTACAGGAGTAGCGCAGATAGGGCCTAGCACGCTTCTTCTGTGCTGTACCAAGGCATAGATCGGCCAAACCAGCCGGTCTGTCAAAAGGGGGGGGGGGGGGGCACTCGGATTAGCTCACCACAAACCTGAAGCCACGTCACCCACAGAGACCAATCAGATCACACGGTTGTCCTCAACGAGCCGCAGCGAATGGCCTCGTGGCAGAACCCCGCGGCGGCCGCGGTATCTACGCTACACACAGCAGACGCAGATACATGCAACTGTGTGCACGACAGGGCTGGAGTTCTCGGTAGCGCCCACGTGCTCCAGTCTCACCGTGCAACGTGGCGCGGACCGGCTTTGTCCTGAACCAGCTTAATTGGCCGATGGATAGTAACCACATCCAAATTGCGCATTTTGAAGCATTGTTGATATTTCACTAGGAAGCCATGTCTGCCAAGGGCCTAGACAGGAGCTGCCAGGAGCGGCCAGGAGTGTGCACGTACTGGAGCGTACGTGCGGTACCCCCTTAAGTTTCGCGTGCTTCGAGTCTAGTTGAGTGTTCAAAACTAATCGAAATTAGCGAGACCCGATGGCCACGCGACACCGATAAGCAGTGCGGCCAAAGCTTCGCTCCTGCGCGGGCGGGCGCGGCCGAGCGTGAGCAGACCGCACAGTCAGGTTCTTCCGGAAGAACGTAATTATTATCGAAAATGGAAACGTATGTTTTCGCTTACTTCAATCTGATTGGTAAACCGCGTCAATAAATATGCACAGTAACAGCAGCTAGGAGCGCACTCATCTAAACACGCCTCTTGATTGACGTGCACTATCGGCCAATGGCAGTGCTTTATGGGAATCTGCCCGCTGACGTCAAGGGGCAGACGCCGGCAACTCCGAAACGGGTGAGAAGAAGGCCTCTGTTGAAGAGAGAGAGCTTGAGAAGAGGGCGAATTCGCGCTTCGCTTGTTAGCCCCACGCGTCGAGCACGAGAGCAATACATGACTGAGTTGTTGAAAGCGGCGTGTGCGATCCACGAAATGTGTTTTGTTTTTTTTTTCACCGAGCTCGAAGGGTGGTTCAGGGCCCCTTCAAAAAACACGAAAATACCTGCTTCTCACGTTGAAAAACACCTGTCTGATCCAACGTAAAATCTTCCTGCGCAGTGTGACCTACCAGCTAATAGAAAATGCCACAAGCGTCGGGGTCAAATACGGAGAAGACTACAGTTGGAGCGGATCTTTAGGCAAGCTTAACGCGAGGGTGAGTCGACGACATCAATGTCTAGGCGCGAATTGTTCCTCTCATGGCGTGATGCTTACACTGTCCAATGAACGTCATTTTTGTGAGATAGCGTGTGTGTGTGAGATAACAACGTTGTGTCATTCATCGCCTTGCCATGCGTTCATATTCGCTCACATCTTTTTCTCATTTTTCTCCTCTCTGACAAGTTCATTCGGAAAAAGATCAGGTCGAACTTACTTAAATATAGAGTATTTCGATTTCTCTCAAGAAGGGTGTTTCATGTACAAGGTGGGCGACATGATTTTAACGTAAATCGAAGAACAAATAATAAAGTGTGTCAAGGTAGTCCAGCTGCGCAATTATTAAACGCCACGTGATCTACGGTTTCTCATTGTTCGTTCCCACAAATTTCTCACAAATGTTCTCCAGATTGCGGAATATCCTCTTAGCGTTGTCTAGAAGTTTACGTTAGTTCTTGAGGCGGTCGTTTGAGTTCTTTAAAAGTTTTCAAGGAGTACTAAGTGGTTCTTTTTAAGATCTCTAAACGTTTCCAGGAGTATGGTTCTGATTGCTGTACGCAATGCGCAGTAACCGAGTGAAGGGTAGTCATGGGATATGGAAATTCTTGTTTTTCCTCTTCTTCAGTACCAACTCAGGCATGCTAATTTCTTCGTTTATCCACTTCTCTACACGCACTTAGTACATTCTCTGTCTAGACAAATATTGTTTTACGTTGTAATATTACAGCCCCATATTTGTACACTCACTCAAAGTGGGTGTCATTCACATGAGTACAGCTCCCACCAAGTGTATGAAAGTCAGTGCTGCTTCTTTCCTTTACCTTCGTGCAACCGTGCAACATCATTTCGGCATAATATTTACGGATATCTTTCCAATCAAAATTCATAAGCACAACGCCAGCAACTGACATCGCTTCCGATGCGTAATGATCCTCATGGCGGCCTTCGACCTAGGAGACGGACTTCGTGGCGTTCATGGACATAACGGAGGAGCGTGTGCACTCTTTCTCCATGACCGACGGTATCATCAGCCACCCGATGGCCATGCTGGTTCAGACGCCCAAGATCCTGTCTCGCAAGCTGCTCTTCGTGCAGCCCTTCACGACGCAGGTAGAGTGAGTGAGTGAGTGAGTGAGTGAGTGAGTGAGTGAGTGAGTGAGTGAGTGAGTGAGTGAGTGAGTGAGTGAGTGAGTGAGTGAGTGAGTGAGTGAGTGAGTGAGTGAGTGAGTGAGTGAGTGAGTGAGTGAGTGAGTGAGTGAGTGAGTGAGTGAGTGAGTGAGTGAGTGAGTGAGTGAGTGAGTGAGTGAGTGAGTGAGTGAGTGAGTGAGTGAGTGAGTGAGTGAGTGAGTGAGTGAGTGAGTGAGTGAGTGAGTGAGTGAGTGAGTGAGTGAGTGAGTGAGTGAGTGAGTGAGTGAGTGAGCTGTCATGTGTACCTGTGCGTGCGAGGTTATCCCGTAGAAGCTGTTCTAAAGCCTTGAAATGTGCGCTGCGATTAACGTTTTGAATGGATCAGCTTGGAATTCAAGCATGTCCTTCTGTGCCTATCATAGCCTGGTATTCCTTACGGACCGTGAAGTCACATCACGTTGCCTGAAATTAGGCATCGATGCGCAGGTTTGGGTCCTCGTCCTGGTATCCCAGTTGTGAGCGTGGCCCTCTGGCTAGTTTACAACTGGTCCCCCGAAGAAGCTCCTCGACGCCAAAAAGGAAGGGGTTTGTCACAGCTCCACAACTGCGCCTGGTACACTTACGGAGCGCTCTTGCAGCAAGGTAAGTGGTCAACAGCGCTTCCTTTAGTTCCTGAAGAAGCCTAGACTCGCCCTTTCCTGTTTCGCACGTCTCTTACCGGCATACAGCTCGACAATACCGTACACCTAGAACTGATTAAGGAGAGTGGGCATAAAGCCTCGAGGGTTTATATACAAACAGCCCCTTCTTGCCCCGTGCTCGATAAAGAAACCTAAAACATAAATATAGGGTAACTCGATACTTTAGAACTACGTTTGCGCAATACGAAACAGAACGTTACTAACTGAAGCATAGTTATGTTCGCTTTCTTCCTGTCTCTATGTCTACGTGTTTTTTTTTCTTTATCTTTCTGTCTCCCTTTAACCCTTCCCCACTGCAGGGTGTGTACATATATACATATATATATATATATATATATATATATATATATATATATATATATATATATATATATATATATATATATAGTCATATCATGAGAAGCCAACACTGACACCAAGGACAACATAGGGGAAATTGCTTGTGCTTAATAAATGGAATGAAGAAAACATAATTTAATGAAAATTAAAGTGGATGCAAAAACAACTTGCTGCAGGTGGGAACCGAACCCACAAGCTTCGCATTTCGCGTGCGATGCTCTACCAATTGAGCTACCGCGGCGCTGTTTTCCCATCCACTTTCTTGGGTATTTATTTGTACTAGTAGAACCCTGTGAGTGTTAGCCAGCGCCACCACTCACACACCTTGGCAGTGGACGTGGAACGTCCTTGTTGCCGCAGGCGTCACGAGAACGTGATCTTTTTGGGTGAAGGCAAGTGGTCAATCAACCCACATATAAACCCACTCCCAGGGTTCTACTAGTACAAATAAATACCCAAGAAAGTGGATGGGAAGACAGCGCCGCGGTAGCTCAATTGGTAGAGCATCGCACGCGAAATGCGAAGGTTGTGGGTTCGGTTCCCACCTGTGGCAAGTTGTTTTTTCATCCACTTTAATTTCCATTAACTTATCGTTTCTTCATTCCCATTTATTAAGCACAAGCAATTTCCCCTATGTTGTCCTATGTTGTCCTTGGTGTCAGTGTTTGTTGGCTTCTCATGATATGACTAATAAAAATCGGGCCCCTCGGTTAACCCCCTTTCTTCTCGTTTATATATATATATATATATATATATATATATATATATATATATATATATCCATCGCAGTGTGGATGGTGACGACGACGCTAGACTTCGAAGCCGCTTCCCTTTTTTTGCGGCTCCACAGTGCTAGGCTACGGGGCGTTCGTGGAACGCACCAGCCGCCAGCGGCGATCACGGGTCCTGCTATATACATAATACCATAGCCGAAACTTAGATCTCTAAACGTTTCCTTGTATTAGGTAAAAACATAATAATAAATACAGAACGGAAATCTACGGTAACACCGAAAAGGACGTTTGGTGCAGCAAGGTGATCAGCGCTGCGGCTTGGGCGCGAGGGATATTGGGAAGGGGAAGTTGGACATTCGGGTACGTTTTCTTTAGCTATATTATGGCATACAGAACTGTGGAATGGCAGAGCGAGTGCCGAAACAATCTACCAATCAAGATAACTTAAGGGAATGCTATGCGACATTTCTTACATTATTTTTGTTTGTTTGTTTATGTGTTTGTGTTTTTGTTTATTTATTTGATTTACTAAATGAAGGTCCTAGGCCTTGAAAGTACTAGAAAATAAATTGGCTTGCACTCCTCAGAACGAGCGCCCTAAGAAACTTCCAATAACAGTGTTATACGAACCAGTTCCGGTTTCGGTTTCAAAGGGTCGTATGCGTCATGATGTCATGATACAGGAGGCGGTCACGTGAGAACAGCACGACATGGCCGCGTCCTGGCACTCGCTACGCCTCGCTGTTATGCTGCTGCATCAGGCCGCTGAATGAGTAGCAGCAAAGCGCACGACCGAGTGAGCCGGAGCGAGCGCCGAAACGTCGCCGCGTCGTACTCCCACATGACCACCTTCTATGCCATGTCGTCATGACACGTACACCTCTTGTATCCAGGGCGTGCAATTATAAAAAAAAAATGAAAGCTCGGAAATCTCTCCTTTAATGGTTGCCTCCCAGTGTCCTTTTAAGGTCTCCATATTGCAGCACGCGACATGCATTGCAGGCGCAGTGCACCTTCCGGTGGGCACCTCTTCCCGCCTGGTGGTGGGCACCTGGTGGATCTACGTGGTGATCGTCATGGCCTACTACAGCAGCAACCTGATCGCCTTCCTGACGGTGCCGGAACCCCAGTGGCTCGTGTCGTCCTTCCGGGACGCCGTGAGGAGGGAAGACATACACATCTACATCCCTTACGGCACGGGTCCCCACCAAGAGATACTGGTACATCAAAACCTGAGCTGCGCAGGGCATTTTGTTTAAAATGCCGGACAGGAAATAGATAAAATGCGAGATGAAAGGCCGCAACGGAAAGGTTAACCAGAGTAGCTTTCCGGTTGGCTTACTGGAGGGAAGGGCAATGGGTAGAAAATGTAAGGAGAAAGTACACGAAGACATAAAAATAATCTTTCATAAGAAGTTAAATAGACCGCAGGCATTGACCCTCACATTATTGCAAACAGACTCGTATCCCAGCCCGGCTTTATTCCACAAGCTTTATCCCGACACCTATGCCACTAGTTCTTGCAGGCACTGCAATGACTTTGCGAACCTAGACCATATGTTCTGGCGTTGCCCCTCGTTACGAGGCACAGAACAAATCAATGACAAGTGGCTCTCCGCTATCAAGAGCCCCGATGCCGGGGCGCAAGTATGTCCACAGGCGGTCAACCATGGCCTGGCTGTCCCAACATGGGAGCGACCCGCAGCGTGCTGAGTCGCGTACCTCAGGACCTTCATTAAAGTTTTGCATCCATCCATCCAACCACCTTCACGAGCGCAATGAAGGCTTTTGACAGCGATTACAATATTTCAGACATTCAGGATGCTGTGAGAAAGCAAAATAATTATTTTAGAGCAACTCAGGATGGCGTCGGCTGTGATCAGGGTCCAAGAATTCTGTTTTCTGTAAGGGCACGGTGGTCAAGTCTGTCGGACGTAGTGCCGAGCGCTGTTATTTGTGCACTGAATTGAGAGAATTCACAGAAAAGGTTCAAATAATGTCCTTCCACCAAGAAACGTCACGCTCAGAACTGCTGGCCATTAAGATTAGGATGCTGTAGGCTTATGTGAATGCCAGTCCAGGCTACAGAGGACATGTCGATTGGTTGCGCTGCCGAGCACGAATATCCTATAAACAACGGAGTTCTTGGGGCTCCTTCATTTGGAAGTAGCTACTTGTGAGATGTGTGAATCAACATTCGAGAGTTCTAGTATATTTCCACATTCAGTACGCCTGCTACAGTACACTGCATTAATGGACACGTGGTAACAGGCTATTGAGTAATGGAAAGAGTTGCTCAAGCGAAGTACTTGCCTGCCAGTGGAGTACAATGTGAACCCACCTGCCAGGATAACCACGAGTGGCTATCTCCGGCTGCAGCTAGTTTAGGGTTATCCATTCCATTTTCGTGAGATTTAGCGTCATCTACTATTATGGGGACAATCATACAGAGAGCGAGAGGTGCTTTAATAAATATGTTTGCCTGGTTGCGCGTCCAGCCTGCTACTTCTTATAACATGGAATGTGAAATGACATAGACATTACACACTGCCTCTCAAACTCACTCACTCACACACTCACTGGAAACTAAAGTGAGTACGTCGTAGAGACCATTGTGTCGAAGGAAACACCATCGTAGGCCAAATAGGGTGAGTTCATTTTAATTGGTAAGAAGTTGAGCTACAGACGAGACAGCTGCGGCTGCTTTGCACTGTCGTGTGGTAGAGTGGGTGACGGCCAGCAGCCCTTCGAAATTATCTATGCACCACTGCAGATTCGATGTCAAGGTGTGCCTCATCGTCACATCTGCCCTAGTGTCCACTAAAGAGGCCCCCTTTGTTGCTCATGGAACAGCACGAGCACAGTTGGCCTATCTGCCAGACCACGCATACAAAGCTAGCAGAGTGCACCGGTTCCGCGGCCTCCAGCAATGTTCGCAAATGCACTCTGAGCAGACTCGTTACTGTTCTTTGCACAAGATTGTGAGGGGGCCCGAAAAATGCATGTCGCAGTTCGTTCGCAACTGTCATTAGCGGCGGTATATCCTCGAGTTGCATAGAGCTTCTAGAGCTACCCGAGTTCAGTTTCAACACGGGTAGATATGTCAATGAAAGCCAGCAGAAAACGGCCGCTCTTTCGAAAACACTTAGATGAGCATGAACATACGCTGACATTATTTTTTTTATTTATTTATTTTTTACTTCGCAAGATATCGTTTTTCCCTGTTGCTGCCCCTACCTCTTGCAGAAGTCTTCGAGTGAGGACTTCGTCAAGCTTCGACAACGACTGACCAAAGCCAGTGCCAGTGCGGTGCAGGACGTCAGACCTGTCATCGACGCAGTGGCAGCTGGAAAGGCCATACTTCTAGGTATGGGAATTTGCCGAACCGCATCGCAGGTCCTCGACCCGCCGTAGTTGCTTAGTGGCTATGGTGTTCGGCTGCTAAGCACGAGGTCGCCGTATCGAATCCCGGCCACGGCTGCTGCATTTCGATGGGGGCTAAATGCGAGAACAACCGTGTATATACTTAGATTTAGGTGCATGTGAAGGAACCCCAGGTGGTCCCAATTACCGGAGTCACTCACTGCGGCATGCCTCATACTCAGATCGTGGTTTCGATACGTAAAACCCCATAATTTAATTTTTAGGGGCCCTCTCGACTCGGCACCGTCTTGAGTAAACATTTTCTTCGTACGACGCGCAACGGTACTCTTGATTGCGCATGCAACTCTTCTCGACAGTGTGGACGGCTGCCTAAAGTTAATCAGCGTATCTAACATCGAAAGGGAAATGGAGTTGCCGCGAGCTTGTGGCCTTCCATTATTCTCACCCAACATGCAGTACCTACTCGTCACTCATAGTCGGTATGCAAGGGCCTTGCTGACGCTTTGCGCGTTGGTTCGTATTTCTTCTTTTATTTTTTAAGTGTTTCTGCGTATTCCCTTTTGTGTACAAAGTAAGTAAACGAACTTTAGTTTACCCCTATACTTCCTTTGTTTTTGTTTTTTTCGTTTCTGTCTGCAGGAGATAAACTCCTGCTAGAAGCGCTTGCCGTGACGGATTACAGGAACCGAGGTCGCCGGCGCTGCCGCGTAGCCGTCCTCAACGACGACATCATGCGTATCAGCGTCGGTATTGGCACTCGCAAAGGAAGCCCCTTTGTTCAGGCCTTCAACCAAGAGTGAGTGAGTGAGTGAGTGAGTGAGTGAGTGAGTGAGTGAGTGAGTGAGTGAGTGAGTGAGTGAGTGAGTGAGTGAGTGAGTGAGTGAGTGAGTGAGTGAGTGAGTGAGTGAGTGAGTGAGTGAGTGAGTGAGTGAGTGAGTGAGTGAGTGAGAGTTATGTGTGTGTGTGCTTCAATACACACAATGGCGTCGCTATACAGGGTGCCCCAACTATCACGTACCAAGATTTAAAAAATATGCAGATGCCACGTAGCTGGACAGAACCAAGGCAATTCCGTTTGCCGTCGCTAGGAGGTACTCCGATTATTTTTTGCATTCAACATAATTCCTTAATAAGTGCTAATAAATTAATAAACATCTCAAATATTACAGTTACGTGAAAAGTGTAAATGAAAAAAAATGTAGAGTGGACATCAAAACTCCCGATACAGCTTTTTGTTGCTCAATACGTGCTATACAAAAAAAAATTTCCGAGCGTGAAAGAAGCCCGCGAATACACGCAAAATTGCCGGGCGACTGGCCGCTCGAGACACTTTGCGTGTATTCGCGGGCTTCTTTCACGCTCGGAAAAAACAATTTTATGTAGCACGTATTGAGCAACGGAAAGTTGTATCGGGAGTTTTTCATGGTGCTCTACAATTTTCTCATCGACACTTTTAATCCAACTATAATATCTGAGTTGATTAATTATTTAGACTAATTATGGGATTAGGCAGAATACAAAAAGTTATCCAAGTATATCCAAGCGACGGCAAACGATGTTACCTTGGTTCTGTCCAGCTACGTGTCATTTGCATGTATCTAAATCTTAGTGCATGATAGTTGGGCACCCTGTATATACGCAACATAAAAGTATACTTTTTTATGTTGACAGTGATGCGTTAACATTTACTCTGTTTTCATTTACTAAACGTTACCATTAAGTGCTTCTTACAGCTCAGCAAATTACCTTCAACTTCTACAACAAAACCTACGGCAGCCGTATTGAAAAGTAAAGAACATCGCCACTGCGAGATTACTTGTTTGCTCTGATATACGGGGTGATCTTTTTAAGTTATCAGGAATTTTTAAGAAATCGCCTCTTGCAGTGAACGTAATTCTAGTACTTGAGCTGGATCATTCAGAGAGGCGGACATCACTTGCGCGAAAAATCGAAACACATATTCAACTAGTAAAAAATTCAGTAATTAACTTCTTATGAACTACTTTACAGCAAATATTGCAATTTACGAATTGGAGCCGTTGGACTTGGAAGGCGTATCTACTTGGAATGAATTTACAGAATGGCGCCAGTTCGCAAAGGTTGATACCATGAGTATCAGTACACAGCCGTCCATAATCTGAGTTCTCCTGTCATTTGTGTACATTTATTGGTCTAAAGATTTCCTCCTCATTTTCTGGGTGTCATCAGGCTATTTGATCTCGATAAACCTATCCCTGCACACTTTAGAGCAGGTTTTTGTTGCCTAACATGGGTTATAGGACGCTTCTGCGCATTGACTGTCACGCCTGCCCTTAGGTTTTGCCACTTCAGGTCTTTGTCACTGACACCGCGTACATGCTGGCACTACCGATGAGTCGACGAACATTGCCTGGCAGTCAATGCTCAACAATGGCACTCTTGTGTCTTCTAAGGCCAGGCTGGACGGCCGTAATGCCGCAACAAGTTTTCTGGGGCGGTAGAATAATCAACTCAGCAAAATTAAAAATCCGTTGAAAGAAACACTCTGCACTAAATGGGAATTTCGGCCTTAAGTAACATAATATCCGCTTCATTAGCGGCAAACGTACTAAATCGTCGACAGTGATCATAGTGGGCTCCTCGGTAACGAAACGGTTCGACGAGCTTAGTTCATCCATTGGCGAATCGAGTGGCGCGTCTAATATGCATACGACTTCGGCTCGGCGTGCCCGCACGCAGCTTCTTCAAGCTGCGCAGTTCGGGCAACCTGCGCTTCCTGCTGAAGAACCACCGCGAGAAGCCGCACGCGTGCATTCGCGACTACGACGAGGACAGCCGCGGCCTTTCCAAGCCCATCGGCCTGTCCGAGCTGGAGAGCGCCTTCCTGCTGCTGCTGATCGGCACCGCGATCTCCTCGCTGCTCGTTCCCGTCGAGTTCGTCGCCCGCTGGGCTCGCGCTCGGCGCAGGGCTCGAATGCTGACGCCGTTGGGGCCGGCCTCGGAGCACGAGAACAGTTGGTGGACACCCGACAACCACACGGTATGTAAAATCTTTGCCGTGAAAACGTGTCTTCTTGTTGTTGTAGTTTTTTTATTACAATAGCTAGTGTTATAGCCGTTTTGATGGAAAACAGTGCCATGAGTATTAGAATGCACAGTAAGACATACTTCACATCGGGCTCACTGTTTCCATTGAAGTACGAGTATCTTTGCCACGTGTGATAGCAAAGGGTATACTGTCGTGTAATGCCACAGAAATGATTGCATAACCCGCGATGTCAATCAGTTTTGAACACGTCCGCCACCTTTTACTGCGGTGGTGCACCACATGCCTGCCTGCGCGTTTCTCGCGCTAGAAGCTTCGCAGAAGTGCTATTTGCATCCACATGAAGGCTTACTGGAACCAGAAGCTGTTTACCGTAGGTTCAGTGTGATGTTGTTGATAGTTCGAATGCCACACTCCAGCTGAGAAAGACACAGTTTAATTTTGTGAGGGTTCTGCATCAAGTTTGATCTCCGCGGCTTTACGTAACACGCAAAAGAACTTGCAGCCCCCAGACGCTGACGCACAGCATACTGTACAAATGCGTCTACTTCAGCCAGGAATAGAACATTGTGCGTGTAGCTGAACACCGCGACAGTTGATCTCGACAGTTTCGAATACGTTATCCCTTTCTTCACAGACACGCCCCTTTATCAGTCTGCGACATGGCTGGAAGCGGGCCGAAGAGGCTGTCTGGACCACGGTCGGTCCCGGAGGCCACGTCATCAGCGACTGCTACCCAGCCTTCGGCCAGTTCGGCCGTCGGCCGCTGTTCGTGAAGCAGACGTCACCCTTCCCTTTCTACCAGCCCTGCTGGGGCGGTACAGCAGCCGCCGAGGAGCCGGCGCAAGGCAGGCGGCGCGGACACGTCGTCATGGTCGGGAACTGGCCGTGACTTGTGCGAGCAGACCCCTCACCGGGCCCCGTTGGAAATTTTTTGCTACGCACTCGAAGTTGGGAAGCACTGTCTAAGGAGCATTTTACTGCAGTAATTCGTCAAATGGTTTCGTAAATAGGGGAGGTAGAAGAAGTTCAAATGTCGGGTCGGCATGCTGCCAGCAGGCGAGCTTCACTATCAACAGAGCAGCTCTCTCTCTCTCTCTCTCTCTCTCTCTCTCTGCATCGACACCCGCCGTGATTGCGCAATGGCTTTGGCGTTACGCTGCTAAGCACGAGAGCACGAGATCGAATCAAGGCGGTCACATTTCGATGGGCCGAAATGCGAAAGCGCCGGGGTATCGTACGTCGGGCACTGTTGGAGAACACCAGGTGGCCGAAATTAATCCTAAGTCCCACACAACGACAGTGTGCTTCATAATCAAATCGTGGTTTTGGTAAGTAACAACCCAGAATTTAATTTTAAATAATTTCTTTGCCTGGACTAACGTGCGCAAGCGAAATCCCACCCCCCCCCCCCTCCCCCATCGCTTGCCTTCTTCCATATACTGGAGCCGAGGGTCGGCGTCATATTTACATCAGGAGCCTGGCCTGCATTTTTTTTTCTTCTTCTCCTTCTTCTACTGTGCGGTGCACATACAGTGGCGCGCATTCTGCATTATATGATTTGCACAAGTCACCTTCCATAATAAGTCACCTTTCAGGCAGAGCGTCCACCGTAGAGGAGTTTATGCACAGGACCATGATTCTCTGGCAGGTAACGGGGACTCCCTCGGGAAGAAGGGCGCACTGGCTTTGGTTTAAAATTGCAGCTGCTTTTGCACCATGCAGCAGTTTGATGCTTTTCAGACACGACTGTCGGCACATTATCCATGCACCGTGCTTGTCTATCTACCGTGTCCTACATCGTGAGCGGCCCTTTAAAGGGTGCATGGAAAGCAAACTGATATTTAAGATTCCGAGTCCTAATACTTCTTCAAAACACACGGAAAGTCACAACATGGGAGTTTGCAGGCACGCCTCAACTGCTGTTCTGATCATCACACTTGCAACGATGTTCTTCATGCACATACAGCCATAACCTGCTGGCTTTACTCACAGAAATGTTGCATTCCATCATAGGTTACTGTTTTTTCGCAAAACACCTTAGACCTTTTGGAAGAATAGGGGGCAACATATTAGAAATCTGCGTTCAATAACACACACGAGGATCAATCCCCATCCTATTCTTGTCGTTTATTCATTGGCGTTCTGTCGGGTGATGATTGCTCGAAACTACTTCAAAAAAAAAAAAAGAAAGAAAACACTGTTTGCTACGTGCTGAAGTTAAAGGCTTGAACACCACATTTGTAAACCTTGTTTTAGAAGCTCAGAGTCAGTCACAGCTTAAGACCCACATGCGATTTCAATGAAAACGTTTTGTAATTTTTATAGTAGTGCGTATGAAGTACACGACTTCTGCGTCTATGTATATATATATATATATATATATATATATATTCATGTCTCTGTGTCAAGATTTGGATTGAAAACATCATCAAGTGCATTCTTATTTGTCCGGCCTAATTGTGTTGTCACCTGAACTAGTTGCGAGAAAGCTATGGTTTGGGATGTAACAACTTCTAGAAAATGTTAAATGTTTTGTTTGTGTAGCGCCGTTGGAATGTTTCCCTGTTAAATCTTTGAAACATAATGTTATTTCAGTGCTCTCACATCATCACAGTTTTCTTCTTAAGCACAGATGTCTCATGTAGTAATAGTCTCCACGTTCAGATCTACGTGACTAGAAACATAGGATAACCTCCGAGATAAAGTAATGCAGCTCGTTGTTTATGAAATCAGGTTTAATATGTCTACAGCAAACTGCAATATCTTTTACATGCTCCGTCACACGTCTTCAAACTACGCTGCTGTATATGTCAATGTTCCTGCTCACTGTATGCAGTACATGCTTTGCAGTTATCGCTTAAGCTATAAATTTTCGATGTGTACATATGAACTTATGACAACTACTGTACAGCAGTCAGTAGTACAGACATCATGACTGTCTTTATAACCTTGTAGTGTTCGCAGAGGTCTTACAGTTACCGACTTTTGTGCCTCAGTAGTCGTTGCACAGGATAATTAGTGTTGTTCCGTCACAAAATATAATAAGTAAGCGGCCTCAGTAAGACAAGCAAAACTGGACGAAATACACGAACCCAATGAACTACACGTTTTATGGTGACAGTGTAAGTGAGCTCGCACTGAACATGCCAATATCGCCAGCACTGTTCTGCTAACTATGCGCTTATGGAAGATAACTGCTGTGACCATTTTCTGCACTACGTATTTGTCCCTGTCCGGGGACTATTCGAGCAAAGTTCTTCGCATCTAATCCAAATGATGCAACTCCAAGAATGGAGCCACTGACCAAAAGTCTGTAGATACTAGTCTGAAAGAACAAAAAAAAACATATGCTTCAATTAACGCCTAGATAGGGCCTTGTTGATGCCACAATAACCAACTCGCGGTTTGTTGTGGGCCACATATATCGGGGCCCAGTCTCAGGCCACATATATCGTGCTCTTTTGATAAGCTTGGCACAACACACGCCTGTGCTGCACGTCTTTGCCCTCGACAACGCATTAAAGCAGGAAAGCACGAGGACCTTCTTTTACCTTGCAAGGCGTTCAAGCAGACTTGATGCAGTGTAATCCCGATGAGCACCCATACTCAGTGCGTACACTCGCCGGTACCCTAGAATTGCAGTTGAGTATCGCTCTGGCGACAGAAATAAGGTGTATAAGTGGTTTCACCAATTCACTCAAGGTGGGTGACATCAGCTCACAATCTTGCATTGTATTGCGCCAATAAACCTTTCATTCAGTACCTCGACATCATGTCCTGTACTTTGTAAACAGAACTTTGTTTTCTTTTTTTTCATGCGAGAAAAAATAATTTTGCAGCTTTCCCGTGCAAGTCTATAGTTGTAAATTGTGCAGCGCCTTTAAACAAGTTAGCGCTTTTCAAAAAATGTGAGCGAGTGACATCCGCCTGCATTTCACATATTCGAGAAGTCTTGAAGGGAAGCCAAGCACCGGGTTTTGGTCGCAAGGTTCTTCGGTGGGCACCACCGGTGACAATATGTGTGTGTGTGTGTGTGTGTGTGTGTGTGTGTGTGTGTGTGTGTGTGTGTGTGTGTGTGTGTGTGTGTGTGTGTGTGTGTGTGTGTGTGTGTGTGTGTGTGTGTGTGTGTGTGTGTGTGTGTGTGTGTGTGTGTGTGTGTGTGTGTGTGTGTGTGTGTGTGTGTGTGTGTGTGTGTGTGTGTGTGTGTGTGTGTGTGTGTGTGTGTGTGTGTGTGTGTGTGTGTGTGTGTGTGTGTGTGTGTGTGTGTGTGTGTGTGTGTGTGTGTGTGTGTGTGTGTGTGTGTGTGTGTGTGTGTGTGTGTGTGTGTGTGTGTGTGTGTGTGTGTGTGTGTGTGTGTGTGTGTGTGTGTGTGTGTGTGTGTGTGTGTGTGTGCGTGCGCGTGTGTGTGTGCGCGTGTGTGTGTGTGTGTGTGTGTGTGTGTGTGTGTGTGTGTGTGTGTGTGTGTGTGTGTGTGTGTGTGTGTGTGTGTGTGTGTGTGTGTGTGTGTGTGTGTGTGTGTGTGTGTGTGTGTGTGTGTGTGTGTGCGCGCGTGCGTGTGCGTGTGCGTGTTACTCATTCACACAAATAAGTACTGTAATGTTTTTACTTTATTTGTTACCTTTACGGAAAAGTAATCTATGGCTTTGGTTTTCTTTTTTTTATTCGCTTCGAGATTTCCAGTGCCGCTCTTCAACGAGGGAGAAAATGCAAAAGCGCTCGTGTATTTATTTTAAGGTGCACGTGAAAGGAACTCTAAGTGTTCAGAATTAATCGGGAGTCCCTATAGCTATGGCATGCCTCATAACTATATGATGGCTTTGGCACGCAAGAACTCATAATTCATGTAATTATCTAATAAATATAATTAATTAGACATAATTATTATTTGCTGATTAATTAAGTTATTACATCCCCAGTGTTGTGTTTGTAGTAAAAACTATAGCGTTCCGTCAAATTGCACTTCGTTTGTTTGTCTGTCTCTTTCAGGATATCACGGTAAAGTAAATGCATGTCGACAATCTAAAAGTAATTCAATATTGCTTTTTTTTTTGCTATGGTGCTGGTGAAGCTGGGGAAGCCATGAGGGCATGTGCACTTGTCACGTGCAAGCATTAATTCCAGAAGAGAAAGAAGATCATCCGAGCCGCAGACTCAACTGAGAAGCCATTAGCGTGCACTCCAAGTGTACGCCGCTAAAGGCTCGTTCGACGCTCCTGCTGCTGCGTTCGATCTCCGCCCCGGTGTGCCCAAGCTGGAACTTACTTGGTGGTTTGGCTGAGTTTTGGGTGGATTTGACCTAGTTATCTTACTTATCTTATTTTTGTAGGACGTATCCGTGATTGAAACATCGCTGATGTCTAAAAACTCTCCTGGGCAAGGGCCCAGCCCTTGGTCAGCCTCCCTTTCCCCTGATGATTTGCCTTTGCAATCTTTCTTCCGCAGCGGTGTTAGCAGCATCCCTGTCGCGCTGGTACCCTCGAACGGTGGATTCATCCGGCTGAACAACCCACAAGCTGTTCAGGCCGAGCTCCAGGCCATGACGCGTCATTTCCAGATGATAAGCGATGTCCGACAATTTGGAAGAGGTGGGATAGTCTGTAGGTCATCAGATTCGACCTGTGTCGCAGACCTCCTAAAGTGTAAGACTTTCGCATCTGTCCCGGTGAGTGCGTTTATTCCTCCTCATCTAGCATGCACTAAAGGCATTGTCCGGGGCGTAGATTCTCGATTGAGCCCAACTGAGACTCTGGAGAAACTGTCTGATGCTGGAGTCATAGCTGTATACCGGTGTAACCGACTGGTAAATGGAGAAAAAGTTGCCACAGAATCAGTTATTGCTACGTTTGCTGGCATGTCCTGCCCTTCTGAACTGAAAGTGTGGCCACTTATTTTTAGAGTGGAACCTCTCGCTTCCCGTCCACTTCAGTGTCGGAACTGTTGGCGTTTTGGCCATAGTGCAGGAGGCTGCAAATCAAATGGACGCTGTCGCGCCTGTGGTGCCGATCATTCTCCCAATGAGTGCACAGCTGAAGCCGAAACTTGCTGCCTATGTGGAGGAAACCATGCGGCTGACTATGCAAACTGCTCGGCTAGAGCTAACGAAATACAGGTACTCGAAGTAATTGACAGGCGACGATGTTCGCGGCGAGAAGCTATTGCAGTCGTCAAGGAAAGAGCCTTTGGATACGCTGGCGTCGCTGCGAGGCAGTCTACTTTACAGGAAGACAACTTGTCGAAACTCATTGAATCGGCCGTAGAGCAATGACAAAGGCTATGCAACATATTGTCACAAGTGTTACCGACTGTCTTTCCCAAGTGTTTACTGCGCAGATGACACAGCTATTGCAAACAGCTGCAACACCAATCACCAAATCGATTGCTTGTGCTGCAGAACAGGTAGCCAGTTCAGTCCTAGCGCCGAGTATCACATCGGACTCAACATTTGTAGGCTCCGATCCTTGTTCTTCGCGTCAGTCAGGCTCGCAGGTCGACATGGAAACAGGTCATGATACCAGACCGCAAAAACGAACTGGGTCTCCAGTAACTGCTGCTTGTCCATATACCAAAAACAAAAAGGGTAATCCAATTTCTCATTCTGGCGTCCAAGAAAGTTCATTGCGACGGTAGTCGCTGAAGAAACTATATCAATTAGATCATCACCATAGCTTCTTTAAAAGTGCTACAGTGGAACTGTCGTTCCCTGTTTTCTGCTTCAACAGACTTACATTGCTTAACAACTCAGCTTAATCCTGACGTCATAATCTTACAAGAAACCTGGCTTACTCCTGAGAAAACTTTTCTATTTAAAGATTTTCGATCTTTTCGATTAGATCGCCTTTCACAAGGAGGTGGCTTAATGATTTTGTTGTCATCTAAATTCTGTCATAAGGCGAAAATAGCTTTCAAGTTAATGTCTCCGGAATGTGAAATCTTGGCAGTGCATCTTAGCATCCCAGGCTACCGTACATTTTCAATTATAAATGCTTATTTCCCTACGGGCGTACACAGTACATACCAATTGGATAGTGCGCTTGCCAGCTGCAAAAATGAAGTCATTCTTACTGGTGACTTCAACTCGCATCACGTGTCTTGGGGTTACAAAACAGATTCAGGCGGGACACGTCTGTGGAACTGGACCATAGATAAAAACCTTACATGCCTTAATACCAGTGGACCTACATTTGTCCGCGGACAATCTCGCTCAGTGTTAGATTTGACGTTTTCTAGCACAAGTGTCACTGTGACATCTTGGACAACGATTGATTTCTGTACAAACAGTGATCATCTCCCGGTATACTTTGAAATTGCATGCCCTTTAACATCAGTTGAACGACAAGGCAGAATATTTGTGAATTGTAAAAAATTTAAAGACTGCTTGCGGTCCACCATTGCGTCACTAAGTAATAGTAATGACGAAGACATTGGCTTGAATATTTGTTCAGCATTACAGACGTCCCGACAAAAGTCTGAATTTGTAATTCAGACAGCTAAGCGTTTCTCATCTAGTCCCTGGTGGAACAGCGAGTGCACACGAGTTTATAGAAGAAGGAAAGCTGCTTGGAAAAAACTTCTACATAATCAGAGCCCACAAAATTGGAAAGATTATCAATTTATTTCGGCAACCTTCAAACGTACTATTAAACATGCGAAAGATGAGTACGATAAAAACCATTTTGATTATCTATCTAAATCCAAAAACAAACGTGCTTTATTTAATTACCTTCGTTTTAGACACAAACTCTCAATGAGCATTAATGTAGACTCAATCGTCTATACCTCACAGGAAATGCAGGAGTCCTTAGAACTACTGGCTAAAGGACTGGAGAGTCGGTTCGCAACGCGCCTCCAAACTCCTGCTTTTTCTCCTGCATTCTCGGGCTACAAGGAGATATCCTATTCGGAAGTAGCAAAGGTCATGTTACAGTTGCCAACTACAGCGCCTGGCCCAGACGGCATAACAAATGCAATGTTAAAGATTTTCTTTCAAGAAGCTCCACGTGAGCTTCTGAAGTTGCTAAACTACTCTGTTGGTAACGCATGGATTCCACAAGATTGGAAGATCGCCAAAATTATTCCGTTACTTAAAAAACAAGGGGCAGGCTATACTATCGACAACATCAGACCAATTGCTTTGACATCAAACATAGTGAAACTTATTGAAAGAGTGCTTCTCGGACATATATTAGAGTTTATTGACGACAATCGATTGTTGAGTCCGTGTCAAATTGGATTTCGATCTGGCTATTCAATATGGCACGCGCATGTAGACCTTGAAAGTCGCATTAACATCGCCAGACAGAAAAAACAATATGCGGCTCTAGTTACCTTAGATATATATAAAGCCTATGACAGCATTGAACATACAATTTTAACGAATCGGTTACAGAGCCATTGCTTTCCAGGCTATATTGTAGCATGGGTGCATGAATTTTTAAAAGACAGGGAGTTCTATTGTTTTCGAAGCGGCTATTCTTCCAGTAAATATAAGCAAACAAGAGGTGTGCCTCAGGGATCGGTACTTTCACCAGTATTATTTAATATTTTACTGAGCAGAATCCCCGTTCACCCAGCTGTCAGTACATACGTTTATGCTGATGACATTGCCTTTTTTGGTATGGCTAGCGACATATACTCTCTTTACGAAATACTGCAGTCGTATCTCAGGGAACTGGAAAGCTGGCTGGATAGCTTACACTTAAACCTGAATGCTAATAAGTGTGCTATCCTTGTGTTTCCCGTTAAAGACCCAGTATACATATCGCTTAACTATCATCTCGAAGATATCCCACAAGTAGAGTCACTAAAATACCTTGGAGTTATTTACAACGGAATTCTTAACTGGCGGCCGCATATTGAATATATTGCGACAAAAGGAGCTCGTTCAATGGGCATTTTGCGCAAGTTGAGCAACCAGAGAACAGGTATGCGAAGAAAATCCCTCTTGATGGTATATAAGATGTATGTTCGTCCGGTGTTAGAATTTGGATGCGTTTTATTCTCCGGTGATCCAGCATACAAGCTTCGGCCGCTAGTTTTGTTGGAACGAGAGGCGCTACGTCTGTGCTTAGGCCTCCCAAAATACGTTTCTAATGCCGTATTATACCTGGAGGCAAGAATCCCACCCATAATATGCCGATTTCGCCTTCTGACAGTTCAGACTTTCCTAAGGCTATATGAATCCCCAATAAACCGCCTTCAAATTATTTTCCTCTCTGATCCAGAATTATTTTTTCCTATTCATTGGCCCAGGTTTCATAGACCACAGATTATATTTGTGCAAACATTACTTGAACCACTAAATGTGCAAATTCGCGAGGTGCTTCATGATAATACGCATTCAAATTACCCAGAGATCAGGTTCGATGACATTTTCCCAAACCACGCGAAACTACTCCCTTACGGCATCTTAAACGCCATGTTGCAAGACCACCTAAGCAGCCTAGAAACAAACGTTATCATTGCAACAGATGCCTCACAGTGCGAGGAAAAAGCTGGCATTGGAATATTTTGTCCTGCACTCGACTGGTCTTTTTCTTTAAGGTTGCCTGATTTTGTGCCTATTTTTCTGGCCGAGTTGTTAGCAGTAATCCTAGCTTTACGCAAATTAGACCCAATTATTACAACGGCTGCCATTCTGACTGATTCCCTTTCAGTATGCTCTTGCCTTACCGCTACTAATGAGTCACCCATGCTAAAACTATTCCACTTACTAGTTCCAGCCCATGTGCAATGTGTTCATTTGATTTGGGTGCCAGGGCATAAAGGTTTGTTTTTTAATGAAACTGCTGATTCACTGGCAAATGCATCACTATCCGGCCCTGTTCTTCCTATTCTACCAGTGACAGCACAGATCACGGCGGCAAGATTTCGGATGCGATCAATAAGATTAGCTTTATCAAACCCACATTTGACTGCTTCTCCAGAGTATAAGCACCTGGCATTTCCCTGGCATAGCGAATCCTGTGACACAAAGATGCTTGAGGTCTGCCTCACCAAATTACGCTGCCGCGTACCCTCGCTGAATTTCTATTTACACAGGTCGGGTTTGGTTCCCTCCCCCCTCTGCTCTTTTTGTAATGAGGAAGAGTCGATACACCACTTTCTTCTATCTTGTCGCCGCTTTACTGCGGTTAGAAAAAGATGGTTGGAAATACCTTTTCGAAGAATTGGCCTGGACTTGACAGAACCTTCAATTCTTTCGTTCGGAGCGTCCACTTTGGGATTCAGCCACAGGGATGCATGCTTCGCTGTCCGATCATTTCTTACGGAATCTAAACGACTGCCCTGCTAAATTCCTTTCTTGTTGTTTTTACTTTTAAATTAATTATTACCAATTCAATATGACCTTCCTGATTTTATTTAGCAGGTAATTAAGCGCTATTCAATGCTATTTCAATAGCTATTAGGA
Organism: Dermacentor andersoni; assembly: GCF_023375885.2. Taxonomy (NCBI): domain Eukaryota; kingdom Metazoa; phylum Arthropoda; class Arachnida; order Ixodida; family Ixodidae; genus Dermacentor; species Dermacentor andersoni. The sequence goes on along the minus strand of NC_092819.1, from coordinate 92,570,002 downwards.
AATTTATGCTCCATAATAATTTCGAATAATCCACCCATTTCTTGGCCAATCCCCCAACGTGGGTAGGAGCCACACGCATCGCAGGCTACAACAACAACAACAACAACGACGGGCAATCGCCTCGCTCTGAGTACTTCGGTGTCTAGACCCCGAACCTTAGGAGGAACGCCACGTTCCCAGCACGAGTCTGTGACCGTCACGGTTATTTCCTTGCCCGTCAGTCGACAAGCCGTCAACTGCGTCTTCGCTTAAAGTCCGCCACCGGACATGCTGACCACGACTGGGTCCAGCACCCAGAGCTACGTCAGCACGAAGACGCCCACACATGCCTTGCTCAGCAGGCTACGCGCAATCAAGGGGACGCCCGCTCTGGCCTTCTTCGGGGCGCTCCTCACCCTGTGCGTCGTCCTTGTCGCGGCTGTCCTGGTCTACGTGTTTCTCTCGCTCGCCAAGGGCCACGCCGTCGCTTCACTGCCCTCTGTGACACCCGACGACGACGTCGACGACGACAAGCGGCGTACCAGGAAGACGCGTGGCTCGACGTCCGAGGGACACGACCATGAAGGCACTGCGAAGAACGGCAGCACCGATTCGGCCGCGCCCACAGACGGAGCCACGAGCAGCGTCAGTGGCAGGGCCCGTCGCCATAGGGAAACCTATGCCCGCCGGTGACTTGCATTCTGGTGGTGCTTCCACACCGTACGATTCGAACAGACGACTCGATGCAGACGTCTCGAGCAACCCTACGGGCATCACTGGTCTGCACGACCACGCAGGAGTAACCGCGGGGCGAACGAAAGTGGAAGAGATCGCGATGATGATGCCTTGGTTGATCTGGAGGTCCCAAGCGACGCCGTCACGTTACAGGGCGTCTCTTTCGACAGTGGTGCACCCGCTGCCAATTTTACAAATAATGACTCCGCAAGGTTCAGTCCGTCAGGATTCCGGTAAGACGTCGTTGAAAAAAAAATTAAATTATGGGGTTTAACGTGCCAAAACCACTTTCTGATTGTGAGGCACGCCGTAGTGGAGGACTCCGGAAATTTCGACCACCTGGGGATCTTTAACGTGCACCTAAATCTAAGTACACGGGTGTTTTCGCATTTCGCCCCCATCGAAATGCGGCCGCCGTGGCCGGGTTTCGATCCCGCGACCTCGTGCTCAGCAGCCCAACACCATAGCCACTGAGCAACCACGGCGGGTAAGACGTCTTTGAAGTGCTTGCTGGCCTGCACGAGGAAACGGTTACTTTAGAAACGCCAACAAGCTCAAACGGCTGTGACGCGGATACAGGCAGGCGTACACCAGCCGTAAGGAAGGCGTTCTTCGCAGAAAACAGTGCGCGAACTAATTCCAGTGACGTCGCTACCAACTACAATGCGAGCGTCGCTGCACCGAGCGATGCTTCTGAAGGAGAACATTTTATCAGGCCCCGTACAAAAGACCTGCCTGCGAATCCTGCGGCTCACCTGAAATATGCGGTTGACCTTCGTGAAACGAAGCCACTGGACCAGGCTCACGAACCATCTGGCGCAGCACGGCCAGCCTACAACAGGTCGACAAGAAGCGTTTAAGCAGCGATGCCGCTTTTGCGAATGCCGTTTCCTTAATAACGTGGTTTGCTTTTGAATGTGGTTTAATGATGCCCTTAGTAACTGTTTGGATAATAGAGAAGGTGGTCCGAAAGACTTCTGTTCTTTGAGCAAGGCAAAAACTTCCCAGATGCAGTAAAACATGATAATAATAAACGCAATATGCGGTTTGCCGTCATTTTTTTTTACCAAATGGGATAAGAAGGCGTTGAAATTGTGCTGTTGTGAAAGATAAAGAGAATGATAAGTGAAAGGCAGAGAGGCTAACCAGCACTGCATCCGGTTGGGTACGTATATCGTGCACTTGGGAAATGGGAAAAGGGAGGAAGGCATTAAGATAACGAAAGTCAACTGATGTTGATGCCGCCGACGTGGTCAAATATTCAGCGCTTATCGCAGACCGTTGCTCAGTCCGGTTGCCTTCCGGTATCGCAGCAGCCTTTTTGTAACCTCCTTGTATTCTTGTCCAGCGAGAAAGGTGTTCTGTTGGGCTGGTTTAAAACATTGCGGAGGGCGAGCACGTCTTTTTTTTTTTTCTCTCTTCTTTTTTTCTTTTGTTTTTTTTACAGCGAAAGCTCTATATGACTAACCCTCTGTAGTTTTTTCGGCGTGCGGCAACAGAAACTGACGTAGCGATTTCTAACAAACCCATAGTGTGGCGGCACAGATGCCAAAATGCGGTATTTGAATGCACAATGTAACCGTGCAAACGACAACGGACGAAGAAGGAAACACACTGGACAAGCGCGGGACTTCAACTCAGATTTACTCCAGGGAAGCCGCACATCTATACATGTATCATAATCAGACTTGATAATCATCGGACAACCGTCACTTGACATTGGCATGCGGGCGTGAGTGGCATAAATTTCTATGTGAATAATTTAACTCTTTTCCACTCAATGACATTGAAGAGCTGCTTACACAGCTGTCAGATTGAATTTTTACACAGTATGCGTCATAGATTTCTCGGCTCAATTGTGACGCAAACATCTTCAATACTTTTGTGCCGCGGAACCTAGGCATGCAATTACGACAGTGGCGACAATGGTCAGCCAGTTTGCCACCGAGTCTCGTCTCGTACCGGCTTGGACACTGCTGGATGTTATTGGCGCTGACAGCGCGCCGGATGCGCCGCGGACCTCACGGACCGCTGGCGTTGGAAAGAGCACAGGCAACTCTGTCTCAGCGCCAAAAGGTGACAATCAAGTGTATAGTGCCATGTATTCCTTTTGAACGTCGCTATTGGAAATGACAAATAAATCTTCAGCGTGCTAAAAGTTACAGCTTGAGTGATGTTGTGAACAAGCATTTGGAAGGACTCAGAAGCAATATCTTTTGTAACTTGTTTGGGGAAGTAGCTAGCGTATGTAACGTGGTCTTGGCTGGTTGCCCCGATGACGTCGTTTTGTTCTCGCAACTTGCCCGGATGTTCTCGTCTGAGTACCCAGATAACGGCTCTGGCTGTTTTGCTCAGTGTCACTTGACGGTCGCCGACAACGGGAGCTAAAAGCATTTCATGCTTAAAAACATGTAATACTTACAAGGTTGATTACGTATTTCCGAATAATGCTAAATTCATAGCCAAACAGACACTAATTGGACTCGAATGAGTATTTGGAAGATTTTTCCTCGTATAATGTAGTGTCCATGGACGCCTCATAAAAAGATGAGAAATCAGCGATAGGCATTTGCTCTGAAACACCATCACGGAGCTTTGCTATCCGTCTTCCCGATTACACTCCAAATTATGTAGCCGAATTCTGGCCATATGCGAAATATGTGTCACACATAATATTGCTCGCAGGCTACCTGTCCGTTCTTATGTCGCTTGAAAGCAGAAATAATTCACTGTTTCACCGATTGCTACACTTTTTTATTCCACATCATGTTAAAGAAATTGGGTTTTTGTGGATACCTGGACATAGTGGACTAGCACTCAATGAGATTCCAGATAGCTTGGCAAAGGCAGCGATTGGTGGGTTAGTAAGTTTCTTTGCTGGCGCTAACAAGATTCCGAAGGAGACAAGTCCTGGTTAAAGAAGATGAGCCCCTCCTTGCTGCACCGGATTCCAAACGTTTAGCGTTTCCCTCGGACGTCCGGTCTTATCCCTCTCGGCAATGCGAAGTTTTCATTACGCTATTACGACATAAAATACCGCAGCTAAATCTGTACATGAATAGGTGCGTGTTCGCACCATCGAACCTTTGTGCGTCATGTGGGAATGTAGAATCACTGGACCATTTCCTCTTATTTAGCCGAAAATATAATTTCGAAAGAAAAACCTACTTAGAGCAGCCCATACTGCGTATGGGCCTTCCACTCTCGGTGATTAACATTTTATCTTCTGGGGCGAATGCCCTTGGTGGAGCCCGAAAGGAAGTGTGCCAGATTGTGCATGAGCAGGTCGTTGCTACTGGGAAACTCTCATGTTAAACACCTTTAACCTCATTATTAACACTGAATCGCGTTAATTTCGTAGTATAGCATCTTCGTAAAAATTGGCGTGACCACTATTCAAGAAAACAGACAAATAATTTATAATCACTACTAATTAAATATACATAGTACAGATCAATAAGTTAACAAGAAGCAAGAACTTCACATTATGCTTCCATTGAAAACCATGGCTAACCCCCCCCCCCCCCCCTCGTGGGTACGTGCCATAATTTGAAGGAAGAAGAAGATACTCTATCTTTTCCACGGCGTATGAAAGCGGCCTGCGAAAAAGGCGACCCCAACGCAACCGCTGAAGCCTTTTCCCACCAACGAGAGGAGCCCCTCGGTCCCCGGGCCCTCCCAGAACTGCCTCCCCACTAAATGCGCAGTCGCAGCCTTCGGGCTCCGCGACGCGAAGGGCGGGGCGAACATGGCCTCGGTCACGACAGTGACGACCGACTCCTCTGCCTCGTCGAAGACGGCGACCGAAGAACTGCTGCTCAAGCTACGCGCGTACCCAGCCCTGGCCTTTCTCGTCTCTCTCATCGCCGTGTGCGCTACCCTGGTCGTGGGTGTCCTGCTGTACCTCTTCGTCATGCTCAATGACAAAAGCAACGTCAGCGTTTCGTCGACCGCCGTGACCTCCGATGCGACAGACGACACGGTGGGTATCGAAGAACAGCATCACCAGACAACGCCACACGGTGATTCCACGCTCACGAACATGCACAAAAGACCCACGGGGAGTGCGGGAACCACCGCAGAGTCCGCAACCGCCGACGACATGTTGTCTTCAAGTGACAAATCAACCGCATTGATTCATGAAAATCTCACGAAGACTACAGAAACTTCTGCACAGCCTACGGTTGCCGACGACGCGTCGTCTTCAACTAACAAAGGAACCGTATCGATACATGAAAATCTCACGATGACCGCAGAAACTACAGCACAGCCTACGGTTGCCGACGACGTGTCGTCTTCAACTGGCAAAGGAACCGCATCGATGCATGAAAATCTCACAATCACCGCAGAAATCACTGCACAGCCTACGGTTGCCGACGACGTGTCATCGAATGACACTCAACCTACGGATAATCACACCGAGCTAACAGAATATGCGAACGAAAGCATAGCGACCAGCGCTACGATCAGTACGCCTGCAGACCGCACAGAGGAAGCGTTCGTCGTTACCGCCTTGACCGATCTCGTCACGTTCGCTGAGGCCACGAACCAGTCGTATGACCTCGCCCAACACTTCAGCAAAATGAATTCGCAAGACATCACGGTGGAAACCGATGCTCCCTCGTTAAGCAACGACTCCAACAGCCTAATTAATGAATCGACCCAAATGAGCTCGACGCCTTGCACATCGAGCAACGATATCGGAAGTACCAGACGACAAAACATTTTTCAAATTGGCGTTGAACGAGTGAATGCACATGAAAGGAGCACTCCTTTAAATACCATTATATCGCAGGCTATTATTGATGCTTTTACCCATTCAGATTCTACGTCTATGAATGATGCTGCTCTCGGCTACGCTACAAATAACGACGCTGACGCCACCAATTTGGTGGGACCCACGCTTGATGTCTTTCGCGAGCAGGGCAACCACAGCGAAGCGCCTTGACCATACGAATCATCCCCTTTCGTGGAACCAATCGTCAATGAAGAAACGTATGGTAGCGACAACGCCAGCGGCACCCACGGAAACCAATATACACGATCGAACTACAGTGCTGCAGACGAAAGACACGACAAGGTATTCCCTTGAGAGAATAAACTGACACGCGAGGAGAGTAATGTGTTTCGAACAAAACACAGCCGCCAAAAGATGCCGCTTGCATGCAAATCATGCGCACGTTCCGATGCGCGCGCAATTGATCTTCGTTGTTCAATACGTCGAAAGATTCAAGTCAAGAGGAGACCCCTTTCAAAACGGTGCGGCTCACAGTACAATGCATCACTTCTATAGTTTCAGCCAACATAATGCTGTACACTACTGATTGACGAACTATTATTCTTCGTTGAGCTCGGTTGACGTCCTCTCTACAGTTTGCGCATTAAAATATCATTAGCAGATACATAGGTGCAAGTTGTTCGGCGAAAAAAAAAACGTGGTTCGAAACACTTGCTTTTACTTGACGACGTATACTTCGTAGATTAATCATAATAATGACATTAACACGCGTTTCAAATAACCTGTAGAAGTTTCTGCTGCTCTAGCTATACATAGTGTCATGCAGGCGCCGATTGATCGCCTCCACCATTCACGTATACGCCATCGGGGCCCATGGTGGACGGTTATTTGCATTCAGATGGCTTAGTTGTGCTTGTGAAGCACTCATGATTACGAACATGCACACACGCTAGAGCACGGCGCATAAAAGGCAGGAATCTGTGCGCGCCCACAGTGGAGTTTAACACGTCCCACGCTCGGCCGCAATCGCTATAACTGTTCAGAAGTAGCGCGCTCTGATCAAGACATCGCAAGCTGTAGAACGTACTAGTGTTCTGCAATATAGAAGTTGTTCGGCTTTATTTTACTTTGCTATCGAGAAAGTGGCTTACCGGGTTACACCGAAAGTAACATTAAAATTTATATCACTAACACTTTTAACGCTTGGACGTGTGATTAGTCTTGGATTTCATTTTTAGGTCACGTGCGAATAACGTAGTCTGGGCAACGAGGGAAGGTTTTTCACGTCCACATTTGACAGAGGACAGTTAAAAAAAAAGGTATAAATCCACCCACGACTGCATTGCTTGCATCAGCTGCCAGCGGTCACTAAAAAGAGATATATTTATCGCTTTAATAGTCTTATAATAGCCTTGCATACACTTTCGCTGTCGTTCGATCGCCAGTTTCAAGGCCAATCACTGTTCTGGAATAATGTCTATGGAATAACCATCATCAATTCGGCGCCTCGTTGGTATTATGCTGTTGCCTGCTAGACCCGCCGCGGCCGCGCGGTGGCTATAGGCGTGGAACTGCTGAGCTCGAGGTTGCTGGTTCGACCTCGGCCGCGGCGGCAACATTACGACGGGGGTGAAATGCAGAAACGTTCACGTAAAGTTATTTGCGCGTTCAAGAACCCTCAGTGGTCAAAAGCGATTCGGAGTCCTCCGTTACGGCTCGCCTCGTAATTTAACTTCAAGTAATGTCATGAATTCGAAAGAAATTCTTGGACTAGCTCGTGTGTAGTGTGTGGTTAAAGTGGGAGTGAACACGCGTCCGATGCACAAGAGAGGCAGCGAAATGGAACAAGCGCTCGTCTTCCCTGTTTCGTCATCTCACTTGCTTTCATGCTCCAGAGCGTGTTCACGTCAACCTAGTCTGAGTTTAAAGCGTGCTCGCACGTGGCAAATATCTAAATGACGTGAAGACGCTGCTTAAGATCGAGTGTTATTTCTGAGAATTCTACCATGATCGGCAGAGCTGAAACAGCAACTTGTCACCTTTAAAAATGGCAACCATGTAAACTGACTGCGAAACAAGGTCTTTATGCGTGTTTCTGTGTTTATTTCTTTTTTATCGCTTTCTAGACTCCACAGAGGCTAGCTAATACCTGCCAATGATGGCGCATATGGTCTTTGAGAACACGAACTGAGCGTGACAAACAAAAGCTTTCACCTTCTGAAGCCTCGCGTTGACCATACGACTTACGATCTTATTTAACGTTAGCCCAGCTATACCTATGCCATTTCAGAAAACGAATATTCTTGACACAAATAAGAAGCTTATAAATAGCAAACGATAACTTCGGGCAGCGTGAACGCCTTAAGGGCTCCCCTTTTACGACGAAGAATGACAAAAATTGAGGTCGTTCTTGGTTTACTGCTTAACTTGATCGTATATCTATCTCGCTGCTATTCTCTATAAAAGAAAGCAAGTTGGCCGCCACAGCTGCAAGCGACCACTATAGTTAGAAAACGGTCCCGTCGACGACATCGATGAAAGGTTCGGCGAGATAAAAGCTGGAAAAGTAGGCCGCGATACCCAGGCCGATCGAGAACGGCAACGCAGGCAGCGGCTTCTGAAAATACACCAGCAGGGAGAGGGTGAGCAGGATGCCCACGATTACGGCCACGTAGCAGGCGATCACCGTCAGCGCGGTGCCGTGTCGCGACGCCTTCCCCACGAGCACGCTGTAGAAGATGAAGTCTCCCAGGCCCATCTTCATTCCCTGGTTGCCCGACATATCGTCCCCCGATTCCCGCTCTGCCTGGCGCCGTTCAGCTCGGCGCCGGTGGGCTCTGCCGTGGTGGCGGCACCTGTGAACGCCACTGGTGGGAGGCAACAGCGGTAACGGAGCGTCCACGCTGTCTGGGGCACCGCCTTCGTCGAGGTACTGGCGCGGCCGTGCTGCGTGCGGCTCTCCACGATTCTCCGGGACGACAGAACCGGCGGCCGCAGCATTCGGAGTCGACCCGGTGGAGGTCTTCGCATCGAACTCGTTCCGACATTCTCGCGCCTTATCAGTCGAGCAGGGCGGATCGTTGGCTTCCTTTGGATCTCTAAATCGGAGCAAGTTGTCTTCTTTCTTCGGCGAAGCCGTCGAGTCCGCGCGCTCCCGGAAGGTGGAGGCCAACCGCGAGCCGTCCGCAGCCGCCTCGAGGCAGGAGCGAATCGAAACCGCAGCTTTGCTCGTGCGATCGGCGCACTCGGAAGTCAGCGTTGCCCTCTGATTTGGAGGATCGGACGCCGAATCCGTGGGTAGGAGCTCCTTGTCGGCGAGCGAGTGATTCGAGCCGGCAGCAGTCTCGCGGGACGAGCGGGCGCCGCGAGCCAGGCTCGCCGAGCTACCGCCGATGGCGTAGCACCACGCGGAGGAAGTGGAGAACACGAGAGCCGGGAAGAGCGGCTCGTTTCGCTCCTTGGCCGTCTCGAGCAGGATCCGGAGCGGGCCCAGGACGCAGAGCACAGCGAATATGTCCCACACGGAGACGAGCACCAAGAGGATCCACGACGTCCACTCGGGGAAGGACTCCTCCAGTGCCACGGCCATGAGCACAGATATGTACACGAGGTAGCCCTGCTGCATCAGGAACGGCCCGTCGTGGTACAGCGACGTGATGCCGGTCACGCCCACGTTCCATATGAGCAGCGAACACGTCAGGTGGTCCAGCGGCGCGTTGAAGTAAAAGGCCAGTCGGCCCAGGTAATAGTAGCCCGTCAGGAAGAGCAACACGCCGCTTCCAGTTATCATCCAGGCCTGCATATACGCACAAATAACGAACAAATACTCGGCAACAGTGAATGGATGCTGACTGCGTTGTATACCTCATTAGCGGAATAAAAAAAAGCTTCAACATCGTGTTAAATGTTTCTCATGCGTCAACGGCATTAAATATCGCATCTTCGCTATTACAATGTATGTATGATCCTGTTCTTACTAATCCATTTAACTTATACAAAGTACCCCTCGTGGTGGGTTAGCGGCTATGGTGTTGCGCTGCTAAACATAAAGTCGCGGGATCAAATCCCGGCCGCGACAACCGCATTTCGATGGAGGCGAAATGCAAAAACGCCCGTCTTCCGTGCATTGGGGGCACGTTAAAGATCTCCTAGCGGTTAAAATTAATCAGGAGTTCGCCACTACGGCGTGCCTCATAATCAAATCGTTGTCTTGGCACGTAAAATACCAGAATTCAGTTCAAAGTATAAAAAGTGGTTCCTAAAGCATGTGTTGAGGAATTGTGAACACACACACATTCAAGCGATCTGGCATTATGCGTCATACTTTGTACCGAATGCTTGAAGTCTTCTACAGCACGTAACAGGATAATTTACATTTGACCAAGAATATGACCAGCATCTTGACAGTTGGCCAACTTCACGTCGGCCCGAATGGCTGAGCATACTGATGCACGGTAATTAAGGAACATGGAAAGGGATCTATGCTGGTAACAAAAGACACTCAGCGAACGCTATCCCGACGCGTTGCATCACGCGTGCTCGCCTTGATGATGTTGTAGTGACCCCTCTTGTATAGCAGCACCAAGGCGCAGTTGACGATCACGATCATCACGAGGAAGCTGAAGGCATTCCCGAAGGAGTTCATGAGCACGACGGTCTCCGCGCCGGCGTCCTCCGGAAAGCGAATGTAGCCCATCTGCAGGAAGTCGTTGTGGCTCTGCTGGAGGACGCGCGTCAGCACGCTCACGCTCAGCATGCAGATGGAGACGGCCACGATGAGCGTGATGACCTGGTGCACCATGGCGGCAGAGTTAGTACCCCTTCACTGGCACATAGTTGTACTGGCTGGCCTCAACGCTTAAAAGCTACGCGGCTTCGGTGTCCCCCGTTCCGTAATCGTCTTATTGCAAATGTACCAACGGATTGCAACGATTAATCTTGAAGGTGTTACACACATTTGAATTTGAATTTAGTCTTATCATCATGACTAGTTGGCCAGATTCCTTCCTCTGTGTGCGTGTACCCAAGGCATTTGTGTAATGAAAGTGTGGACGCGAGTAACGTTCTTGGCTGGAAAATGCCCGGCATACGTGTCAGAAACAGAAAATGCCTACCGAATGATGTCTATCGTGTTGTGGGAAAGAATGTCGCACTAACACGAGTAGCGCTATTAATTAAGATAGCTGCAAACAGGACATACGTAAAATTAGTGACCGCCGCTTCACTTTCCACTCAGTAGTGCTTTGTTTCACTGATCCGCTGTCGTGTGCTCCAGCTGAGATCCCGAGCAGAGCCACCACCGGTGGACATCTACCAGTGGAAATCGGAGGGGGAGGGTACGGATAAAGCGTGAGAAGCGTAGTGCTGCGCAAGACGAGCTTTGCGTCGGCGACGGCTATAAGATGGCGCCAGAGCAGCGCGCGTCGTCTGTTCACCGATGACGCTGCATGAGCGGAGGTCTGTTTGCGGCGGCTGCTGCTAATCGCGCCCACGCGTCATCCACGCGCTGCCTCTCACGATCTCCCAATTAGCGAGGCAGTCGCGCCACACTTCGCTCCGTTTGCAACGTGTCGCACGAAACAGATTGTCCGCGCCAGCCAAATATCGCAAAATGAAAACACATACTCCCTAATGCACTCAAATTTCGCATTAGGGAGTATCGTAATCGTCGGTGAATTTCTTAGTATGACCTGTGTAACGTTAAAAAATTAAGATGTGGAGTTATTGGTTACATTGTAAATGCCGGTAGTTGATATTCTGTAGCCAAGATTAAAGGGAAGGAGTAGAAAGGCCAGACCATGAAAGTCGTAGATAAGGGAAGCGGCATAGTATGTCGTCATGACAGGGGAACTTATGTCAGAATGAAGGGAAAGTTATTGCATTAGTCAACCCATAGATGCTGGCTAGAAGCAATAATACAATTTACTAGCTAACTTGATGGTGGAATGCGGGCTACAGGAAGGCAGTAGAAGACAGAGGGAAAGGACGCAGAGGCATGTAGCGGCGTCGAAAATGGAGCGTCACTGAGGGAAAAGAAGAGCTCCCCAGTTTACATTTCCATACCACTGCTACTGCAGGTACTCAGCCAGGAAGCTTGGTGACGGACAATTCACCCGTCCCTGCCCCCCTTCACCTCCCCACTTTCGCGCCAAGCACTTCGGCCGCACCTAGGGGCAGGCATACCTGGCGCATAAGGTGCTTGTACAGCTGCAGCAGAAGTTGTCGGACTTGCTCCACGTCAATTTCGGTCATGGCCAAGGTAGCGGGGACAGCGGGCGAGGACAACCGATGAGTCCCTTCTGGTGCCACCGCAGCCTCCACATCCTCCGCTTTCTCGACGCTTCCTGACATTCCGTACTGGAGGCTGGCGCAAGACGCTGACGAATAGCTTCTTGCTTTCTTAACCTTCTTTATCTTCTTTCCTACCGATGACGCCGCTTGATGATGACAGTGACTGCAGTTACCATGATGGAAATAGTGAAAAAAAAAAGTAGGGATATGTCCGTCATTATGGTAGCGCGTAAAAATCTCGGAACTGGTAGGGAGTCAACTAATCGTGATGTTTGTGCACTATTGAGTTTGTGGCGCTTCTTTCTTATCTAGGCTGTTGCCGACGATTATCAGTCCGAGAAAATAAGTCAGCTCCTTGCTTCTCCAATAAGCTCCTCCGCAACTTGGACGAACAATCAGTTGCGCTGCTCACCGGGGAGGTCAATAAAATTTGGGAAACGGGCCTCGTCCCCGACTCCTGGAAGACAGCCTCAGTGGTGCTCATCCCGAAACCAGGCAAACCTCTTGCGCCGGAGAACATGCGACCCATCTCGCTCACGTCCTGCGTGGGTAAGGTGGCCGAACATGCCATTCACAACCGTATATCTAGGCACATAGAAACTAATGAGTTATTCCCTCACAACATGGTTGGCTTTCGGGCGGCACTCTCCGCACAGGACGTCATGTTACTTATAAAGAGGCAAATCATTGATGACGACACTAGAGACACTCGGGGCATCCTTGCTCTAGACTTGTCCAAGGCTTTTGATAACATCTCACACCGGTTCGTGCTAGACGCCATCTCGAATCTGGGCCTGAGGCCACGATTCCATGCGTACGTTAGCTCCTTCCTCAGGGATCGCAAGGTGTTACGACATCCCACCGCTGCCACCACTGTTACGACTTTGCACCGCTGCCACCGCTATTCCGACTTTGAGGTGGTCCCGTAGCTCTCGTCACCCGTTTCGTGACAGAGCGTTGGTAGCGAAGACTCCGAGTCAGGCGTCGGTGAGAATAACAAAAGGGACTTTATACACTATATACAGGACATGAAGGGATCGGCACTGGGGCCGAGAGCTCACAGCAAACGCGACTGTTCCCGCACGGCGACGTCCGGCGAATACGCGTGACACATCTCACTCCAGTCGAGAGCGGCACTGGCTCCCGGTGGGTCGGCGGATCCGGTTTTCCAGGTTTCTCGCGGCTTATAAGCCCCGAGAAACCATTGTCACTCAAACGGCCCAATACAAAGCCAGCACTCGACGGTCGTCCGAGAGGTCCAACCAGCGACCGCTCTGGCCACCCGGTTCAAAGTTCGCGCGCGCGGTGACCTCCAGGAAAAGGGAGGTGCGGCGCCGGGCTGTCTGGCACTTGGTGGCACGTTTGAACATGTTGCTCGCCGAAACTTCTCCGCAGGACACCGATGCCTGACGGCTCAGCATCTTGACTTGTCAAGGGAGAATTAGGGCGCTGTGCCTTTCGGCGCAGCCCCGGGTTTGTCCAAAGGGCGCTCGCAGGATAAATTCTGCATCTTGTAGATTCGGAATCCGGGCTGGTGGTAATGGCACAACAAAGGCCACTGTCAAAATAGGGCAAATCAAATCCAAGGAATTTACTTTGGGAGCGAGAGGCACCACGCAAGGGGCGGTCATCTCTCCCCTACTGTTTAACATCGCCATGAAAGGCCTCTCAGACAGACTGGCCACAGTAAGAGGAACGGGTCACGCCCTCTACGCGGATGATATTACCGTGTGGTGCATGGGAGGGTCTGACGCTGCAGTTGAGAGTGCGCTCCAAGAGGCGCTCGACATTCCTACTAGACACGGGCCTGAGTCTGTCACCAGCCAAGTGCGAACTTCTATTGTTAGGCCCACCCGAAGGGAGGTTAGGTGTTCCACACCCTTAGATCAAGTTCCCATAGCCCTCTCTATACGAGGGACGGACAAAAAATCCACAGAGTGGATACCATCAGGGTCCTCGGGCTCTTGCTGGAATCTCGAGGGGGGCAACTCACAGATTATAGCGCGCATTACCTCCAAGACGGAGAATAAGCTTCGGCTTATCCTCAGGGTCTCGAACCGCAGAGGGGGTTTAAGCGAGAGCAATCTCCTCAGACTCTACCACGCATTTCTGATGAGCCACGTTAACTATGTAGCCTCCGCGTTGCGCTGGTCTAAACGGGATGAGGCCAAAATCGACGCCCTCATGCTCAAAAGCATCAAGCGGGTGCTGGGTTTACCACTCACTACCAGCACCGCGCGTCTCATGCAACTAGGCATGCACAACACCCTATCAGAGGTGATCGAGGCCCAACGAGTGGCCCAAATAATGCAACTCCCATCATCGCGAGCGGGGAGACGCATCCTCGAATCCGTTGGATGCGGTCACCAGGAAATCACGGAGCGCAACGTGACCCTATCACCATGGTCCGAGATACGTTCAAGGTAGATCCCATGCCACGTAACGTCCACCCTCAATACAATGTAGGGCGCCGGGTAGCCAGGGCTCGTTCCCTGTTAAAAGCGGCTGCGGCCACTCCGAATCTGGCATGTTTCGTTGCCGCCGCCCAGTACGAGCGGTTTGATCACTATGCCGTAGTTTCGGTTGACTCCAATGACACTCTCATTAACTCAGCATCCCTGCGGAAGGTTTATGCAACAGTAGCCGAGCAGGTTGCTATAGCTATAGCACTGAAGGACCCTCTACGTCCCAATATCTTTACACACTCCAGGTCTGCAGCCCGAGCTTTCGCCTCCGGCTCGATCTCAAAGGAGGCGGCGGCCATCCTCGGCAGCGGGGGGGCTGCTGATTTTCATAGCATCAAATGGTTCCCGGCCCATATGGGAATCAATTTGTGCTCTGGGGTTGTTAACGCCAATGAGTTGGCCCATAACTGTGCGCGAGGTCTTACACACCGCGGCGGTTCAGGTGGACTCACGGGCGGCGACTTAGGACTGTACAGGGATTCGCTTCTCACCTTCCATGAAATCTTGGCACATTACCAACTTGCTCGGCGGGCCTTTCCGCTACCACACCCTAAACTTAGTAGACCACAATCGTCGGCCTTTCGCACGCTTCAAACGGGGTCAATCCCCTCCAGGGGCCGATTCAGTCACTTCGCGCCTAATATAGAACCCCACTGTCCAGACTGTGGGGAGGCGTACTGCTCCTTATCCCATATGCTCTGGCAATGCCCTGCGTTACGCAGCTCATCGCTTAGCACTCTAACCGACTGGGAGGCAGCCCTTAAGGGCGGCGACCTCTCAGAGCAACTGCGGGCTGTCCAGAGGGCCTGCGACAGGGCGGAGAACCACGATCTTCCGACCCCGACGTGGGTGCGGCCCGCGACGGCTACGGGAACTCCCTGAAAAGGGTGGTACCCTAACGCCGGTTCCTCAGGACCAGTAATAAAGTTCTCTCTCTCTCTCTCTCTCTCTCTCTCTCTCTCTCTCTCTCTCTCTCTGTCCGTCCGTCCGTCTGTCTGTCTGTCTGTCTGTCTGTCTGTCTGTCTGTCTGTCTGTCTGTCCGTCTGTCCGTCTGTCCGTCCGTCTGTCCGTCCGTCCGTCCGTCCCCTTCTTTTGTCTTTTCAGCAGTGAAGAGCAGGTTGTGCCGCTATGACAATGGCAGATGCCCACCGAGGGGCTGATGCTTCTCGGTGGGCTAAATTAGAGTAGATTTAAATCTAAAGGAACAGAAACTCACGTTGACAATCGGTTCGTTTGTGTCAAAATATTTAAAACGCGCACATTAATGAGCATGAGTCAACTTAATTGAAGTAAAACAAATCGGTTCGAATTTAGCAACAAGAAATGCAGTACGGTGTACAGCTCACAATGAAACAGCGTGCAACCCCAAAGTTATCAATGACTCAGCAAAAATTATTGTCCCTGTAACCAAGAGCCGTAGCAGCCGAGGCACCCAGGGATAGAACAGGAACGCTTAAATCGAGTCCAAGACGAGGAAGCGGCGTTTCCACGGTTCTATTTCATAAAGCGGAAGCATAGCATGCCGTAACATTCTTCTTTTTCTCTCTCGCTCTCTTTTCTCATTTTTTTCTTGTCTTTTTCTTTTCTTCTTTTTTTTATTTGGGTGGGGAAGGATGGGTGGGGTTGATTGAAGCGTGCGACATATTAACTTATGAGTGCCTGTGTGTTTGCTGCACACTTAAGTGCGTTGTAAAGTATACTTAAGCGACATAGAGCTTTACACAATTACGTAAAGATCTTTGTCGCGTAAGCATCTTCTGTAACCCTTTCTTTGAAAAGAAGGATACCTTATACAAAAAATATTCTCCCCTTTTTCGCACTCACTGGTGGATTAATGGTCCGATATCAATAGCAATTAAAGCGTGGGATGAGCTGACAGCAATGAGAAGGAGCAGTGCCGTCGCCTCTGGAGTTCTTCAAACACAGCTTTAGCGGTCGTTTCGTGCACATCCTTTTTTATTTTTTTGTTACGTCCGTGATAACTAGACCAGAAACGTATGTTCTCGTCTACGAGCACTGTGCGTTCTAAGTCGTTGCTGCAGCCTGTGGCCTGCGAAGACGACGGCAATTGCCCCGCGTATGCGATTTTCTCGCTTGCTTGCTTGTTCCTCATTCGTGGCGCTTACCCACTGTACGGGAGATTGGCCAAGAAGCCGGCGGTGAGAGGTTGAAGGGGAGGGGGAGAGAGAAAACCCTAAACGAAAAAGTAGATCAGGGTGAATTAAAACGTTTATGATGATTAGGAAATAGATTTACCTGGCAGATTTAGAAATAAGGATATTTGTAATTATGATAAGCAGCAAATTTTGTGGGGTTTCTTTTGGTGGTATTATGTATTAGAATAATTTCGAACACACAGTCGGAAACTTAAGGAGCTATCCGATTATTGATTTCAAGAATTAACATGATAGCCTTCTTGTGTCATAGAGATAGTCGCAAATGGCCACGCAGTTGTTCGTGTGGCTAAAGCCCAATGAAGAAGCCCCAGAGAGGATATTTTGAGTAATCAAAAAAATACCCAATTTTCGGAATTAAAATTTGCATTTCTTCCTCTGATATGTAAGGCGACGGCATGCTAGTAGGAAGTGATAAATGCTTCCAGGTTCCTGGTAGGTAGGACACAGAGGGGATGGTGCCAGACCAGACCTGCATATAGGTGATAATTGTAATGGTGTGATGCGGCAGCGTAATTTTGTTATAGAGATTTCTAATTTACGTACGAGACACCATTTATTGTTCTATGAAAAGGGCAAATGATTAAATTCCAATGTTTGGATTTTCAGTTTTGTAGAATCTTGGAAAGATAAAGTTTTATAAACCTAGCCGCAATGGCATAAGCATAAGCAGGCATAATTAACATAACTGGCCCATCAAGAGATATACGTGCAAGTGTGTCTGTCATTTCATTTAAGAATATACCACGATGGCCTGGAACCCATACCAATCGCACTAGGCTTAAGTTTGGAGGGTTTAATAACTTAAATGTATTGGCTACAGTAATGTCTGAAGATGAAGTGAGTAATGTGCATACTGACAGTGAATCAGTCACTATAACCACAGTTGAATAATTTAAAGGAAGTTTTCGAAGAGCTAAGGTAACGGCTGATAGTTTAGCCAGAAATATGGGTGTGCAATCCGGACGGCGTAGTGGATATGTCCAGGGTAGTGACTGGGAGAAAATATCCACACCCGCTTTCTCCTCACTCATTGACGCATCAGTTGCGATCAGGTTATCTATTCCCAATTGCATTAAAGGATCTTGTAGCATGCCGTTTAAACGTGTAGTGGGCAGACGTTTGACAATGAATAGAAATACATCATTAAATTCAATCTTTATATTAGGCAAGGGCTTGTCTGTGCAAATGATCTTGCTTACATTAACGTTTAGTGGCTCTATCTCAGCTTGCACAAACAAAACCCGAGCTCTGTGTAAACGGGGCAATGCTCACCGAAAAATGCCCACTAATAATTTCACTAATAAATACAAATTGTGATCGTCTCAAATAAGATTCATAAATGTTTAAATATGTTTTTACTGCTAGAATGCGGAATCGGCATGGAAGAGTAAGCAGTCGTGCTTCTTCATATAAAACGTTGTTAGCAACAAATTTTGGTAAACCAAGACAATTTCGAAGACCCTCCCGCTCTAGAACTAGAGTGTTAATCTCGTATGCTGGCCCACCAGTGAATATCACGCGCCCAAATTACAGCATCGGTCGAACGCACACGCAATGAATCATTCTTCAACCGACAACGCGTTTGCTACACTATTTCGTTTTCTTCATCGCCACTGTTATCTTTTTGTAAATTTCTTATGCTCTGAATAATTGAATCAAAATTATTATTCTTTTATTTCTATATTTCACTGGTATAATTAGTCAATTACACATTACTCTTTCGATTGGAGCTTCCAACTTTTCGTCTCATTCCAGTATTCCCCATAGTTGTTGTGTTTCTTCCGACCAGCCGTTCCTTGGCTAATCTCCCATTGTGGGTACACTTCATGTTTTAGACCAATCATCATTATCACTATAGTGATTGTTATACTGGGCATGCGCAGCCCAAGAACAAAAGAAGAAGAGCTTCATAAGCGGAGAGACGACGCCTCCACGGCCTCTAAGGTGCCCCATAAGACATGGAGACGCGCCCACTAGTTCCAGTAGTGAATGGTAAGTGCCGACAGCCACCATGAAAAGCTGCATCTTTTAAACAAACGCGGCCATCGACAATTTCTTTCCTCGTTTTTAGGAGCCGGAACGCCACTCGCGTCTTTAATCTTTGATGGTTTAAGGTCGAGGCAACGGCGGACGAACATCTCCCATAGTTTGTGAAGGCATTGAACGCAGTTCCGAGTCGAGAGCGACAACGGAGTATTGGCTGGTGTAGCGAATCGTAACAGCTGTCTTATCTTTCACTTGTAAGTTCTGCGTGACCGGTAAGTAAGTGTGCCCCGGAGGTTCTGTACAATCCGCAAGGGAAAGTTTCACGCTGTTCGTACAAAGCACGTGCCTGTGGAAAGTGATAAAGAGAAGGCGCAGTCCGCAAGACACCGTTGTACACATGCAGTTAAATGTGCTCGTGTTGCAAAACTCGTTCGCTGAAACCAACACTTACTTCGGACGATGGCGGTATATCCCTGCAAGCGATACAACGAAAGAGCGTAATTCCTTGAAAATACCTTGAAACCCGCAGTCACCAAAGGTCACCAATGATCGGAAAACTTGGCATACGACAGAGCAAGATGTATGCAGTGAAAGATAAGCAGGGTAATGTCATCAACAACCTCCAAATTTCTGCCCATTCCAGCATAGTGCAGGATCTAGAACTGTTAGATAGGATAAACGGTAGTGATCATAGATTAAATGTCTAAGATTTTCTCAATTTGGAGAGAGAAATATCGAGATTAGGCAAGAATAAACATACCAACCTAGACGCAGCAAGGGTAAAAGTAGACGATTTCAAGCTGCTGCTCGCAAACAGATATTCAGCTTTAGAACAGGAAAGGTATTCTGTAGGAGTCCACCTAGTGGACTGTCCATTTGGGCCGCTGCTGATTGGCTGGGGCCACTTGTCTCCTCGTCGCTCGTATAGCTGTATCCAATGAGCAGCGACCGAAATGAACAGCCCACAAGGTGGACTCTTACAAAATACCCCCCCCCCCCCCCCAGTAAGATGAAGAAAACATAGAGGTAATGAATGAAGCCGTAACTAGGTTGATTTCAAAAGCAGCAGTTGGAGTGGGATGTAAGGCACTGAGACAACCAGTAGGAAAGGTCTCCCAATTAACAAAGGACCTAATAAAGAAACGAAAAAGCATGAAAGCGCCCAACTCAAGAGATTATACAGAATTCACTAAATTATCAAAGCTTATAAACAAGAAGAAATCAAACAATATTCGCAATTCTAACGTCTAAAAGATTGAGGAAGCAATAAAATATGATCGCAGCATTAGATCAATGATCGGAAAACTTGGCACAGGACAGAGCAAGATGTATGCAGTGAAAGATAAGCAGGGTAATGTCATCAACAATTTCCGTGATATAGTAAAGCAGCAGAAGAATTCATACTAGCCTTTACAGTTCCTAGAACAGCCATGCAATCTTCATTTGAAGTAGTGGTGAAGAGGATACAGAGGCTCCTTCTATAAGTAGCGATGGATTTAGAAGCGCCTTGCGAGACTTGTCCCGAGGATAATCGGCAGTAGAAGATTGAATAACAGTATATTTAATGAAAGTTGGATGAGGTGCTATGCTTGAAAAGCTTGCGGCCCTTTATACGCAATGCCTCATGACTTCAAGTATACCAGAGAGCTGGAACAATGTCAACATTATACTAATCTTTCAGAACGGATACGTTGAAGAATTGAATAATTATAGGCCCACTATAGCTTGCTTTCAATATTGTATAAAATATTCACCAAGATGATTTCCAATAGAATCAGGGCAACACTTGACTTCGATCAATCAAGAGAACAGCTTGGCTTCAGGAAGGGATATTCGACAATAGGTCACATCCATGTCATCAATCAGGTAATTCAGAAATCTGCAGACTACAATCAACCTATCTATTTGTTCTCTTACTATTTGGGAAATGTGTCAACGCCATATATATGTATGTTTACTGAATATACCCGCGAATACTTTGTTATTTTCATTAGCCTTTTTGCTACAGTAAATTTGCTCATTGCGCATTTATTACGTATGTTTGCTAAAGATGGCATGGGCTGGGCGGGCAAGGCCCGTCGTGCCAACGTTATTGTTGGCTCTTTCAGCACGCTCTCAGCATCCCTCTTTAGACGCAAATAAAGTCGATTTGAAGTCATCGATCCCCTACTACTGCTCTTAAATGAGTTATGGCGATCTACCTGTATACACTTGCATGTATTTCTTTATCGACTGTTCCGACCAAGGCCTTTTTGTCACAAAGCTGCTTGAAGTGGCGCGTTCGCTATAAGCGGAGTTTCACTACGTGCGCAACGGGCACGGCCGCTTCTTCTACGAAGGTGTCCAGGAGCGCCCCGCTGCTACAGCGCCGCTTCTGCGCTCGGTGCTCAAGCCTAGCCCGCTTCCAGCGCCGCCTCCTGCACCGGTCCATCTGCCGGTGGCATCCACAGCCGCCGGGGCAGTGCGGGGCGCGGTGGGCGTGGCCACGACTGCGGCGTCGAGCGCCGTCCATGCCGCGGCGTCTACGATCGGGTACCTCTCAAAGCGCAAGGAGACCGCCGGTCGACAGCTGGAAGGCCAGCAACTGTCGCAGCCGGGGTCACCGCAGCCCGCGGAAGGCGATGGCAGGTGCGGCGTTAGCCTCGCTTGTACTGAATTTCACGGATTATGCTCGCTTACAAGCTAAGAATACAAGTTCCGCCTACAGAACCACACTGTAGGGGTGATTCGGCACTCAGAAACATATAGTTCCCAATAGAAGGCGCTGTTGAAAGTTCGTAACTACGGTAACGTCACGGAAATGGGCTTTTTTTACATAGTTCGCTGGCGCATCTATACAGCGACGCAATTGTCAATGCGTTCTCACCTTGTCCCCAACTGTAGTCAGGAGAATGTGACTTCTGTCGGCAAAGTCGTTCCAATTGATTCAGTGGAACACTAATGCGAGCATTTGTTGTGCAACATGACAAATATATTTATTTATTTATTTACTTATTTATTTATTTACTTATTTACTTATTTATTTATTTATTTATTTTTTATTTATTTATTTATTTATTTATTTATTTATTTATTTATTTATTTATTAGTACACCAAGATTCCAATCGGAACATTGAGTGATGGGGAGGAAGTACAACAAAATTACATAAAGCATAAACAGGAACAAATAAACGTTGCTAAGGACTATAACATTTCTGTACAATACTTAAAACACAACTTCATAAAAAGTGAGCGCGAAAATTCCCGCGGAATGTTTCACGGTTAGTGACGGAGACAAGGCTGTCAGGAAGATAATTCCACAGTGCAATGGCTTGTGGCAACGCTGAGGAACTAAAAGCTTTGATTCTACCAAATATTCGCTTGAGTCTGATGATTACGAAGACTATAGAAGTACGTAGTAGGGTTACAAGGGGCAATTTGTGTTATGTTGTGCCGTGAATGTATTTGCGTATCAGACATAACAGCGCGATTTTTCTGCGGGTACATAATGCTTTAAGGGATAAGTCTGCTTTAATTCCAGTGACACTAGAGTACCGGTCGTAGCTAGGTGAAATGAATCTGGCGGCTCTGGCGGGACTTTGCCCTGGACCAGCTGTACTTCGCCCAGGAAATCTGAGTTAATGAGTCTTGCACTGCTACATAACATTGCTGGACTTCATATATTTTCCAAACTCTGTGCGAATGTCCCATAGCCCAAAAGTTCGGTACCGCGCACGCTCAGCACAATTCACCCAACACTGCATTCCACCTGGCTAACTGGATAACTGTCACTCACATCTCTCTTCTACTCCAGGCTCTTATTCAGCACGTCCGTAATCTGCTAGGCGAGGTCTGGCAGGTAATGACAATCTCAAAGCAAAAGCTCCGGACTAGGTTCTAAATTGAGGGTTTATTCCGTCCCTCTCTCCATTTCGAACCCCAGCTTCACTGAAAAATACTGAAAAATAAAGTGGGGGGCAGTGCCGTCCCTCGGCTGAACGGGACACTGAACGTCAATTGCACTCCATGGCGATTCTTGAGAGAAAGCTTTGTATCCATGGGCGCTTTCGGCGTCTACTCGAATGCGCATCAGGGGGTGCTTCTCCAATCATCGAAGGAATAATTGAGAAGTGCTACTGAGGCACGGTGTCTTCTTTAATTTAAGGGCGGTCCGGTACTCCGTTCAGTGTATCAATGAAGAAATTTCAGTATAACGTCTGTGAATACGGAGTTGGGACTAAGCGTTTGTAGGAGCTGATATCATCTTTAGCGTGTAGCCACATGTGGTAATCACCTTGCTAGCGATCTCCGGTAACGATGCTGCTTGATTTGGGACCCTCCACGCAGACCGCCACATTGGCGGGTACCACAGCGCCCAACCGATCGGCCTGTTTAACTCTGTTTACTCCATCCACAGGAGCTCCAGGGGGCATTCTGACAACGCAGTGGAAAGGTCCAAACCAGTTTCTCGCGTCACCTTTCCCCTCTTCCACTCTCCTTCCGTGTATATGCACCCTCTGAACCCCCTCCCGACGCGGCGTGCAAAACAGGAGCAGCAGCAGCTGCACCGGCAGCACTAGTGGAAAAGTCTCAAGGAGAGGCAAAGCTTCGCTTTAAACGCTGTGCGTGCCGTAGTGAAAGAACACTTGCAAGCGTAGCTCTCACGATACGATTCATCAGAGGTAGCATTTCGAGTATGTATAAATAGGGATTTTCAGAAGTGAGGGCAGGAATCTTAAGGTTTTCTGTGCCTAGCAGCAGAGATAACAAGACATCGCTATGAGACGAAAGAATTGTCGAAAAGCTTCCATGCTTTAGGCACCAACTTAGCGTGCGACATGACTGCATGTTTCGCGCGCCGACAACCAGCCACTTGGAACGAATTCTCTGGACTGCACCAGCTTCAGGATATTAATTTTCAAAGTGTCCGACGAAAGCAATTGTCGTTCTAGGTACTTCTTTAAGAAACCGCTGTTTTATGCATTGCAGCACAAAAGTAACTGGAACACCAATGCATTTTGACGGACACATCGAAAATTAATATCTCGGAACTGGTGCTATCCAGAGAATTCGTTCCGTGTGGATACGCCGCGCAGACTCAGCGGCTATAATTCGTAGATTGAAATATGTGGCATAAAGGAATGAATTAAAACTGTAATTAGCGTAATTACGTTACTTATTGAATTAACCACTTTTATTTCTCGTAGAAGTAATGGCCGCCTCATGGAGTAATTTAGATCAAGGGTGCTATCCTTGTATTCATTGTATCATTGTATTCTCTGCCACAAGCAATTTCTAAAGAAATTGGTGCAGCCCCCAAAAAAAGAATACACCCTGTATGTGTCTTCTGTCGAAATCAAGTGTCGGAAGTCAGCGATGGTGTGCGTCCTCGACTGCTGTCCTCGTCCTCCGTCGCTCCGTTCAAAGTTCGACCTGATAAATCTCTCCTCGCGCGCGATCTCTCCGCCGACACCTGTCGACTTCATCATCATCATCTATTTTCCTTCAATGACCCCGATGGGGCCTTACATAAGGGGGGGGGGGGGGTGGCAGCAGGAAACATTACAGGGCGTGATCGGTATAGACGTGCTCTTCCAATGCGCCTTACATGCCGCGCGTTCTTGCAACCTGAGCACAGGCTACCGTCACCCACCGAGTCGGAAAGCTCCACCAAGTCGAGCTCGCTGACACCCAGGGACAAGCGAAAGTGGGACGCCCTGCGCGCGGTCGGCAACCCCATGCAGACGGTGTGCATGGCGTGCAGCGTACTGTGCGCGCTGCTCCTGCTCGGCGTGCTGGGTTACATGCTGCTGCACGCACCTGTCAGACACAGAGCGGCCGCCGCACAGGTGCACAGGCCGACGGTGACCGCCGACCCCGACGAGACGACCGAGCGGGACCCCGTGTGGCTGCCCCCTCGCGACACCGTGAAATTCAGGGTCACCGGTGGTGTCGCGTCCTCTGCGAGCACAACGACGGAGAACGAAGTCATGAGAAACGGAACTAGCGAGGGCGCAGGGAACTCTCACGAGTTCCCCTCAACCGTCCAGAGCACGAGTGTTATGCAGGGCTTGGGAATGTCGCAGCCTCTAGGGGAAATACAATCGGACTAAAGTAATATTTCCCTCAATATACTTTCGCTATATAGCTTCGAATTTCGCCAATGTATATCACTTGCTATCGCCTATACTTAATTGGTATTTGATCTGTGCTGCACTTCTCGCTTTGTTCTTTGTTTTCATTTTGCAATGAGTATATAGCACTCGTCTATAATAAAATTATCCTCTTTTGTTCTTCGGCTTATGTCCCAATCCAAAGTCGCGCCGTGACATTTTGACTCAAGGACCAGGTCGAGCTAATACAAGAAACTGTCCAACGCGCCCTTCTTATAGAGGGGAAACAAGTAAAATGTCGCCGTTTCGCCCGAAAAGCGAGACATCGATTGCGATAGCAAATTAGTGGACAGCTATACGAAGTAGGGATAGCAGTTTAGTGGCCGTATACGCGTAAACTTGTAACCATAAGCGTACTAACTAAACTAACAAATATGGTGTCACGCGCGAACAAG
Source organism: Dermacentor andersoni (assembly GCF_023375885.2). Classification (NCBI taxonomy): domain Eukaryota; kingdom Metazoa; phylum Arthropoda; class Arachnida; order Ixodida; family Ixodidae; genus Dermacentor; species Dermacentor andersoni. The sequence continues at coordinate 92,545,083 of NC_092819.1, read as the reverse complement.
CAAACATGAACACATGTCACTCGATGACTGCGGAAACGCGCTGTCAAAACGTTGGAGTGACGAAGCGTGGGAGCAGCAGTGAGCGCATTGACCTTCGCGATGCCTCTCGCATCAACGCGAACTAAGCCGCGAAACCACAGCCCAGCACGGACTCTACCCGTCACAGATGGCTTTCAAGATACAGCGGCCGCCCACGCCGCCCGGAGTAGAGCAGCACCCCTTCCCTCCCTACCCACGGCGGACCTTGTGCCCGTCACAGATGTCTTTCAAGATACAGCGGCCCGGGCGAGAGTGCGCGGCCGCCCGAGCCAGCACAACGCTTCCACCTTCAATACGCCCGGAGCCTTGCGTGTGACGGAAGACGGCGCGCTTCCTCCCCGCTTTCCTCCCTTCAGTGCGCGAAATTGAGCCGCCATCGCCGGCTCACCCTCGCACGCTTTCACTCGCACACGCAGCATAAGGCGCTCAGTGACGATTTTATCGTCATTGAACTTTATACGGAGCCTTACGGCGATGGCAGATATGCGCTTAGAGTTCCATATAATTGCTGTCGCAACAAAATAAGAGTTAGGCAGCATGTTACACTCCAATAACACGTGAAGGCGAAAGCCTGTTGCACACGTGATAATGCATTAAGTTGTACGATCGGAGGGGTGAGACTTCTTGCAAGACAACGAGCCGCAGTGTGCAGTAAACGTATTGCGCTGTAGGGCGACCTCCTTAACGACACATATGCAAGTGCCTAATACCGAACTGTTCTTCCTTTTTTTCCTTCGTTCTTTTTTCATTCATATTCAGCCATTGCATCTTTGCTTGCTTACTGGGGTATGAGCCATCCCCGACGATATATTTTACTTCTATGGACCAGACATCGCTTATCTCGAGTATGAGCCATTGCAACGAGCCACTTGATTAAGGCTTTCGCCTTAATAAGTTCTGAGGATTTACGTGCCAGAACCACGTTCTGATTATGAGACACGCCATAGCAGGATACTCCGAATTAATTTTGACCACATGCAGTTCCTTAACGTGCACACAATGTACGGTAGACGGGCGCTTTTGCATTTCGCCTCCATCGAAATGTGGCTGCCTCGGCCGCGATTCGATCCCGCGACTTCGTGCATAGCAGCGTAAAGCCAAAGCCACTAAGCAACCACGCCGGGTAAACTACATGCCGGTAAAAAGTAATAATTTGATTCAGTTTTGTTGCAGGATAGTGGGGAAAGAAGGTGAGAGTGTGCGTGCGTGCGTGATAACATTAAATTCTGGGGTTTTACGTTTTTGCATTTCACCCTCATCGAAATGCGGCCGCCGCTGCCGGAATTTGATCCCGCGCCTTTGGGCTTAGCAGCGCAACGCCATAGCCAATACACCACCATGGCGGGAGGGGCGAAAGGGAAGGGGGGGGGGGGGTTGCGCGCATGTGTGTGTGTGATGATCGTATGCAAAGAAAGAAAGAAGTCGCAGGTTCGCCCGAAAGGCGAACCATCTATTGCGATAGCAAATTAGTGGACAGCTGTGCAAATTAAGGATAGTACATTTATCAGCCCATTAAACTTGTAAACACGGGTACACTAAATTAACAAGCATGGTGTCACGCACGCACACGTGAACATGAACATCACACTCGATGACCGCAGGAACTCGCTGTCAAAATGCTGGAGTGAGGAAGTGCGGCAGCAGCAGCGAGCGAATTGATCTTCGTGCTGCGTCTCGCATCAACCGGAACTAATACCCGTGTCACACGGGCGTTTGGAAGGCCTTCCAACCGATAGTCAGTTGACGCAAAGGTCAAGTTTGAGCTGCTACACGGGCGGTTTCGAAGGCCGCCGAGTCAATAGACTATCGAGTCAACGGAGCACCTTACAACTCTATCGAAATCTCGATGGCCTTTGAGCAACGAAAACGGAAACAGCGCGAACATGCCCTCCCGTTCACAGGGTGCCCGTTTTCACGTTTAGAAAGAACAAATCAAACCAAAATGCTCTACAATACTATACATGAGTGTTATTAATTATTCAATACAGTATTTTTGCCACTTGATATGTGCGAACTGCACGTACTCTCCACAACAGCGACGTGCAGCGACGCAAGCGTTGCCGCAGTTTCGCTACTCAAAAACTTAAATGGATGGATGGATGCAAAACATTAATAATAGCCTTGTAACTTAAAAACTAAACATATATGTATGGCAATGTATAAACAATTTTTTTAAATGTATAAACAAACATGAAAGAAATTATGGTGTCTTTAAGTAGGTTTAATGTTGTTTAACTTATCGTGACATGAAAACGAAAATAAAGATCCGCAGCGCCACACAATTTTGCGAGAAACACCTGAACCACTCAGCGGCCTTTCAAAAGTGCCGTGTAGCAGCGTGACAACTCCTTTCAGTCGATAGAGTTGTGGTTTCTTTATTCTATGGTTGTGGCGTTTCGAAGGCCGTCGACTGGAAGGCCTTCCAAATGTGCCCGTGTGACACAGGTATAAGACGCGAAAACACAGCGCACGGCCAGACTCAGTCCCCGTCGCAGATGGCGTTCAAGATTCAGAGGCCCCGGCGGACAGGCGTAGCCCCTCGGGCCGCCCAGAGTAGAAGGCCTCTCCCACCCCGCACTATACCACCGGAGCCTTGCGCGCGACGGAAGACGGCGCGCTTCTTCCCCGATTTCCTCGCTTGCGTGCGCGAGATAGAACCGTGATCGCCGGCTCACCCTCGCATGCTTCCACTCGCACATACAGCATACCGCGCGCGGTGACGATACGGAACTTCACGGCGACACCGACGGCAGGAATGCGCCTGGAGTCCACACAATTGCTATCGCAATAAAAATTGGCGGATCCAACGCACATGTAAGAATCAGTGATAAGCGAAGCCTTCTTTGATGTTTACTGAAATGCCTTTACTTCTTCGCGCAATCACATGTAGTTCCAACACTCCTCGCTCAATGCACGCTCTGGCACCATTTTGTTTCCCTGACGTGTTTCTCCGCACTGTGGACAGGGGCACGGCGGAAGAGGCTGCTATCGCCCTAGCCATCGTACACGCCCCAACCATACCGGCACTGGATGGACCCATTACAGTTGTCACTGGTTCGCAGACCGCCTGCAAGACTTTGGCACAAGGGATGGTAGCACCCTACACACACCGCATCCTTACATCATTACACCCCACAGCGTTGCACAGGGTACGTATCGTCTGGACGCCTGGACACGCCTATATCCATGGTAATGAACGCGCTAATGCGGTAACCCGAGAGCTCGCTAACGGGGCGCCATAGGAACAACTGTCAAACCCAGACGATGCACCGACAGAGCCACTGAACTACATTGAAACTCTACAACATTACACAGACAGCAGGAGATGATGATGATGATGAAAAACTTTATTTATCCCTCTTTAAAGGGAAGGGGGCAAGCAGGAGACACTTCCCTCTCCCCCACATATTTCCCTTAACCGAGAAGATGCCTTCGCGTGGCGACAGCTTCAAACTAATTAATTTCCCTGTCTCTTTTATCTTCACCTCTGCACCCCACACAATATCCTTCATGGTTGTCCCTACTGTGGAGCAAAGCCCACAGTATATCATTGTACCTGGGAGTGCCCGCACCTTCCGGGTTACTACGCAATTCCTTCACCTTCACCTTCCTCCCTGGGAGACTGCGCTGACCAGCTTAGACCTGCAAGAGCAGCGACGGCTGATCCGGCGGGCACGTGGAGTGGCGCGAGCCAATGGGGCTCTGAACTAAGGGCTCCACCCTACGAGGAATTCACGCCATCTTAGAAATAAATGGTTTCTCGCTCTCTATCTCCACACTCGGCTGCTTCTGTTGCCGACTTCACCTTTCTGCAGCCAACTACTTCAATTTTATATTGCCCATTTCTTCCCATCTTGCCTCTTTTTATGCTTGCCTGATCGCCCACATACCCAGTGGCACATAACCATTCCGAGAGATTGGCCAAAAATGTTCACATACTTTGAGTGGCCCATGCAAGTTGTACACTCGCCGATTCAGCAGCAGCCAGTAACTTCAAAGTGGAAGGAAGAGGAAAAGAAAGCTTCACTTAAAAGCTTTCTGGATTCAAACCTTGATTTGTTAGTCCCAATTTTGAAAACAGTTCCAGTTCAATATAGTCCCAGTTCAACACAGGTCTATTGTAGGCGCGTTCTAATCTTGGAAGCTGGAGAAGAAGAAGAAGAAGGACGCGCAACCTGTCTCCACCGGCCACTGCTTTTGAGATCCCAGTTTTGGTGAACTTTGCAGGCTCTAACCATTCATCGCGCTTGGCAAGGCTAGACGCTATGGCCACGCCTAGCAATGGAGCGACAGCAGAACCAGCGGAAGGTAGGAGGAATCATGCTACTCAAACGTAGGGATAACTTTTTAAGATATTCGGGACCTGAACAGACGTATAGATGAGTGGGTGAGTGAGAGAATGTGCAGAAAACTACAGTAATGAGGAATACTTGTTAGGTAAGCGAAGATTAGGAACATTAGCTTCGAAGCCTCAGAAGGAGTGAAAGAGAACGTTCAATTAGGCGAACTATAAAAATAGCGAACGCTATAGTCGCGAGAAACGAGAACAAAAGTTGCGAATAGCGCATTTCACCGAAACTCCCAAGTCATGACTGCGTAACTGTGCTCCCCCAGCGTAATTTATTATAATGCCGAAAATCGAAAGCTAAAAGAAGGGCGTGAAAGGAGCTAAGGGCTTCACCCAGAGTCATACAAACGATAATGAAAGGAAGCGATGACAAAAGTGATAGGAGCGAGTTCCTCACCTTCACTAGAACGCCAAAATATTCGATAGAGGGATGACAGCGCTCGAACGCGTGCAGAGGGCATTCTAGTTAAGGAGGTGATGAAGTATTTGAAACAGACAGTCCATTAAGATAGCAAATTTGGTGCGAAGGAAAAGAAAATACAATCTATGGCTGCTGATCGAGAAGTAGATAGCGCGACGAAATGAGAAATTCACGCGTCTACCTAGCACGTACGGGCAAATGGTGCAATAACCACTCAACACAAGAGAAGGCACACACACAAAACTGTAGCGTTCTGCGTACCTATATGTCTTATCTTTTCTGTCGCGTGGCTATCGAGTGATCTGTCGGCAAGTACGCGATACCAACGCACCCAATCTTCAACATTGCCACGCCTAGTGCTTATTCAGCTTAATCGTCATGTCGCAATAGCTTTGGTTCATTTTAAACTCAGCCGACAAACCTTCCACGCATCGCCTATATTAATGCCGGTGTGTTTCATGAAACTTGCTGTCAAAATTGAAACCACGGTTCTGATCCTACTGCGGGTCAACTCCTTAGCAATGAATGCTGCAGTATACTGCAGCCTTGAGCCACTTCGAGGCCCCACAACTTTTCAAATGACGTAAATAGCAGATGTGACATACATCTGTGTGTGCTTTTCTTTAAATTTGTATCTCTGTGCTGCACTAATTACGTTCACAAAAGCGCACGTGATCACTCTTTCTGTGACTCGCTTGCTGCGAATGAAGCGATCGGCGCCGCGCGACTGGTGCAGCCAGCAATCGGACAGGATGGTACCACCCTGTCATGTGACGCCGACCTAGTCGTCTGTGTCTACCTCGTCCTCCTCCTCTCTCCGGCCACCGCGCTCCTGCTCCTCCTCTTTCACCTACTTATTTCCCTACGCCCACAAATTGTCTAAAGCTATCTGATCCCGGCTGTTTTCTTTGATTACCCCAAATGCCCAGAACTCGTGAAGGAACCGTATTACGCAATCGCATTAAAGGCGCAGTTGACTTACCTATAGGGTGTACGCTTTCTGAGCCCTTTGCAGTATACAACTTCAATCTCTCATTCCTCGCAGCCAGCGCGCCCATTACGGGCCCTCCCAATCTGCGCCCGGCGCTGAAGCCTTCACCGGCGGCCTCGCCTCCACGTCCGGTCCAGAGGGCCGCAGTCTCAACTGCCGCCCTGCCGGTGAAGGCTGCCATCGGCGTAGCCACGACGGCGGCTTCGACCGCAGCGCACGCTGCTGTCTCAGCGGCCGCATCTCTCGGGTCTTTGGCGATGCTCAGAAGGAACTCGCCAGGCGGTCGCCAAGGCACGTCCCAGGCAGGAGGCGATCAAAGGTTAGGACGTGGCGGAGACATTGCGCACGGAGGGCTCTTACAGTGTCATAGCGTGTCACAGTGACTTTAACCTGAGACAGCGACGCGATCGTAGAATCGCGACTTCCCTGGCGCCAAGCGCCAGATCATGACACCAGCAGCAAGTGCACCTCAAAGAAAACGCGTGCATACGCCAGCTAAACGACTTGTACTAGTCCTTCTGTCCTTCCTTGTCCTATCGACATCGATGTATACTCACCTCCGCCTTGCTCAGGCGCTTCCTTGCTGCGAAACTCCTCATGGCAAGGGAAGCGTGGACGGCCTTCCCTGACCGCAGGAGGCACCCGGGAGGGCGAGGTCCCACTAGGACTGTCCTAAAGACAAGTCCTTAGGCTGCGTTTTCGTAGACTGCGCCACCGTAAAGAAACAGAGAGCTGGCCGTACGCCAGAACGCCTATTTTTCTCGGCTGCTTCTTCTCTGCTCTCGCCCGCAGTCCGAACGCCGAAGCCCAAGTGCGTTCTTCGATGTTCGGTGAGAGCCGAACAAACAACCTCCGCATCTCATGTGTCTAGCACTACCAATTCTGCTTCAGCGACGGCTACCGATCCGTCTACTAACTTGGGTATTTATGTTTTACTAGATCTAGCCCTGGGAGCGTTAGCCAGCGCCACTCAAAGCCATGGCGGGCGAATGTGGAACATCCCGTTTTTTCCCCGATGGCGTCACGTAACACCTAAACTTAGGAGAGCAGTCACGTGGCTAAAAAACCCTTGTATGCTACCTGATGACATCAAGGATGCCAGATTCAAGACCCCCGATATGAATGACGAAGGGAAGAAGGGAAACCAAAGGGCTCGACTTTTGTTAATCATGACCATAGAAAACCAACAATGAAGACAAAGAAAGCATCGGGTAAATCAGCTGTAGTTGAAATGGAAATTTAGAAAACAATGAGTTTTTGGCTCCAACGTACCGGCGACAAATTATCTTTTTTCCAGTTTCATTTCCCTTTTCCTTATTATTTTGTACATTCCCATTTCAACTACAGATAGTTTCCCCGATGCGAACACACACACACGCACACACCATTTATATATATACATATATATATGAATAATAAAAATCGGGTCCCTCGGTTAACCCCCTTTCTTCTCGTTTATTACATAACGAGGGTCTCGAATCCAGTAACATTGATGCCCTCAGGTAGCATATGTGGGTTTATTGACCAGTTGCATTCACCCAAAAAGATCCCGTTCTCGTGACGCCTGCGGCAAAATGGACGTTCCACGTCCGCCGCCAAGGTTTGTGAGTGGTGGCGCTGGCTAACGCTCCCAGGGTTCTACTAGGACACATAAATACCCAAGAAAGTGGATGGGGAAACGGCGCCGCGGTAGCTGAATTGGTAGAGCATCGCACGCGAAATAAGAAGGTTGTGGGTTCTGTTCCCACCTGCGGCAAGTTGTTTTTTCATCCACTTTAATTTTCATTAATTTACCGTTTCTTTATTTTCATTTATTAAGCACAAGTAATTTCCCCTATGTTGTCCTTGGTGTCAGTGTTTGTTGGCTTCTCATGATATGACTATATCTTTATTTATCTGTGTGTGTGTGTTCTTCTTAGCTCTCTCCCATACAGTTATTTCCCATATTTGACAATCTTAATGCTAACGCATTGAAACGCTTCAGGTGGTTAGGCCTGAATACGTATCAGTCCTGACATTCGTTTCATCATTACGGACATACCTTCACGTTGCCGTCGTCAACGCACGCAGGCAGGTAGAGCCCGATCCGCCCGCCGAATTGGGGCTGCCCTCTAAGCCGCCAACGTATTCGCCCCGCGAGAAGCGCAAGTGGAAAGCTCTGCGCACCTTCGGAAACCCCATGCAGAGCGCGTGCGTGGGACTTCTCGTCCTCTGCGCGCTGCTCGTCATCGGCGTGCTGGGATATCTGCTGCTGTTCGCACAGGCCGAAGCCGGGGTGGGCGGTGCCCGCAAGCGCTTGTCGGCCAGACCCAACATCACCGCCGATGCCGACACGACGACCGAGGCAGCGCTGATCGTCCTGCCTACGCTAGGTGGCGCCACTGACAGCGCCAGAGGTGGCGACCGAAACAACGCAGCGGGCAACGGCAGTGCCGAAGGTGCCTCGACAATCAGCCAGCTGACGAGTCGCCACTTGGAAGACGCCACCACCAAATAGAGATTTGTTCTGGGGACAAGTCGACGCTTTATTTGTCGCTTTGTATTTGCTATTTATCACTGCATTTTGCTCGTTATTAAAAGAAACACGCATTTACTTATTGGCCTTGTACGTGGACAGTAACGTCCTCGAAGTAATCGACAGTCCTCGCAGGTGAGCGTAAACTTTTAAGGCGACGCTTTCTTTCACTGCCTCCCGGAACACTTTCCACCAGAGCCATCCACAAGGATCCGTCGAAAAGTTTGGCTACACACTAGGCGTTATAGCAAACGATTGATGGAGCGTTCTACCGAAGAAAAAAGGAAATGAAAGGGGTAGCAGTAGCCGAGGTAGAAGAACAGCGCAAAGCATCGCGTGGTGAGTGGAGGCGCGCTACCCTGACCGCGGCGCGCAGGCTCTTTCCAGTTGCCTTGACTATTGCATGCCCGCAAGCGAAATTTCTGTCCTGCCCGTCTCTCATATCGGAGATGGGTGCCCATCACCTCCTCCTATTTCGCCGGGATTCCCGCCTCCGCGACTCTCACATCGTGCCTTTTCTCTCTTTCCTTCCCCCAGTGCAGGGTAGCAAACCGGACGTGCTTCTGGTTGATCTCCCTGCCTTTTCGGTCTCTCTCTCTCTCTCTCGCTGTTGCAGTGCCATAGTACACTCTATAAGTGCTCCAGTGCACTTCCCAAGGCGGTGCTGCGCGCTCAACGTTTCACGGGGACCTCCTAGTTGACACCGCTACTCCAATAGCTATTGGTCCACCGTCGGCGGCATACGTGTGACGTCGAAGAGCCATTGCCCGTGACGTTACTCGCTCATCGCCGCAATGGGTATGGAGGAGAAGGGCGGCGTCGACGCTTGGCTTTTCAGCAGTTTTTAATACTTTGCAGAGACAGTCACTGCGTAATTTGAGCACCAGCATTAACCGTTTTCAATGCTCAAGCCTGATGAGGGCCTTCTGACGTGCACCCAACGCACAATACAATACTGTTTTTATTTATGTATTTGTTTTTAATTTAGCCCACATCACAACGCAGCCGTGAGCTAAAGTCTACCCCACGACTAAATGCTTAACAAAACGAATGTCGCTGCCTCTGAGCACCCGCGACGGTTGCGTATAAGGACCGACAGCTTCGAATCGGATGGTTTCCCTCTTGTGCTGTTCGGTCATCTGGAAAACTGGAGGCTGCAGCGCCTAGCGGTCCAACAGCCGCAAGTGAGAGGCAAGAATTGTTTCCTTAGCAGATTCGCTGACTTCGGCTTCAGGTCAGTGCAGATGCCTTATAGAAACGCCCGAATTACCCGTGTACGGTGTGACACTTCACCACCGCCACCTTGTCGCGTCTGCTACGGGGCAACTGGTGCTATTGTGGAGCGTCATTCTCGGTGCGTTGACTGTACTGCTGGTTACGCTGCTGATATGCGCAATTTCTCCAGGTCACCGATTTCTTCTTTCTTCAATATTTACTAATTTAGAAAACGAAAGAAGTATAAGTTTGCTCTCAAGGGCTGATAAATTTGGTGATATGTAGGAAAGATGACAGTCGAAAGCGGCAGAACATCAGGATACCTCTTCCCGGGAAATTGCCTGAGCATTACCGACAGGTCATCCTCACGCTGCAGTCACTGTCTGATGCTCTTCGCATGTTTTTTTTTTTCTTTTTATATGTACTAAGCTATAAACACCGTCAGCTCGAAGCGCTTAACTAGAGGAGGCCCTGCGTTCAGTCCTCGCAAGGTGTCAGTAAGCCGGCTGTTACCATTTCGTTAACAGGATCACCGGTAGTCACCATTTCGAAGTGCCCCAATATTCAACTGGAATAAAAGGAAAAAATAACCTCCACCCGTATTATAGCACGAAGCTATAATATACAAAGGAAACTCATACCAGTTTCTTCGGAAATAAATCTTCGTAAGTGAAGAAAAATGAGTCCTGACCTAGGTTTTTGTTTTTTTGTTTTCTACTGCAAAGCTTTCTTTCTAAAAAAAAAAAACCCGCATTGGTTTTCTTTGTAGCTTCCGTGCTGGAAGACGGATGGATGCCAATTTTTTTTCCTTTCGTGAATGTTCCTACCCCTTGCGGGTTTTCGCAGAAATGATTTGACATTCAAGCGGAATGTTAGAGGTTTCGTGTGAGTCTCATATTTCACCCATACGTAATTTTATAAGTTTTCACAAGTTGCATGAGATTTCAACCTGACCTATAAGGATCCAGCATACGACTTGGCTTCGAAACATGAGAATCCTTCAAAGTGCGGCGAACACAGTAATGCGGCCATTTATATCCACACGGACCCCGCCGCTTCATAATGAGAACGATTATCTCAAGTTAAGAAACTAAGCATGAATTGCTGCAGTTCCTGACGTCTACAGAGCTCAGTGACCAAGTGCAGTCCCAGTGTGCAGCTCCGGATGTAGATGTAGAGCCTAGAAGTTAGTAGCACATACACCCGCTCTGAAGAGTTGGCCAAGGACCTGGTAGTTCAATATAACATAAGAAAGAAATGTAAAAGAATTCAAATGAATAGGTAGACTATATATACATATATATATATATATATCAAAACGTTTATTCAAAAAAAAAAAAGTGCTGAAAGCGACTGGGTGGAGCCTCTCTTCCAGGGCCCACTGGCTTGAGTGGTCCGCCGTGCCTGGTCGACGAGCGCTAGTTGCATCTCCCGATCCTCGCTGGCGAGCCAAGTCTCCCACTGCTCCCTGCCGGAAAGCTTGCTGGCTATTTTTGGTGTATTAGTTTTGGGTAGCCTGTTCTGGCAATCCTACGTAATGTGGGCGAGAGTTGGCCGGCCTCCGCACCAAGGATAGCGAACGCTGTACAGCGTTGGGTGAATGTCATGTTTCAAATAAAGGTTTGGAAGTGTGTGCGTCTTTATTCGGCGCCAGTCATAAGAGTCCCGCCTGGATAGGTCATGATGTGGTGGACTGTACTTTCTTCGCTCGTGCCGTTGGTGCTCAAGGATGTCTCGTGGTAAAAAGGGGTTTTCGTCAGAGTGGTCGGCCACTCGGTTGACAAAAGCACGAGCTGCGCCGTCCGCTCTCTCATCGCCCTCGAGTCCTGCGTGACCCGGGCACCAGATGATCATGTGTTTCTGCGTTAGGTTGGATCCTAATAGGTGAGTGGTGCTGTGTCGTAGCCTCCCGGTGAGGAAGAGTCTACATGCGACTTGGGAATCTGTAAAAGTTATCGACGATTGTCCCAGAGCGTCCTTAGTTTTAATAGCTAGCGCGATGGCTGAAGCTTCTGCGGTATTCGCAGATGCAACTCTAGCCGTGGCGCAAGTCACAAGCCTTTGATCTGCGGCCACTCCTACTACTACGAGGGCATAGTTGTAAGCACCACATCGACCGACATCTGTGTAGACTGTATCCGGGTTTCCACCGAATTGCTGCAACTTTCGAGCTCGCGCACTTCTACGACCTCGGTGGTATTTCGGACTCATGTTCTTGGGGATTGGGGCTACTATGATCCTTTCACGAAAGACTTTGGGCAGAGATTCAAGTTCTTCTCCCGCATACTGTGGACGAGTAGGGTAGCCTACGCGGCAAAGTAATTTTCTGCCAGAGGAGGTTAAGCTAAGCCTCTCCCGTTGAGATATGAGCGTCGCTGCCCGTAGCTCCTCGTAGTTATTGTGAATCCCGAGGGCCAGCAGGCGTTCAGTAGAGGTTCCCTGTGGTAGGCCGAGAGCCGCTTTGTACGACGTTCTGATCGACGCATCTAGGGCCTTTAGTTCTGTTTTCGTGGGGTCCCAGAAAGGGAGGCTATATGTGAGACGACTTAGCACAAAAGCCTGAACGAGCCGGATCGTCTCTGTTTCCTTGAAACCGGTTCGGTGATAAGTTACTCTACGAATCATACAAGAGATCTGTTTCACCCTATTCCTAAGGGTTTTAATGGTGTGGTCTACTCGTTTGTTGCTTTGGAGCCACAGTCCGAGGACTTGCATTTTCTAGACCTCCCTTATCTGGCTGTCTCCTAGAAAGAGGTTGACTGGCTCGTGAGTTTAACGGCCTCGACCTCGGATCCTGATAAATTCTGATTTATCGGGAGCGCAGCTCACTCCGCTGCTGCGAGCGAATGTTTCAACAACCGTCGCTGCTTCTTGCAGGATTTGTTCTTTTTGTCCTAACGAGCCGCTGGTTGCCCATAGAGTAATATCGTTTGCATATAACGCGTACCCCAGCCCGGGTATGATGTCGAGTGTTTTGGCTAAGCGTCTCATGCCGATATTGAAAAGAAGGGGGGAGAGTATCGCCCCTTGCGGTGTACGTACCTCTATTGGGCATGGGAAAAGGGTCTGAGCGCGTAGTGCCGATGCCTATTGTCGCGATGCGAGAGGTCAGGAAAGAGCGGGCGTAGTCATAGATTCTTTGTCCACAACCGATGTCATTTAGCTCAGATAAGTTCATGTGAAATAGTGTCGAATGCGCTTTTCACTGGAATCAAGAGTTAGATGAAGCGGCACCCTATGCCTTCGTTCTTCTTTCTTTTCATTCCGTAGACCCGTTCCCCCTTTGTAGGGCAACAAACCAGACGCACCATCTGGCTGACCTAAATACCTTTTCTTCCTCTCTTTTGGCAAAGGCACATTGAGACAGCTACGCTCGCAGTGCCCTCTGTTACGCTGTTCACGATTCGTCTTGATGGCAGAGTCTCTCGTTTGTTTTTTGCCCTGAGTTCGGAAATTCAGAGGTATGCTTTAGTAAATCTAGTAGCGCAGACGATCTGTACGCTATAGGAAGCGTGACAATTTTTGCAATTGCCCGCAAGTGGGGTCTAAAATCGAGGGCCTAAAACCGCGAAGCGGGCGCGCGCATGAGGCGAGAAGTTGGAAAAGAAGAAATGGAAGAAGAATCTGGGGCGCCCGAATGTCGCACCCTGGCATCTGTTCTCCGTGTCGCGCTTGCGCTCACGTCTTATCGTTAAGCCTACAACGACACCGGCGCCTGTTTCGTCTCGGCGGCACTTCGTCACCGGCGTAAAAAATTGCCCCGGAGGCCGCACTTCCGCACTTTTGCTTGCAACGCTGGCGGAGATGGAGTGACATACGCGCGCTAAGCCCGCAACTCGGAACACGATGCGAGTGACCATCAAGACACCGCCGGGCAAGAAACGAGCTCCTAGCGAGGACCCCAAGAAGCAGCCGCTGCGGCCGCTGTCTCGCGGTGCTTCGTCAAGGACAAGGGCCGTGGCACTGAACAAGCTGCCTCTCCGAGACCGTTTCCTTCTCTCCTTTTCCATTCCCCTCATCCTCGTTTCGTTCAGCCTGCTGACGTTCATAGCCGGCCACGTCATAGCGAGGATGGTGGGGCGCGCCAAGGCACGGAAAGCCGAGAAGATAACCGCGGACATGGGCATGCTCAACGCTTCCCGTGAATCAACGGCCACGTCCGAAGCGGCGATCTCGATAGCGACCGAAGCGACGTCTTTAGACGCGGCAGCGCCGCCCAACGCGTCTCAACTGGTGGTCGGAAGCGGCACCATTCCTACACTGATCGACATCTATACCCGTAAAGGCTATCGGCTCGAAGGTGGTTGGCGCTTCATTACCATCGCGCCGAAGACGCTAGACAACGGCCCTGCACTACCGTTCGACGATGTGGGTGCGTCGAGTACCATCCGAAGTGCTGCTGACATGATGGGTGAAGTTACGCCCGCCGAATTAGCGATAATTATCGAGAACCATGACCGCGGCCAGGCACTCGACAAGAACACCGCTACGAGCACCACAGCTCGTGTCATGGGATCCGAACGGAGAGCCTACATTAGCAAAGGTATCCCGAGTCGACGGCACACTTCCCAAACTATTGTATTATAATGAGGTAAAGGTATGAAGATCGCTGTGCATAAAGCTCTGTTCATCTTTATGTTACTAATTTGTATTGTCTGGGGAACGACTTCTGTTCCCAGCATTAAACATTGCACATACTACAGCAAGATATGATTTAAGCGGTCTTGAGTGCTTTGTAGACCGTCGTTAACAGTCGCTTTTCAGTAAATTAGCTAGGTTGCCAATCACCGACCTTATGGCAGGCACTCAATGAACGAAGAATTAAAAGGAAAGCAATGGGCATGTTCCAGAGTTTACCTTGCTTAAAGTGTGACAGGAACACATGCAGTATTTGCCTTTGAGAGATTCAGGACATTCCGTGACGACAAAGTAGGGTGATATGATGCGTTTCCAGTTACCACATCGACGGAGTGTCATTACATTCCATTTGCTCCCAATCCTATAGTTGCATTTATTTTCGCACATTCCACTCATTTTTATTATTTTCTTGGGTCTTCTTTTTCATTTATGACCGTGCGCACGTTTCAACCAACTGTTTGCCCACTAGTGCTTATTATTTTTTGTCTATATTGTAACAATGTCACGGCTAATTTGCACCTGTTCAATACCTATTGCATTGTAAAATCGCTTTTGTAAACGCAGTCTACACGTATTCGTGCAGAAGATTGTGTCGATGTTGCAAAAGCCTGTTACTCGCGTTGGTTTCCACTAACCATACATCAAGGTACAACCGCGCTTATATCACGATTTGTCCGTCTGCGTTTTATTTTTCTACTCTTTTGCACGTGCACACTGTTGCGGCCTCTTGTACTGATGCATTGCTTCCTTCAACGCTCATTCTAAATTCTTTTCTTGTCCTCAGTCATCCACACCATTGCCTCTATATTGGCTAAATCTCGGAAACGAGCGTCACTTAGCATCAAAAACCTAATGCCCCTGCTGCAGGTCCTGAAAGAACGGATATGGTATGGACAACTACGGCAGTCGTCTACACCGCTGCCGAAAAAAAGACGACAAATGTCACCAGAGCTGGGGACACCGCACTCACCGTTTCTACCAAGACAAGAGCGCCTCCTGGCAGATCCGACACACCACCTGGAGATGTCCGCGGTGCTCCCGGGTCTGCAGAGGGGAACCCATCTGGAGAATTCATCGCAGACGTCGTCGATCCCTACCACAATAAGGACGAAGGCATCACCGGCACCAAACCAGATGACGAGACCGAAAGCAGTGATCTGTCGCCGATAGGCCCCTCCCCTCCAGACTACACGACAGCAACTGCCCTTGCCCCATCGTCCACCACCGTTTTGCGCGCAGCTAATCTGTTCGACATTCCAGCGATCGACGACGGTATCTCGGTCGCGACTGCAGTCACCGGCGTTTACCCAATCCAGAACAGGAATGCGTTTATCACAGCGATAGACCAGACCGAGATCGTCGGTTCAGCGCCAGTGCAGGGAGTCACTCGAGTAAAGACCAACGGTGAACCGGAGGGCAGAGGCACACCCGTAGGCAGGTCAGCGACGAGCACGCCGGCAGAGTGGATGGTGACACAGCAAACGTGGGTGTCAGCAGAGTCAGGTACGCCATCGCTCGCAGGTACACGAGCTGAGGCAGCCGAACAACCGCGTGCAAGACCGATGCATGAGACAACCAAGTCGAGCCGTACGCGCGTGCCATTGGAAAAAGGCGCCCTCTTCGAGACGACCACGACAACGGAGACGCCTGGGAAAATGATAACACCGCAGTATATGCTCGTAGACAGGTACGGTACGATACCGAAGGACGAAGAATTTCGCTGGGGCCTTTTCAATAGCACCGAACATGCAACACCCAGAGTCGCTTCCCGGACAGAAATCTTTGTGTCCAACGAAAGAATCGGCAGTGCGACCAGTCAAGCGAAGGCTGCATCTCTGAGCTCGAGTACGGGTCGAAACGCTGCTTCTGGGGACACGATGACGGCTATCGCAAAAGACGCAACTGATTCCAGTAATAACGTCAAGCAAGGAGGGACGAGCAGCCACGTTAATGAAATCCAAGAAACTGCTTCGCGTCCGGATGACGCAACTCAGTTTCATGGTATCGTAACAAATGACATTCGGGCTGAAAAGTCTAAAAGCACTGGCGTCAGCAAGATCAGTGATGTGACGAGCACCATTCCTATAGTTGCTACCACAGAAAACCAGACAGGAAAGCTAAATGGTCTTGACGGAGTGGATGCTGGTGTAGAAACGAGATGGAGTAACGAAACAACCCTTCCAGGGGCCACAACGCCGTCTAAAAATTTTAAGAACGAAGCAATCGCTTCTCGAATTTCTTCTGCTAGCGAAAATTCGCTCGGGAAGACGTTTCCTCAACAAGATACTGCAGGGAACACTACGAGCAGCCCTGGACTAAATGAATACGGTCGTGCAAATGTAGACATATTATATACAAACGGAGACGTACGTTCCGAGGACACAAATGTGCACGTCATGCTTGTCAGTACTCCAGGCATCAGTCGCGACGCATCTGTGCAAACTACAGCCGCGGGTACAGACGTAACAAGAATGCACATGGCAAGCATTCGCCAATCGGGCACTGCTTCCACGGTGAAAGCAAAGTCGGTGTTGCCGGGCTATTTCCGCACCGGCCCCGGCATCAATCCAGCGACAGTGGCTGCTGTTAGCGCACCGACTGTCCACAGCTTCACTGAGAGTGGGACTTCAAGAAACCAACGCAAGGCATTATCGACCACTGCCGTTTCCGTAGCCGCAAGAGTTGCGAAAGAGATTAGTACACCGGGACCTAGTACGCATTTACGCAGCTTCACGGCGACGTCAGGTGCTCAAACTTCCGTACCCCTGCCTGCCACAATCGATGCACTTAAGGATAGACAGCGCGGCCAAGTATTTACGGTCATCACGTCACTTATCGCCAGCATCGAAAACAGAGAGATTAACCATCGAGAAGCTACAGCTTCTTCGGAAGCTCGCCACCCTATGTACAGCGTCGGGAGGAACACTATAATTCCCGCAATGATTATCCAAACTGCGATGACCGGCAACAGAGCGACTACCACAACGAAGTCAGCCACCGCCACTGGAGAAACTGGTACGGGTATGTCCGTTCGAGTCTCTGCTTTCGATGAAAAGGCGTCACCCGCTTGGCTGAATAAAAGCGGTGCTCACATTCCCGCGAACGCAACCGGTGCAACAATCGAGGCCACCGAGAATCGACCGACTGTAACCATCGAAGAAACTTCTACGGTTACTAATACCGATCCGAACGGCGTCCGCAAAGATGAAAAGGGAAACGTCATCAGGACACTAAGGACGAGAGAGAGCCAATTCATTTCAACTAACGAGGCTGCAAGTACTGGTACAGAAGCCACTTTTAGCTCGACCAAGAACAGGGCAGGTGTAAGTAACACCGAGAGAAACAGAACGGCAGAAGCCAAGACCGCCGGTAACGGCGACGAGGGTGTCACGGCCTTAACGACAGCGATAAGCGCCGCCGGAACGCCGACGCGAAATAGTGAAGAGAGCGCGGACAGTTTGACCACCACACGCAGCTCCGTACTGAGCGACCCCAACACTGAAGCGCCTACCAATCTTGCGACTTCTCTGGCTAGTCCCGACGGATCTGCTGGCGCCAGCGAAATCAAAACTTTCCCTGCCTGGCGCATTAATGACGCTCTCAAGGCAAATGCGGGCAAGTCACTCACCCCAGTGGGTCGTAAAACGCCCGTTACTGGCTCCACTAATGTAGCGGCTAGTGAGACAAAGTTAGAGACTGCTTGGCGCATTCGAGCTGCTGTGACTCGCCTTTCGGTGCCCGTCATGACCAGCACAGCCGCAGCCAATGGTGACGCTGTGCCGAGAAGCTCCGCACAAGATGCAGGCGCCGGGAAGAACGTGACCTTTCCCGCTATGACCATCCAAACTGCGATGACCGGCAATCGAGCGACTACTACGACGAAGCCAGCAATCCCCACTCGTGGAAGTCGAGTGGCCAGCTTCGTTCCAATACCTGATTTCGATGAAAAGGCGCCACCAACTAAGCTAAATAACAGCGGTGTTCACATTCCCGCGAATACGGCCGGTACACCACCTTTGACAGCTGTCCTCGAAACACGCCGGTTGAGTCTGCCTGAGGCAATGACTACTGACAAGAGAATTTTGCCTGCCTGGCCGATTCGATCCGCTGTAACGAGACATCCGACGCCCGCCATCGCAAAGTCATCCACAGCCTCTCGTGGATCAGGCCCGGTTAGGTCCGCTCGAGCTGCCGGTTACGGAGAGACCGTGACCTTTTCCGCTATGCTCATTCAAGCTGCTGCGGTGAGTCATGCGGTGCCTATGCTAACAAAGCAAGCCACTGACATTCGCAAGGCGCCTATCTATAACATCGCTAATATATATGGTGTCGATAGAAACCCTATTCGCACCCGACCTGTCAAAAGCGCAACGACAGCCCGCGCTGGCGCTTTCGGCCCACCAATAGTCGCTGCCAGACGTAAAGATTCGAGTACCAGGCATACAAGAGAACATGCTAGCGATAGCAAGAACACAACAGTTTGGCACGTTCGTGATATTCGAATGCGCAATCCACGTCCAGTTTTTCGCAGTTCAGCGGTAGACGGCACGCCAACGTCAAAGCGGGACAAGAAGGCCTCTGCAGCAGCGAGGCTGCTTCAACGTGCTGCGACGACCCGTACAAAGCGAGCCACTGCGAAGGGTCACGCCTTTGCCGGTTTCGAAACTCCGCCGCCTCGCTCCCAAGTCAGTACTGTAAGGCTGCCCTCGTGAAGTACTTGTTCGTTCGCACCATCTTCATAACCTCCAGGCCAATACTATTGTTCAAAGACTCCAACTTGCTGATTTCATTAGGGTGAGCTCTCTTTGGTGATGACTCTGCTTCTTAATCTTCTTAATCCAAGAAGCACCCTTGTAGGTTTAACCAAGCCTAACAAAAACAAAAGTGTGTTGAAAATATACGCCAAGGCAACCAGGCACACCTGATACGACCTTAGGCCAAGGAAGAAACTGAAATTTCTCGCCGTGACGTCGTCGTAGCCAGGAATGTCAGCCCCTACTACTGCAGCCGTGTAAAATACTCCTACAGCGACACGTCATTCGATAGCGCGACCCAAATGTCGTCATATACGTGCTGTATTCGCCGCTCTCTTCAACGTCAAATTCAAAACGCCAGTTGTGGCACTTCAGTCAAGAAAACAAGCGCGTGGCAAGGTAACCTTCCCTTCTTATTTTGAATGCGAACTGGACGCACTTCAAGAAAGCTGCGGTGCAATAAAAGGTCTTAATTTTATTTTTAAATACATGCGATATGAGCTCGCCTATGCCAAACGTCCATAAATTGTGTCATCGCTGTCACTGCTACGTTATGCGTCCAAGCCCATGCAATAAATAAATAATTTCCGAACGTTTCGCAATTTACTAGTATTTTGAATATTGAGGCTTTTTATGGCACTTTATTGTATTGATAACTCTAGCCATCAAAGCATTCTCGTATTAGACGTAATAGTTCTGTGGATTGATTGATTGAAAACTTTATTACTCCACCGAGCTGGGGTGCCCGCCTCTTAACATACACGTAGGTAGGGGGGGAGGACGAAGCAGTCCCCGCGCGTTGAGGACGGTGAGTCTTCACGGCCTCTACGGCCAGGCGGATTGCTCGACGCTGGTCGTCTTCAGCCTCGCTCTGGAGCAAGGCCTCTCAGGCTTCTTTACTATCAATGTTTTCCTTGGCCCCTGGGGAGCCAGCACACTCCCATATTATATGGTCTAGCGTACCTTTTTGTTTACAAAATTTGCAGAGGGCGTCGTTATAGTACCTCGTCTGTGTTAAGTAGATCCAATGTGGTGATGTATAATTGTTTCCCTGGAGGCGTCGCCAAATGCGAGCGTCCTCCAGAGAGAGAGACCGATGCGGAGGCGGAAAGATTATTCTTTCAGCTTTGTAATGATCGACAATTTCCCTGTACGTGATCATGCTATCTTTTATCCCTGGGACTGGCTGCTCTAGAGTTGCCCGGTGGCAGAGTGCTCGGGTGAGCTCGTGAGCGGCTTCGTTGCCGGGGACTTCTTCATAGGCCGGTACCCAAATAAAAATTATGTCCCTCCAGGGAAGGTTTTTGAGTAGAATGTGGAGGGCTTCATCCGAGATTCTCCCTTTGTTAAAATTTCGGATAGCTAATTTGTTATCGCATAATATTACTTCCGCTTTTGTACCCGCACAAGCGAGCGCGACTGCAACCTCCTCGGCTGTACAGGCGTCCCTCGTGCACGTGGAGCACGCTATCTTAACGCACCCGTCGCCATCAACCACAGTCGATACCGCAGCCCCGTCTCTGCCGCAAGCGGCGTCCACGTACGCTACGTTATGCGCCGGTGTGTTTTTAAGTTTATTTACTAGAGCCTTAGCCCTGTGAGCTCTCCTCTCTTTGTTGTAGATAGGATGCATATTTTTAGGTAGGGGGCGATTCGGAAGCGTTTACGCACGTCCAACGGAATGTCTTTTTTGTCAGTCGGGGCACCCCTGTCGCATTGGATTCCTACCCCCCCCCCCCCCCCCCATTCCATGATTTTTCTCTCTGTTTTAGACTGGCCTAATCTTTCCAACTGAGACACTTGTACTGCCTCAGTGAGTTCAACTAGCGTGTTGTGAACCCTCATTTTGAGGAGGAGGTCTGTCGAGGTCGAGTCTGGGAGCCCTAGGGCTCTCTTAACGCTCTTCCTAATGATCACATCTATTTTCTCCTTTTCTTCTCGTTTAAACACAAGATACGGTGTGGCATACACTATACGGCTGGTAATGAAGGCTTGCATGAGTCTGAGGAGGCTGTGGAAACCTGCAAGGTGGAGTGAAGTAATAAATGGAAAATGAGACATCCACCCAATCGCAGCAATCGCTAGAAAGAAAACCCATAAAGGTTCCTCGAAAGAAAGTCCTCGCAGCTGAAAAAAAATTCGTCCCGGACCGGGAAGAATTTTTTTTCAACTGCGAGGATTTTCTTTCGAGGAACCCTTATGGGTTTCCTTTGTAGCGAGAGCACTAAGCACGAAATTCTGATACTGATACTTTGACCTTCATTTTCTCATCTAATAATCAAAATATAGTTTTGAAATTACTGTTTGCAGGGTTTTCAAACAATGCTTTATAAGTCTAAACTGATTTCTTGTTTTGCTTTAGTGTTCCTTTAAGAAAACGCGGTGCAAGATACATTTATAAAAGCTACGATGTTTCGTTGTCAGAGGTCTTAAAGTTTTATCTGGCACCGTGTATTTGAAATCTTATTTTTTTATTCATTCAAGTGCTTGGCTAACGTTAGCTGGGACACCCTGTATAAGCTACTTCGCGGGTACTTTCATATCACATTTGCATAAATATCAACAAATATATCCGCCGAGATGAAGACCGTCCAAACAGCCAGCCGCCGGGCAGCCATGCACGCTCGTTTCAGCGTGATCTGTTTCAATATTCCCGCTGTACGCGAACTATAGTTTCAGCGCAATGATGTAAATAAAACGCGTATTTTCTCACCGTTTGGACACGGAACGCAGACACCCGCGGCCTCACAAAACAACCAACCACTAAGCGCGAATTGCAATTACAGACACCGACGCCATTCTAATCAGAAACGGTGCCTTGACATGAAATCCGTGCTTGACTTGACCTATATTATAGATGCAACGCCTTGTGTGAACGTGCCCGAGACGCTCATTGCGTCTTCGCCGCGTGCTCGTCGGGCGTTATTTTGACCAAGTCAAGCAGGGGCTTCAAGGCGCATTCCTGTATACGGATATAGTGCTGGCGTACTTGTATATATCCCTTATAAAAATGACTATTGAAATGTTGTTGGCATATTGTTGAATTATTGACTCAATGTCATTTCAACAATACCTCAACTTTATTGAAAGTACACAGCAATAAGAGAGAGAGAGAGAAGAAACTTTATTAATGAATGAATGAATTAATGAATTAATTAATGAAGGACTTCGAGCCGCCGCTCGAAGTCCTTGGACTCGGGCGGCATCTTTGGCTTGCCGGACGGCCCAGAGCTGGTCTGCCAACTCTGAACTTTTGAGAGCCGCCTCCCAGCGGCGGCGACGCCGATGGAGAAGCAATAATTCAACAATGAATTTGTTGAGTAGTTCCCAACAAGAAGTCGTTGACAAAATTCTCTTGCCATATAGTTGAACAGTATTGAGTATTATCGAGCCATTGTTGTGTAGTTCACAACAATAAAGTCGTTGGCTAAATGCTGTTGACATATTGATGAATGTTATTCAGTATTATTCAGCCATTGTTGACTGTTCACAAGAATGAAGTCGTTGACTAAATGCTGTTAACTTATTGCTGAATAACATCGAGTAATATTGAGCCTTATTGAGCAATATTGAGCTTCCAGATATATGTGAAAAACACGCACGTGCGTATGTGTGTGTCTTTTGCACATATATATTGTTTTATTGATCACTTATCTCCATTACATATATACAGGTTGTTTCACGTTACTTGAACCATAGACGTATAATCAGTTCTGGCAAATTGAACAATGTGCTTTTCTTGAGCATTTCCGCTGGTGACTTGAAGTCACATCGCATAGAGAAACGAAGGAACAAGAGTGCACCATATTGAGAAGGTGCCAGTTCAGGCGTTATCCCTGCGGCAGAAAGTCGCATCAACTGAATTCGCGGTATCTATGTATGTAGACAACCCGGGGCAGGTTGTCTGATCAAGCCGTGAACGTGTTATAATGCGTTATTGAGGTTGGAATGCTTCTGAAACAGTCTGGGATAGATCTATTACGGTGCTGTCAGCAGTCTTTCCTCTGCTCTGTCAACCGGTCCCTCTCTCTATATCTTGTGGGTGGCCACGCAGTGACGCACACAGAAATTCTTTTCGGGGAGGGGGGCGGACGCCCACTTGTCCGGGAACGGGAGAGGGGATTGAGAGTGCAGGGGTGCCTGGAAGGCCGCATACTAACGCAGAAATTTAAGGGGCGGGTGGGGGGGCGTTGCTACGCCCACATTTCGTAGCCACTGTGGTCGCGACATCACTTAGGAAAGTCAGCGCTCTATAAATCGAGAGCTTTTTTTCAATGATGTCCTTTGGCATTCATTGTAACCAAGCTCGCATGTTACGAGTAATGAGAGCCATATCAGTAAGAACCTATACCTCTACATCGGCTCTATTGATCTGGAAAGCGATCGTGGAATGTATGCTTCTGGGTGCGGGTTCTGCTTACAGAGCAACACCACAGAAATGAACATTAAATATACTTTGAGACGTTTCTTTTTTAACTAGCGCCAGTTCGGATCGTGTGATGACGAACATGTATTTACATGCGTCTCAAGTCAGCGGGTGTTAGTCTTTTGAGGTAAATTAAATAAGTTTCGCGGCTAGTAGCCACATCCCTGCCTTTAAAGCTTCTTAAATATGTTTCCTTCATTTTTGATTTACCATAATTTGCTTCTTAGTGAATGCATCAAGTGGCAGTCGGGAAAGAACACGACACTTCCGTGCGGTACGACACCTACACGAGACTCAACAACGTTTATTTAGTTTCGAAGACCGAAACGCGGCGCCACTCCCTTTTTACACTGTAAAGCTTAACCTAATTTCCATAACGCTTAGGCATGCGCGATGCAGGCATAATACACAATTTTACAAGGAGAATCGATTGATTTCTTTGATATTCATGCTTGACTGTTTGGTTCACAGAACGCTTGCCTCAAAGCAGCAGCGGGACTACGAGAGAGCCGATTGAAGAAGGCTAGGGATTACATCCTATCGCCGGTCTTCACGTTTACCTAAATTTAACTACTGCGTGAGGTGTCTATGCGTTTCTTTCCATTAAAATACCGCCACTGCGAAAGGCAGTTGAAACCGCGACATCGTGTTCAGCAGGTGAACGAATGTCATATATCCAATGTGCCACCGTAAGTAGAGCTTGTCACACCTTCGCATTTCTTATAAAAAAAACTACCACTCTTCCCTCTGTACCACTTGAGGTTTCTTATTAGCGCCTTAGTGTGTCTCATGGACCTTCCGGGGACTAACTATCCATGAATCTATGAATGCATGTTTGTAGCTAACCTTTTTTTTTCTTCGCCAACCTGTGTCACGGCGTAGTCCGCGGTCGAATGGTTAGAGCATTGCGCTGCCGTCTTGAAGGAACAGGGTTCGAAACCAACCGTCGGAACAGCTTGAGTCACTGAGTATGTCGCAATGTGTGCCGCTCTTCAACGAACCTCTTTCCCGCCGACAATGGGTGACTGTTGACGCGGGACTGGGTGTTGTAGGACTTTTCGGACGATCTCGCCGCTGCCACCAGTTGTAAGGGTTTGTAGGTCGTAGGGAGGAACTTGGTAGGAACTAGGCGTACAGGGTTTATTTATAGACATTTACATTAGAAGAAGGGACACATTCGACAGTCTAGCGTGACTCCCAAATGGAGCACGCAAGACGAAGCATACAGCATGCGAGCACGAAGCTCCAAACACACTGCTTCTAGAGCACGAGCACACAGCTCACGAGTACGATCACAGAGCACACTGACAAGCACGCCCTAGCAGCCGACAAACAGCTGCTTATAAACACTCCGTGCTCCCTAGATCCCTAGGTTCGACCAGCCCTCGAAGCCGAGCCGCCTTTGAACGGGAGGGCTTGCACACACACACGTACGCACTGGTTTCACTGCCCCCACCGAGGTGAGACGGGCTTCGCAGAACTCGGGGCTTACGTCTTGAACAAAGGAGGCGCCTCTTATTCCACAAGCTGACACCCGCAGCGTGGCCGCCGGTTCTCCATTGTCTTGCGTCCTGAAAGGCGCGTGGGACGTTGCCGCCAGATACATTCCCTCGGGAACTCCCCCGCTCACGGCAGACCAGTTCGGCGGTGGCGTGTTCCGTAACAAAGCCTGGTTCGTCGAACTCATCTCTGCAGTCCAGCGACGAAGAGTCGCGGACGCGGCGTCTTGTCTTCCGCACACAGTAGGCTTAGTGGCGCCAATTGGCTAGAGGATGACGGTGGCTTCCCAGAAAATTCCAACCTTGCTGCTGCAGCTGGCCGAGAAACTTTGCATGTTGGCACCTCGGCAGGCCATTCCGAACAGTGTGTACCGCTCTTCAATGAAATTCTTTGACGTCGACTCGGAGCACTAGGTACGTATGCCAATCGGTCTGTGCTGGACTTCAATGAACCTCTTTGACGCCAAGTTGGGTCACTGGGTATGTACCAGCAGGTGTGTGCCGCTCCTCGATGAACGTCTTTGACGTCAACTTGGGTAACTAGGTATGTGCCAATGGGAATGTGCCGCTCTACAGTGACAAATAGGATCCCTTAAATTTATCCGATGCTGAGCGGAATGCACCCACGTCACGAGGGTTCCTCAAGGACAGCAGCCCGACGCCTTTGCAGGCTGCTCCACAAATGCACCGGGTATGCGCCGCACAAATGGAAGCTGTAATGAAAACTTCACGTCTGCACGCCGCAACATTCTGGAAGTTAGAGAGCTTTAGTTTAGGGGACGCAAGCGGCTTACGTATGCAAAAACTAGGGGCGGACGGTACTGCGCATGCGCAGTACCGTCGCCCCCAATTGCGTACGCAAGCCCCTTGCGTCCCCTAAACTAATGGCGTTTTTCACTGGTCGAGTCGGAGCAGGATTTCTTGCGCCGCGGCAACGAATCCGAATTTCACTGGTCGATCTGGAGCGGGTTCGCGCGTTCCACTGGTCGTTCCGGATCAACTCGCTCCGCGCGGGATCGCTCTCACTTGCTCCGCCGCCGAGGCGCGGATTCGGGCGGAAATAGCTCGCGTCACTTCCGTCTTAAAGCGAAATCTGTACCCGGTTGGTACGCACAACATTGAGTTGCTTCACAAAATGGCTGCGTTCGGTGCTGCTGCATAACTCGCGTTTAGCGATGAGAGCTCGGACGACAGCGATTACGAGGTGACGCAGGTGCTGTACGAAGCCTTCTATGCACGTTGTCCATGCACAATCCTTCCGGGCGCGACATGGAAATGACGGACTCTGCGACTACCGCGGTTACAGTGTACCGCGGTCAAATCACGCACTGGGGACGGCGAGTTTAGTTGCTGTGGAAACGTACAGAGCGGAAGTCGGGCATGGTTTCCGGAACCGGTTTGTGCGACGTGTACGCAGACTTCCTGTGTGATCCCCCGCGGAGCGTTTTTGCGCTCCGCTGGCCGATTCGGATTTGTGAAACCCGAGCGCTCGCTTGAGGATTTCGGCGGCCGCTCCAGATCGACCATGAAAAACACCATTAAGCTCTATGACGGGCCGTGGGGCGCCGCGGACACCGCAGCCTAAAAAATCACTATTCATTACTTTGTCTTGTGCTCAGACTCGAACGATCCAACGTGTTTTCGCGTATAAGAGATAACCGGTGACAGTAGGCAATCCTGAGAAATTTTGGTCGACATCAGAGACTGTTCTTTTTATTCGCGCGCGAAAATTCAGATTTCCGACGTTTCACAATTTTTCATACTTTTGGAACCAAAATTGGAAAAAAAAAACGCTGCGCAAGAAACACTAAATACACTTGCTGTGGTTTTAACATGTAGCATAGTTTGCATAGAGAAACATCTCGAAAGGAACTCGAGCTCACAAGACGTATTTAAGATTCCCCAAAAAGGTATACTTTTATGCTCCTTGCTCAAAAGCCCAGGTGACCATTTTTACTTGCGTTACGGCTTTGCGCGGCCAATTAATTGAGTGTATTTTATTTTCACTAACCAAATGTTGCGTAAAGTAGGCATAAAAATGATGAAAACAGAATTTTTTTAACCCTCTCATAGTCGGAACATGGTGCAACTGCGCAAACTGCATTTTCCACCTTGTCTCAGTTAAATATTTTTCATGCTGTAACAAAGGCGTGCGCACGAAAAAATTAAGCTCATTTGTGGAAGTGTGTCGAGGTATTTTTTTGTTATTTAATTAATTCGTCGAAATAAAAAAGATAGTCGGGACCCTTATCTAACGGCCCTTATCTGAACGCATCCAGCAATGAAAAATATCGAAATTTTGTCAACTGCTCCGAATAATACATCTAAAGCGGACAAAATCTGTATAGTATACACGCCTCTAGAAAATGCGTACTACTTATTTGCAAGTGGGACTCTTGCGAAACCCTCGCGAACGTTATAGAAATTCATGTAAGCTTTATAACTATAATGTATCAAATTTGTGCGCTTTTGATGCTCTAACGGAGGCACTTTACAGAACTGCAATATGTGTTTTTTGTTTGACTTACAGATTTCCGAACTTAGTTTTATTTTTTTTGCTTACCAATTATCGGTAATCTCTGTTAAAACAAAACCCGGCATTAAAATAAGAATCTGCTTCTTACAGTCACCAGAATTTAATTTTCTCTTTCAGATACAACCAGTTTCGTTCGAATCGTTCCACGAGTTGTCTCACAAAAGCATTTCTGCGTGTTTTACACGTATTTGAATATGGGCAGCATCGGAGCGCAGACCACGAGGCAGTACATCTCTGCATGTGCATCAGTACATTTCTGCATGTGCAAACAGTGAACGCCGGTTCACGTGTTTTGAAGTGTATATTACTTGTAGGGTATTACTTGAAGATACCGCCGAAAAGTAGTTAATTACTGTATATTAAATACTGCTTTATAAATGTACATTTCTGAAATAACAAAATATTCACAGGAGTACTTATAATAGAGTACTTTCACTAGGGCATTGCAGATAGATACAAATGCGCAATAGGAGCATCAGTAGCCAGTGAAAACGCAGACGGGTGGGTGACTTGTTTCGCGACAGCACAGCCACCGTTAACACCTTGTCACCGTAGCAAACACCTTGTCACCGAGAAATGTCACTCGGAAAAGAAATAAAAAAACCACCGCGTAATTACTTCGTACAGATGGCTAACCAGCGAAGCTGAAACGTGTGACCAAGTGCTTATCCCTCGGTTAATTCGGACGGTTCATTAAACGATGGCTTGGCAGGCTAACGGATCCTCGGTATGCAGCTGCTTGCGCTCGGCTGCACGAGCCTGTTCTTGGGCCCGGGCTGCAGCAGCGGCGCGGCGTAGACGACTTCGTTCTCTGTTCTGCTGGCAACATTACTGATCGAAAGTTGCCTTCTCCTAAAGTGTACGTATGGCGCGCAGCCATATCGGAGCCGGAAAAAATGCTGCGCGCGCGACGCTCCTTTTCGCGAACGCACATGGGGTTGCACCGAAGTTTTCGGCGTGCAGACGGACGAATCGGATAGACATATACAGCTTCGCTGTAAAAAGAAAATAGAAGCCCAACTGCAACAAAATTTTTGACCGCGCAAGAAAGCATAGTTTCGGACAGAAGGAAAGCTCGCAAAAGTAAAATTTCTTGATACCGAAACTCAACGTCGCCATTACCGCTCACTGGAAATGACGCAAAACCGAGAACGCCGA
The DNA here is from genome assembly GCF_023375885.2 of Dermacentor andersoni. NCBI lineage: Eukaryota > Metazoa > Arthropoda > Arachnida > Ixodida > Ixodidae > Dermacentor > Dermacentor andersoni. The sequence goes on along the minus strand of NC_092819.1, from coordinate 92,516,543 downwards.
GAGCGTAGAAGGTGTATGGATGAGAATCTGCGGGACTCCTCGGCATGACATCAGATATTGGGCGGCGAGCGGGAAATCTCGGAGGCCATCAACTGGGATTTGCGTCACATGCGGCAATTACAACGTGCACGCGTCGACTCGGATATTAATTACAGGCTTTCACCAAATCAAACCAAATTAAATTAAAACCCTTTCAGGCACTAAGTGATGGTGTCGAATTAAACCTCAACCGCATTTCCTACATATTCAAAATCACAAATATCATGCAGCTGTAAAATATATTAACAATTTTCAATCCCTTATAGTGTGTTTTGTCATGTTTAGAGAACGTGGACTGCATGCAAAAACTCACACAAGAACATCATATATGAGAACATCAACTATTTCATGTCCAGAAGGCTTGAGAAGCACCCATCCAGTCATAGAGTTTCTCACTATGTTACCTAGAGGGAAATCTGGCGCTGCTGCACTGTGGCATGCATGGGAATGCCGGTATATTGTGACTTCGGATTGGCATCATCCTCGGAGAGCCAAGACACCTTGAAGACGCCACTGCCAAGCATTGTTCAGTCTGTCGCAATGGCTCATTTTGTACTGAAACAGCCCATCAAAAGCCGTTTTAGCCGTCACATTACACAGAAAAATGTTTTGCTTAATTATAAGGACTTGTCATTGCATGTATAATTATGTGAAGCGTAAAAGTTATCAGTGGGCTGCTGATGATGGAGGACAGACAAGATTCGCGCTCATTTTGGAAGATTTTGTCGTCCGTTCTTGCTTTTCTTCGCTTGATTATGTATTGTAGGTGAGTAAACTTCATTGCAAGATGAAATATCGGTGAATTAACATTTTTATGAAGATTTTACTTTAAGAATGCGTTATTCGTGTAGCCATATCCACGCTTTAGACGAAGTCTCTTACAACACCAGTCAACACAAGCCTCGCAGACACATATACCATCATTCCCATGACAGCACAGCGCCCCTTAGTACATTCCCATATACGGTGGCACCAGGTTTCCCTCTAGGTGTTATAGTAAAAAACTCTATACATCCAGTCACTTGAAAATTGTGTCTGGTGCAACAAATTGTGAAAAACAAATAAAGAAGTAAACATGCTACATACATTGACAAACTCACGTTGAGTAAAAATATCTACCAACCTGTCTACATTCCCACTAGTGTTACTAAACAATATGCACACGTTATTCAAACTTTCAGGCCAATTACAATCAGAAACGTTTTAAAATGTATGCGACACATTTTAAATGTCATTATTTTCATCAGTCCTTTTGGTGTTGATGCACAACATTGGCATATACAATGATGTACACAGTACATCAAAGGGTTAACAACAAAAGGGAACAATTACTAGCCCTGCAGTAGTTGCCAAGATTGCTCAATAGTGCATCATTTATAAATTATTTAGCCTGTGCGAAATTTTGTTGCAGCCAGCAAATAACCACAGCTTTCAAGATGAGGCAGCATGCAGTCTTGAAAGCCTCGAAAATATTTCCAGACACTCAAAAATTGACCGCATCGGCCCTCCCTTACAAGCTTTCCTTAATTAGTAGTTATTAGCATGACCTAGAACAAATGGTATGCGTCTCTCGCACCTATTCTAACCCTAAGACGATCCATATTAGTGTTCCCCAGGAGTCCATATTGCACACGCTTTTATTTCTAATTTGTAATAATGATCTTCCGCAATCTCTTGTACATTCTATCTGCATACTACATGTGGACAATACCCCTATTTTAATTGCCGATAAACAGGCGGATTTCCTGATACCTAAACTTAATGACAACTTGATGAATTTCTATTGGTCCAGCAACAATAAATTAAATATAAATACTAGTAAATCTTACTGTGTCTTTGTCAGCTAACTGTATTAATCTTAATGGTATCTTTGTCTCCATAGGCAATACTCGAATTGAGGCCACTTCCACTGCTATGTTCCTTGGGATTGAACTGGACGAAAACTTAGTAATTCACATAATTCACATGTTGTGTTGCTTACTCAGAAAGCAGCTTATGCTATTAGAACCTTACGCAAGGATCCCCCTTTCTTTCGTTATGAAATTCCATTGTCGCTCTACTTCATAGCAATACTATGTATTGCATGTCCCCCATCATGAGGGAAACATACATTACCCACTTATCCGTTATTCAGCACCTTAAAATGCAAGCACTAAGAATAACCTTCAGCTTCATGTACAATGCATCGGCTTTGCTCTTCGTGCATTGTATTTTATAGGTGCAAAAACTAAATGTTTTCTCATATATAAATTTGGGAATGGAAAGCTTCCATTTTCTTTACTGCGCTCAAATCGGTTTCCTCATGTACAACTGAGTCCCTTTACAACGTTCAATAACATCCTCTTACCTATACTGGGGAGCAATTACGGCAAGTCTACCGGAACTTATCCATCACTTTCATTTTGTAATTCTATGCCTGCAGGTATATTTAAAACAAACTTGCATTCATACTTGTTACACTCATGATTATTTCGTATTTTTGTGCGGGCTGCTTTTCCATGTTCTATATTGTCATTATATGGTTATTTCTTGTACGCATCAATATCTTGTAGAATTAATTTTTTTGCATTTACCACTGTTCACCACGACGTTATTCACCTATGTAAGGCCTAACAGGTCTTGCTAAGTCTCCAGACTGTGGGACGTCCTTCTGCATTTATGTATCTATATGCAATGTATCACATGTATAAAGCTGAATCTGAGAGCACAACAATTCTCCTGAAAGTTTTCATTGCAGATTACTTCGAATGCAAATGTGCTAAGCTTTTTAACAAATAGAATATTGTCCAACCAATCCTCAAATCAAATACAGTAGACTTCCGCTAATTTGACTCCGGTTACTTCAATTTTCCGGATTAGTCGATCCAGACAGGCACCCATACATTTCAATGGGCCCAAACTTCCATTATTTCGATCTCAAGATTAGCCTTCACCGAATACTTTGAACTTGACTGGTCAGCTTCGCTGCGATACATCCACTTTATGCAGTGAAGCTTACCAAGAACAGTAAGGGGTCACTTTCTAGGGATATAGTAAGCATTCCTAAATAGACATCCGTGCAGGCGCCGTCTCTGGTCACAGTACGAGCAACCAAAACGCCAAATAACCACACTGGCAGCCATACAGAGCTGCTTCTGACCTTCTTGTGATGATTTGGGCCCTCGCTTCGCACACCATTCGTGCCTCGTCTACGAGACCGTTAACAGGGCCTAGTAGGCGTTCCCCAAATTATATGCTCGCACACATCGTTCACCGAGAAGTGAAGTGAAAATTAGTCAAGGGGACGTTTAGGGCCCACAGAATAGTGGGGGGTCCGTCCAAAGCTCTGAAGGCTTGCCAGTAAATTTATTAGGCGCCTCTGTGCTTGTACTGACCGGAGACAATGCATGTGCCTGTGAAATTTAACATATGCTATGTTCCGCAACTGTGGCACCTTTCCATGCTTGGTTTGCTTCACCACATAACATAACTTTACTGTGTAAAGCCAACTTTAATGGCAAATATTGGTAAGCGAATTTTTTTTTTTTTGCTCAATTCGACCCACCGCATAATTCCATCAGTTTTTGTCGTCCCCATTAGGGTCAAATTAAAGAACGCCGACTGTAGTCACTATTTATATATACGAACATTTCTTGACTATTTGAAATCATGAACTGTGCATTACCAAAGAAAATTGAGGCGAAAATGCAAGCCTACGCCCCAGTAACTGGCAACCACGGTATTAGACATAATATGAGAGGTTCTGTAGTCAACCACTTTATATGTCGTTCATGAAGCCAGGCGTTTCCAGCTAAGCTGCTATCTTTCACACTCGCTGAAGACTCCGAAAACTGGCATATGCCAGCTTGTCAAACGAAAATCCGCAGCCAATAGTCACTACAGTCCGTCAGAATGCAACTGACTCAGCATTGCTCAGCCACTACTTAGTAGTTTAAGTATTTTAATAGGGATCCAAACCCGAGCCTGAGCTATCGGCTCCTCCCTACGCAAGTGTAGTTTCCCGGCAAAATTGCAAGAGGGGTGCTAGTGAATTGCAGCGCTAGTGTCTACAGGAGCTGCAAGCTAACCTAGATAAATCGTTTAGTACCGTATTTACTTGCGTAATTATCGCACTCGCGTAATAGTCGCACCCCTGAATTTTGTCATCAAATTTTCATTTTTCTTTCCAGTATAATGATCGAACCTCGAACTTGCCGAAGCGATATGTCGTGTGCCAAGTCTAGCTAATAATGATCACGCTTACCATCTGTCGAATGCTACGCGAACGACTCTTCCAAGACATACCAAGCAGTCTGCACGCACCAAACATTCTTAAGCAGAGGCCCCATTTTATTCCTTTCATCACTTTCCACACTTCCACGAAAAAAAAAAAGAAGTTACAACCAAACTTGCCTTGGCTTTATTATTTGTAGACTTTATAATGGTTGTGGTCAACAAAAAAAAGGGGGGGCCTATCGATTCTTCTCGTCTCCACTCGTGGGCACACAACAAATCGTAAGCAGCAATAGTAGCCACGTTTACACTGATATGCTAGAAGTGTATCATATTCATACGCTGACACTTGTAACACATCCAAGATATTCGGCCATCCTTAGCGGAAGCGTGCTGCATTAGGATAGTAGTGAAGACAAATGCCAGTTTTCGCAGCATACCCACCATGTGTTTCTACGTCACTGGCAGCTAAGCATGCCCATCTCCGTTTCTGTCCCCTCAAAGTGGACATGGCTAGGTTATTGCTACAGACTTGCCGATATTAATATCTTTCATTGCTGATACGGAAGAAACTGTTTCAATGCGCATAATGTACTCATGAAAAGGAAAAAAATCTTGTTCAGTGCGTTCAGCTTGCTCCGCCGGCTGCCATTTTTGTGTTGGTGCCCCGCACTACATATAGTGGCAGCTGCCTGTTTGTTGACCTGTTGTCATCCCACAGCAAATGCGGGATGAAAAAAAGTTTTCTTTTCGCGGGAAATTTAACCATCGTAATGATTGCACCCCTGAATTTGCTGCAACTGTTTTGACAAGTGCGGTCATTATGCGAGTAGATACGGTACGTAAGTGAGGAGACTGTTTTGCCTATTGCATACTGAAAAGTAGCAATTTTTCGCAGTTTAGACTAATAAAGGCAACCAATCTGTAGTGAACGAAGCCAAAAGCACGAACATGTGACAAATCCGCGTACTTCCCGTCATTCCCACAGTATCCAAGACTTTGGTAGCTGAATGATTACAGCACCAGCCAGCAGCTTCTACTATAGGAAACTACGCATGTAATGTCCAAGGTGAGGCTGCCTGCACAAAACTTGCGCCTCGAAGGGACACAGTAAGGACGGACTTCAAGCACATTTTTGAAGTCATTTTTTATTTTACAAGTTTTCCATACATTTTGTACAACTTCATCCCCACAATAAAGAAAAACTTGACCAAGCCCTGGAATACTCTGGACACAGAAGTACAAAAACTCCGCATTGCAGACAAAGCTGTCCTTTCAGCCCCCTCCCAGTTCTCGCGTCTCACAGAAGAATCTTAAGGAAAAAAAAAAAAAAGTCAAAAGTCCTGTGGCCATCCTCACTTTGGATTTTTGGCGTAAGTACCATTGTGCTTTTGTTCTTGCCACCGTGTGCGGCACTCTAGGAATGAATGGAGACGAGAGCGAGCGAACATGGAGAAAAAAAAATTTGACGCATGACAGGGGGGCAACAACAATGGCTGCTGGAAGGCAGAATGAAGAATTAAAAAAAAAAAAAAATTCGAAGAAGTCCATTTGATAACAACACTGCCCCTGCTGCAACCTCCAAATGCAAGAACTATGGCAGACTCTCCTAGAGAGCAAAAATTTAAGCACAGGAGGAGCCCTAAAACAAGTCAAGAAGTCCCCTCCCCCACGTCGTTCAAAAAAAAAAAGTAATAATAAAAAAAAGGAAAAGAAAAAAAAAGAAAGAAAACAATTATCATTACTAGCTTTGTGGCAATGATTCATTTGACTAGTAAATACAACACGTTGCAAGTAAACAGTAGGAATTTATTTACCGGGCGACAGAGTTACCTAAAATAAAGTAAAACAAAAAGTACTGTTCAAATGCCAAGCACCAACCTCTACCGCAAAAGAAAACTGCTTTTTTTTTAAAAATTACACAGCCGCCTTTTTTTCTCTTCAGAACAAGTGCCATGAACCCCGAGGGATCAGTTTTCTTCAAGGGGGGAAAAGAGAATTCTCACCTGTACATTTATTTGCAGCTCACTCATTTTGTCAGACATGTACAAGGTATAAAGCTCGGCACACACGCACACACACTTACACACACGCACTTCATACCATATCAAATGACGAGGGGAAAAAAAACAAGAAAAAAAAAACCAGGATGATGTTGCTTGCTGCACTCGCAAAAAAAAAAAAATAATAAAAGAAAGAGACCCTACACACACACATAATCATCAGATCGACACGAGCCAGTCCGTTTGTACGTCTGTCCGTCCCGGGCCAAGGGGGGCCGCCTGTCACCGCCACCACCCCCTTGTTTCTTCTTGAAATGAGCGGCTGCCCCCGTCCCCTAGGGAGAGGAGGTGTGTGTGCGCGCCAGGCCGGCAGCAAGGAGGGTGGGCGAGAGAGCAGCATGTCTGTACAAGTTTATCACCACGACGGGAGAACGGGTTGCTCCCCTCTGGCCCACAACAGTCCACGAGCTAGAGCAGGGGAAGGAGGGTCGTCATCAACCCAGTGGGGGCCTATCTACAGCGGGGGGTCGTCGAAACAATAATAAATAGCGGGTGGTTGGGGTGGGGAGAAAGATAGAGGGGTGGTCACACTATCCTAGGAGGGGACCGCTGCCGACTGGGAGGAGGAGGGCGGCACCTGCTGTGAGCACTCAAAGAGCACGTCAGCCAGGATGGCCGCAACACCCTGGTCCAGGATCTGGGACATGACCAGGGCGAGAAGGCGTGGCTGCAGCTGCAAGAAGAGGGGCCGGTTGTCGGGCACCCTGGCAAGGCAGCGCAGGGTCGCAGCTGCGCGGCGCACCATGTCCAGGGTGGTGCCCATCAGCTCGGGGTTGTCACGTAGCGCTGCCACTCCCTGCGCGTTGGCCACCTGCAGTGCACTCTGCTCAGCCTGTTCGACAAAGGCCAACAGGTGGGCGAGGCACGGTCCCTGTAGTGCCACTGCACGCGCTGCACCGCTTCCTGCTGGCGCCACGTTCGAAAGCAGCACCAAAGCTAGCTCGCGAAGCACCTGGTCCTGTCCACGGCCCAGCCATCGGGCCAGCTGTCCGAGGAGAGCCTCAGTCCGGCTCCAAGGGGGCGTGGCAAGAAGCAGGTCTACGTTGGACTCCTGCACTGACAGCTTGCACAGGGCTTCCAGGGCGAGTCGCTGGGGGCTGAGGGTACTCTGAGGCAGTGGGTCCCGTGCACAGGCCGATCCGCACGTCGCCCAGTGGAGTAGCCCATCCAGCAAGGGCAATGATATCTCCTCGGGAAAGGGTGCAAGAGTCAGCTGTCCTGCCATGTTGGCCAGGCACACGAGGGTGTTCTCGCGCAGTGCCTGCAACCAGTCCCACCACCACTCACGCTCCGCTAGCAGCGAACTGCAGTGGTCATCCAGGGCATTCTCCTCCTGGTCAAAGTGGCGTGGTGCACCCCGCCGGGGGGCATGCCAGTGTCGTAGTAGCAAGAGACGCCCCAGCACCACCAAAAGACCCGCATGTTTGGACATCTCGGCGTCATTGCCGGGCACAAATGACAGGTTGCGCAATAGCGTCGAGATACACACACATCGGCGCCCCAAGGCCTCCCGGGCCTCAGACACCACACACAGTGAAGGTTCGTCACGACAGTATGCTTCCTCCTCCAAAGATTCCGGAAGAGGCCGTTTTCGCGGTCGCTCATCCCGAAGCCGTGGAAACACCTTCTCCTCGGTCCGACACTCACTATCACCCTCTTTACTGAGCACCACCTCCTCTTCCTTCTCACTCTCAACAGCCTCGGGTGTCGTCGTCGCCTCCTCTGGTTTTGTCTCGCTCTCCTGGACCACTTCTGCCTCTGGTTTGTTGTGCTCTACATTCTTGGGAGCCTCTTCCTTCTCCTCCTCTCGCTTCCTGTCATTCGAATGCCGTTCCTCCTTTACCTCCTGCTTGATATGGTCCACCCTGCCAGCTTCCAACTTTATCTTCGATCGGATGTCCTCGATCAGCACCACAGGATCTCGCTTGCAGTTGGCTGCCTTCTGCTTGGCTAGGAGCTCCGACAGCTTGGAGCGGGGCTCGTCCTGGTTTGTTGTTGTTGTTGTTGTTGTTGCTACCAACTTCTGTGGTGAAGTATTGACCTTGCGTTCGACGTTCTTCTTTGATGGTGTCAACAGCCGCACAAAACGCACATTGTTCGTGTCACTCTCAAAGCAAGTCTGGATGTGTGCTGTAATCTCGCCACCCCCTAACTGCCAGTGCTCGGGTGAGGCGGTGAAGCCCTCGTGCACATCCCAGCGCTTCTCCCCGTCGACAACATGTAGTGAACCATCGTCATCGGGACGGGTACGCACTGCCTTGCCACACCGTGTCCGCCAAGTGAAACTGGGCCCCGTCAACACAGACATGCGGTCACAGATGTCAATCTGGGTGGGTACAATGAGGCCTTCGAGTGGGTCTTTCACCGGGGCATCTCTGTCGAGCAGGTACCAGGGCCGCTCTGGCTCGGACACCTCCTCCTTCTCGGCCTTGGACTCGTAGCCCAGCTCCAGGTCATCACAGGTGCTGAAGACCAGCGACAGGCACCGACGGAAGTGCTCCATCAGTGTCTCCAGGAGGCCCGGCAGATGAGACAGGCCAAAGTAGAGCACGGTCGAGTCGTCGTACAGCAGCACGGACAGCACGTCCAGGGCCCAGGTGCTCTCTGCCAGCAGGCCGGACTTGAGGCACATCATGAGGCGCCACGCCTCCAGGGGGCTCACATCCTTGGCGTAGAGCCGCCGGCGCTTGGTCGCCACGGGCATTACCGCCTCCACACTGTCCGGCGGAAACACCACCTCCTTGCGGGAGGGCGGTGCTGACCCATAGGGGCCACCCGGCTGCACACAAGAGATAAACCTGTCAGCTGCTTCCCCCAAACTCATGAAACTGACAGTCACCACTTCATGTGATTGTGCAATTAAGACCAAGTCAATATGTATGTCACTGCAGTGAAAAACTGTGTTAAGAATCCTCTAGCCTCACTTGCATCTTATGCACTCACTCAACCAATGACAACAATTACAAAGCTCCGCAGTGCGATACATGGCAGGTTCGTGAAATGCTCCTTGGACCTTGTCTTTCCCCATAACTTCGCCATGATAAAGTTGGCTTACTAACAGGGCAGTTGGTATTTATCAGCACCAGCAGATTTCTTGTGAACTCATCTGAAGAAATAGGACATTTAAAAGCCTAGCACTTGCACTAGTCTTGAGAAATGCCCAAATCTGAAGCCTATGTTTTTTTGCAAGGCATCTAGAACCACAACCAACCCCTATTCCTTTTACCATTTATTTTACTCTGTTACTACAATTTAATTTTGCCGGTTCAACCGGCAACCAGAGAGGAGTGACAACAGGCTGCACACAACAGGATCTCTTCCATTTTGCCACCTTGAACCGTGTGCTCTCAAAACACTAAGGTTGGCCCCTGTTTGCGGGTCCATCATAAGGGTCTTTCACATGGCACGATTTTCACTCGGTGACACAGCGAATTCCGTCGTTCAGCGACTGCCGCGATGTCGAGGGCTCTCCACGCCTGGATTCCAACAAGTGGGTCGTGACGTCGCTGAATAGCAGCGATCAGTGCGATGTGGGCGGGGCAACATGCGACCAGCCTCACACTCTTAACTTGTGGAGTTCATCGTGAACTTCTCTCAATAGAGCACAACGCTCGGACAGTGTATTTCGATGGCAAGCGCTGTCAAAATAGGCACTTTCCTGTTTTACCACATGTTGGAAACTCGGAAGAGAAATGTCATGCACCAGTTTTAATGACGTTTTAATAGGGCATACCCACCAGCGCCCAAGTCTTAAGAGCTTCATGAACAATCTTTTTTTTTCTCCAGCTCACACAATTAGTTTAAAAGGAGAAGCTGCACGCTGTACAAGTCAGGAGCGGATGTCACCTTCAACATATGCCACATTCCCACTTGAGCATCTCTGTCGTCAACCTCTCTATCGCTACAAATTGTGCCGGGTGCCAGCACACTCAATAGTCTACGTTCGTTACAACGGACCCGCGTAGAACAGACTTTCAGATATAACGGACAATATTTCAGCCTTATTTTGTTCTACCTATTGTTAAGGCAACAAAGTTCACTTTTAAGTTTTAACAGACTGCACTACAATGAACTATCAGCTAAAGCGAATGAAATTAATGGCAATTTTTTTCAAACTCAGGCGCATAAAACATACTTTTGCCATGTCAACATGGGCTCACAACTGACTTGCGACGGACAGCCGATAATTTCAACTCAATATTGCCTGCGCAAGGGAGGAATGCAGGGCGGAAAAGTGCCACCTTCAAGGCGAGAGAGACGGGGTTCTACTCCGGCGGCTGCTGCTTACGGCGTGGACGCTGTATCTTGAAAGCAATCTGCAATGTGGACAAAGCGTGCCCAGTGCCAGCAGCTTTGTATATGCTGTGCTTTCGACATTTAGTTCACGTTGAAGTGAGAGACAGTGCAAAGGTCAATTCACTTGCTGCTGCAGCTGCCGCACTTATCTTGCCCAATTTGCTATTGCAATCGATGTCTCGCCTTTCAGGTGAAACAGATTTTTTCTTGTTTTTTACTTTTGGAAATTAGTCACTCGCTCTTTGCAATATAAAGTTGTTAAACATGGTGATGAAAGTTTTGAAAGTGAGGTGCTTCGGATATTACGGACTTTGGATAACACACACTTTTTTTGTCGGATTATGGTCCTTTTTAACAAGAGTCGACTTTAGTAGTTTCCTCTGCAGAAGCAAATACTCCACCAGGAGAAAAGTTGTGGCTTCCATCATACTGCAACAATGAAACTAGAGTGCACTAAATGAAACCACCCACCGACGCCGCACTAGCCAAACACTCATACTTGTGGTGTGGTGCAGCGTTTCACATACAGGTGCTGCAGACTGAGCGATTGTAAAGTCTCAACGCTCTTAAACGTTGAAGAATGGTATTTACTCGATTCTAATGCACCCTTGATTGTAACACGCACCAAAAACAAAGGGGGAAAAGGAAAAAAAGAAAGGAAAGAGCCCTCCATTGCAACGTGCACCCAATTGGTGTGACATAAGACAAAAGCCCTTTACAGTACCGCACCTCATTATTACATACAGAAGTAAAACTTTCTCTCATTTGGAAAAACAAAGATTTACTCCCAATTTACTAAAGTTAGGATAAATCAAAGAAAGTCGCAGTTTCGCCCGAAAGGCACAACATCGAATGCAATAGCAAATTAGTAGACGGCTATACAAAACATAAAGATAGTAGTTTTATCGGCCGTGTAAACTTTTAAATATTCGCTTACTAACTAAATTAACAAGCATGGTGTCAAGCGCGCATGACCAAACTTGAATATGTCTCACTCAATGACCACGAAAACTTATTATCAGAATGCTGGAGTGAGAAAGTGCGGTAGCAGGAGTGAGCGAATTGACTTTTGTGTGGCCTCTCGCTTCAATGTGAACTAAGCGACGAGAACATGGAGTGTCAAGATGCGTAGACTGTCTCCATTGCAAAATGCTTTCAAGACAGGGGCTGCGTGGCCATGCCTATGCAGCAGCTGCCGGAGTAGAACGCCTCTCCTGTTTGCTCCACTCGCGCATGCAATTTTCAGGAACTCAAGACGCCCGTGATGTGACCCGATTTCCGCCCGTCTCCGCACATGTGATCACTTTCCAGCTAATTGAGGGATCATGATGAACACTCAGCGTGTCTTCGCAGTCGGCACTTCCGTGACGATAGAGCAAACGCAGAAACCAGGAAGACGAACGGGAAGCACGTAACTGCAAGGTGGGCATTTTGAAATGCTGATGGCGATATGGTAACACTGATTTAGAGCCGTACTCGATTCCAATGCACACACAATTTTTGCTTTTTTGTATTAAGAAAAATGTATGCATTAGATTCAAGCAAATACGATATTCCATTTCCCAATACCCTATCTATTTGAGTCTAGGCTGACATTTTTTTTTTTTTTAAATAATCATATACCAAATTTTGCTTAGAGTTGGCTTAGAATTGAGGATTTTAAAAAACACGCTAGTTTGTAATTGAAAATGATAAATATGATGCATAGCTAGCGCCATCTAGAAAGGTCAGTTTTGCAGCCGCTATTAGCTGTGCCAATAGCCAACTGAAGTACACGAGCAACGTCGCTATTTTGACCTATGGGTCGTATCAGCATGCTGCGTGGCATTATCGTAATGGCACCGAACAGGTGATGCCACTATAGTGCCACTTTCAAACGAAAAGTTGTGCTAGCCACAGAGGCAACGCCAAACGTTCAAGCCGGGAAGGACTTCACCATCGATGAGAAAAACGTCCGTCAGTAGAGGGAGCAATGGGAATTGCCTTTTGCATGTGCCGCAACGAGGAGACGATAGCGATAAGAAAAATAAGTGCGCGATAACATAGAGGAGCTGTTCACTGAGGTCGCGCTGCGTTTCAATGTGTGCAAGCCGTGCCGCACTGTCTGCACACGCATAGGTGCGCGTCCGCAAGCGTGCATGTGGTCTGGGCTATAGCGACGAGGCTAGGAGTGATGGTAACATAGAGTGAGCTCGGCATGTACATATTAAATAAATGCCATTTTACTGTTGTGAACATTGTCCTCCCTTTTTTGTGCGGCCTACATTCGAAGTAAGCCTTTCTTTCTTTCTTCTTTTTTTTCTTCTGGCTTCGGCCATTCGCAGGTCAGCTTAGAATCGGGCCCGGCCTAGAGTCGAGTAAATACGGTAATAATAAAATAAGTTCTAACATCTGACTAATGCCCATGTTGCTTTTATATAATGATGCAGGCATGGATGCTTTGTGAGTATGGGGCAACCTCGGGCGTCGGTGCAACGGAAATAGCGCTGTCGCAGACTCATGTGAAAGCTGTCAGCGAAAATCATTCTGTGACGTGCACGCACCCCAACCGCGCCATGTGAAACATCTCATACTGACAGGCACGCATGGCTAGCATGTACACAACTGTGCTCTAAAATCCAAACTAATGTATCTCACAGGGCAGAAATCACAAATACCTAGAAATGAAATTACATCGAGTTGCAAGTGCACTCTCACATGTCAACTAAAGAAATTCATAGAAAAGAATCCCAAACGGCTAGGAATGGAATGCATTGTCTATTTCATCTGTTAACCTGCCCCCCCAGTAGTGACCTTGCACTCTAACAAAGGTTTGCACCCCCCTTCGGGGCTTATCTTATCGCACAAGAATAATCATCATCTATCTTGCGTGCCTTTCCTTTCTTTAAGGGGGGACGCGGCCCTTGAAAACCGAAAAATCGCGAGAAAGCCGATTTCTGAAAAACCTTATTTTTGGGTTGTATGTCTCATAAACTACCTGTTCTGTAATTATCAGCACCTAATTCAACCGTAAAGTACCAAAAAAACGCTACTTTCGAGGCCACCGCGGCCCACAAAACACGCGCAAATGCCGAAATGAAGTCAAACTTCGCGCGCGCGCGCGCCATTCCCGGCCCATGCGGCCTGCCCGCGCCATATTGGTGTCGTTTCGACCGTGAATTCTTTGTCTCTATTTGGCCGCCTTGCAAAATGGCATCGTCGGCGCGGTTGCGGCGCTATTGGAGTTTTCCCGCGATGTGATGCGGAGCGCTGATTGGCCGGAGCAGCGCGTTCAAATCCCGCGGGCGAAAGCGCGCCCGCCATTGGCTGCTGCGCGGGCAGCGGCGGCTGCTCAAATCCCGCGGGCTAAAGCGCGCCTGCCATTGGCTGCTGCGCGGGCGGCGGCGGCTGCTCCCTTTGATGGCGCGCCCGCCGCGCTCGCGTCGTTGTTGCCCCTTGCTCCGTCCGCCTCAACATGACCTTGCGAGCTGCTCATCGCCTTGCGCTATCTTTTAGATTATTTGCTCAGCTTTTTTTTTTTTTTCGCTAGTTCTTCGCTGCACGCGATGCCGGCAAAGCCCAAGACAGTGCAGGTGTTCAGTGCGCGGGAGCGCGATATGCGTCTTGTACGAGCATCGAACTTCCAACCTTCCGTAGCGAGTGCCGACTGCGTAGACGCTTTTCAGCGGCGGAACTGTGCTTTCGGCTGTCGCCAGTCGAAAATCCGACACACTGATGTGCCTGGAGCCGAAAGATCGAGCTAATTAGAAGCTCCGCAGGAGCTTTCTAATAAAAAAAACACGTGTTCAACTTTAAGGCCTGTTTTCTCGGAATGGATTTTTTCGCTAGTAGTGGTGCTGGGGAAGGCGATATCTCAAGAACCGCCCTTCAAATTTGTATGCCGTTTTTTTTATTCTGTTCCTGAATGACTTTGCCAGGGGGTAACAGGCTTCTTTTTTTGAAAGCTGGTGCAGTTAATTTATAATAAGCAATTAATTTTTGATGAATGTGGTCATTACTGGCTACATCAAATTCAAAGTTGTCTTAAAATTTTTTGGAGGGGAAATTAAAGAAAAGGGCTCTTTAGCCCCCTGGGATATCTCTCAAGGGATCATCACAGTGAATTTCGGCTTCCTACGATGTGCTGGCATTTCTCCAGGCTCTTCCTCAGGCATATACATGAATTACCTAGTTAGACCTCAATAACTCTGGAACTAATAAACCTATCTTCATGAAACTTTGCAGTTCCTCATAGTTCAGTGGTGTGAACGTACCCTGAAAGTTTCATCTGGATATCTTAAAAAATAAAAAAGTTCGGTCTCAAGGGTAGCCTCCCCCCTTAATGTTGCATGCTCAGCAGATACAGGTCACGAATAGCCTGCAAGCTATCAGCATGACATTGCATTCTTGACCAGAGAGTAGCAAGCACAGAGTTTTCAAGAAAGGAAATGCAAGCAAGGCAGATGACGATTGTTGTTTTGTGGGACAAGATGAACCCCAAAGGGTGCAAACTTTTATTTTAAGAGAGTGCGTTTCCTTGCTATGAACACTGCTCCAACTGTGCCCAGACTATCCGTGCTCTGCAAGCAGGAAGGGCCCACCGAGACAGCAAGAATACGCACCGGCATCTTTCCGGCAGGCGGGTACACTCGGTCCCTAGCGTAGGCAGCAGCCATCTTATGGTGGCCCATGGCATTCACCTGGGGACCCCCTGTGCCTATCAAGGGACCCTGTGGTGGGTAGGGCTCCCCCTGTGCTGGCGGTGCTCCCCTTGACATTCCCCATGCCCCCGTAGGGGGCGCTCCATCTCCGATTCGGGGCCCCTCCCATCGCTCAGGGGGGGCCCCCGAGTGGGGGGGGTAAGCGTTGCTTGGGTAACCGCGGTATTGGCTCTCAGCTCCTCCACGTCCCCAGCCTGGACAAAGACGGACAAGGACTGCTTTTACCGCAGGCATCGGATGCAGAAGAAAGGTATGAGGTCAACAGTAATGCACCAACTTTACGCCCCACTTGGCTACAATGATCCACTGCAGCTGAACATGAGATGTGAAACACGAATTTCACATAACATGGCAGCACCACAGGAAGGACATTCCATGCAATAACCAAGCTGCTCAAAAATTACCATAAGCCTGTGATGTTTGCCATCTGGGAAACAAAACAAAGAGCAGACATGGGCATGCCGGTGCAATGCACACAGCAAACTGCAAGCGAAGGAATAGGAAGTCAGGAGCAGGCACAGGTGGATAAATGTAAGAACTCTTACACAATGCTGTTTATTTCAGACTTCCAGAATTCCTTCTGTATTTTGCACCATGGGGAACGAACGTGTAAATGAATGATTAACTTTCACGAAATCACTCGTGCACTTGCATACTTTACACTCTTAAATTCACAATCATAGAGTCGATTGTCGTGAATTTGATACTGACAGAAACGGCGAAGCTGTTCGAATCATCCGGCAGGTCTAATTAAACCACATGCAGGCAAAAAAATGCCAAAATACCCCGCCGATTCAATAGCAGTATATTCCAGAGTCTAACACACCCCTGAATCAAACACCCCCAATTCATTTGGCAGTATATTCACAATTCTAACATACCCCTGAATCAAACACCACCGATTCATTTGGCAGTATATTCCAGATTCTAACAAACCCCCGAATCAAACGTGCATCTACTTTATGTGTCCAAAAGAGAAAATGAACGTAGAAATGACATTAACGCTCCTAAACAAAGAAATCTAACAACGCACACCCAGTTTTTAGCAAGAAAAACGATAGCACAATAGTGGCCAGTTTTAAATTCAGCTTCAACTAACCTATAAATGACATTATAGCTCCTAAAGAAAGAAATCTAACACACATACATTTTTTTGGCAAGAAAAATTATTGCACAATGGTGGCTTCTTGGAAAAGTAAGCTTCACCACAATACATCAGTGTTATGCGGCAAAGCACATGAACGTTGCAAAGGCAGTTTTAGTTTCATGACCGACTGCACTCGTGCAGGTAATTTTTCGCCAAATCTCGGGGAAAAAAAAAAAAAGTGGGAGAAGCTGCTCATTAACACCAGGTAAATACCATAATGAAACATTGTCAGCTAGGGTTAATGCTTGGAAGCATACCTAGGGCAGGCCGAAAATGGGTGTTTTCGACAAGAGAGAATGTGTACTCAACGCATTCACTCCGCTGACACAGACTGCCACTAAAGGGGCCACTATCAGGGTCACCATAGGGGTCAGGTGCGTGCATGCTGACTGGTCAAGTTCAAATTGTCTGACAAAGGCTAACTTTAGGATCAAGATAACAAAAGCTTGGCCCATAGAAATACACGGGTGCTGGTGGCCGGGACCTTTGGCTAGGATCAAATTAACCGGAGTCTAACCAACATAAGCCTACTCTATTACCAAGAACATATGAAACCAGGGAGCAGAGAACAGCAGCATGTCTGTTTACTCCGCTTCTCCCCTTGGGATGTGCCGCTGCTAGCAGCACGCATTACTGCATTTTATAAACCACTTCTACAAACAAGCCAAAAATGCCAAGTAGTGCAAGACTTGCACTCGAAACCAACACATTCGAGCAAATACAGGCTGAAGACCGGAACACCATCCTGCCAACACAACACAGGTCAGTTTTAGGGTTGTCACGTGATGCAGACCAGATCGTACATTTTACCTCCTGGCAAACAGACACCCTGGTAAACTTTTCACACTGCAGCTTAAGCACTTGAATCACATTACACATTGCAGCTTACTGCACACAAGTCTATACTGGAGCTTTCCCAGTGCCCTCCTCTGATCAGTGCCTCCAAAAGGGATCTCACCTTGCTGTGGCATAGAGGAAGGAGGTGGCGTCATCATGTGAGGCGGCCGGTAAGGGTACTGGCTGCGGTCTGTGCAAAGTCAAAGACAACCATAGTGAGGTCTCTAGACTGAAAGAGAAAAGGGCACAACCTCTCAGCCCCTGCGAAGCTTACTTCTACGTCTCGTGAGAGGTTACGAGGAACTATGCTCCGTTTCATACTTAACAGGCAACGACACAGAAGCAGACGGTCATAAAATTCTCATTCTGTGCGCTTCGCAGAGCAGTTACTTATGATATGCCAAAACTTGTAGACACATAATTACATCAAGTTGCACATCATTTGTGCCCTTCTGTGCTTCCAGCATGTGGCATACTATGCTCTGGACGCAAGCGCAAGCAGTGCGCTGCGGCTGTTGGTTGTAGAAACTAGTCACTCTACCCTTCGCAGTGTTGCCTGCTATGTACAATGAAACGGAGCATAGGGTCTTTGTGCCTTCCCTCAACACACTTGCAACTGAATTTTCTTTCTTGCTTTCGAAGCTCACGGCAGTGCTATGAACAACGAATGCAACCATTTCAACAGTGCTTTTTAAACTGAGAGAGACATCCACAAAGAATGTCTGAATGTATAACATGCAGTCATGAGCAAAGCTTCGAAGACCACACCAACAAGGAAAGATATGTGGCACGGCTGTGCAGACCGGAATCAGAGCATGTTCCATTTTAATTCAGAGCACGCATCTAGGAAGCAAAATAAATTTAATAGTGACACTCTTGGTCCCCAAACACTTTCCTGTGTTCGTACCAAGTGTACCTACTATGAAATGAAATCATTTGGACAAGTAACCACATTTCCATGGATCTACCTTAGGACAGGTCTCGCTATGGGTTTCGCTACAGACTCCGTGGCAACATAGCCTTTGCTGTTTTCCCACTGTGTTTGGGTGCTAGGCAGTATTAAGGGTAATTCTGAGAAGAATGCCAAAGAGGATTTCAGCAGAGAAATCCAGGGGAGAGTCAAGGGTCCTCAACCCCTGCTCTTACTGCAGAATCATTTTACTGCCATCTTGAGGGCTACATGGGTTTGTCGTGGTACAAAGTGCGTGCTTCTTCTATTGTCTACTACAGTAAAACCACATAGATTCAACCCTCGTCAATTCAGAAAATGGGACCATTCGGCTTCACCCTGTGGTCGCAGCAGGCCGTATGCACTGTGTAACGGAATCAAACTCTTGTTAATTCGGACATATTGTGATAGCCGTTATGTGGACACTCCAGGCAAATTTCCTCCATCGGTGTCCCCGTGATGTTCCGTACAAAGTCCAAATACGATAACATTGTGGCCTTGCGCCATATTTTGTAGGTACACGGGTAACAAGGCACCCGTATTGGGCGCCGAAACGTCAATCTGTGTTTTGAATTTTTTCAGTTGGCGAGTGTACATTTATTCAGCCATGTTCTTTCCTCGCCAGATGAGTTTTCGTCAAACCCTAGACTTCATTTTGTAGGTGTGAGGGCAAGTCGAGAAGGATGGTGGCTTTATGAGGTGGTGTCATCTCGTGCTCACAAAGGAGGAGGCGGGAGGGTGCGCGCCATCTTCTCACGAGTGCAAGGAGGGAAGCGGGGAGATGTGCGTGCACTGGGGAGAAGCAGGATAGTGCGCATCTATTCTTCAACTTCAGCTGCAGTGGCTCAATGCAGTCGCGCGTGTGCCATCTTGGAGGCAATCTACACTTGGTCCGAATGCTGGCTGACCCAAGAAAGCCGATGGCTTTGTGTGCGTTCTGCGAGCACAGAAGCCAGAGGCAGCACACAAGGGAATTCAAACGCTGCCGCTCTTCATCACACCAGTGTTCTGACAGCAACTGCCCACAGTCATCAAGCAAGATGTGTTTGTGTTTGCCTAACGCGCTTGTTAATGTAAGGGGGGAGACTGCTGTTGAAATTAGTTCTTACGATAACTAACATTTGACTTCCATTGTTTAAGGCCACAATGGAAAATAAATGGCACAATAAAATATGTATCTGTAAGGGGTGTTTAGATAGCATAAAAACTAAGGAATGAAAGATAGCAAGCACATTTTTTATCTGACCCTTAATAGATATTTTACAGCACATTGAATACAAGCCCACAAAATATGGCAACCATATGGCAGAAATTGTAGCAAAATAATTAATTTCCAAACTGAAAACAAAACAATTTGCTTGCTGTACTGCGTAGAGTACACATTAGGCTCTGTTCCGCAAAAAAAAAAAAAAAAATTCTATCTATTCTTGGTGTTGAGATAACGAGGCCTGAATATTACATGGAGCCCAAATTGTGAGCCAAAATTTGTGTTTTAAGAAAAGTACAAAAAACAAACAGCATTAAATATGAGGGGACATGGCATCCAGAACAACCATTCTTGATACTCGCTCTAGACACACGAAACTTTCAGGACACATCCAATCTTGTGTGCTGCTTATAAATATGCAATTAGATTTTTCCTGAGGTCATTAAAAAAATGTAGTTACAATTCTTCTTGTGCTAAAAATGTGGGATGTGTTATGCAATATATGTACTGCAACAACATAGCTAAAATGAAGCAGGTGTGTCCCTGGATGTTTGTATCTGTATTTTAGCCAAAGTTATGAAATTCCAAAGTTGGAGCTTTACAAATGTGAATTCTTGTTGGTGATGTCTACAGGGTTTCAAAATATTTAAGTGTCCCAAGACACTATGTCACAGTTTCTGTGCACTCTCCGACTTGCCTGCATTCAGGGAAAAAAAGAATGATGACAATTGCATGAGCAGAAGGAACGCAGTGCTGATCCCAAAATTTGAGAATTTAAAAGAATCAAACTTTTTTTTTTCTTTTTAGGGAAAGAGAGAGAGGGTTGATTTGTCACTTATGTTCGCAATAAGATGAACAAACAAACTTTATATCAGTGGTTTTCAAAGCGACCCAATGCCAGGCCTAGCAGACGAGCTCGTCTGCTAGGCCTAGTTGCCATAGCAACAGCCAATAGGAGGGCCGCATGCATCACAAGCTTCATCAGACCGGCACCCGATTGTTTTCATGCTTGCGCTTTTTCTATACGGCCATCGTCGGCGAAGGTGGAACTTTGAGCTTTCGAAAGATACCGAGATGCTGCCGCTCAGCGGCAGGAAAGACGAGAAATAGCTCCATGAACTCCGGTGCTTTTGTGCGATTTTTGGGTCGTTTCTCGCCGTCCGCATTGACGAAATAATTTTTTTCAGGCTCTTAGGGTGCATTTTTGGGCAAATCGTTTTTGATATGGTGTAGATTAGGCATTACAGATGCCAAAACAAGTAGCTCCCAAAAATATACTTTTTTCACAATTTTCTGTTTTTAAGTAAGCTTATCTCTGCAGCTGTTTATGCCGCTAGTAATACGAATAACCTTACTTCGTACAGCAGTCTAACAATTTGCTATCGCAATCAAAGCTTTGCCTGTCAGGTGAAACTGACACGTTTGGCCACACGATGGTTAATTCGGACAATTCTTGGAGCTCGGTGAGTGCGGACCGCCGCATATGTGCAACGCAAAAGAGCTAAAGCAGTGCTAGCGCCTTTCTGAAATGCAGCGCCGGTGTCTGCATCGCCACAGTCATTAGCAGAAATATTATGTTAACGACAAGAATGTTGTAATGCATCAAGCCTGTTTGTGCCTTTGTAGCCTTTACCTTTGCATTTACCGCAGCGCATAGCACCAAATAGGCCGAATGCCTTTACACCTACATAGTCAGCATCTGTGACCATGTTGACAGCGGCCACGGTTTAGTCCACAGCGGTTGCGGCAAACAGTAACATCATTCTGACTCGGTGCAATGGCTGCGTCCACAGTGTCATAAACATGGAGGAAGTTGTCAAGAGTGATGAAGAGTGCTGGCTACATCGCGATGGATGGACAATCAGCTGGCTCACAGACAAAAAAATAATCGGGCTGCACGCGTGGTAGTGAAAAGTATGTATCGGACAAAGACACATGCCGTAGCCCCACTGCAAACTTGTGATGCCTTCACTGCTGCGAGAGCTAATCAGTCGCAAGACGACGACAATTGCAGCTTCCACACACTTCTGTGCAAAACAGAAGCAGGATTTGCAGATTCATTCATTAAATAAAAGCGTGTTGACAGAGTAAGCATTTGTTTAGTGTTTTCTTCATACCTTTGATAATTCGACATACAGTCAATTTGGACACTGGTTTTTGGCTTTGTTATCGAGGTATTACTGTACTACTACTACTACTACTACTACCACTACTGCTACTACTATCAGCCTGCTTTGTCGCACAGTTGGCGCAGTGCAACTCATCATAAAATCAGTTCTATTGGCTCGGCTGCCCAGCCATGAGACACACACCTGGGTACTGCTGCGTGGCCGGTGGTTGTGCCTGCTGGGTTGGCACGTAGGGGGGCCCAGCACCCATGTGCGGTGGTGGGGGCGGATAAGGCTCCTGGGGCTTCATGAAGTCCGGATGACGCTTGGGGTAAGGGGCATCGCGCTGCACGGAAGACTGCTGCGGGTATGGCCCAGGTTTGCTCGCCGTAGGTGGTGGCTGCCCCCCTTGACCCTGCGGAGGCGTGACGGCCCCCGGGTACACTTGCTGCCCACCTCCAGGGTACATCTGTTGGACCAAACGCAGAGCACACATTCAACCACGAAAGAGGCGGGGAGGGAGGCTGCTGACGTCTCTGTTAAGCTACCAACAGTGAGCCCTGTGTACTCGCAGTAACCCAGGCCAAGGTAGATTGACAAATTGCCCTTCCAAAATAGCGTATGGGCCACCTCTGCCAAAAATTTACGCTTCTAAATAAGGAAATACACCATCTTTTCCAAAAGTAGAGGTCTGGAAAGCCAGAAACGCCAATGTGCTCAAGTGGAAACACAAAGTTGATGTCATTCCTAATTTTTGCCATCTTTGTGCACCAGCAGCAGCCCAATGTTATGACATTCCAGTTTGCTCTCTCTCAAGTGCAATTTAGCCTTTTCCTAATTGAGGCAATGCCTCAATCTTTTAATTTGGGGCAATGACAATACCAACTGGGTAACGGAGAGCTGTGCGGCAATACCGAAGTGGCATTGCCACCACCAGTCTTTCCTTTCTTTATTTCTCCCCCATATTGTCCTAGTACAGCAGCTGAACCCAGCAATTCAACCACTCCTGCTTAATTCTTCGAAACAGGATAGATTCTTTTTTTTTTCACATTCTTACTGAGCACACCCAAATGGGCCATATTGTAGTACAGCCGACTTCAGTTAATTCGATCATGAAGGGACCAACGAAATTGGTTGAGATATCTGGCAGGTCAAATTATACAAGAAGCAGAAAAACACCAAAACAACACGAATTCATTCGGCAGTATTTGCCCAAATTTTCACAAGTCCCTGAACCGAATGAGAAACCAAAGTCAAATTAAGGGGGGAGGAGGGGATCAGAATTAACTTTTTTGTTTCTTGACAGAAAGGGCTGAAATTTGGCACACACACTGCACATTGCAATAAAGAGACAATTCTAAAATTTCATTAGGATATCTTAATTAGTTTTTGTTTTATAAGAATTTATAAGTTCCTTGCTTGTGGAAAGCCTGGCACAGTAACGAAACATGATAGGGAGCTGGAAATACTTTGCATGTTTGCCCAGATGTCTAATCTACATCAAGACAGTGTTCGATTTTTTTTTTTAGTGCGCTAATAATTTTTTGCTCAACATAACATGCACATGACTGTGCTTCACTGCATGGAGCCATGTAGTAATTGTGAAATAATTAAATAATGGAAAGATAAAGAAACATTTCAAGACTGTCTTTAAGTACAGCACAGCTTGTGGATCACAGCAAAACAAACTGGACCAAAATCAGTCAAGCCATTGTTGTGCTACGCTTTCCACGAGCGAGGTGATTGACAAAAAAAATGCAATTGAGAAAACTGGCTGCAAAGTTTGCAAAGTTTTAAAAGCACTGCAAATTTATTAAAAAGCACCAGGGCTGTAATATTTTGAATCATTGCTGTCAGGCATCTTCTTACACCTTCGCCTCTTTATTTGGTGGGCTTTGGATGCCTTCTTCAGGCGTTCTTTATCCTTTTCTTTATCCTTTCCTTTCGCGAACGCTGCATGCCTGCGCTTCTGCAGTCACCACTGACACAAAACGCGGCTCGAGGTGCGTCTGAATCGTGCGACGATTCGTCTGGTGAGCCTTGAGTCACCATACAGTATGTAGCTCGTCGACGGTTGGGGCTCCCTCGCAGGCTGCGTGTCCCTGTCGCACGATGCATCGGAAACGCACACCGTCTCTGCCGGCGATGGAGACCTTCGACCCGCGTCGCCTCAAACAACGCGATCTCGGTTGCTGACTCGCGCGGCCGTACGCACAGGTGCGAGAGCCTCCATTGGCACGTCTTCCGGTGGCTTAGTTATCAGTATCGATGTCACAGGGCGATTGTCGGCTTCGCTGCTGGAAAAGCACGGTGCAAGATAACGCGGCACGTTATCCGCGTGTTCAGTCGGGTTCTCCGCTTCTCCCGCTGACCGCCGTCTTTTTCTCGCCGTAGGAGGCTTGCGCTTCCGTTTTTCGAAGGCATGCTTCATTTAAAAGTTCTTTTCGAACGAGCGACGATCCATCACTGACCTGGGAGCTTTCATAAATCCGAATTCTGCGAGTGTCAAGCGAAGAACGACGCCGGCGTGGTTTTCAAAGCAGACAACTGCCGTCCGCTGTGGTTGCCAGCTTGCCCGCTGCTGCAGCAGCAACCAATGGCGAGACGCCTTTCAGTACGGCAACCAATCGGAGGCCCGCTTTCATCGCAGGGCCCGTGTGACCGCCTTTAGCAGACCCGCGCTTCTTTTGTGTTTGTGCGTTTGTTACAAGATGGCGACGACCGAAGAATTCAGAAACGGAATGGCGAAACTTCGAGCGTTCGAACGATACCAAGATGGCGGCGTTCGGTGGCGGGAAAGAAAAGTTAGGGCTCCGCGAACTGCGGTGATTTTACGCGATTTAAAGCTGTTTTCTTGCCCTACGCACTGATAAATAAATTTTTTTCGGGCACTTTTAGTGCGTTTTCAGTCAAACCATATTGATACAATGTAGATTAGGCATTGCAGATACCGAAACGCGTCGTTGCCAAAAATCGATCTTTTTTGCGATTTTCGCGATCTGATCCCCGCGTCCCCCCTTAACGTAAGTCTACTGTATGCTGCTACAGTTAAATAAATTTGGCAATTCTGTCTTGCAGGATTTGTAGCAGCTTTCACACACAAAAAAATATTCAAAGGTCTTCAAAGCCTTGAAAATGACTGCTCTGCATTAAAGGGTTTCAAGGGTCACAAAAAACCCAGCATTTCTGTATCCTTTCATACTTGCAAAGCCTCCGACTTGTTCACAAATGACATATCTGGAAATGCAATAGTCAAAGCCACCAATCTCAATTTTTCTACTTCATGGCCCTTATGATGCGTGAGCACACACACACACCCACACACACATGCAACAACTGACATACAAAGCACACACATACGTACACAGCACCAAAATAGGGTGGCTGGGTGCCTAGGCCTTTGATTTGCACAAACAGAAGGGCCGCACCAGAGCAACTCTAGCTACCCGTCAGTCTAAGATGCAACATGCCAAGGGGTGGGTCGAAGGGTTGTTTTCTGAAAGGATTTTGTTTCCTTTTCCATTCTTTCTTTGCCCTTTGTCCTTGGCTTGCACAAAGCTGTGCCAATACAATTGTGAGTGTCAGTTGGCAATTGGCAAAGCAGGCACGCAATTGGCACTGGGCATCAAAATAAATCAATAGAGTTGGAGAAAAAGAATCCTTGCAACATGCAACTCATAGGCCTCATCATGGGCTCATGATGAGCAGGACATGCCCTGGCTTTGCTAAAGCACACTTGCACAAACAAGCACACCGCCCAGAAGGGTGGAGACACCAAAACTGCTGCTGCGTTCTCACTCTTCCAAAAAAGACACAACGCTGAAATTCCATAAGCAGGCTTCCCCAGACATCCAACTTGGCTTGACACAGAGTTCCTGCCAGTAAGGGCTCATTCACACTGGCAACTCACAGAATTGACGCAGCAAAGTGGGTCGCAAATGGTCTTTTTCGTCGAAAGGAGACTGTTCTGGATTAGTTGTTCACTGCTATACTTTTCAGCTCTACGATTGCAGACGTAAAGCTTCTGAACAAATGAGATGGGCAGGAACAGGATCTCTGTGTACGCTGACACTTATTTTTAAGTGGCAGGCAATCACAGCACGACCAGCTGTGAACGTCATCAAACGCAAGACATTTTGGTGTGGCAACTGGCAAGTAGCGCTTGCCTGTGTGAACACCAGTCGCTGTGAGCTACTCTTTGGTTGCCAGCTGTGGTCTGTTGTGCAGCCTGTGGTAATAGTCTGTGTGAATGAGCCCCAACTCTGTGGAAGTTGAGTGACATGTTCAGAAGCTCAGCTGGCACGGGGTAGGGACGGTGGCAGTGACAGCGACAGAGGTTGACACTCTCACACCCTGCTTATGGTTCTAGACCGAGGCTTGCCATCTACGTTAGGTCAGACAAGGTATGTGTCAAAGCACACTTGTGGATTTCTGCATTTAACTTTTAAAGGAAAAGGAAGTGACAGTCGCAGTTTCGGTATCTCTGCCACCCTTTGAACCAGTTCAACTTCATCAGCAGCAGTGGCAGGCTACCTACTTGTGGAGGAGGAGGATGAGGGGGTGCAGGAGGAGCCTTGGGTATTGATCTTGGGGGTAAAGGGGTTGGACCTCGGGCCATCTAAGTGGTGGGGGTGAGGGAGGGAACCATACTGATAAAGGTACACCAACTATAGCAGAGCACAGTGGAAAAAATAAACAAGGGCAACAACAGCACCAACAATAGCAACAACAACAGCAACAATAGCAACAACAGCAGCAGCAACAACAAAGCACACACACATACACAGAAGGGGAGTTGTGGCTAGAACACAAAAGATGCTGCATTTGCAAAGCCGCAGCCTGGCAAAAAGGCCCAGAAAGCTTGGATGGTGGGTGAGAACCTGCAATCGCGGCCTCCAGGTATTGGTTTTCAGAGCAAATAGCTATGTTTAGCTCGTTCAGCCATCTTTTAGGTTGGTTGGCTGTCGATGGGTGGGCTGAGCAAGGAAAATGTCAGTTAAAAATTATGGGGTTCTATGTGCCAAAACCACTTTCTGATTCTGAGGCACGCCGTAGTGGAGGACTCCGGAAATTTCGACCACTTGGGGATCTTTAACGTGCACCTAAATCTAAGTACACGGGTGTTTTCGCATTTCGCCTCCATCGAAATGCGGCCGCCACGGCCGGGATTCGATCCACAACCTGGTGCTCAGCAGCATGATGTTAGTTATCTTGTTCACTTTCTAGCTTGCTCTCTCATTCGTCCACTCTCTTCCTTTCTCGCTCGCTTACTCATTCGTTCAAGCTATTCGCTAAACATTGAAAACCATCGTCAATAGCTTCCTAACTTTTTCTTTTCTTTCTTTTTTCTTTCCATGTTGGTCTGCCGGCAAAAACGACGTGTGAATTTGCTTTTTGTTATTCGTGCAAGAGGGTGAAGCTTCGCTCCGACTTCTATGCCGATTTGTTTTCAACACACAACGCCAAACGTAGTACAGGATGCAGTGGAAATGCTATCGCAGCCTTGATATTTCTCCATTTTATCTTTCTAGCAAAGCTTTCTACAATAAAATTTTTGTAAATCACTATTATTACCTGTAACAAATGCATGTTTGTAAAAGTCATCAATAAATCCTTTTAGTGAAGCTAGGGGACAGCAGACACAAGGTTTCTGTGCCTGTAGCCCTGACATGACTTCTTGACACCGAAAGCAACACAATGCACAAGGTAAGCAAAACGCCAGCTAGGAAGACAGTCACAAAGTGGACAAAAGTCGATGATGCATATGATGGTGTGAGAAAAAGAAGCAAGCAGCGACCCTGCAACATTATTTGCATAGCAAGAAAAGGCCACAAGGAGAGAGTTCTTGAACACGTCTCGGAAGCTTCTATGCAGACTCTCTGTATTATCCAAATCGAGTTTCAGTGATGACCGGAATTAACTTGCGTAGAGTGTCACCTGGCCTAGGCATAACACTAGAGCGCTGGACTGTAATCTTCAAAAATTTTCCCATTTTGTCCTCTCTCAATCATGCAGTCGTGATGAAGTTAATACTCAATTAAAGAGGCACTTTGGCTCAGTTTTGTGCGTCAGTTGGAGAAACAGCCTGCAAAATCTGACAAATCCGACGCCACGCACAGCTAAGTAACTTACAGTATGCAGTAAAAGTTCACCAACACAATCAATTTGATGATTCTGATGCAATGCACACATTATAATATAGAACCTCATTGATAGGTTCTTTGCAGTGGAGTTTTCACGGCTGCTACATAGTGTTTTCACGGCCATGACCAAAATCCCAGTGACACCTACATATTATGTTCCCATTTGATACGTTGACATTCAGTAATGTTCCCGCATTTTAAGTTACGGTTCAATGTAGTGTTCACACAAGTTTAGTGGTGCAGAGGAAATTTGCTGTCACATGTTCGTATGAAGACAGTAAATGTATATTCACGGTTAGGCCTGTCAAGGCTCACCCATGGCCCCAACCCAATATGGTAATGTCATTCCCAAAAAGCATGTCACAGTGCAATTGTCTCCCCCCTCCCCCCCATTTCCTAAAGTCAGCTTTGCTGTAGTACAGCCATCTTAATGCGGCAAATCATATAAGGAGTGAAAAGGGGCTACTGTCACAGAACATTGCATGTGCCCTTTATTTATACATGCGCATACACACAGGGTCCAGTCGCAATACCAATGCCGCGACCCCTAACAGTTGTACTTGCAGCCAATCAGAGCTGTTTCTGATGTTGCTGTGGTAATTTGGGGGCTTCCTCACTTTTACGGTTTCTTTACACAGTCCCTTGAAAAACCCATTAACATGGTTATACAGTCGAACCTCGATATATCGAACAGCGCGGTGATCGCAAAATAGTTCGATATAGCCGGAATTCGATATATAAGATCACGTAGAAAACACGTCAAAAACTAGCGCAAATCAATCAATGAACCAATCGTGGCGCAATAGATACTCACATGAAGCTTGAAACAAAGTATTTATTTTGTTCGCTGAAAGTACTGAAGCAGCGTAGCCTGCTTCATATTGGCAACCGCGTGCTTGACCACGGCGTCCTCAACATAGTCCGAACGGTCCACAAGGGACAGTCCAGTGCCTTCTATTGTGCCGCAGTAGCGGCGTACAACGGCCAAAGCAGCTACAGCCTCAGTTGCAGTCGGGAGCGGGGCAACATCAGCGCTTGCTGGATCAGCCTCGGCAGCGTCTTCGTTTGGCCGCTCAGCAGTCACTTCTGCCGCGATATCCACGTCTGTTAACTCCGCCACTGTTCCGGTGCTGTCGTCACCGCCAACGAAGTCCGCAATGCACATGATGTGTGGCTCAGCACCGACAAAGCACTCCAACTGGCTCCCCGGCCGCCTCGATCACGCGCGCACGGCGGGGGCAAGCCTCGCCGTGCTCGCGTGATCGAGGCGGCTTGCCCCGCCGTGCGCGCATAGGTGCGCGCGTGTTCGAGGCGGCCGTGCTGGCTCCAAGCCGCCGCGTGTGTACGCCGCTACGTTCAAATGGCGCCCTCGGCGCAACCGATGTGGGCAGCTGTCGTACGCAGCAGTCTGGTACGCCGATCGCGCCGCCGCTATCTTCGAGAGTGTTGCGGGAAAGCTCGCCTCCTGTCAACAGAGCGCGCTTGGTCTGGGGCGGCGGAGTTCGATATATCCATTTTACATCCGGCCCCGTTCGAAATAAAGAATTAAAAATGCATGCGATTTTCCATGTGATATAGAAATTGTTCGATATACGCAATAATTCGATTTATCCGTGTTCGATATATCGAGGTTTGACTGTACTGTGTTAGGGCTGCAAACAGTAATTAATCCAAATCACATAGCCGTGTACCAATCGAATCAGACAGGCTTTGGAGCATTTGGCAGCAAACGTGCCAGGTAACCAAGAGAAGCAAAACAGCAGCATTCCAACCAAAGCAAAAGAGGGGGCCCCTACCTGGTAGGCCTGTTCTGGGGGGACCCTGGTTGGAGGGTAGGGCTCAGGGGTGCTCCCCTGGGGAGGTGGTGGCGGGGCAACCCCCTGGGTCGGTGGTGTGGAATAAGGTGGTGCCTGGCCCGGCGTGGTTGGTGGGCCGGGTGGGTAGGGCCTGCTCTGGTAGCTGCCTGCTGCTGCCGCTGCTGCTACTGCCTGTGATGGGGGGGTGGGACCTGTGGCTGCTGCGGAGGAGCCGTACTGGTACAGAGGCTCCGCGGCACTCGGAGGTCCCGCGCCCATCTGGGATGACGGGGGTGGCTGGGGTCGTGGGGGCGCTGCCGTCGCACCCGGTTGGGACGATGGTGGGGCACCCCCAGACGCCCCCTGTTGCTGCTGCGGCTGCTGCTGTGGCTGTTGCTGCTGTTGCTGCTGCTGCTGCTGTGCTTGCTGTTGCTGCTGCTGCTCGTACCTGGAAGGTCAATTGATTGACTTGTCATTCACTCGGACAATACCAAAAGGAGAGAAAAGAAGCCTTCTGAGTCAGTGCCCTTTCTCTTCTGTAATCATGAGAGATGAACAAGAACCACCAGGATCACAAACAATGAAGCGAGAAGATGCAACACGGAGTACCGACTGTTTAGGTACTCGACTGGTGGCCACAGTATAAGCACAAGCGTCAGCGACTGTTTCAAACTTACACCACCCACCTCTTGGTAATGTTAATAATAAAAATCAATCACTAGAGGGGGGAACAACTTTTTTTTTTTTTTTCTACAATGAGACTTAGTCATGCTAGAGCCCCCAAATCTAGCCCCAAGAATCCTGGCATGCACTATTCACTCTCGTCAGACTCAAGACCACAATGATTTTGACACTAGGTCACATGATGAGCCAAATCACCGATTCAGTCTGCAGGTATGTAGAAGGGTACAAACAGCTATCTGTTCACAGTGCAATTTGACACTGTGGACACGGTGTGTTATGGAGCAAATAGGGCAGCCTCCTTAAAGGGGGACGCGGCTTTCGCATTGCGAAAAATTGCCAAACAACCTATTTTTTGAAAATTACATTTTCAGTTTCTATAACCCTTTTTGTCTGATATCCACCAAACCCCAACAGTCCTGCTACCATCAAGGGACATTTTCCTTCTCCAGTATCTACTTCAGAGGAGGAAAGTCCAACTGCGACACCATGAGAGCAAAAAGGCCTGCCGCACCTTTCCCTGTCGTAGTGGCTTCCCTGGTACTGGGGTGGGTAGGGTGGTGCCCCTGACTGCGGCCGCATGGGATAGCCGCTGCTGCTGTAGGGGTCCCTGCCATTGTAGCCCCCCTCGTGGGGGTAGCCTTCAGGGGCAGCAGGCCCATACTGATCACCACCAGGCCCTGCATAGCCGCAGGAGCCCCCACTCAGGCTGGCCTGGCTGGCTGCCGCGTAGGGGGGCGCCTGAGGGTAGCCATGTGGAGGAGGGTACCCCTCCCCAGGGTAGGGCCCTTCCTCGGAAGGAGGGTAGCCATCTGGCTCACAGCCACCACCCACATGGTTTGAAGGCGGGTAGCCAGGCGGACACGGGTACTCAGAAGCCCCCATCATGCTGGGGGGACCACTTGGGGGGTAGGGTGCCCCTGGGTGGTAGCCTCCACTGCTCGGGTAGCTCTCCATCGTCTGGGCAGGTGGCCCATAATCTTGACTCGCACCTACAACACCAGCAGAAAAGGAGGCGCTCACACAGCATCTTTCATGCACGCCCCCTGCCACAACGCAGCAGTTTACAACAAAGGTCCGTACCACAAATTTGTGCAGAACGATTCACAAGCCAACGGTAAAGGTTACAGTTCAATGAATTCCGTTCAGTGATTCGCTGCCATAACGGCGTGGCTTCCCTTCTAAGCCTGCTGTGTATTTGATAGTAGTGTCAGATTTATTTGAACATGGGGATCGTAATTCAGTATATGTGTACAGTACAACCCTCCTGACGAATGCCATTGCCCACTTTGCACATTTAACTGAAGAGCGCAGCAGCACAAACGTGTACACAGCCCACAAGCGCGTCCACCAAGCAATGGAAGAACAAGACGCACCCGAAGGCGACATGGTTCCCTTGGCCTTCTTTCGGGAGGCCGACTCCAGCTGGCTGATGATGGGCTGAGGGTCGATGCCCCCTCGGTCAAACTTGCACTCAAACGGCAGCAGATGCTTGATGTACTGCTTACGCAGGGTGTACGCAGCACTAGAGGAGGCCCCGATGCCCAGCACACCAGCCACATCCTTCCAATGCTTTGCCTTCGTTACCTGCAAGACAAGGGGCGAGGAGGAAGCAGCACGCTCAGCAACACTTGCCAGCCACAGCACCCACACAGGATAAGGCGCACACTCACTTCCACGAAGCCACCTCGATCCTTGACGATGAGGTAGAGGCGAAACAAGTCCAGGGGCTGTTTGCTGATGGTTGGGCACTGGGTGATGGGAGTACCACGCTCGTCGTTGTACACTATCAGCTTGTCCAGGAAGGCCCTTCGCTCGGGGTCTTCCGACATGTCGTACAGTTTCAGGAGGCCATCTGGCCGCTGCACACAGCAGGAGAGAGAGTATGTCAGCGCATATGGGCAGAAACGGCCGCACCAAGCACAACAGCTATGCGCCTGTGTGCACACTGCCTTTGCATAGCTACGGCAGCCCAGTAGAAACAAGAAATGGAACACGCAGTACATGCACTGTTGGGACATATGGAGAAAGAAGCGCAAAATAATTTTTTCTTGCTTATACCAGTTAAAAGTTCTGAAAGAAGTGAACACAGAAAGTTTAAGGTGAGAAGCCAATAATAAGAAGCAAAAGAAGCAAACTTCAGGTCACTTTTACTCAACGAAATCATGGGTGTAATGTTTAAAAACAATTTAGCACACCCTAAAGCAAGAATGATGCAATAACAACCTGCCACGTACCTTTATCATATGATGCTCGTACACTTGGCTATTCACAACCTACGAAAGAAACAGGAAGCCGATTTAGAAAAAGTATTTCAGAGATGCACAACAACTCCTTACGTCTGCCTTCCAACCATTTCGGCTGATGTGTACCTCTGCAGGTAACACTCTTAAAAATGAGCACTGTCTGCTGCTTTACCTGAACCTAACATGCGTCGTTTTCTTCCCCCAAAGGAAGTAGATTAAAAAAGACTGCCTGCACATTAAAATTGTACAAAATGCCCAAACCTCCTTGTTGTCACTGGCATTCGGCAACACTGGCATTAATTCGGGTAAGTACGGTAGTATTTACCCGAATTTAACAGGGAGATATGTTTTAAAAGAGCGGGGGGGGGGGGGGGGGGGGGGGGGGGGGGGTCCAAAATTTGCCTGCTAACTCTCAGGCGACTGCTACTTTCCTTCGATGTGCATCATAAGCAGCCTGCCAAGTATGCAGCCCAATGCTTTTTGGCAGCTTGAGACCTTCGGCTTACTACGTCAACTGACCAGCAAGTGTGTACCGAGATCTGCCACCAGTCTATCACCAGAACACCTTCTGGGGCAACACTTCAAAGCCAGGGTCATGCAAACATGAGTGCAGCTATCTCGAGAGAGTATGTGAAAGACAAAACCCTGTCTGATGTCACTGCACTTCCGCCTTGAAAAAAATGAAAGGAAAACACAAAATTCAGAATGTTCGAACAGCTCAAAAGTCGATCTCAATGCGTTTTGTTATGTTCATCTGCTCGAGGACAATCGGTTCCACAAGCTGCTTCTCCAGTTCCTGCATGAAGCAGCTCAATTTACTTCATGACACACCCTATCATTATTTTTCTAGGGGAAAAATTATAACGACAGCCAAGCAGAACAAAAGATCTTGCTCCTCCACAACAGAAAGGACATGACGATTGTTGTTTTGAGAAATCCAAGTAGAATATTCCAAAACATCTTTACTGGGGCAAAACTTATAAATGCTCACGGAAATTAAGGGTATCATAATCTTATTCAATAAATCTTAAAGCAATGATGTCTTGGAAGCGTGAAAATGAGAAAACTGCAAAAGTTAATTTTTCTGCAGTGTTTAGGCCTTCAAGTGCAGCTTACACCCTTAAGGACTGACCTATAGCTGTACATAGTTATGGCCTTAAAGAATGACTTTAAGACCTCCTGATGCACTATGATATAATGCGTAAATAGCCACAACCGCAGCAGCCACCTTTTCATACAAATACTGTGGGATGGCCACTCACAGGGCTCGCTGGTGTCCGTGGCCAGCTTGGGCTCGAGACGCTCTCGAACTCGTCGTGGAAGGAGGACATGGAGGCACCGCCAGGAGAGGGAAGGGTGTTGGGCGTAGGCGGGTGCGACATGGGCGGCTGCTTGCTGCTGCCCCCCTTGTCACCCGGCCCCAGGTGCTCCTCGGGAAGTGATGACGAGGCGGACGCATTGGATGCCTGGCTCCCCTCATCCAGCACCGTAGGTGGCGGTGCAAGTTGGGGTCGCCCCCCGCCGCCACCACCTCCGTCCTGACCTGGACCTGTTACGGGAGGGCTGCCTCCAACACCTCCCTGCTGCGACAACAGTGAGGCCGGCCCACCTGCACACCCCATTGAGGCAGAAGGCAAGATTGTTGGAATTGATGGCCCAAAAGTGTGCAGTGCAACTACCAAGCATGCGAAAGGGTACACAGGCTGGCTCCGGCGCATTATTGAAAGCTGGTATTTCAAGCACCATACAAGCACAACAGAATACCCAGCAGTGAGTGAAAAAGTACTCAAACATCCTTCCACTGATTTAGAACACGCATCCGCGCAAAAGACACTACACCTAAGAAGCCACACTGAGCACTACTTCGGTTTCCTATCTCTTGTCATCAGGGGCTGTATTATCGACAGTGCATTCTGTGTCCAGTACAACAGTGCATTAGTTTTGGCCATACTGTTTCACTTGCCAATCCAATCCGCGCACTTTAAAGGGGCCCATGTTTGGCTTGCACTTAGCGTGTCGTAGGTACCAAAGGAGGTAGTCACGGCATCTACGTTTATATTCAAAATCTGAACTACACACCACGGTGAAATTTAAAAGTTGGAGCATTGTGGGCAGACCCCACTCCACCGTCACCTTTGCAGTGCAAGGCTTTGAAGAAGGAATGGGAGCAAGGCGGAGGCTGTCTTTGATTGTCAATAACTTCACGTCTGCTGAAGAGCATGAAAGTACCTTTAGCAGCAAGGTATTTCTGAAATAGCCTATTTCCACTTCAAATTTCTTTCTCCACTTAAATAAAAAGTGGTTCAGGGCCCCGTTAAGAAGTCAAAAATACCCGAGACCCTCACTTCAGTCAACAAAAACTAACCAACTAAAAACAGTCATGACAAAACACGCCTCTTGTGAAGGTTGCAACCAAGCCCACAAAGTTCAAATTGTAGGACAGAGCAAAAACCTCAGAAAGCTGAACTATGATACACTTGAGCATTGCTGTCAACAGTCTTGAACAACATAGCTGCTGCACCCCCAACTAGTATTCCACAGCCAAATTTTTGTCCACATGCAAGCATACCTAGTAGGGTTGTACATACCCTATAAGTTCAGCTTCATAAGTTCATAGCATTTCTGCAGTAGCAGAAAGGCCCCTCTTATGACAGTAAGCTTGGACAGACAGAAAAAGAAGGTGCAGCAATGATGGAAAGGTGGATATGCTACCCTTAAGTTTCCGAACTAGCCTACTGTAATGTCTTGGATCGACAGCGTCTACTGAGCAGAATTGTCTATAAAAACGCTATGATGTATCCTAAAGGAGCCAAACACTAAACACAACAGGTTTCACAACAGCAACCTATAAATGTAAAGCCACTCACTCATGGGTGCTGGTGGACATTGCGAATAGCAGGCACCCGGTGGCATGGGACCTCCACCTGGAGGAGGAGGGCCACCTTCCGAAGGGGAAGGGGAGGCCCCCTCCCCACCGGGGGGTGTCATGGGACTGCTGTAGCCGTACATCTTCTGCTGAAGGTGCTGGCGCAGGTACATGGGGCGCGTGGGCCCACCGGGCGCCTGCGGGGGCACTGCCCCCATTGAAGAGGCTGCACCCGCCGCCTTCGGGTACTGGGGTCCTGGTGGTGGGGGCATCAGGCTGTTGGCACCTCCGTAGCCGCCGTACTGCGAGTTGCCGTACGGGTAGCCACCCTGTGAGCCCATCCGCCCGGCTGGGTAGCCGCCGGGACCCTGTGGGGGCCCGTAGCCTGGCATGGCGCCCAGGGCTCCTTGTTGCCTAGGGTAGCTGCCTGCAGACGGGGAGAATAAAGTGGACTGCTCTGAGCACATGCAGGCTGACAGACAAAGCATTGAAACGGCAAGTAAACACAAACACAGGAAATCCACTGGCACAACGTGCTTGGTCATCGCGTCATGAAGGCTTGTCGGTACCCGCTTTAAGTACAGTCGACAACCGATAATTCAAACTTCACGAGGAATGTAAAAAGTCCAAACTATCAAATCTCCGAAAAATGCGAATGTATGCAAAGAAAGATAATTTTGTTTATGTTTTAAGGCCCCTGTGCAAGGAAGAAGTGGTTGATTCATTGCTACATGCACTTTCGCTTACATGCAACCAAGTCCACCTGTACAGTAAAAGCTTGTTAATTCTACATGCTACAAAGATGCTACAAAAATTTGAACTAATGAAAGTCAGAGGGATAAATCGCTCGGTTAAGGCACGTATATAGTCCGACGTGGCGTGAACAACGTCTATACTTTGAAGCACTGGCGCAGCCAACGTAACCGGACGCGGTCAATGCAGTCCGACGTGCCCGACAATTTCGCCCGAAAAGCGAAGCATCGTTTAAGATAGCAAATTATTAGATAGCTATATTATTAGATATTATTATTAATTATGATTATTAGAAATTATTAGATAGCTCCCGCGCACTAGCACTCTCCCCATTTACTATGGCGCGGAGTTCGAATTAGCGGCGACGGTGCGCATTTCAGTGTGAATTAGCGGGGTGTGTTACCTATTGCTTTCAATAGACGGACCGCGGCGGCTACTTCGAATTATCCGAAATTTCGAATTGTCGAGTTGTGAATTAACGAGCTTTTACTGTATTTCTGCCGGTTTTGTGTTGTCTCTGTACACCGATGGAAAGACTGCAAAGGCTCGAGTTACATAAGCATGTGAAGGCACCAGTGCTCACGGCAGATCATCCGGGTTGGAGTCGCAGTTTGACAATGGCAGAACTTGCTCGATTGTTTAGTCATCGTTCAGTTCGACACACGACGACACCACACTGTCGACGTCTGCAAAGTCTTCAAATGTAACGGCGGCAGGAATCGGCCCACGGCAGCCTAGCAGGTCATCAATGATGTCCGCATTTGAGCTCATTGTGGTAGGCAGTTCAAGCTCTTCAGTTAGGAAGCATGCTCATTTGGACTGCGACTCAAGACTCATTCGGAGCTGGACTGCTAGGGCACCGTTGGTGCCATTTGATGCGGAGTGCTGATAAAGTCCGGAGAAAGATTTCTTGGAGCAAGCAGAGCACAGTCTGGAACGCATACTAAAGAAACAATCAAGCACCAAATGGCAGAACCCTGTCCGGAAGGCAAATTCAACAAACAAGAGTGAGCCATGCACGATAGTGTCGGAATCGATGTGATGATCCCGATGTTGATGAGACCTCACAATTCAGGCAAGGCCTCCAAGATCGGAATTTGCAGTTAAATCTATATCCCTGAGACACAGTGCTGCAACCAAGGCAATGGATTACCATCTAACGTGTAATCTCTGAGGCCATACTTAATGTCTCGCCAAGGTTGCCAGAGGAGATAATGGTGGCAGAGTTGCCTTATGCTACAGCCACGGACGGCTGTCTGAAATAACGGTCGTCTTTACACATTAAGTCAATGGTGCCATTGGCGGTGCCACTAAGCTGTCCGAATTATCGGTGTTTGATTCATCGGTCGACGACTCTAATAGAACCTATGCTAAACTGAAACAAGATGCACTACATACAAGTACCACCACATTGCAGAGAATAATTAGCTCCAGAAACATATCACAATGTACAGGGTGGTGCGTCCGGAAAGTAGTAAGATTATTGCCAGGAAACAAATTTATTTCAACTTGCTAATACACAAGCACTTGGTACCTTCAAAATATGCTCCTTGGGTGCTGATGTACTGTGTCCGCGTTTCTGCCAAGATTGGTATGCACGGCAACATGAACATCTGTTAGAGCCTGTATTAGGGATGCTTTGATTTTGCTTACGGTCTCAAAACGCTGTCCTTGCAAGCCACATTTGATCCAAGGGAACAAAATGAAGTTGGCTGGGGCCAAGTTAGACTGTAGGGGAGCCGTATGAATCACTGTTGCCCCGCTGTGCTTGGTCAAAACTCCCTCACTTTCAGCAATGTGCGACACACATTTTCGTGATGGAGGATCCAGGTAGTGGTGATCTCATTGCAGAAAAGGAAAGCCTCCTTCCTCAAATGAATGAGCATTGCCGTGTAAAATGCAAAGTCAACAGTTTGCCCGGTTGTTTGAAATTCCATGGCTCGATGGTAAACTCCATTTAAAACTACGACCGAGATAAAACAAGATACTACATTTAGTAATAAATTTTTTATCCGTAATGCCTTACCAACAGCTGTCATGATATGCACATGCATAGCTTGGACGTGCTGTACCCATTATGCCTGCTGGCACCACCACGCAGCTGTTCTGCTCGGCGGGGAAAACAAAGGCCTACTACTTCACGGCCACACCCTGTATGCCATGTTTGGTTCAACACAGCTGTATGTCTATCCATTTTTTCTAAACTTATTGGCTTCCTATTCCAGAAACCTAGAGTGGAACGCAAGAGTATGTGTAGTTCACAAACACATCACTGACAGTACAATAAATCAGGAGCTTCAACAGGGGTTGAACAGCAAATTTCAAAAAATTCAACAGACTCCACAACTACAGATGTTCTCAACAGGAAACAGAGAAACATCTTACTTTGAGGATAGTGGGGACCGGGATAAGATGACGACATGATTCCTTGATGCATCTTGGCTGCATACATTGACGATGCCTGCATCTGTTGGTTGTACCCTGGGTGGAAACAAAGGAGTATGTTCAGTTTTTTGTTTCCTGTGATCTCTGTGCACATCTCTTTTTAGTTATGTGATAGTGGTGTTGATGTTCACTGTCACAGTGGCAAAGCCCAGCTTGCCAGTAATTGACGAACAAGCCAAGGAAAGACAGTCCAGTAGCCAAAATTGTGCAGCGTCAAGGCAAGTTGCTACGTTTACAAGTGCCGCCTCTAATAAACATATTTAAAGAGGAGAAAATTAAACAGGAAATGACAAGGTACCTACCCTTCTGTTGTCATATCAAGGAGACAAGGCTATTGTCAAAACAAATATAGTTTTTTAAGGTTTAGTTTACCAATGAATCCATAACACACCATACTTGATTTATGTTCCTTTAAAGCCAAGCTAAAGCCAAACACTACATCCCCTTAAACAGCTGGAAGTATTCTTTCATTACTATTTTAGTCCCCAATAGCAAACAAGTACAGATTACTCACAATTTGATTTTTTTTTTTTTTTTTGCTGCTTTGCATATTTTCTGGTTTCCCAAGCTTCCGCTTGCACTAAGAGCAACCCGTTTGTCATTCTAGAAGCATAATTAATACAGCTTAACTTGACAGTAATCTTTACCACATGCACCCTTATAAAGCTAAACTGCAACAGAGCTGGGAGTCAAATAACACGCACCTTGCTGAGGCAGCTGTGGTTGAGAAAGATGATTTGGCGCACTGCTCTCAGATTGACTTGATGAGGGTCGAGGAGGCACAGGAATGTTTGACTGTGAACCTGCACAGGCAATCATGCAAGCAATGCACAGTTGAGAAACAAAGAGACATGCCTCTCTGGCTGCGCACACTAATTTCTAATTAAACAATTAGTTTCTAAAGTAAGTGCCCCTATTGTAAGAGAAAGCTGGATGGAAGGCAAATCCTTGCAGTCTGTTTCAAATTCCAAGTGCAGCCATGGCAACAGCTGCAGTACCTTATCACCCTCACAGATCTGTAGTAAACCTGTAATGACGTTACGATTAATCTCTGTGACCCTTGCTGAGAACCCCTGCTAAGCCATTTCAAGCTGGGGAAGAGCAGGAGGCTATTGCAGCAACTCGCGGCTACTTGTTTACGAAGTGTAGGGCCGCATCTCGAAGATGGGTGGTCTTTGGCAATGGCTGTACCACAAGCTGGAACACACTGCCCCACATTTTCGCCATCACATTTTATTGGAGAAAGGCAGGGCTTCCCGCGCTCAGTATGAGCTACAACGCGAAAGCACGTGGCAAGGTGATCACACGTTGTATGTAGCTCATACTGAGCACGATAGCACGCAGATAAAACGCATGGGGGAAAACCCGCTGGACGCCTAACTTTAAAAAAGAGAGAGAGAGTGAAAGAAACCACGCGGGGGAGGGGGTTTCAAATGCGAGGAACACTCACGTGGTCTCATGGAATTCGGCTCATAAACAGAGCTCGATTACAACAGGCGCGAGCGCGCGGCGCGCGGGCACGGTGTGCCCGGCCGTGGTGGCGGCCACGGCCGACGTCCAAGCCGCGAAAACGCGCCAAGCGTCCGGCGGAAAATGGCGCCGTCGCGAACATCGGCCAGGGTGGCGGCGACAGTGGACGGGCACTCGACGCGCACCAACAAAAATGCCGACGTCGCGCCGTCGGGGACAAACGAATAGTTTCTCTCCTGCTGCATGTATCGAACGAGCGGACATCGCGATGCGCGAACCGGGCCTAGGGATTGACATTTGCTAGCGTTACACTAGCGCCTGCAAGCGACAGCTTCCCAAACCACGAGCTTGCTTATGGCGGAAGCGCCGTCGTCTCGCGAGTCAATCGGCATCACGCCATTTTCCCTGGCGGTGCGCCTGGGTGCGCGATGCATCACGTCACGAGCGATCTCGAGGGAGTAAAGGGGAGTTCAGCGAGCACTATCACTCCGCGAGAAACTTCCCAGAATACAACTTCCATGACTTAGCGCACGCGGACGTTACGCTCTCGGCTACCGTTAGGAAGGGCCCAATGCTGATGACTACCGAACCCAAAATTCCAGCTGCGGATGTTTGTTTTCCCAAAAAGTTCAAGTGGCAGTCAAATCACCATCAAAATTACGGGATCCTTCAGCAAGCTATATGCACGGCCCCTACGGCGGCTTACCTGGACGCTAGGCAGTTATTCGCACTCCCGCCACAGCTCGCGTTCCTGCATCGCGTACCCCGCCGCGGGGCTCGATCAAGCCGCGCTTCGACGCGCTTTTGTTATCAGTTCATTTTCGCGAATAAACGACGTGGCGAGCCGCGTGCGGCATTGGACCCCATCCCGAAGCCGCGTCACAGGGGACGCTCAAGACATCTGCGCTTCCGAGTGAGCCACGGTGCCGGCCACACGCGAACTTGCCTGCACCAACGGCGGCGTCGGTCGGCGCCTCTTCCGGGCACTTTACCGATGTTTGCGCGACGGCGCAGGCAGAGCGCGCCCCGCTTCGGCGTCTCCTGCGAGTCGACGACGCCCGGGGAGACCTGCCAGCGGCGCGATCCGACGCCGACTGTCTCCACCGAGAGGGCATGACGACAAGGAACGAAACGCGCCAGCAGACGCGATCCCAGTCTCTGCAACGGGCGCTGCCGAAACGCTGGACGGGCACGCAACGGGCCGCCGATGTTCATCGTCGGCGCGTGGCGCTCTCCTAGAGAAGTTGTGTGCGAGCAGAGAGGGAGGCACGTTCCTGTTGCTCACTCCTTACGGCCGGCGCCTCGCGCGTACTCGCACGCCAACCACGAGAGTCACGTCCGATGGATGGATGGATGTTATGAGCGTCCCCTTTGCAACGGGGCGGTGAGTTGCGCCACCAAGCTCTTGCTATTATACTGCCTACCTAGATTAAAAAATTTTAAAAAAATAAACACTATGAACTCCCAGAACCCAATTTTCGAATCCCCTATTGCGTCAGTTCCGAAGATCCCAGGGCATCGCGCGGGATCGACGAAACGGACAACGAGAGACAAGTCAAGTCAAAGACGAGCTAGGATGAGTGACACCTGTTCCACCGTCGACTAAGCACGCGAATGCGCAGGAGCTTCGCACTGAAGCGGTTAGCTTTGTAACGCAACACCAGTCTATAATTCGGAGCTGCGGATGAAGAAGAAAAAATAACTCGCAGTTCCGCTGGAAAAGCGCAGCACCGATTGGGATAGCAAATTAGTAGATGGCTGTGCGAAGCAAAGATAGTAGTGTTATCGGCCGTATAAACTTGTAAACATTCGTTTACTAAATTAACAGTAATAGAATGTGTAAGCGTGACTCAACGAGGACGTACGTAGAAAGAAACAGACACACGGCCACAGCACTGTCTGTGTTTTGATTCTTTCTACGTCCTTGTTCAGCCGCGTTTACACATTCTATCATGGATTCAAACCAACTAGCCGGTCAACGTGTTTTAACTCAATTAACTAGAACAGAGTCGCGCGCGCACAGATAAAGATAAAGGTTAAACATACACACATCCCGCTCGATGGGCGCGGAAGCTCGCTGTGAAAATTCTGGAATGAGGAATTGCGGCAGCAGCAAGCAGATTGACCTCCATGTATCTCTCGCTCCAACGCGAACGAAGCGTCGAAAGTACATAGCATACGAAGCTACCGCCACTACGCGCACTCAGCAAACATCTCGGATCTCTTTGAGATAAGGCCCGCGCGGGCGCGCACTTTAGCCACGTCGCAGATCGCCTTTCAAGACACACGAGCGTCGGCAACGCGTCCCTACGGCGTCCGCGATTCCCGCGGCCAACGCCGTAGTAGACGCCGCGGTTTTCTCCACTCTGTACGGAGTGGTGGGCGAGGAGGACATCGAGGCACGGTAGCAGCCGCCGGAGAAGAACGCCCCTCCTCGCTCGCCTGACCCCCCCCATGCCCCCCCCCCCCCCCCGCCTCGCGCGCCATAGGAGAGGGCACGCATCCGTGCCACGTTCCTCGCTCACGCACGCGAGATTGAACCGCGTTCGGCGGCTCACCCTCACACTCTTACGGAACCTCACGGCGACGGCAAAAATGCGCCTGGAGTGTTCATATAATTGCTATTGCAATAAAATACTTGCTCTCTACGAGGCTATGGAAGTCACCGTTTGATTAAAAGAGGAGAACGCAAGCCGCGCGAAACACATTTGAATGTGCGGGAGGGGAAGAACACAACTGCAGTGTTTTAGCCTATTTCAGCTGCGTTGCTCTTTCTTGCTTTGTTACGGCCTGGGATTGTTGCAAGTTCATCTTACTCTTTTGTCAGGGCACGGGCGAATGAAGTTCACTGAGCGCGCGAGTAGATCCTCATTTGGGCTTGGTATCGTGCGGCTTTCTGCGCGTTCGACTCGCATGATTCAGCCACCGTGAATATACGTAACGTGAGTTTACGGGGAGGGGTCTTCCGGAGCGGTACAAACGTCCAGCAAACAGGACGAGGCATCAGCTTTTCGGAGACTATACGGTCCTTTGAATTTCAACGAGCCAAGGCATTGGAACCTCGCTCAACAAAGTGCTCTATGGCGCATGTTTCCGTGCGGTTACTGAAAATCGAAACAGTTCGCGGTAGACCA
The DNA here is from genome assembly GCF_023375885.2 of Dermacentor andersoni. Classification (NCBI taxonomy): domain Eukaryota; kingdom Metazoa; phylum Arthropoda; class Arachnida; order Ixodida; family Ixodidae; genus Dermacentor; species Dermacentor andersoni. Next base: position 92,473,451 of record NC_092819.1, on the reverse strand, counting down.
CAACATCCGCATATTTGTGTGACCGATTCCGCTGCCAAAAGCTAGTTTTCCCTCACCCTCCGCTAAAAAGAAGAAAAAAAAGTGGGAGGGGGGAGCGTGCTTCAACGACTACGAGCTGGCACACTGCCGAACGCGTTCTTCGAACATTTCGCATAGCGAACCGAAGTGTCCAAAACGCGGTAGACGAAAATGGGAGGGCGTCGCGAAGAAGAAGCCAACACGGCGCACACGTCACCTCGCGTTGCCCTTCCCCCAACAACTGGCACGCCGAGCAAGCAGCGGGGAAAACCTAGCCGCCGGCACTCGGCGCCAACGAGGGCGTCGAGGCAGGTGGCGGAGCACAACCCTTGTTCTCTTTTCCTCGAGCCGCGCCGGTGCATGCAAACTGCGCGGCTATGGTGGCATAGCGCGGCCGTCCTCGGGTCGCAGATGCGTCTGGCCACAGGGCCGCGCCAGAACGGAGGAAGCGCAGGCCCGGAAGAACTCGCCACCAGCTCGTTTGGTCGAGCAGGACACGCAACCAAGCCGGCGCGATTCCGACACTCGCCTTTTGGGCGAGCCCTAGCATACCGCACGTTACCAACAGCGATGTCGCTGCACGTTGCCAACGTGCGCAAGCCGTGACACAGTATGACCAACGAAAAAAAATGTTTTTTTTTTCCACTACGCGTGGGCTAACTTGGGCACAAGAAGGAACGAAAAGGACGACACCCCTTTGGTTCCCGCCTCTGATTCCCCGATTCACATGATTGCCGGCCAACTTGTTCAAATTCCAGTCGTTCCCTGCGCGACGTCCGCTGACCACGGTGGATAGCTGGTTCCCTCTCCCCTCAGGAGTCTCCTACCGCACCAACGAGATGGACGCGGCGATAGCGTCGGTACCTGCGCCGCCCACAGCGTTTCTCGCCGTCGCACGTTCGACGGCACATTATTCGCGACTGCCGCCTCCGGGAAGGGAAACCGCGGAGTCGGGTCTCGCGAGACACAGCGGTCGCTCGCGCGCGTGCACCCCAGCTACCGACGACGGCTGCAGCAGCAGCAGGCGCGGCAAACCGAGTCGCTCGGCTGGCGCACCCGGCGCGCAACACAGCCACCCCTCGGAGCGCGGCCGTGTTCCCACGGGGCAGCAAAGCTGAGGCAACGCCGGCTCGCATCCGGATGGCCGATAAGAAGGCAGCGCCGAGGAACGAGTGAGAGAGAGAAGGGGACGACGGGCCCGCGCGATGCAGCAGCAGCAGCAGCCGGCGGAACGACGAAGACCCGCACGCCTTCTTCACGGGCCTGTGCCAGCGAGACGATGACGACGACGTCGGAGGAGGAGGAGGAACACAAGAAGCGACCTGCGCCACCGAGGCGAGACACACGACGGCTGCTGCCGCCCGCTCTCGCGTTCGCCGAACGGCAGCTGCAGCGGGGGCAGCCGGGCGGAAAAGGAGACCTCCGCAAAGGACGGCAGCCGCGGGTTTCGGCACGGCGGAAGGGAGTCGTCAAAGAAATGATCCGAGCGAGGCACCGCGAATGCCTCCCCGCCCCCTTTTCTGGCAAATCAATTACGCCCTCCCAGCATTCCGCCGTTTTGTTGACGGTCTTCACTAGTTCCGCTTTTTGTTTTTGTTTTTCCCTTCGCCGCGACACGCACGGGTCGAAATGTTTACGGCCCAAGGTCCAAAAATGATCGAACGCAACGCCGCACGAAGTTCGGCCGTGGGGAGAGCGGCGCTAGATCGAGACCTCGCGGTCGGTCCTCAACGAGACAGCATAGTTAACGCTCGGGACATGGTCGTAAAATAAAAGCGACCTCTGCTCTGGAAATAGACTGGTGGCACACCCGACAGGACCCCGTCCCCGATGTAACGACGAGGAAGCATCGAAAATCGAATGCCCCGGTAAAGCAAAGCAAACCGAAGACGTGGGCAGGAAAACGAACGCCGGGACCAGGGCTACGAAAACGAAAGTCAGAATTTCCCTACCGGACACCTGAAACTTCCCTATTACTGGCGACATCTCCTTCAATTGCCCAAATAATTATATAATACTAAATATTTGTCGCTTTCTTCATCACTTCCATTTTCCCACGATGAGAAAAGTTATGTTGCCTTTACACCTTTGTACCCAGACTTTCATTTCCGAGAAGGGACAACGGCGCTCTCAAACGCCGCAATTTAGGCGGTCACATTCTAGTTTTTTCTCGCGTGGGCCATGAAAACCGATAAAGGAACGTGGTATTCGCCGCCTAATAAACGCGCGCAAACGAGCGACGGAATTAACACGAGAGCGCTTTGCGAGCCCAGAGTCAAGTGCTTCCTTATTTTGCTGTCGCCTTCCGCACCAAGATAGCGCTGGTGTAAGCAGGAGCATACGGCTAGACTCCCGCAGTAAGCGGGAGCGGTGACAGGAGGCGCGCCGCTACACTGATTTTGCGATTTTAGCAGAAAAAGTTGCTCGAGTTCTCCAGTGTTACCAGATAACCGCGTAAAAAACCGCCAAACGGCTGGAGGGAACAACCGAAACGTAGCCAAAGCAACTGATATTCGATGTTGTCTCAGGAAAGAAAAATACTAATTACCTATCAAGTTCCAGCTACATACGGAGCCCCAAAACTTGCTTCAAACTAGCAAAAATTTCCATTATTCCCACATAGACCTGAAAACTACCTTAATATGGGAACTTTCCCTCGAGTTGGCAGCCCTAGTGGAGACCTACGCACGCGCGGAAAAGAAAATGGGGAGGGGGGGGGGGGGTCGCACCGTTCACTCGTTTTCCACGCGCGGTGGTCAACACAGCCTTCTACGACGATAGCGGGCGGGTACCTACGCGGGCGGGCACCTACGCGGGCGGGCGTTGAAATACGGCGGCCACGCCGTATGTTTAAATTTTGATGCGGTTCGCCGAACGTTCCCGCTTCTAAACGCTGCTGCGCCTAACCCGTCGCTGGCCGCTTTCCCTCGTCCACGAAATACCGCACATTCCAGCGGCGACTGGACTACGAAGGTCGCCGACATTCTCTCCCGACTAGGCTAACAGGTGCGAGATAAAAAAAAAAGAGAGAGAGAGAGAGAGAGCAAACTAACATCGCACAGCAGAAACACTGCTCGTGGATGCGGCTCTAAAGCCAGGCAAAACGTATCGCGCTCCCTTCAACTTGACTCAACGACCTCAGGCACGCTTGCAACTAGACAAATTAGACACCGATGCTCGTGGCCCCGCATATTTGACGCTCGCTGGATGCACTGGGCCTTCGACGCTTTTAACCGTCGCTTGGCGCAATTAAGGTCAAAAGCGTCCGAATTTTTGCCTTTGCAGGAGTGACAAATTCTAAAAACTTGGCCTCGTGACACTAACGATCGTCAAACGAAAGAATGACGAATGCGCGGGACAGTACGTCTGTCACAATGGCGGGATATCTCCTAGCAAGAGCACCTGCTGTTTCCGGAAAAGGGGCCCGCTATCGAACCGCGCTCTTGCTGCCTGGTGCGTAGCGATCGCGGGGGTCGTGACCACCAAACCCAACTTCTGAGGCTACTTCCAGCAAAGGAAAAAAAACGGAACACATCCAATAGGACTACACAACCACAGCGCCCCCCTTCCCCCCTCCTTGCTTATAACTCGGGTTTGAACAGCTGCGCCGCAGACTTCGTTCTCTCGAGGCCTTAATTCACTAAGAGGATCGCTCCAATTGTTTCGACGAATGATAGAAGGAACTCTCGAAGTTCTTTAATATATGCCGATTCAAAACAGTGGATAAAAGCAGTGCCCATTCTGGCCTGAATAAGAAAAATAAAACCCAAGGTATGCATATCTCTTTCACCACACGTTTCTACGAAAAAGCAACGGGGAGTTCACTGCGAACCATGGACGCCATATGAAGTATGGCTTCTAGTGTGTGTTTAATATTCTAGAATTCAGTATACTTGACATTCTAGTTGTCTCCCCATTGCAAGTTGTATTTTCGTGTGCATTTTGCTTTGACGAAGCAGAATGTTTTTAATGGCGTTGGAAGACCGTGCGAAAACCTTTCTTTGGTGACTATCTATAAAATCTGTGAAACGCCTGTAAACACTAGAGGGCTATGAGGAATGTGATTAATATGTTAATTTTCGGGCGTTTATTATCTTTTTAATCAATTTCTATTGACTACCCCACTGCAAACTGCTAAATACCTGGAACATATCACTTTGCTAATCACCATCGATCATTCACTTAAATAACGTTGTTGAGAAGCCAGCAACACAATCTGCTAATGCCGACATTTAAAGGCCACAATAAATATATTAAGTGTGCCTCCCACCAAGGTAATGAAGCGTGCAGTACATGCTCATTTTGAAGTTTGTGCATTGCTCACGGTTAAAGAAAGGGCAAGAAGAGTACACGAGACATGTGCCGACTCTCAGATGAGAAACATACGAAGAAAGAAAACTGCCAGCACGAGCTAGAACGTCTGCAAACTTGAAAGTGTATTATAAGACGCCATGGGCACCACTGGCACTCTACCTTAGGCTGCTTCACGTGCCGACCAAATAATGTAACTGTAAGCTAAAGCTGTATTGATGGTCGATACACGCGGCCTTCGCCATTTTCGTCGGATACGACAAGCTTGAATTCCTCTGCGAGCGAAGCTGCACTTAAAGAAAAGTCAGTTGACTGTCAACGCATGTCCCGTGTACTTTCCTTGTCCTTCGTCCAACTGTGAGCACTGCACAAGCTTCAACAGGAACCCCTACCAAGTCACTCAGTTTTCCATCCATACACGCTCATCCTTTAAAATTTCATGAATGCTGGACTACCACGTCCTCTATACAAGTTTTCCAGGGTCATATCTTGTCTTGAACAGTCTTGATGGCTTGTATTACATAGAGCTTCAATCCCTTGCAGCGCTTCATCACAGCTACAGGCTCCACAGGCCTGATGACTGCACACACACTATGAGATAAGCACTTCGCAGAAGAACCTCCGATTCACATCCACAAACCTGGACTGCAAAAAATTGCTGCTGAGCGCCTCGTGCATGCACCGTGCAGAAAGTGGTCTTCATATGACAAGCCTGATGTGCTCCGAGGATCAGTTGCTCTTGACATGCGCACTTTACCATCAGTGCTAACCTTTAATCTTTCTAGACAAATGTTTTCGGCTGTCTATTTCATTGTACTTGTTTAAGAGATACACGATACAAGATAGTAATTATTTGTGGCACTTTTGAGTAATTGAGGCTTCATACTGTATAGTAACACGATTGACAAATATCTATTGAAAGACAATTTTCATGCCAAGACTTTCTTTGCTAAACAAATACAAGAATTCTTACACTGCCCCATGAGCCCTTTAAACTTCCCAATTGCTTGAAGGTGTAGTTTAACTTGTGCTGGCAATGAGATAATGTGCACTAAAAAATAGTCACTAATATTTCCCCATAGCACTGAATATGCTACTTGGTAGCTTAGTTTTTCTGCCAACACTAAATCACGAACAATTAACGTTGAAATAAACAGGTGTCTTTGCCTCTGAAAGCCATCTGGCAATTGTTTGTTTTTACAGAGATTACCAGGTCCCTTCGTCCCCCTTTTCCCCCGTATTTGTCACGGCCAGTGGACTGGCGCTGCACGGAAACGGGACGCCGTCGTCAAGGCAACGGATCTGCTCACCGATGGCGGGCGACATGGAGCGCGCCGACGAGCCCGGGGGCGGAGGGCCCCCTCCCCCTCCGGGTGGTGCCGCCCCCGGCGAGGGCGTCGGCCGCAGCGGCGACTGCTGGGGGGCGGGTGGCGTGCCCGCGGCGCCCCGCAAGGGACCCGGGCCCGCCGCGGGGCTGCGGGCGCCCCCGGCGTGCTCGTCCTCGGAGGCGCCACCGCTCAGCTCCTGCGGCAGCGAGAAGAAACAGGTGTGCAGGGGGTCAGTCGCAGCGAGACAAGACATACACACGCACGTGCGAAGAGCAGTTTGATTCGCTCACAGTGGCGGCTACGTTTACCCGAACACGACAGGGTCGGGTCGAGCAGACTTGTAGGGCCCAGTACCAGTCGTCGGGTTTGTTGTAAATGCTAGAGGGTCGGGCCGAGCGAGGATCGAGGCGCGGTCAGTCAACCCGCCTGCCAAAGGTGACTCGCCAGAACTAGCTTGGCAAGATGCACGTTTAAAAAAGAAGGGGGGGGGGGGGGGGGGGGGGGTCGGGTACGGCTGCGGGGTACGGACGTCCGAATCGACACGCTCGCGTAGAGCTCGTGTAAACTAAGCTAGAGACACGAGCAAGCTCTTCAATGTGGAAAAAAGGAAAACAGCCACAAGAGCACTATACCGTTCCAGAACATAAAGGAGACATTTTTCACACGAAACAAGTGAAAACACACGGACACTAAACCGTCATCCTAACTAAGGTCGGAACAAAAAGACACAAGGCGCAAAGTAACGAGCGCTGCGTTTATTGGCATCGTGATACACGCCGGAAGCCGGCTCGAAGCCAGACACGCAGTAGAAATTCAACCTTGATTTTAAGTTCAACCCCGAAAGTCTAGGAAGCAGTTTATCTGCATCACGATGTACCATCTGACTATATTCATTCCGCCCAAGCAGGACTGTGGCCGGGAATGGAATCCGCTAACATCTGGCCGGTAGAGAACAGAGCGCCCCGACTCAGTAACTCTGAGGCCAAACTGCGTGAATACGCGATGTTGCGGAGCTCCGACTGCTTCACACGCGCAAGTGGACTCCACACAAGGCGATACGTTCTACGCACATGCGCAAGCACGGGCATGGGTTCGGCCCAGCAGTTTCTTGCTAGCCAGAGCTATCCCGCTAACGACTACCACAAACACGTCACGCTCTCTAACCCGTTCGATAGGGCTCCCGACGCTGTCGGCGTCGAGCTGTCAAAGGACGTGCGACACTCCTGGCCAACGGTGTACGCCGCAGCTTGCCGGAGACGACGCGCGCAGCAATCGCTACCAAACGGAACTCCTGGACGTCCAAAAAAGGAAAAAGGAAACGTGGGGCGGCTACGTCAACGTTAATGGTGTATCCACACGACGGACGGCTCCGCGCAAATCTGTGCCGCGGACGCTTATTCCGCCGCCCGTCCGGCTGCGCAGCGCATCCAGACGACGGACGGACTGAGTAGACGACCGCGCCGGAAAAATAAAGATGGCGGCTACGCTCGAAGCGACTGCCGTCCGCCTCGAACCTGTCAAGTCGTCGTCGTCCACTGTGCGGCCCGTAACTTTCAAACTGAGGATTGTATTTGGTTTAAATTTGTGTCCAGAAGCTTCGACAGCAATGTATTCGTGATGAGTGGACACCGTTTCCGAAAGCGATACTCAGATTCTCGGCTTGTAGGCTTAGAGTGGCGGTATTGGCTGAACATGGCCTCGAAGATGTTGCGGCGGCCCGGGCGGATCTCAGTGGCCGTAAGTTAATATAATTGCTTGTTTCTACTCACTCTAGATGGCGCCATCGGTGTAACAAAGACTTTGTGATAGGTGTTTTCACTCTGAATGAAAATGGAGATCGAAAGGAAACGACGGTTGGCCGCAATGGCTGTTGTTTTGTCCGAATTGGACACGAATGGTCCAAGCAGCGATGAAGCTGTTTCAGAAAGATCCCAAAGCCGCGCTTGTTGCCAGACTGTAGAGCACGCTAGGCTAAATCCGCAGCATTCGACCCCCAAAATCCGGATGCGAAAAACAGCTCGGCATTTTCCGTCCGTGGGGGTCGCGGACGACGCGCGGACGGCACAAATCCGTGACGCGTAGTCACGTGATGCGCAGTCCGTCGCGAAAAAGACGGATTTCGTCCGTCGTGTGGATCCACCATAAAGCGCACCCGTCGATTTAAAGAGTGCAGGAGGAGGCGATCAAATATTGTTCTCCAGAACTTTTTTCTTTTTACTTCTTCTTACTGTCGTATCCGCTTTTGCCACCCGTCCATTACGAAACCTATTCCTTCCGCAAACACGCAGCACTGATTCTGTTCTTGTTTTTTGTCGCTTTACTGGGGGGCAACATCGGAGCCACGCGCATACGCGAACGCGCACCATTTCACGCCTGGACGCGTTTTTCCCATCGCTCAAACACCTGTCCGGCGGCCAGCGAACCGTTCCGATCAAAACATACGGCGTCGCGCGCCCGCACTTAGAGAAAAAAAAAAAGAAAAAAAAAAGGAACATAAACACGGACGACGGGGAAAGCCCCATAACACCGCATTCACAATCAGGAAACGACTTCCCAATTACGTCATCGGGAGAGCTGCGGTCGCGCTGTCGGGGTGAATTCTTCAAACGCCCGGGCACGCACGCACGCCCTCGCCGCGGTACAGACGCACAGACGCCGTCGTCTCGCGGTGGCCAAAAGAAGAAAAGATAACAGCAGCTGCGCGTATCTGCTCGCTCGCCGGTGGAGCTCCCTCGCGAGAACAAGCAGCACATAAAGGAAGGAAAAGCGGAGCACTGCCGCAGCGAGCGAAGCAAAAAACGAAAGAACAAAAAAAAAGGAGCGGCACAAATGCACGCAAAGAGCAAGAAAGACATCCCCGCACACGACATGCACAGACGATGCACTACAAGAACGGAGAGAGAGAGAAAGAAAGAGAGAGAACGGACAAAAAGAAAGAAAGGAGGGCATCACTACAGCAACAAAGAACTGGGTCTTCCGTGCTAAGGGGGAGGAAACGGACGCCGCCACGCCTGGCAGCGTGCAGATTTATTTCGCCGTTTTATTTTTCTTTCTTGGTTCCTTCCGCAAAAGTGGCGAGCGCCCTTCCGAGTTCGACGCTACTACGTAACCAAGCCGAAAGGAAACCTTTTCCTACCGAATCCGAAGTGCACAACAAACCAAGGAACCCAAACGCATGCACGCACGCGCACACACACAAACAAAAAAGCCTCTCGCTGGACCGTCAGCGCCCCACAACCTTTTGTTGTTCCTGTTCGCGTCTGCAACTCTCGTATCTTGGCGGTGCGCTCGTAAATGATCCGTCCATTCGCTATTTTCAGCGGCACGGTGGTGCGGCTCCAGCGTTGCCTTTTCGAACAGCGCTCCTCTTCGCAACCGATAGCGGCAGTGTTGTCAGTTCGCGTTTTCTTCTCTCTTTTCTTTTTTTACCGTTCCTTAGGCTGCGCGCATTTCCTTCCCTTTTGTTGACAGGCGCTGTTCTTTTGCACGACCACTTCTTTCGGGCAACACGACTGTAGCACAGCACTCGCGGTCGGCCTTCGGTTCGGACGACCTTGCGGACCGGTGTGAAATATCAGCCGAATGAAAACGAACCGCGCAGACAGCGAGGCGGCAGAAAGACAACAAACCAAAGAGCGGGGGGGGGGGGGCTTTTGCAGATAGATGGCAACGCGATATCTCGCCGGTAACGGCCGGCAGGCGAACGGCTCGCGATTCGCTTCTCCGCAAACAGAGCTAATGATCCGCTTCCCCCCCCCCCCCCCCCCCCCCCCCAACGGCAATTTGCGTCCGCGCCGATAGAGAGGCACCGTCCGCGCTCCTGTTTTGCACGATCGCTCATTACGAAACCACCGGTGCAGAATCGAAATGTTCTCCCGCAATGTGATGACAGCCCCTTCTTTTCGCCAGTGAGTGAAACACAGATACACAGTAGCGACGGGCTATTACGAAAGCCGCTTTCGTTAGAAAGCTGTTACGTGCAAGTCAAAAAGGGGCCTTCTTCCTATAAACAGCCACAAAACTGAAAGGTGAGAGCGTTGCCTAGAGCTTACCGTTGCTTTGAATGCAGAGACGGTGCTCTATTCCGAAGGACTCTCTCCCTTCGCTTCAATACATTTTTATCCATCGCGCGTGACATCCGATCCGAGCGATGGTGGGAGAGCGGCTGTGCACGAACCGGGCATTTCTATTATTTCGCCGCAGCCTATTACTGAAAGACCGTCCTCTACACAATACGGCACCCCGATTTGATCAGTCGCGTCGGCCTACCGGCAGAGCAAGCCCACGATACCAGACACATTCGCGGCATACGCTGTTTCACACCGCGAGAAACCAGACGGCAGTAAACAAGAACTCGCGACCACTAGAACCGCCGCTTACTTACTACACCACCCTTAACTCACCGCTCCCCCCAACGTTACTAGACTATGCTCCTAGTTTAGTAACGTTGGCACCCCCCTCCCCCCTCGTTACAGTGAGCTGTACGCGCCCAACCACGTCCCCACGGTACACAACGCGACGTTCTCGCGCTTAAACCACAAACGTGTCTTTATGTCCCCTGTCGGGCAGGTCGGGAGACAGTAGGGGGGAAAGACGAACGACACGCTGCGTGAACGGGCCGCGCAGGAGAAAAGGTCGCCGCCGCCCACGCGGAGGGCAACGTGACACCTCCTTCGGCCACCCCTTTTCCTCGCAACAAAACCAGTCAGGGCCGCAGCCGGGTTTTCGCGAAACGGCGCCTGCACTGGCACCAGCGTCGAACAGGACAGCCGAAACCCAAGAGCCGCGAACCAAACAAGGGGCATCAGTCGCGTGTGTACTTCTTGTACCGCTCTTTGCGGTGTTTCCGTTCTATGGGCCCCGTACCAACTGGCCCAACAGCGAACTCTCTTGCAGGGCGCTGGCAAGAGTTACTCTCCCTCTTCCAGCTTCCTTTCCAGCAACCGCTGTTCCACGAACTGCAAAGGCGGGCACGCTCTTGCATAAAGGACAGTGCCAGTTGGCATTTGGGCGACAGACGGGAGCGGCGAGGGGCTCCGACAGCCGACTGCTGCATGCATCTTCTCCTCCGCTTACGTAAGAGATGGGCGCAGCAGTGGTTAACGCTGGATAAAGGCCACATGCAAGCGTGGTGAGACCCTCAGTGATGGGACAGGGGAGGGGGGGGGGGGGGTCACCTGACAATCGATGTTACTTCTAAACGGAAGCCGAAAAAAAAGAAAAAACACCGCAAGTGAGCGAAACATTTGTCGCCCGGCAAAATTAATTGAATTATTTTTTTTTCTTGTGTGTTGTGTGCGTGCGTGTCTAAGCGTGTTCATGAAGCACATCTCCTGAAACCGTAAGCGATAATCAGCAAATCATCACGGTAGATGGGCGGCATCCGACGTTTTGGGGGTGTACTATCCAGAAGGTTCGAGAGCATCTCTTCCGCGGGCTATGACTTGGATGTTCCGTCACGTCCGAATCGTCGCATCAAAACACGCCCGTGCACAGCGACATTATATTCAGTTTGGCCGGGAAACAGCCTTATTTAAACCAAATACTAGAATATTGTAAACTCGGTACGTTAACAGCTATTTAAACAGGAAAATTAAACAACGGAAATAAGCGAGAAATGGAACGAACGCTCTCTCTACCCAGACCATACGCAATATTAGCTCAAACGTTAAAGGCCAACCGGAACATTTCCCTTTGGCTAAATTTGTTATGAGTAGTGTATACCACGAAAGCAATCCCGGCAAAGCGGTGCGGCTGGTAATTTGCATCGTTTTCTTGTTAGCAGCCTCTAAACGGCCCCTAGGCAGACGACGCGTGCACCTGCTAGTTGTCGGTATGACGCAAGTTCCAGCAAGCCGCCTCCGCCGTTCTCTCTCTCTCTCTCTCTCTCCCGGCGCCCCGTGGGCAGCCGCATGCGCCAGCTTATTTCGGAAAGCATGGCGAGGTAGCGCGTGCTCTAGGTCACGCGTCACACCACAAAGTTATTTCTTCCTCTTATGGCGAGCCTAACAGCGGCTTTCTTTCAGTTCCAGAATAAAAAAAAAACGGCTATTTTTGCGAGCTTTCCGCGATGCTTCCGCCCGTACTTCAAACGTCGAATTTTTCAAAGGAGGCTCCTCTATGTCCGCACTACCTTGAACTAGGCGTTTTACGCGGTCCGAAATTTCGTTGCACTTGACATTTGAGAGAAAGACCGCGAAGCACCACGTGAGATTCGTAATGTGAGCACCACGAATAGTCGAAGCTTTTATTTCTTTTAGCATAGGTCCGTTTCAATATCACACTGAATTTCATGTTGCGAATATATATGACGTATAGCAACGCACGACACTTTCACTCGTCAACGAAAGCATCGCAGCCGCCCTGCGGCTCAAGCAGCATGGCGTAGCTGACCACGGCGACGCATTTGTCACGCAGTCCCGGGCGGAGGAATACGTAGCGGGCACACAACAAACAGGGGCCGCCCAGGACAAAATCGAGTCGAAGTACCAAATTCCACCCAAGTGACTCTTCTCACGCTCACCAAAGAACCTCGCGCAAGCGAGCGCTCTCACATTTGGCGATGTCTGTATGCACTGCTCGCACTCAAATTATTGCGCGCGCGACGCAGACAAAGCGGCAAGCAACCGCGGAAGGGAGGGAGGGCTGCCCAAACACACGCCAATGCGAGCATACGCATCAAAACACATCCCATCGGCTGCGAAGAAGGCACGCAGTAAACAGTCCCGAAGTGCAGGGCGACAAGTGCCTCCGAGGAGGGAAGAAGACACCGCGCGCACTCTGCGGAAGAAGAAGCAAGCCCACGGCGGCTGCGCGCGCGCAGCCATTAAACACGCGCGTCCAATTAGCGGAAGCGACGAGCCCCTTCGCCGTCGCCAATTAGGGAAGCAGCTCAATGCGCCCCATTAATTAGCCCGCTCGACCGCGCTTTTGCCGCGCGCCGATACGTTCGGGGAAAAAAAAAAAAACGCGGGAGGGCGATATACGCGCGTTTGCTCTAATCCCACTCTCCTTTGCCAAGCTCTCGCTTTTATCGGCCGGGTACTACGACGAAAAGCGGGATGTCACCGCAGTTATAGATAGCCCCGTCAACGCTGTCACTACGACTAAGGATCCGCCAATACATTGGTTCCTTCCCACCTTCGACCACCTGGACAGACCCCTTTTCTCGCGTTAAATCATCGTGGCCAGAGGCGGCCACGATGCAAACAACGCATCTCAGCGTGAACGCGAGCGCTTGGAGGCGAAATGATGGCGGAAATCGCCGCAAGATTTTTTTTTTCCTCCCCTTTTTGTTTTCAAATATCGACTTCCACCGAAGTATTAGACATCCGTATCGAGCATGCACGACTCCAACGCGCCGCTGCTTCCTGGATGGAAAGAAGACGCTCACGGCCAAGAAATGGCTACACGGTGAACTCCCCCACTATCCACGGTGAATGCAGGTACAGTCGACGGACAGCCGGAGCTCTCTTTCGCTCAACTCGCTAGCTGTGCTGGCACAGTTCGCTTCGCCGATCCCGCTACGCTCCCATTTAAAAGTCGTCGCGGTGCGTTCCCGCTTTTCGTTCTCGAACTGCCAGCGCGGAAACGAGAGAAACGACTCATCCACGCCGCCGTCGCGTTTCTCTCGTTCGCATGCTTGCATTCTCGTATAACCACCCACGCACCACAATGCTGGAGCCAGGAGCATGTGCGTGCAACCGAGTAAAGCTCCCATTAAAGAACAAATAAAAGAGAAAGCACACCGCTCTTCTTTCGCATTATAGCAGGCCTTACGGGGCAAAGCCGTTAGCGACCAAAGCTGAAAGCTCGTTCGTATAGTCGCTGCGCTGTCACCAACGGTTGAATGAGTAAAGTCAAGGCGCAAAACACCAGGACTGAAGAACACAAACGACAGGAACGGAGCCGCTGCTTCCTGGACAGGACAGGCGCCGGTCCTGTCGTTTGTGTTCTTCTTCAGTCCTGGTCTTTTGCGCCTTGCCTTTACTCATTCAAGCATGGACCAACTAGCCCAAGCAAGAGTGACTTCACCAACGGTTACTGGGAAGCCCAGACATACACGTCCGTGCCATCTTCGCTGACCGCGCTCCGATGGCGAAGGCTCGACTTAACCGACGAACGCGACCGGACGCTCGCCGAAAAGAAAGCACGGATGGCGCAGGGTGAATGAAAGGGAAGTCTCACAGACGCCGCCGCGTCTCTAGTCGGCCCACGAGAGAAGCCACTACGGAGCAGCGTGCGCTGGAACTCCCACAGAGAAGTGGCTCGAGAGACTCCATTGGGCACCTCGAGAACAAAAACACGGCGTGCGGGCTTCGCGCAGAGAGACGACACCGGAGGCGCACGCGATATCAAACCAGTCGGACGGACGAAAGGAAACCGCGCGCAGCAGCCTTTACTGCCGCCGCTAGCTGCAGACAAAACCAAAACGAGGAGAACGCTGTTCACGGCTAGTCCGTCACGCGACGTCGAAACGTGTCAAACGGTGTTGTGCCACTTTCCTGCGGAAACCACCGCTTCAAGCGAAGGGTTGTAGCTTAAAAGGCCCACGCAACGATTGCTGCGCTACCTATTCCTCTATAAACAATGCTAGCGTGTCCGTAATTGGCCATCTCTCTCAAAATTAAGGAATTTACACGAGCAGATTTCAAACGCGCCACATTAATTTGCGCGGCGTCGGCGAACACGTACACAAGTCACAGTCGCGGTGACGTTCAGTGGTCATGACGCCCTTGCACGAGGTAATGGGTTTTATTGCCGACCGCGGCGACCGTAATCTATTCCGACGGAGCTGAAATAGCCGCCGATGTGCGACCACAGGCGATGCCTTCATTCTTCAATATCAGTAACCAATCTCAAGATGACCGCTGAGATAGCGTTCCAACTCTGCTGCCGAGGTGAGGTAAGGCGTAGCACGAAAGTATGCAACACCTTTCACTTTCCAAAGGGGGCAAACGGGTTGGAAACGGCTGCCTTTCGGCCCGATGTGTCCCAGATGCTGCCTGTTATATCGTGCATATTACTCAGTACGACAGAAATGGAGACATTACTCATCCTCTGCGTTTATTCCATCTTCTTCTTCCTCCCCCTTGGGCGGCTCCAAGCGCGCGCCTGCTCATGGCGCTGCGGTAGGCAGCGACGCCTTATATAACATATCCCCTCGTGAAAGAAAAAAAAAATTGTCCGTTACTTCCTGATGTAGTCATGCAGCTTCTTTGGTGTCTTCTTGTTGCGGGCGCTTCTCCTCACGCGCTCTTCGCAACTTGGCAAATTACCTGAAGCTTTTTGCGTGTGCCCTGCAGCAGGTGGTTCAGGATTCAGGGGTGCATTATCTGCGCTTGATGTGCAAGGTTGTGACGAATGGCTTACAGCCGCACTAGTTGAGTCATCGGATGCCGGTGACCAGTTCATGACAGCAGTGGTACCTAATTTCATTCTGCTGATAGCTGATCCCATCCTCGTCGCCAATTATGTTATATCGTGCATATTACTCAGTACGACAGAAATGGAGACATTACTCATCCTCTGCGTTTATTCCATCTTCTTCTTCCTCCCCCTTCGGCGGCTCCAAGCGCGCGCCTGCTCATGGCGCTGCGGTAGGCAGCGACGCCTTATATAACACTGCCATATCAGGCGATGACGTAAGTTCCGCTGGATCCGGAAGTCTGTTGCAAACGGCAACGCCTCCACAAAGCTTCCGAACGAGCTCGCAGTGGCGTCAGTGACGTCACATGACGCCCAGTTAACTGTTTGTCGGCAAAGATTCGAAAAAGAATCAAAGTCCCAAAGTTTCGGTAACATTGTACAGCAACCGCAGCGGCGAAAATACGAAACAATAGTATGAAATCCGCGACGTCGGGCTGACGCAGTTCGCCTATTATAATCAGCCTATTAACGCGAAACTATGAAATGTATGAAATGAAATACTTCTTGAAATACTTCTTAAGTCCAGATTAATTTAGTATGTCTTTAGTGTCGCTTCACCATACAAGTAACGACACGGTAAAAAAAAAAGAACATTGCACGTAGAAATGCAAGAGGCACCGAGAGCAAGGCAGCGAGATGGGGTGAAAAGAGAAAAGCAGCACGGTTTAACGCACAAAACCAATCTGGAACGCCCCCATTTCAAATGCAAATGGAAGGGAGAAACAGGTCCTAAACCGGAAAAGACCCCGTGGAAATGCTGGCCATCTCCACGACTTCCCCATATAACCGCACTGAGATGTACGCTTATGCGGGCACGAAATTAAGACGACGCCATAAAGCTGGCCAGGGAAAGCACGACCAACTCAACGATTAGTAGAACCTCGACGGCGGTCGGTTTCTCGGATCTCTCGAGCAAAAGCAGGTACTTAACGATCAACCGCAGCCTCACACCTTCGCCAAAGAGAAACTAGAGAATGCCAAAGCAGATCCACATACACAGGTAAACTTTCAAAAAGCGCTCGCTCCGTTAAGTTAACGGCCACAATGGACACATTGAATCGGGTGCCCACACCACAACGCCAACTAAAACCAAGTGACCCCACCGACTCCTCATAATATCACACATTTGGCTCCTTCTGGCGGAAAATATGTCAAATGACGAAAGCTCTTTTTTTTTTAACCCGTTATATTATCGAATGCTCCCCTTCCCCTATTTGCTTGTTCATTTATAAACAGCCAGTAAGGCTTCGACAAGATGTCAAAATCTATGACGTGATGTCACTGCCCATCCTTCGTTTCTCTCTCTCTCTCTCATTTGGAAATTTCCTTTCCGGCGCACCGAGCCTGCGCTCCCACTTGCACTGAGCAGCTTAAAGGGCAACTCCAGCGTTTTTTTTTTCCCCACATATTAAGATTGTTTAATTTTCAAATGGCATTGATAGTCCTGTCAGCGGTACGGTGGTTCAGTTTGTTTAGAAATTCGTCAATAATTTTAAATAACCAATAAACGAGATACCGAAACCGAAACGGATAACTGCTTCGCATGACGTCACGATGAGTCAATGACGTCAGATTTTACACTACCATAATGTAAACATGCAGAACGCGCGCTAAACACGCAGTGCACGTGGCGCTAACACCAAAGAAGCGAAGCTGATGTCTCCTGACGACACAGGGAGCTTTTTACAGATCTTCCCAACTAGACAACGGCGATTTCAGCGACAGCGGCGGTGTAGTCTGTTACGAACGGCCGGCAAGGGTACCGACCTATAAAAATTTCCTAGCCAGCCGCAGCTGCCAGGGTGGCAAGCTTCCCAGAAGCGACGTTGGAACCCTTCCCCACTTGCTGCGGCGACTCGTTTTGTAGGGACGTCGATGTACCGCATCAACACCCCCTCGGCGCCGCTATGACTAAACGCGGACGGCGGACCAAGTATTGTTCGCGGATTCGCCGTGGCCGCTACGGGCTGTTTGGAGCGATGGAGCTCCTGGAAGATATTTTGCGGTGCCGTCTCACGGGGCTTAGAAGTCATGGACAGACGCGACGGCCATTGTCTGCGGAGTCAACACTGGGATGAAGAGGCGCCTGCTCGGGCCAAGACCCGTGGTCTGCGAGATCCCACTCACCTCGGCGTGGTCAGTGAAACCTGTGCGGAAGTGTGTAAACCCTCCCCCTCAAAGGCGGGTCGACAACGATGTCTTTGGAAGCTCCCCTTGGTCGAAGGTGGAACGGCCGTTTTCCCTTCCCTAGGGATCTAGGGAGGGCAGAGTGTATTTAAGGAGCCGTTGGCGGCTCCTCAGTGTGCATTCCTCTTTCAGTCATGTTAGACTGATGAACTGCAACGTTCTCATGTAAATACTGTAAATAAATCCCATATTCTTCGTTCTCGATGAGAACAAGTCTCTCCGTTCAACAACGTCTTCAGCGTGGAAAAGTTGGACGACGGCATGGGCCAGCTACCATCTATTTCATGCACGACCCCAACCATAACAAGTCTCTGGCGTCATACATACAGCGTGGCCAGTAAAAAGTCATGAGTCGGGAAGGCGACCAATTTTTAAAATTCATATTTGCAGTCATATTGTTTGGCACATATAATTAGAGTGCAAAAAAGAAGGTATATTAAAATTTTTAAGATCAGTGTACAACGAAAAATCACCGGAGTTAGCCTTTAAGTGTTCCTTTTTAACGACCCTTTCTCACTGTATTAAGCTGTAGTTTCCAAGGTCATCGTGAGAGAAGCCGCTCACGATTTAGATGTACAACGTTGCATGCGTACATGTTTACGGTTCAACATTAAAGCCATATCTTTGCCGAGAACCTCGGTTCCGGTGGACACATGTCGAAACAGTGTTCAACCTGAGTTTGTCGGAAACGTTGCAGCTTGGGACGATGCTTCGGTAAATAAACAAACATTACAAAAAATAAAGAGTCGGGGAGGGGGTGTACAAAGATTACGAAACTGCAAAAAATCTCAACACAGCAAGCAAAGACCAGCAAAAGCGATCCCCCACAATCGTGTGCTCGATACCATTAGTTACGGACGTCACCGTCGACCACAGCGTCACCCACAATTCTGCTACCGCTTCTACCTCCGGTTACTAACCACGTCTCTCGATAATGCACGCGTAATCTCGAGCCAGAAGTACCAAAACATTGTGCGAGCGATCACCACTAATTCTGCTATCGAGCCGATTACGCACCACAGCTTTACTGAAAGAAAACCATAGAAAAAAAAACACGAGAAAAGAAAAAACGGGGTAAAAAACGCACTTCGCTACCACCAGGGCACCGGCAGTGACGAGAGTTGCACTACGCCAGATTCTGTCCAGCGCGCTGCACCGGACTTCGAATGCAACTAAAATAATCTAGCGACTATATGGACACCACATCTACTATCATTATTTCTGCCATCATTTTTATTCTTAAAAAATTCAGCGTACACCTGCGGGGAGATATAAAGCGATCAAAATGTATGCGTTATACACTGCTCTGAAACACGCTGCAGGTTCGGAGTAGCGCTTTTGCAATAACTCTCGTAGCGCAACAATCTCACGTAAGCTGTACTTAAGCTCATTTGTGAAATTTGTCGCCTTCAGATTCTCTAAGAGATGACGTTTACAGAAGAGCGATATCTGGGTTTCGCGCGTAGTTAGGGTTTACGTGTTTTTTTTTTTTTTTTTTAACGCTCATATTCATCGTGCAGCAACCTCCAAGTCGCGGCATAGAAGACGACCTAGCTAGCTGGAGCGAGCGCCTAAATGTCGCGAATATCTTGCGCCCACACACAAAACAAAACAAAAACTCATTGAAAACGAAACCGAAACTGGCGTAGGGAAAAGACGTTGTAGAAAATGAAAATATTTAGCAGCCAGTCATGCTTGCCTTGCCAGCATTACTTCTAGGCTTTCGAGTTCGATTATCTTTATTTAAAGCAAATAATGAAAAGTTGAAAATGTCATATCAGTACTCCTTTAAGACGCAACTTATCGAAAGGTACAATATCAGCGGCATGAAGTTAGAACCCAAGGGCCAGTCAACCGGCTCTGGGAGTTCCGAGAGGGTTATTTGTATGCAGCATCATCCGAGAGAAAACGCAGTACTCAAGTGAGCGGGAGAGAGAGTATGACATTCAGCATTTCTATTTGCGTTTTCCTGCCGAGAGCTCTAGCTGCGAGGTTGAAACGGAATCTGTTATGGACGCTCTTTCTTTCTTTTTTTCCTCGACTGCAACAATGCTTTCAATACGTAGACTTCTGTGTTTCATTCTTTTATTTGCACTGACCTTTTTATATTCTCAGCAATTTTTGCAGACACTTCACCTTTCTCGGCCAACTGCCGTTTCTTCGTTCTATTCCCTAGACACTTCGAACGAAATATATTTGAAAGAGTGAGCGGATTCTTCAGCGATGCTTCGAGACGCCTTGAATCGGTCAGGTGGCGCTCACTCGTCCTAACTGCTACTAACTGCACCGACTGTGCGTCTCAGTACGTGCTTCTCTACTTCGTTATTAGGGAGTTTTGGAAATTGCGCACCCAAAGCGTCCTAGGTGCGCTCCTCTGTGCCGCTTTGGCGTTTTGTATACATTTATTCATTCTTTTTTAAACCGTGCGGTATGAGTCCCGACAGTTTGCGTGCCCAAAAGTTTAGTACTGTGTGTGTGTGTTGGTTTGTTTTTAAGGCCAGCCTGCGCGGGGCGCTAGAGATACGCTGGCACTGGCTCCATACATGGGGATTATGCCTAACTTTTCTGTCTTATATGATTATTTGTACATAATGCATCGGCTAGGGCGCCGTGTAGCTGTCCACCCATTTTAAGAGGTTGATACAGACATCAGCAGCCACGACCACTGCCCACTTCACGCACAGTAGCCACGTGAATTCTCTTGTCCTGCCCATATGCTGCGGCAACGTAAGGCAAACGGGAGAAGAAAAATCAAGGCGAGTCCAAAATATGTCAACGCCTTCAAAGTGCGCTTGTTGTGCGCACACATAGCATTTACGTCGGGTAAGTTCTGCGCGAGAACCTCGGGAAAAACATCTGTAAAGAAATAAACAGCACATCCCAATGGCCGATCCTACAAACATTAACTCGCATAAACTCGCCTTGTTTCCTATCGGCGAAAAAGCATTATGGACACCTTATAATAATAACGAGCATATGAACAACAATATAGTTCAGCAGCACGATACACAAGCGAAGTAGCGGGCTAGAATGATTTCGCAAAGGCGTAAACAGCAAGCCGGGATACCATGCACAGAACGAGGTATCGACCACGCTTTTTCTTTTTTTTCCTCGCTCTCCCTCGTCTAGCTGGAACATGGGGAAACAAAGCAGCCTCGGAAGCCGACTCACCAGTTGGCCTCTGCGAACGAGCCCATCTCCGAAGGGTCGGCTGCGTGCGAACGGCGACGAAGGAGGAACGCCGATTCCGGACAGCGCAGAGAACGGAAGGACGCGGCGGTACTCCAGGCAGGACATCAAACGGCCGGAAGGAAACGCGCGAAACTAGGAAAACGAGTCCGCAGTTCGGCGGCGCCGGTGGATACGAGGAAACTAGCGAGGAAAAAAAAGGCGCAGCAAGAGGCTGCCGGCTCCTCGCGGGACAAACAACGCGTACGTGGTGGGGCCGTCCTCGAGCAACGGGCGAGCCGACAAGGCGCGCAGCAGAGCCGCCGCTCCGACGAGGCCGCAGCGCTGCGCCGGAAGGGCGCCGCCATCACGACCGTAGGGGGGAGAGCAGCCGGGCAGCGGCGCTCGCGTCGCGGCAGTTTCCGCCTACCCTCGCCCGCACCCCGATAAATCCCTCGCCCTTCGCCGCCTCCAGATGGCGCTGGGCAAGCAGCCGATTCAGCGACCTGCAACTACGCCCGCTTCTCTACGCAACCGAGCGAAACTGCCCGACCCGCCAAAAAGGAATCGCAAAGGGAGAAAAAAAAAAGAGGGAGGGGAGAGGGTAACTCGAAAAAAATGAATAAACAGGAAACAAATTACGAACAGCAAGTATGTATGAAAAGGGAAGAGAACGGGAGACCATCCCTTCGCTTTATGTGGAACATTCGCGCGTGGATCACATTGGTATCAATGCGAGAATGGAGCGGGTCTTGACGTAGACAGGGCGATCCATACCGGCAGTGCTGGGTAGAAAACGGAAAGTTAGGTCAGGGGACTCGAATACACCGCCGTCCATACGCGAGAACTTCAAGCGTTACAACTACGTCTTCGCTATCCGTGCACGATGTCTGCAGAGACGGGAAGAAAGCACGTCGTCGACGAAAAAAAAAAAGAAAAGGAGAGACGCAGACTAGACAAAAGGAACGGCGCGGCAGCGAGCGAAGGGGAGCAGCAGCACACGTACGTTGGGGCGACGGCGCCACGCGGGGCTGCCGCCGAAGTCCAGTTCGACCCGACGTCGCGCCGTCTCGTACATGACGCGTGGTCGGCGGCCGTGGGCGCCGTTTCACGGCGGTCTCCTTCCCGGGCAGCGAGCACGTTCGGCGGCCATGTTGGGGCACCGAGTTCCTCGGTTCGGCGTTCGCCGGCGGCTGCTGGCAGCGCCGGCGACGAGGCCAAGCAGGCAGGCTCGGTCGGTCGGCGGCAGGCTCCCTCGCGCTCTTCCGTCGCTAACGCGCTCTCGCTCGCCGGCGGCTGCTGGCTTGCTCGGGCGAAATGTGTGCGCGTTGCCGGGGCCGCCGCCGGCGCGCCAGGCAGCTCCCCTCGTTGCTGCGGCGGCGGTCGCTGCTGCTGCGCAGCGCGCTTCTCTCCCGCCGCCCGTTCGTTCGTTCGCCGAAGCCGGGCTGGCTTTTTTTCCCCGTCGAGTAGAGGGAACACACGCACGCTCGCGGTTCCCGGCGCAGCCGGCGTCGAGCGAACGCAGACCTTGTGCCCGCACCAGCCGTCCCTTTTGCCATCCCCCCTCCCTCCAACTACAATGCTGAAGAACGAATGGGGGGAAAAATGTAAGAGCACGCATAGGCGATGTACGTTAAAAGTGCCGCAAAATATTAAGGATGGAAACTTTGCGACTCCTTTAAGAACTTGTGAAACAGCTGAATACGGAACAAGTAAACTCGAAGCACCCGCCGAAACATCGTCCATGCATACACGACCGCAAAACAAGCGCGGCACTCGATAAACACGCCGTCAGAGAGACTCATCTAAACGCCGTCGAACAGCTCACTCGAAGCACGTGCGCGCCAGGGGAAGGGCGTTCGTTCACCTCCCTTCAAGGGGACGCCCGTCAAATGCCGTCGCCGTCTAGCACAACAGTAGCAAGAGAAAAAAAGAAAGAAAGCGAGGGGGAGTCCGCACACGGTGAGGGGGGGGGGGGGTCATAAAGAGACAATGAGCGCGAAAGTTGATCGTCTGCCAGCACGCAGCGTCACGCACGGCACTGAAGAGACGCACGCGCCGACGCGCGCCGCACCGTACTACTAACTAATCATACAAAAAAGCCTGACTGAACCACCGACGCGCTGAATGGAAAGGAAGGAGCGAGAAAGTGCGGGAGGAGGCTCCCCCCCCCCCCCCCCCCTAAGCCTCTCGTGTGGCCACGGGTCCTCCTCTATCGCGTAGCGTATATATATATCACGACGAGAGCAGTAGAGCGAAAGCAAACACACACCGGCGAAACGAGAGCATTAAAAGGCGGCGAGACACGGAAGGAATAGAAAAGACGACCGAAAGGAGGAGGCCGGTCGCTCCAATTACAAAGGAAGGCGGCAGCCGGCGCAAGACCACGTTTACTCACCTACCGGGCAGAATCGCGACGACAACGACCGGTACAAGACGGGGAACGCACACACACACCCGCAGAGAAAGAAAAAAAAAAGCGACGATCCGAAAGTGAAAGCGAAACATGCCGCCATGAAAAATGATCGTGCCGCGCGATCTACCGAAGTGCTCCCTCCCAAATGAAAACAAGGCCGCGAAACCACGAGTGGAAGAAAACAAGAAAGAAAATCAAAACAATAGCGTTGGGCGCGACCGTTCTTCGAAAGAAGCGAGATAGAAAGAAAGACAAAGAGAAAAAAAAAACAAAGAGAGCCTAGAAGAAGCGGCGGCGGCGACGGACGTGAATACAAAAGTTGGAACAACAAGGTCGCGATTAAATGAAAAGCACCAGCGAAATCGATAACAACAAAGACAAAAACTAAAGTACCCGTGGCGTACCACGCAAAGCCTAAGAGAAATCCAGAAGGCAATAAAACGTGCCGTCTGCTGCCGAACCAGCAGCGCCGGGGAACACGAGAGCGAAACGGCAAGTACGCGGAGAACGTGAAGACAAAAAGAAAAGCGGGAACGAAGGACTTGGGAAGATTTAAAAGAGATGGGCGGTTTCGCGTAGGACCAGGAAAACGAACCGAACATTCGCACACATGAAAAGAACGACACCGACGCTTCAAAACGGTGCGCTTGCCAAAGGAAAAACAAGCGACGCAGGTGGACAGAGACGGCGCAGACTGCGACGAAAGTGTATCGACGAGACGTGCAACGCAGCCACATCAAACAACACGTCGAAAACCGGCAGCGAGGGAAGTAAACAATCTAGCCCAAAAAGAAGAAGAAACGGCGTTGGCGATTCCTCCCGTGTGTGCCTTCCTATCCGCAAGACGCTGCAAAGGCGATGCAGGTTCGAAACGGGCGTTCTCCTCCGTCGTAGTAAGCGGAGTACAAAGCGGCCGTCGCGTAGACGTCATCCATTCACTCATTTCCAGGAAGGTTTCGCGCGAGGCACGGAGAGAGGTGGCGCGGCGGCGAGAAGATCGCTTATTTGGGGCCGCACAAACTAACGCACACTGCCGGCGCCGCTGCGCGAGAGCTCGATCGTTATCGCCGGTCTGCCCCGTTATACGCACGCGCCTTCTGTGGCGCTCATTATTTCCTCCGTAGAAAGGCCACGGACGCCACACCACTTTCCTTCCGGAAGCTCTCAAAAGGAATGCCCAGGTGCCTCCTCCTCCCTCCAAGCCTCTTCCCCCCCCCCCTTTTATTACACCGTTCGTCGACGAAGCTCGTTCATTTCGCATATTGAGCAATAGCAGGAAGAGCACGCGCCGACAAAACAGGCATCGGTAGATATTGCAAGCGCTACGGTCGCCGTTAAAGGTGTTGCGAAATGATTCCGATTATCCATCGCACGGCAAACTAAATTTAGAGTTCCAGCGCCACGCAGTAAGAGTCTATTGAAACAAATGCGAATAAATTTAGGTGGCACACTGCACCATATCGTTGAAAAGGTGTCAAACCACATTTACGTCTTGTTTCAGACGAAACCAGTCATCGTACTTTGGAAGTGTCGAAGCTAACCAAGCAGAAAGCGATGCTATGTAATGCTAATCGCAAAAGTATTTCGAAATACGGTATGCGCGAAATCAACAGAGAGGGAGGCGGAATTCTTCCGCAACCAGTTAACACGCCTGCCAATCGAAAAGTGCAGTCGACACTTCCCCACATGAACAACCGGGTTCGCACAAAGAAATTTCACTTCGTGAAATCCGTGCTCTCAAAACTTCGGCAGTCAGCTACACAACGAACGCAACAATATAACGGAGCCTTGTTCAAAATTACGTAAAACAAATGGAAGCAGACCGCAAGCACTGCGTCACGCAGCGAAAGCCGTGATGCAAAGACAAGTCTGAAGCGCCTTACTGCACTGAACAGTCCTGTGAGCAAGCGCACGCCCGCCTCAACGCAAATTCAGAGAAACTGCGGAGTTTGGCATCCCGAAACTGCACACTTGGGTGCAGGAGGGAAGCCATAGCGGACGGCTCCGGGCTAACTCGGGTCACGCGAAGTAACGTGCACCCAAAGCACGGTACGTGAGCGTTCTTGCGTATGTCGGCCTCGTAGGAATGCGGCCGCCACGGTCGGGAATCGAACCAGTGACCTTGTGTCCAGCAGCAGAACTCCACGGCCACCGAGGCGGGTGCGAGTGTAGATTCCCGCAACGGCTCGGTGGTGGCGCACTGGCTAAATGACACCCTCGGCTACGCGGTGCATATACGTATAGTAGGATAAAACTTTTAAAAAAATACAGCAGTTGGCAACCAAGGCATACGGACCGCGCGGGATTGCGTTAATCCGCCAGCCAATGACAGAAGCACACAAAATCATCGTCAGGCGACCTTTTCAAAATGGCGTCGTACTTGACACAATCGGAACGTCTGCTGTTGTTAATCGTTTTCACTGGCGGAAGCGATGAGGTGTGCAAAAGACATGGACGAAGTGTATGGTGTCTGAGAATCTCTGTCTTCTAAAGTTCGCGGTACAGTTCATTTCACTGCTGAGCCCGTTTACTCGTGAAACTTCATGCCAACAAGTGAAACTTGACAATAAGTTGCAGCGGAGCAAGCGTTTTATTTCAGTTCAATAAAGAATTAGGCTTTCACCGCGCCACTATAATACACGAGTAAAAACGTATAAAATTACGCGCTTATCTTATTTTTGCGGTTATCGCATTTTTTTAAATAGCGGGCAAAGTTTGAAGTACAAGCTATTTGCAGCCTCGCGGAGGAACAGTGGCTGGAGGTTATGAGGGCGTAGGCGGGGCGTCACTGCATACTTAAGTTGTATCCGACTACAGAACAGTTACGAGCTCCGCAATCGTTCACCACCCCGACTTCCCGGCACAAGTTAATTAGCTTACGAACGCAAACGGCACGCGAGCTTTTCTACCGGAAGTCCGTGCAGCGTTTCGCTGGCAACGGTGGCGTGACTCAAGCCACACCCAATATACTCGCCGTTTGCAGAACCCCTCATCACCCGCGCCGCAACTGGTGCCGATTTCCACGAAAAGCACCAGACACGCAAATCACGTGCGTCGTATCTCAGGGGTGTGAACATGAACGGGAATTCGATTTTCCTTCGCTGCAGAACACTAAACAGGGAAGCAGTGAACGAGTACTCCGTCAAACACAGCAAGTTGTATCAGCAAGTGGCACTCGACGGGTCCCAATTTTCACCACAGCGCTACAATTACACAAGTAGAGAGCTGTCTGAAATCGGAAACGCGGAGGCGAAACTAGACAGCGTCTTAGCTCCAGCATGCGCAAGAGCTAGCAGCCGTTTTCTCGCATACGGCTCGTCATTTCACGGCGTCTTGTCATCCTGAAAGTCAGCTCGCAGCGCCGTGGGAATCGGCTTCAGCCAAGCTTCGGCAAACCGAGAAAACGTGCGGCGGCGGGCTTCAACGACCCCCCCCCCCCCCCCCACCTTTCCCCTACCACCGCAACCGTCAGGCGGTGGCCACAGCATCCATATAAATCATTGGAACGCACAAAACTCTCGAGCAAGAAGAGCACGTGCATCTAATTGAATCTGACGCACGCTCCAATCTTGTCAAAGAGCTACTTGGCTGTTGGCACGACAGAAGTATGCGTGCGAATATGGCGTAATGGTTCAGGCGCATCGGGCTGTTTGTAACGGGAGGCAGAGGTTCAATCCCACCGTCGGACATGTGTATGTATATCTTCAAATCTAGCGGCAGCCAGCAGCTACGGCCAGCGAGTGAACTAGTCCGGGAGGGCTGGCCAAGCAAGCTTCGCTTTAAAGGCTACAGCGACTATGCCGTTTCCAGTCGTCCTTGATTACGTCACCTCCTTAATTACGTCAACGGAGCGCAATCCCCGCAGTGCGTATCCACAAAGCCACTCGACAACCCCGACGGCGAAGCCAGTTCTGCCCGCCCTCTACCACCCCCGGCGCTTTGCGGCGGCAGGTGA
Source organism: Dermacentor andersoni (assembly GCF_023375885.2). Classification (NCBI taxonomy): domain Eukaryota; kingdom Metazoa; phylum Arthropoda; class Arachnida; order Ixodida; family Ixodidae; genus Dermacentor; species Dermacentor andersoni. Next base: position 92,446,639 of record NC_092819.1, on the reverse strand, counting down.
TCCCGTCTCAAGGCAGGTGGTACGGCCAACCACGCGGGCGTCCGCAGATGTTTTCCTTCCAGCAGCCCAGCTCCTTCACTCCATTCCTCACTCCATTCCTCCACGTAACGTCGATAGTATCTAGACTGATTTGCGACGTCTTGCTTGCTAGAACAGTAAGAAGCACATTTTCCGAGAAGTATCTGCTACCCATAGGCACGTCAAATGAAGCAGCCCCGTAAACAGCCTTTTCGAATCCGTTCCCGCTTTACGAGCTGTCAACAACAAAGACAAATTAGCAGTTCTCGCGCAATCCGGTAGAAATTCCCGCAAGCATATCGACTCGTGGACTGGGTGCTCGGAACCCACAACGCTTAACCACTTCAGTCAGGGTGGGGTGGTCGCACACAATGACACTTATCGGCGACATTAATGTTGCCAATTTCACCTGGTTCCTTATTGGAATGGCCAACAGCCCCACGTGCGACACATGCAAAAGCGATGAGACGCTCGCACATGTTATCTGTGTCTGCCAGCGATTTAGCGCCCAGAGACAAGTGATGTGCAGAGTAATGGACCAGTTGGACAATCGTCCACTATCAGAACTCAAAGCTTTAGGTCAGTACTCCCAAAGGACATGCGCGCTGAAGCCTTATTCGCCTTATTAAGGTCCCTGCGGTCTACGGGGCTTCACGATAGACTTCAAGGACGCCGCCCCGTACCGCTCTATAGTGTACGTGGTTTGTTCATGCTCATCTCTCTATCTCCCCTTCCACTCTCTCTCTTTGTCCCCCTTAACCCTTACCCCCGTGCAGGGTAGCCAACTGGAACTACCTCTGGTTAACCTCCCTGCCTTTCTATGCATCCTTTTCTGCTGGGATGCATTATCAAATTTGATCGAATAATCTATTTCAGATATTCAGTGCTGCAAACTCCCTAGATGTGTGCAAAATGTGGTTGCTCACTTTGCCAATATAATCTCCGTAATGACAACATTTAGCTTCTGTCAGGCAAAGAGAATGCAATATTTATAGTGTAAATTTATTTCCATTTTATATTCAAATAATGAAGTTACTGGACTCAAGTTGAAACGATTTCGAATCTCAGATGCATATGATTACAACACAGCCTCTTCAAGAAACATATCTTGAAACATATCGGTAACAGCGCAAACAGACGACCACAAGAATGTAGACACGCACACACAAGCGCTGTCTCTCCCTTCTTGTGGTCGTCTGTTTGCACTGTTACCCATATGTTTCAAGATGAACGAACTCGCCCAAGAAGAAGTACTGATGAAGACCACGTCGGCTTGTGTATATTGTTGTCCAAAGTTGTTTTGCACTTAGACGTAAGTGTCAAGATTACACGGACCCTCGTTCGAATTGTCACGTCGATGTGCCCCGTGCTTTTCTCACAGAATTTAAGAGGGTCAAAACAGTGCGCCTCTTCACGACAGCCACGTAAAAAATTGTGCTTTCTTTTTTTACGTGTACTGAAGTTGCCCCACCACACTTGTGCTTACGCGTAACTTGCAGCGAAGCATGAATAAACGCGGCTAATTTTTAGCTTTCCTGCAAAACAAAACTCGCACAAGCACATGACCACCGGAGCTTTGTACAAGTTTGCGCAGCCTATGGGTGGTTCCCGGTAAATTTTAGTATACGCGGCTGTTTAGCATCACGATCGCATTGCCGCGCTTGGACATATATTGATGATAGATAAAGGATTTATTAGATAGGTATACGTGTCCGCTTACACCCAACTTTGCCCGTGCTGCTCTTCTTGGTGTTGCAGCATACGCTTGTATTGCCGGTTACAGATAAATATTTACCTCTCAATGCACAGGCCTAGTAGAGGCACGAACGGTAACATCGCAGTAGCAGTACTTCGTTAAAGGGCCCACGACATCCACACAAGTCGTTTCCTGGCCGATATGGGTTCACTGCCCTGCTGTACGACCAAAAGTTATAGTTTGCATGCTAATGCCAAGGTAATTTGCAAGTAAATGAAATCAGGACACGCCGTCACGTCGGCAGTTTCAAAGGCCGAGTGCGAATTTTCCCTATTTGTGGATTGCGTAGGTTCAGCTTTTTGAAAACTTCGCTTCCTCCTGGCATACCAATAAAGCTTCAACCCAACCGCCGAAGACAAGTTTACACAATTCAAAGCAGCTGGGGAGACTGTTTAGCCCCTGATTTCTGCTGAGCTGACAACGGCCTGAAAAAGGTGGTAGGCAGCCTGGTAATTGTAAGAGGATCCCGCTAGCGGCCCTTGCAGTGCATAAACTCGAAGTTAATCACATAAAACAAAGCAACACGTTACAAAACTACAACACGTTACAAAGCGATCGAATCCTCGAAATAAGTACCGGATGCGGAAGAACGCTGAAGCCAGAAAGATGAGAAGGAAACAATGGACTGGACAAGTCAAGTACGAAATTACACGTCCCTGAAATATATGTCAAAAATGTCAGCGGTAGGGCGCCGGAAGGGTTGTGAGAACATCCCTTCCCGCCGCTAAGAAGAAACAAAATATCGAGGTAAACAAAATATAGAGGTCAAGACCCTGTGTCAACCTCAGTTCCTAGTACCTGCTCGGGAAAATAATTCCGCGCGGCTGTCCTTGATGCTTCGAAGGCTACAGTGGGAAAGAGACAACAACAAACGCAATGTCGCGAGACGCGATTCCAAAGAGGAAATTGAGCAAAAGAACATACGTAAAACCACTCCACGAGCCGAGCTACAAAAAACGAAATGTAGCAAGAGCGAAAGGCGGATGCAAAACAAAAGAGATACAAGGGGGCGTAGGGGAGGGTGCCTCTCAATCACGCCCCATCGTTCATGTCGCCACGCGATTACCGCAAGCAGGCCGCTGTACGAGCGAATGAATGAATGAACACGTAGTAAAAGAGGCACGCTCACACACACACTCGCTAGGTGAAAGGACCGATAGGAAGAAAGAAAACAAAACAAACGCCACTCACGGAATAAAGAGGGCAGCGGACGAGCGCTCAGAAAGCGAACGGAAATAAAGCTAAGATTAAAAAAAAAGAAAACATTACCGCACCGACACAGAAGCCGACGTAAATATAATAGCCGACAGAACCGAGCCAGGGGGGGCACGGCCCGTCTGCCGCGTGTGAGTGCGTGCAGTATTCGCACGCACGCACGCACGCGAAGACGGAAAGGAAACGTACGTAAAGATAAAAGAGAGGGCGAGCAGCTACTGCCTCAAAGGAAGGAGACCGCGCAAGAAAGAAAAAAAAAACACAGAAAATAAGGAAAAACCACAGAAGCGCCAGTCGAACATAAACAAGAGAATGCCGTTCGGATAGAACAGCGCGACAACGAAAGAGAAGCTGAGAGACCGAAGAAAAACAAGAAAAGAAAAACGCGATCCGTGCAAGAAAACAGGCAGGCGCGCACAAAAATAAACGACGGAATGAAGAAAGACCAAATGAAAGAAGGGAGAGGGAGAGGGGTGGGAAGCGAACGGGAGGAAGGGGGCGGCACACGCGGCTTTAAAAGCGCCGGGCATTACGGCGGGTCACGCCAGAGAATGACGAGCGCGGCGTCGACGGCACATGCGGAGCTTGAGAGGACTGTTCTTAATTCGTGGCGCGTACCGCGCTCTTCGACGACTCATTCCCGAGAAGCCACGGCAAAGCGGCGACACCGCTGCGCACAGTGGATTACGCCGAACGAGCCTCGGGAGGTTCCACACGCGCTCGGACTTGCGACACTGAGCGCGCGTAGCGTCCACGTCACTTAGGGAGAAGACGGGGTCGCGAGCCGCGGCGTTGATCCCCATCCCTCCACCGCCGACAGCGAAGAAGCTTCGCCGGAGAAAACCTGACTCCACGCTTCGAGACATTGCGAAGAACGCAGCGCGGCGACGACAGCGCAGGAAAGCCTCGGATACGTATGTCTGGCGATTCACCGAGCACGGCCGCCGTGTCCCGAGCATCCTTAAACCACGAGAACCAGATGGAACTAGCAAGGAAAGGCGCGACAGTCAGTCGCTGCGTCGTTTCAGAATTCGCAGTGGATTCAGCGCCGAGGTACGAGAGACAACATGGTGGACAAAAGCGGAGACCCAGCAATGACATCGCCGTTCTTGCTGCTGCAGGAGAGAAGCAGTACCGCGGCTTTCGTTCGGAGATGATGCAGCAATGCGGACGCCAGTGCTCTCACCCTCGCCCAACTACTTTATTTATCTATTATGAATCTATTTATTTTATGGATTTCTTTGTGTGTGTGTGTGTGAGGGGGGAAGGTAGGGCCAAAGACAACGATGAAAAAATTTCTCGAGCGCTCTCTGCAATGAGATAACTTGTCGGCAACAGCGAGAATAGCTAGAAAACGCGCTGCCACCATCCGTCAACACAGGCGCCTACAACACTCGGGGCGTTATGCCAATTTAGACTATACCTCGCCGATCTGCTCGAAGGAACGGCGAAATCGTTCCACCAACTAAGCTAACCAAGAACACACGCACACCATAAATATCGAAGCGCCCGAGCAAAGGAAGTACTACTGTTCGCTAAGCTGCCCGTCGGCACCTATACGTCCCGAATTTCGCGAAGAGAGGGACTTCCGAGGAACCAGTACGGTTTTGCTTTGCAACTTGGTGCTGTACATTAAAGAACTGCACCAACTTTAACTCTGCTGCGCCACACGGAGCGTCCGCAGTCTGTGCCACGCTAATCGCAGGTATCGCCTTTTCAAGCTAAACTCGACGCTACCGTTCCGAGACAAGTCGCGAAAAACGACCGAAATTGTCAAGCGTGTGATAGATGCTCCAGAGACGACCTCGCAGCACATAATCTGCGACTGGCCCCCTTGTTATAGAACAGAACGCAAGACACCAAATGCTAAACTGTGTTGTCTGGACGGCGGACGTCTTTCCGAGCGGAAGCTTCGGAAGGCTTGGATTGACACTAAGTGCGCTGCAAGCACTAAGTGCACTGCGAGTACTAAGTAAGCTCCAGACATTTTATTTTTTTTTACCAGAGCTCGGTCTCACCTGGCTCTAGCACCGCACATGACAGATGCCTGCGAATTTAACACATCGCATGTGTACATAGTTCCGTACTCCCTGTCTCTTCTTCCTTCGCCATCTCATTCCCCCTAAGTGGAGTCAAAAGCCAGACCAAGCTTCCCTGACCAGCCTCCCGGTTATTCTCGAATTAAACCTTTTCTCTCCCTATACCGACTTTTCATAGTATACTTACACCTCAGGAATTTTCGTCACAGGACATTTGCTTAAGGAGCACAAATGGATAGGTGCCCGGAAGCTACGTCTAGTAGCATCGCACTCCCCGCAACCTGGGCTCGACCTAATTTCCCTGTTCTTCCTGCGAAAAAGCAGGTGGCCTTGCACGGAGGACTACTCAAGGCAGGCAGATGGCAAGGCCCCCATCACGTTGCCGGCGGCGTGAGGAAACGCCCCACGGTGGCTGCTGCAGAGATACGGCGCGGAGGCAAGCACGCGCCACGGAGATAAAAGGAACAGTCGCCAAGCGTCCACGTGCGGAGAGAAGAAAAGAAGGCAGCGGCAGATACCGCGTGCCCCACGTTGCCGGGCCGGACATCGGTCGACAGCTCCTCGAGAGAGCGAGGACAACAGCGTCCATTGTTGGCCACCGAGATCTTTCCGAGGAGCCCGGATGGGTTGTGCAATGATGGAGGGGATGGGGGGTGGAGGCAGAGGGGCAGAGGTGGAGAGAGCGAGGCACTGGCCGCACTACGGCGTCGCGGTCAGGCATGGTCCAGCATGCTATGCACCCTATGCACCCTATGGATGCACCCTATGGTCTGAATCCCAGCTAGCCGGTACTTACGTATCGACTGCTGATTGCTTTATCTCCCCTGAAAAAACCCCGCACATTACAGCACACATTAGGTTCCACCATTTTCAAAATTACCTCGCAAGAGATTACCGAAAAGATCACACCCCTGACACGAAACCAGCTTCGCGTGGAACGTAGTTTTCCCGCTAGTCGCCCGCTTGGCGGAAAAGTAATCCCCATCGCCCGAGCCTCGCACAAAACCCGGCGACCACAATACCGCGAGTATCGCGAAACCGGCATCGTCGTCGCTCTTTTCCAACTCGACGCTCTTCACACCATCCCAGCCGCCCCCGATTTATCATGATCCCGGGCGATACCTCGCCGCATTCACAACCACCACCGAACACATCATTAAAGGAGGAAGCCCTGCATTAGGAAGCACGCTACCGAAATTCCACCACGTTGCTTACGAGATCGTTTCTTTTGCGCCGCTGACAAATAGTCCAATACGGCGATACAAAACGGGCACCGATGCAAACTTCGGCGCAGCTGAGAACGACTCGTCGCGCATACATACGACGAGAAGATGGTGAGAAGGATATGACCCGCGGGGGATAGAGGGGAGGGGGCTGTCAAGAAGAAATTAAACGCGGCGCGCAGAGGAGGCGGAGGTGACGGCGTCATTAACAGCCCATTAGCGCGGGCCACGCTAATTTATTAAAACAATCATGCTGCTACTGCCGGCACCCTCCCTTGCACTACGTGCCACTGCATCCGGCGACGACGGCGGCAGCGATTTCCCACGGCCCGCGTGCGTGTTCGGCACAGGGAGAGAAGGCGGGGAAGCCACCTCCAACATGCTGCAGCGTGCGCGCATTGCTCGTCCGGGAAGAGCGGAGACGAAAAAGCAGCCGAGCCCGGCACGCCTGCTACTGCGAAGAGTGAAGCAGCTGCTGAGCACCTCGTTCCCGCTGTGTGCGTCTTCCCGCTGCCCTCTGCACACGGATAAACCATCGGCGGTAGCTTTAATTCGCTTCACTTGGCATGTTGTTAAGGCGAGCGGGAAAAGTGAAGCGAGAAACTACCTCACCCAACCTCGGTTAGCGGAAACGGTGGCGCTACAGCGCAACGTTGTCGCGTTTAAGACAAAGATTGTAAGGCGAAGCGCTCAATCGCCTTAAGTTTGAGAAGCTGCTGTGCAGCGCGCGATCTTTCCTCCTCCTCCCCCCCTCCCCAGTTGTCAGCTCGAACACTTCGCGTTCAAAGGGCCATTTCAAAGGGCTACGATCGTGGCCTCACGGTTTGAGCACGGGGCTGCTGTGCTGCAAGATCGAGGTTCAATCCCATCATCGGTCTTGCATTTATATCATTACAGGTGGATTTCACCACCCACTTTAAAGGTACGTAACAAGATAGTTCCAGGTGCATTGAGCGTGCGGGAACACGTCACAATGCGCACGAAATCGCAAGTTCGTAAAAGATACGACGTACAGAAACGTCAATTCTATAAATGAGAGTGCGCGAAGTTGTCCCGACACCGCATTCCAAGAGGGGTTATACTAACAATCCGTCTGCATTTGCGAGCCTTTGGCGGCGCATCGACATTTTGCACGGAAGCTCGACAGCTACACGATACCTCAAAGTGGGCTATCCACGCGGCCCAAAATTTTCGTCGAAAGTTGACCTTAAAGCTTGCTTCTGACGAGGCTCGCCATCACACCACTTCCGGAAGTTGACTCCAGGCTTCTCGCGTGCGTCTAGAGTGACGCACTCGGCCCCCTGCGCGCAGATCAACGTGACGCAACCGATGTCCTTCCCAAGCACACCGCGCGAGGCGTCCACGTCCAACCACACACGGCTTCTACGCCGCCCGGTTAAGCTTCTCCGGCGAGATACAGCGCGTGATCGGACGGAAGGCCGCGGGGCACACGCGAAAAGGACGGAGACGAAAGATAACGCGCGAAAAGAAACAGGAAATGCAAAGCGACCGCCTGCGGCCAAGTACGCAACCGGAGGAACCGTTCCCATTAGGGGGCGGTCATTAAGGAGCGCGAGAGTTCCGAACGCCATGCGCCTAGCAGGCGCGCGCGTGGACAAACGCAGCGAAAGAGCGAGAGAGCTACACGAGCACCGGTGTTACTGAAAGCGTGGACAGGATAAAGGGAGGAGGAGGGGGGGGGGAGGAGGAGGAGGAAGAGGAAGCAGAAAAAGAAAGGAACGCATGACTGCCACATGCTTAAGCCAGCATTTTCACAATCGCGAGTGTGAACACGAGCTAGTACCGACGAGTTTTAACAGGAGTGAGTGTAAGAGGTCGTGAGTGAGGATGAGTAAGGTGCGCGCATGAACGTGAGCGATGTCAGACGAACCTGGCAGTGCTTGCGTACCGTATTACGTACATTGACGAGCGAGTGTTTGCCTATTGTGCCGATCTACGGCCACATGTAAGAAGCGTGCATGTCCACGCATAACGTCCGCTGCTACACCTTTCAAAAGGCGCGAACCGACATAACGTCTAACTGCGCGCCGATGAACGTTAATTACGCACCACGCTACCCTAACATTCGAGCTCTAACAACGCCACACCGCTGATTACGTCAAGGATAAACGCCGAACTTTCTTTTATTGGACACCTAGAAGGCACACTTCGCACTCTTCGAGGAGCGAAGTGAAACTAACCCTGGTCGGGGGAAGACCACGCCTATACATACACGCCCACCACGTGACCGGCTTCCCACACTTCACATACACTTTTTTCCACTTTGATACTCCTGTGCGAGCGCATTAAAACATGCATTGAATTTCGCGCCACCGTCACACTGAAGTGCTGGCGCGGGGGTCCGGACGCAAGATTTAAGGAACGGAATTTTACCTTCAGTTTATATATCCCAGCAACTAACCTCTAACCGCGAAATTACCAATTAACAGAGTTTCGCAACAATAATTTATAACTGATTTAGTTAGTCTGTTTTTAGCGCCCCTACAAAGCACACTTAAATCTTTTCCCGTCACGTAAAAAGGAAAAGATGCGTACAGTGTTCGCTGTAACAAAAAGAAAAAAAGAAAGACGATCGAAGCAATAATAATCTTTAAAAAACGTAGACACTCCTACGTGTAAACGCAGCAAAGTCTCAACCCGCATCCGAAACGAGCCGCCTTGAAGCCACGCGAAAATCGAGCAAAGATCGCCCGGCGCATTTACATAACCGAAGCTGCTCGCACACGCTCCATCAAAGGACCGCAGCTAAAAAATGAAAGACAGCTCAAAAGCAGAACAAAACAAGCGCTACACGTCACGCCCAGAAGCGATCAACACAAGCCATTCAAAACAAGGGCGGCGACGAAACGAAAACAACGACAGGGCTGCCGACGCCGCACTGTTACCTTTTCTTTTTTTTGCTTTTCTTTCTCGTTTTTAGAAGTCCCTTATCGTCCTTCTTTTCACGCGTTGCGCAACCTACGAAAAAAAAAAGAAGTAAAACAACTCCTTCCGCGTTTAGCACTTCAATCTCTCGCCGGGCGAGTGCTTCGTTTACTCAACTGCGACTGAACATTGCTTTGCGTTTGTATCTTCTAATACTCGATTTTGCGAACGCAGAGGACAGTCGTGAGTCAGCCGCCACCCCCCGCCCAACTGGCTCGCTTTTTGCCAAGGAACTTGTGCACCCGACCGCCGCAATTCCAGAGTGTGCCTCACAAAAGCGCGCTATTAATCACCCTAATCCGCGCACCGCATTTCTTCTTCTGCCCAAAGTCTGAAAAGAAGCGGATGCGGCTGACAAATAAAGGAAGCGCACGTGTGTGTGCCTGTCAGTGTGCGTTTGCTGTTGCGAGGGGAATGCGGTGAGTGAAGGAGCTAGCGAGAACACAACAAAAAAACGGGGCTGCCAAAGAAAGAGGGAGCACTACACCGCGGCACCGTTCGGTAGCTAGTAAAAGACAAGGCAGGTTTACGCTGCCCCTGGGGGGAAACTCGATTATTTATGACGCCTACCGTCCGAGAGACAACAATGGCGAAACGCGCCGATTCGAGCAACCCGACTAAATACCCGACCATTCCTCTCGCAAGCCCGAGCAACGGCAGAGGTATAATGAAAATACAGGCGAGCGATAGTAGACACGCGGTGGCAAAAAAATAAAAAAAAAAAAAACGAACGCAATATGAAGAGAAGTGAACGAGAAGACTAACCGGAAAAGGAAGCCTGGCCAGAATAAAAGAAAAACAAAGCGCGCTCAATGCACCAGCCTCTACAGTCGACGCCAGTTCCCAAACCCCACATTTGACAGCATGCTCGGCTCGGAGTCGAAAGCGAAGGTAGGAACTCGCGCTGTCCAGGGCGCACCTGTTGTAGAGAAGCTCAACCACGAGCGACAAACGCAGTAAGAGGGAGGGGGGAGCTCTGCTCGAAGAACCCCCCGTCGGCGCACTACGGCGAAAGAATGCATCAGCTCGGTGCAAGAACGCCCAGAGAAGCTGAAGACGCCGTACCAACCTGGCATTTAAGTAAGCGAGGCGAAGAGCCTCTCCACATAACGATCGCTGCGTTGCCTTGAAGACTCGCGCGACTTAGCGAGCGAGAACGCTCCCCGCAAATTTGACGCCCGCGCCGCAGTCTTGGAGTTTCTTTCGCCGCCTCTCGCCTTCGTTCCATACTCTAACAACACAGAGCAGATGGTAGGGGAAATTCGCTTCTCAAGCTAAACCTACACCTTGCCGATCTCCGCGGCGCCAACTAATCAGCCCCAGCAGAGCAGCTTATGAGGAGGGAGCATCCCGCCTGCCGCTGCACACGCCGAGTCGAACGCCTGCGGCAGCGAGATGAGGTACGTTCGCTGCGCTGAAATCGCCCCACGTGCAGAGCAGCACAGAGCTGGCTAAGCGAAAGAAACACACCACCGAACAAGGCAGGGCTCGACAAGCGAGCTGACTAAAACGTCCCGACAATCGAACTCGGCGGGGAAGGAACGGCGAAGCCTCGGCCGCCGCGCTTGTAACTTCTCGGGGGCACTTTTTCCTTATTAAGCGCGCACCACCGATGGGCCGCTCTTAGACAAAAGCAGCCGCCAGCCCACAGCGGCATTCGGAAAGCACCGGCAGCAAAGTGCGCGGGGAGGGGGGGATAAAAAAGAAACAAAAGCAGCTAAGGCGCTGCAACGACGGGGATGAAACAAAAGTGCCGCTTTGCGGGCAGAGCCAAGCCAGCGCGCGCCTTCACGGATCCACGTTGCCGCGGTAGGAGACGACGTCGTTGCATGCCGGCGGTGCTTTTCATTCGCCGGGGCGCTCGCGACGTCGTCGCGCCTTTTGCTTGTGTTTGCGCCATTACCGCCCGCGCGTATTTCCCGCCGCCGTTGCAGCACATACAGCGTTTTCGCCCAGGCTTCCCCTGCCACTCTGAAGTTCTTCCACTGGCCTTATTTTCTCCGCCTCATCCCAGCGCTGCCGACCATTCTTTTGAGCAGTGGCAGCACGCAGGGATGGAAAAGAATACCGGGGGAAGTTGAGAGGAAAAAAAGAAAAAGGAAGAGACAGCGCCGTTCGTTCGCCGGGGCTAGCTCGGTGCTAGGCGGGAGATAAAAACGCGCTCGCATAACTCCCTCTCTCTCTCTCGCTCCTGTCCGCCTCCCGGGAGAGAACTGTCGGCGTGAGCACGAAGTAACAAACGGCCAAAGCCGTAGCGAAGGAGCGCCGCGCCGTCGCGCTCTGGGAGGGATGGTTCGTCGCAGCGGCGAAGAGCCGCCGCGGATAAAACCGGGGCCCCCAAGAAAAACACTGTCGTCGGGAGAACGGTCGAGGGGAGAAGATAGAAATTCGGGGCACAGTAAAAACAACGCAAGCACAGGGGGACGGCGAAGGAAGAAAGAAGTGAAAGAGCGAGCAGCGCTCTGGTGGCAGCGCAGGGCCGATACTTCTCTCGCGGAGGAAGCTCGCCCGCTGCGTAGAGCGAAGTCGTGAGATAGAAAAAAAAGCAATCCTCCGCTGTAACCCAGGACGGCCGAGCGAGCCAGCTAGCCCCATCCAGAGCAGCAGCAGCCGAGAACGGAGGAACGAACGACAAGCGGGTCCCGAAAGCACGCGCCCACGCTGTTTTTTTTTTTTTTCGTTCTCCCATCAGCGTCGTGTTCCTCCTCTCCCGTTCCCATCCCATTTTCCCTTGTGCGCAGCGTGTGCACCGCCACCAGCGCCGTTCTTCTATTTTTCCCCGGCACGCAGAGACTCGGGCGGCCCCGCCGTAACCACCGCGCACCACTGCAGCCGCCATCATAATAATCATCTCCAATGCAAGGACCCCCCTCCTTTCCTGGCAACATTTGTGTGCCTGGGCGAAAGAGAAGCGTCGCCGAGAGCCGGCCGCCCGGAGGGTCGACAGCCAGCACTCCCCTCGGCACAGCAGCAGCAAGAGACCGGCGCTGGCTGGCAGCCAGAGCGAGCGCGCAAGAGCCGCCCTCCATTTCCAACGAAACAGGAAACGAAGTCACGGACAGGCACGAACTTTTTTAGATGGAGCGCGCGCGCGCCGGCCCCGACGGCGCAGGCGCAAATTTGCTGCGTTGCTGGCGCTGCGTGCTGGCTGCTGCCAGCGACCGAGCCGGCAGCAGGAGAGTTCGTGTCCGCCTCCTCGCCCCGCAGCGCTGTCAACTATAAAGTTTCCAGCTCTCCCCCTCCGCGCAGCCAGCCATCAGCCGGGCAGAGCGGCGCACACGAGGGAGCCTCGGCAGGCACACGCACGCAGCTCTCCAGAATGAAGGGGAAATAAAAAAAAAATGCACAGGCGGGAGCTCGGAGAGCCGGCGGCACAGGCGGCCGAGGCCGGCGGGGCTGCGCGCATGCGCCGCAGTCGGAGAGCGGACACACACACGCACAGTCATGCGTGGCAGTCGCCTATCTCTCCCCCGCCATCGGGCCGCCGCACCCTCCTCGCCTTCCTTCCATTTATCAGCGGCCCTGTCAATAGACGCACGCGGAGCAGCCGGAGGGGCGAGTGAAAGAGCGCACGTCAGCAGCCGAGGCGGAGGGACGCAAAGGAGTGCCGCCGGCCTAGCCTCGCTAGCCTCCCAGCAGGGCTCAACTCTAGTCGGGCGCAGCTTCCAGCACGCTCGCCGGGCTAGCCTCGCAGCCGGGCCCAACTCTACTCAGGGGGGAACGCGGCATAAAAGAAGGTCGACTGGCGCAAGAGAAGAGATAGCGGGGGCTCAGCCTGCCGGGAGGGAGGGAGGGCGGTGCGCTCAAAAAGAGGCCCTGTGTACACGGAGAGAACCGGCGCGACAGGCAAGGCAGGGGCTCCTCGTCTCGTGGCGGTGCTCGCTGCTGCTGCCAGCCGGCCCGGCAAGCACGCCCCGCAGAGCGCTCGCTCTCCCACAGGCCGCCGCCGCGAGGAAAAAAGACGGATCTATGTGCGAAACGCAGAGGCAAGCGAAGCCAACCCGCCCGCCATCGCCTGCTCGCTCTTGCATCCCACAGTAATTACTCTCGGGGCCTTTGCAAGCAGCAGCGCGCGACCCAGAGAAGAGGGAATGCAGAAAGAAAAGCACCGCGAAAGTACCATGAAAAAAAAAATATAGAAAAAGGGCCGAGAAACGCGAGGGAAAACTTTCGCCGTTTTTTTTTTTCTTTTCTGCCTTTCCAGAGCCTCGCGTAGCGCCTTTTTTTTTTTCTTTCTCACTCCCCACACAAGTTCCATCGCCCTCCACCATCTCGACAGCGCGCTTAGGATGAAAAAGAAATAAAAAATCCCTCCTCTCCCGCGTCCGTGCCCGAAAAGCGCTCTCGGGTACAGCCGGTAACAGCGCGCACGACGCCCGCTTCCCTCCTCCTCTCCCTTAATAAAAGTATACTTCCCCGAATGCGCGCGGCGCTTATATTACTCTTTCCATATCGTTGGCCGGGGCCGCTCGCCAAGAGAAAGAAAAGTAACGTCACACACGCACACGAGGCTCTCCTCCCCAGGCGCTGCTTCGGCGACGACGCTCGCGCTGGCAGCGTGGCTTGAAAAAACACGGCCACTGCCGCCGCTCCGAGGCATACAGAACATTATACGTTCCACGCGGCTCGCAAATAAGAAAACCAAAGCCGAAAAAGAGCGCACCACAGCGCGTGCTCGGGAGATTGTCACGGGCTGAAAGAAACGAAAAAAAAAAAAGAAGAAAATATGTATTCAGAGAGAACAACTTTCGCCCGACGTGCCCGTCTATCTCTCGCGCCGCAGCAGCCCGCCAGCGGATATTACCGCGCCGGCTCTGCCCGACGAACATGCCCGCAGCGCTCGCCCCGCTGGCCACCAACTCCACCGCACCAAGACTGCCAGTGCAGAAAAGCCCACGCGCGCGCGCGCGCGACAGCCTCTCGCGTTTTGCAGCAGTTCGGCCTTTCGCGCCGTTTCTCCCGCCCCCCCCCCCCCCTTTTTTTTTTCTAACGAGAAAAGAAAGAAAATATAAAAGAAACAAGAGCCAATGTATGCGTTTTTATCTACACTGCCACCGCCGCTTGCCTCGAGGGAAGAAAAACGCATGGCGTCTTATTTTCAAATTTTTTTTTTTTTTTAGCACAGAGTGTCGAGGTCGCTATGGACTGACCAACGAAGCTCTGAACGTGCACGTTTTCTCGTCGATTTGCTTCTTTTAACTGCTCACGCTCCCGACAGCGCGAAATGCGCGTCGTTTATAAGGACGTCGGCGCGGTTTAGCGTAGGCTGCGAACCAGTTTCGAAACTGTCATTCGCACGACTTTCTTATTCAACGCCTATGGAGGGAGATATTTGCTTTCAGCTAATGTGACATTGTATTGCGTAAACATTGCGAATATTTAGAAACACATTTCTCATACACTTTTTTTGTCGCACATCCTATCTTGCTTAACCATAACGTACTGGCGAGTTAGTGTTGGCTCGGCAGGGCTAAGAATACATGCACGATTATCCAGCCAAGGTCTTAAATTACAAGCCCAAGATAAATTACAAAAAAAGTTCAGTCATCGTTAAACACCAGAACGTGTGTGACAATACCACACCGTTCCAACGTGAAAAGGTAAGTAGCGGTTGTACTAAAATATGCTTGAATCCACACTAACCCGATTGAATATAAGAATATTGAACTAGAAACGATGTATATATACTCTAAAGGTGAGAGACAAAAAATGAAAACGAAAAACAAGAACCAACGTGGCAACTACGTAGATTTCAAATATATAAAGGGGGAAAACACTCTCGCAAGGTAGTAAAGAGAACGACCACAAAAGTACGGCGTACTTCAAAACTGCACGTGCGTCTGTTTTGGACATTGCTGCGAAAAAAAAAAAAAGTGCTGGGAGAATAGGCAACAAAGGTTCCGCGATACGGAGTACCCCCCCCCCCCCCCCGCCCTGCCCCCCACTCCCCGATTCGGGCCAAGTGTCTCAGTTGTCTTATTTTCCTTTAATCCGCAAGTCACCTCCCCTCCTCCTTTCCCAGACAGCGGGTTCCGAACCGGGAACAGCAGCAGCCACCACAATACGGTGGTCCGTTATTTATGCGCACCCGCGTCCGTGCGTTCTGATCGCGCATCGCTCACCTCACGCCCAGCGCTATCCCCTCCCGTGAACCCTCCAGTTCTTAGCGGGCCCCTCTTCCACCCTCTTCAAAGCGGAGACCCGCCGCGGCCAGACGAAACAAGTCGTTCGTCAGGGCGCCAGTTAGATGCGTGCAGTAAGAACCACCACGACCGACTCCAACGGAAGGAGAATAAAACGGTCGGCAGTTAGGCGCAGCTACGACGGCGCAGAAAGCGTAGCGCTAAGCGGCCATAAAATGGAAGTGGGTGAGCGGGGGGGATACACAGAGACGTGGCAGCGAGAGTACCGCTAGGAAAGCAGCGGGCCTCGTCCGAGAGCGGCCGATTCAAAACAATTGCGGCTCCCTCTCTGACCCCCCCCCGCCGCCCCCTCAGCCATCCTTCCAAAATGAGACCCGATCAAACGTGAGCCCCATTTCGGAAACACGATCGAAGCGCGGGCGCGCTCTCGCGAGTCCCCGAAATGCGGAGAGCCCCGCCCACCGGCGTGTGCCGCGCGCAGCAACCTGCATGCGTTCGCGGTTTGTACAAGTGCGGTCCGCCGTTAAATCAAACAGCCCCCAATGTGTGGCTCTCACTTAGCTGACGCTCTATAGCTGTCAGTGCCGGCTGCAGTCGTTAATGTGCTCGCTGCACAAGTACCAGCGCCTCCGAGCACAAGCCATCTGGTCTAAATGCCGGAGTATTGCACAATTACTAGAAAGCAAAATTTCGTGCGAGCTCTAGGCCAATGTGTTGCCTTTAGCCGTGAAGAGCACTGTAGACTTACCAAATACGAAAGGAAACACAACCTCCGTACAAACAATGATTCCTACAGACATGCAAGTTCGAAACCCACTCCACAAGTATACCTGAAACACAGTTCTGATGAATCTGCCTCGCGGCACTTCATTATTTCAAAGGAAGAAACAGAAATACTACGACCGTTAAACGCGAATCTGGTTTTCCTGTTCTCCCAGGACAGTAGCGGGCGGGTCAACCCCACGGTGCGTTTGCACATCAGAAAAAAGAAAAACCGAAAGTTAGAGAGGAGACCATTTACTCTAGTAGCACCAAAAATAACGTAATTTTTTGTTAACAGTATTTGTACATTCCTCATATTACATATATATATATATATATATATATTCTCCATTGCGAACCATGGTCAATCGTGGCTACGTGACATACGTAAAGGGCAACAACAACAAGGACCCTTTTCTTCTGCGCGCTCGTGCGGCAAGCTGAGCTCGTTGAGACCGACAAGAAGAACGCGAGAAATCGTTGCTGCCCGACCAGTGGCAAACCACAATAATGGCAGCCGTCTGTCATCGCATCATATGTCTTAGGAGAGTTCACATTATGAAGAAAATATGTGCAGCGCAGCAGGAAACAAAGAAAACTGCCCCTCGCGCCCGCTGTTTCGAAGCAAAAGATACAGCCTCCGTGAGGATGACGCCCCATCGACGCTCTTCTGACTTGGGTAACGTAGTGCAATAGGGCACGGCGCACATGCCCGACCCTCTAACTCGACCTGTAACTCTCACGAAGAAATATATTCGTGAATAGATTCTTGCTTGCGCCGTTAAGTGAAATAAAAGGATATATATGGTGCGCTAAGTCGCTCAATAAAAAAAAGATAGATGAAATTTCCTTTTTATTTATTTATTTTGTAAGTGCTGCCTACATGCTATATGTTTACTAAAGAAAAATCCGTTGTAAGGCGAGCAGTTCTTACCGTGCAGTTCGAATTCCACAAAACACAAAAATTTGGCAAGTTGGCCTCCCTCTTCTTGCATTGCAGTTAGATTCGTTTTCTCGGGAGAAAGAAAACAAAGAAAGTAAGAAAAGAAAAGCAATTTCGCTTTTTGTACACGCACATGCACACGATTTGTATATTCCTCGTAAACGAAACATTTCTTTAGTCAGCCGTACGAAGCCAACAGACGACCTTTACGACGGTGGAATCCGAAGCCACGTCATTTACGCAGTACGCAAAGCATCTGTACTGTGGTTACATAAACTGGAGTTTTAATGCGGGTGTTTCTAAACCCCAAATGGAAGCAATTGCGCGCCTCCCGAGGTTCAAATTCTGAAGGAGACACTAGGAGAGAATGTGCCTCCAGATCGCGTGGCCCATAAAACGCATAGGGAAACCGGTATTCCAAGAAAACACTGCCTTCGTTCAACAGCTTGTGGCTTGAGAAAAAATTCCACGGAGTTAAACGATAGTTTTTGTTACAAAAATTACTGGATGGTACCCTGGCTACAATTACAGTTGCTCAGTCAGCCCGCAATCGCCTAAACTTTGTCCTTCTAGCTCCTCGGGCGGCTTGTTCAACAAACATTTTGAGTTATAAGTGTAACATGTCAGGATGGTTACGTACACGTGCACAAAACTTACTGTGTTCTAGAAAAAAATAGGATTTCTCCGAAACGCAGTAAAGCGGAACTTGACAAACAATGCGACACGCACAAATCCATGTACACAATTTATCGCAGCCGATGCGGGTGAATGATTTGCAGCGCCCAAGTTCCCCGTAATAATGTTCGCAGCAAACACGGAGCAACGGGTCGTCCTTTCTACGTTTATCCAAATACTGGTTAACACAGCTGGCGATGGGCAGCGCGTGAGATAAGGCCGAGTCCAAGCGCACGCTGCACGTGGTCGCCGCCGAAGTGCACATAGCGTGCGCAAGGCCACCGGGCGGCAGACCACACCCGCCTCGGAGAAAAGCCGACCGACCGACGCGGCAATCGCGTTTTTCCTCCTCCGGCCCTCGCCGCATTACGCACGCTCGAAGCCTCCGCAGCAGGACAAGCTCTTAAAGTGGGCTCCTCGCCGACGCGTAAATGAAGGACCGGTAAAGGAGGGAGGTGGGCTTCTCGCACGGCGCCCCGGATAACACCGTCTCGTTCCTAATTAATGTCGCCCGCTGCAACGCCGATCGCTCATCTGAGGTAGAAAGAGGGTGGGGGAGGAGGAAGGTGGATTAGAGGGGTGGGGAAGCCACTTTGCGCAACCGCACCGACAGCAGACACCCCTCGCTAAACAACTCGGGGAGGCTGCTACGAGCGCGATTCGCATCGACGCCGCTTACACTGCGACCAAGCGACCGCGACACACAGACGCACACAGGTGCAAACTGCAATCCGCCGCTTTCGTGCACAGCGCGGGCGCGGGAAATCACGAACGTTCCGCGATGCAGAGAAACTTCAATGGTATGTGGAGAGGTTAGCCGCAGAGACAGGCCAGGCATGCTACTCCAGGTGAGACAGCGAGGGATGAAAGAGAGAGATCAAAACAAAAGCAAAGCACACACACGACCACAAAAGTTATTTGCAAATTGAGACGTGTATCGTGCAGGAATTCTATAGATGTGTTAGTGGGGGGCGCAGTTGAGATCCAGATCACTGCCACGGTCCAAGAATCGCTCATGGGGGCTACTACAATGTGCGTGCGTGCCTGCGCCAGTTGACTGCGCGATCCATCGGAGACCTCCTAACATCAGAGACCACCTAAACGGTTCAGCGCGAGCCACTGGTCGGAGCCATGCCCTTTCTTTTATTTTCTTTGCAAAAAAAAAAAAAGCCTTGTCCTCCAGTTTCTGTCGAAGGAACCGGCCCTATTCGGAAAAATACATAAAGAGAGATAGATAGAGAGAGAGAGAGAGAGACGCTGGCATACATAATAGACTCCCGCGACCTTAAGTACAGCTTTGACATTCGGAAACTGAGGGAAGGCCTTCCTGAGAATATTGAGACGAAGGTGCTTGGCTGGAGCTCGTGCTTGCACTGCGTAGCCGCCACTTTGAGAAGTCGCTCCCGCTTCGATGCGTCGCTCTCTCGGACAACGTTCGCTTTTACAGGCGCATGCCAAATACGACAAAGCGCCGATTACGCTCGGCCCGAACTTGTTCCGCCTTGGATATCGGCAACACGAGACCAATGAAGCAATCGATGCGTCACAATGCCAAAATCTGCTGATCGTCTGCAAATCTCACAACTACACGGTCGTCAGCCTACGATCAAGAGGCTCGACCGCGATGCACGGATCGCGACTGTCCCGATTCGGATCGAACAACATTGCGATCGCAAATGACCGTGCAGCAACGGTCGAGCCGGATCAAGCTCAATCTGGATCGGGCCCGATCACGATCAAAAGCGACCGTGTGACACCGGTATAGCAACTCCGACGAACGATGAAACGTGGGTCCTTGTTTTTAATGCGGCGCGGTTTTATTCGCATCCCCATCGCGGCCGTTGTCGGCGAAGCTAGGACGACAGATGAGAGCGCCGCAGGGGCCTCTGACCGGTGCGTTACGTTGCAATACCATCCAGTCTCTTCCGACTCTTCGTGGTGACACTGCAAACATACGAACGCCGAACAGATTTGCCTAAGTCAGTTTCTCTAAGCTCAACGAGACACTTCCCTGTGGCCCGAATAATCCCAGCTCCACGCGATCTCGAAGCAACTACGTCAAAATGCCTCTTCCTCTTGCGTCCCTCCTCAGGAAACGCCCAGCCTAAGTTTCAGTAATAAAAGCGTAATCATTGGAGCAGTGTTACTAGTGGGTTTAAGAGAGATGCGCCTAGTGCTACTGCGAGCTCGAGAAGCGCACTACGGCGGAGCCCCGGGTGCGGGCAAATCGGCTGTGCTGAGGAAGCGCGACACACCAAAAAACGTCTTCAAAGAGCACACGACTCGGTGCACTTGGTAGCCACACATACGTGCGCATGATACGTACGTGCGCCGTTCAAATTCCAATTCCCGCACTCGTCTCGCACGGCCTCCTTAACACGCGCGCTAAGGGAAGTAAAATAAAAAAGAGATGTTAAAAAGAAAGCGGACACCCCGACGACGAAGCAAGACCTGTAGTTGGGGTAAAGGCGAGGGAGAGCCCCACTGCAAAGTGATCACGTTTCGAACTTCTCGAGAGTCGGGTACTCAGCCAAAGGGGCGCTACTGAAGAGGGGACTAGGGGAGCTACGTATAATCGTAAGAGAATGAACCGCGACGGCCGTGCCGACAGGGCCACGGATAGACTAGAAATCCACTATACGTCCACCTTCAATCGCTGCACGAGCCGCATTTCTTTCTTTTTTTCTCCAGGCGAAGCTGCTAGAGGGTACTAATCACGCAAACATCAAGGAGCGAGACAACCAGGGTTCGAGAGCGATCGAGATGACTGTAACTGAGCCGTGGGGACACGGGTGGATACCTGGCGAAAGTGAGCGGCTAGCGGAACGCACAAAGTACTGAAGCATCGCAAATCCTTTTTACGCCTTTTGGTTGACGTTTCGAGTTTTCACTCTTTGCACTGCTGATTAAGGTCAGCAGTGTCGCACACCATACCGTTTCTAACGAGCGGTATTAAAAATAGAGTGTGTGTGTGTGTGTGGGGGGGGGGGGGGGGCAAAGATGGATACTAAGTCGTTATGCTGCCTGAAGTTGCAGTTGGCTCCTCTAAGTAGTCCCGGATTAATTAATCAAGTACCACAATAAACAAATGGAGGTCAGTGTAAAAGAGAAAACTTTGTTCTCCCCGAACTTAAAATAGCAATAAGCATTCTTGCTGGACCAAGCACAAAACGGAACAGACCTTAAGCGATAATGGCGTTTGTGAGTTTTGTCCGAAAGGTGTTTTCCTTCCAACCTAGTTCTTTTTTTTTCTTTCTCGTTCTCTCTCTCACGCACGCACCCGCGCACACAGCAGTAGGGTGGGAACTACAATCGCGGTAAAACTTTAACTTACAAGCAAGTTCAAAAATAAAAAGCTTGAACACAACTTTACAATACTTAGCGTTGCTACATTGAAAACAAGAACATTCTCCGTACAAGAACGCAAGCGCTCCTGCGATTAATTATGAATGCGCGGTACCCTCCTCCTTCCCGCCCCTTCTCTCGAGAAATTGTCACGCGTTATAAGGACGAGAGCGACAAAAACGCAAACACGCAAAACCGAAAGGGCGGCGATAAAGCTTACACATCAATGCGCCCATCGCAAGGTAACGCCGACAGCAGAGAGCAAAACAACGAACGACGTACAAAGGCTACAACTTGGGAAGCCAACGTTAACGCGGCCAGGAACGAAAAGTATAAATGGGAGAGCCTGCTCAAGGCGATTCATTTAAAGGCTGATGAAATAAAATAAGAAATCTGCCGCTCCCGAAGGCGGCCCGCGAATCGAACACCACGGCGCAGAGAAACAGCGATATTCGCTACCGAGAATGATGGATGGACCTTTCAATCTGCGATAAACTACCATTCGAACAGCTCCCCCCCCGCCCCCTCACCGCTTTTTTTTTTTTTTTTTTCTCAGTGCACCCCCATCCGTTCTAGACATTTTTCACCCAATTTCCTTCCTTTCCAGAGCGCACGGCCGTTTCAGAAACCTCCCTCATTTTCGGAGGACGACACTTGGCCCGCAACCTGAACGTCGTGCGCGGTACACGGCCCATTTCGCGCACTCCGTCGTGGTGTTTCTTTTTCCTTTCTTCTCCGCACCGACTCCCATCGGATGGGCGCGTACAACGCGAGCGATTAGAGAGGAATGAGTGGCTGAGAGAAGCGGGACTCGGCCTCTCCCGCAGCACCGAGACAGCGAGAGAAAGAGACGGACGGAAAACCCGTGCGCGCGTCACGCACGTCGGGCATAGGGTAGGCGTGACGTCACTAATGCGCCGTTCTCCGCAGTTTTTTTTTCCCCCTAGGTTTTCATGTTTTCTTTTTCTTCCTTTTTCACCCTGCCGTCTGCTTCAATACAGTCTTGTTTACACGAACTGGATTGGAAGCGGGCGGACTCAGAAAGTGGGGACGGCCCACAGAAACCTGAACGTGCATTTTTCGCCAGTTCAGTGGCCGACCCGACGGCTGCATCGGCTCGACGCGCTCGCGTTTACGTGTACCTGACGACCAGATTTCGGCACGAAAAGTCGAACTGCCTCGACTTCGAAGGGTTCGCGCGAAACTAGCTAGTGGTAACCACAACGAAATGAAATCGGGGGGGGGGGGGGGGGGGGGGGGGGGGTCACCGCGAGATCCCACTTCGCTCACCAGGCTCTCGTGTCATTGCAGAATTGCAGGTTTCTTTTCGCGGGTGAAATTCCGCAGGTCAAACAAATGTCTGCCAAGGAACTCGGGGGAAAAAAATGAGCAGCAAGCAAAGGCGCGGCCGGCTGGCTACCATACAGAGGGAAAGAGACGCGGTGCACACAGAAAGGTGAGAGAAAGACTAATCAGTAAAGCTTCTGAACGGATAATTCAAGATGGACAACACGAAAGGAAAACCAACATTCGAATGCGTGCCCAACTTATTGCGTAGCTTTTTGCTACTGCCACTTCCAAAATATGGGGCCGCGCCTGAGGCCGCGAAATCCCAGCCCTTCTGTACGGGTGCTGCAGTTACAACTCTGGATTCACACGACTCCGTGACGGATCGCTAATTGAGTTCACAAATGAGCGTGACGCGGCTTGGCTGCAACGAATCGCCCCCATGGAGCTCGTCTGCGGCGCGATTCGTCCATAACGAGACCTGTCGTACACTCGTCCGCAGTACGAAACCAGCGACCCATCCTGCAGTGGTGTGAATCCCGCTTTTACGAAATACCGCAACAACGAAAAACTGGAACTCGGAAGTGCCAGCAACGTTGCGTTTCTTGCATTACTCTCGTCACGAAAGAAAGTGGCAGTGCACATTTGTGATTACGCTGCTATCGGCGCGTTATTGCCAGCAGCTATCGTGGCCCGTTAACGCAACGAGTCTCGCGAGAGACGGTTGAGCAAACCGTCTCAAGATGGCGCCATGAGCAGCGCTGCTCTATTCGGAACTAGGTGAAACGTGTGTGCCGCATGAACAATCAGGAGACCATTCCGCACATCCTAATTGAATGAGAAGGGATTCATTCAGCTAGTGATAACCGTAGGTAACGCACACCTTCCAAAAGCGCTTGGGTTTAAAGTGGACGAAGCGTCAACCACTCAGCAGTCGAGATAAGAGACGTTTAGAGCATTGATAGAAAAAAAAAAAAAGCAAGGAATAGATTGATACGACCTGATCTCTTACAGCCATAGCTTAAGGAGATGTATAGAAAAATGCAAGATAAAATATATGTATAGCATACCCCATTACATCAAGCAGACTAGGTGACTATTCATGTCATCCGTGAATTTATATATTTATATCGTGACCAGCCCTTGACACGTAGATACGTCATTAGTCACTAAGGCTTTGTGCGAAAAGCGTAAGTGGAACATCTTGTGCAGGTATGCTCACTCAACTCGGCGGAAGCTATGTGGAACGAGACTGAGAGGGTGGAACGATGACGAGCACTTTTTCCCGCTACGCGAACGTCAGCAGCGAATTTTCTTGCCCAAAGAAATGCCTTTACTTTGTTTGCGAGGAAGATATTGCGTCGTTTGTGTCAACTGTAAGCTCTATCTTCACAACTGAAAACGGAAGTACAACGATCACGGTAAGTCTGTGTACTTCTCTAGAAGGCCCGCAAAAGCGTCACGAGATGAAAAAAAAAAAGAAAGGACAAAGCCGTTTCCCTACAAGGAAAGAAGAAAACGTTCAGTCGGGAACCGAAAGACGATGGAAGACGCAAAAGAACCCGCCAGGTAAAGCGAGCACACACGGCAGACACGCACGCACCTTTCTACAAAGCATGACGTTCGCTTCGGGCACAGCGCCGTAGGGAGTTCCTTCAATAAAATCAAGACAGCAAGCAGAACAGTTTTAGTCTAGCAAATCCGACCCACGAATTCGTTTCGTTAAACCAAACGGTCTCACTGAACTTTCCGAAACTGCAACGGAAACCAAAACATCGCGGACACGTCGCGACCAAGCCTCGCGTGCTCTGGGAACGACAGAACACGTGGCAGAGCCTCCCCAGCGCGCTAGCACAAGATCATACAAACAAATCCAACGAGGTTGTCATGGCAGGCCTTCAGAACTGAGCCGAATTAGGAACGCGCCAGCGCTTGTCGCAGGAAAAATAAAAAGGAACCAACTACACCGAAAGCACACCGCTAGCGCTCTTTTTCAATTTGCCGGCGGCAAACAGCGCCGCCCTGAGCGACAACAGGCTCACTCCGCGTCAACCCTGCTCAAAAACGCGAGAGCAAAAATTGAGAGAAAGAAATGGGAGAGAAAAAAAATTGTTGAGCAGCGCCGGGCGAGTGTTCCGTAAATCGAGGCAGCCAGCAAGCGCGCTGTTTGCAGCGCCGGACTTCGCCGCGCGCTCCGCGAAAAAAAAAAAAAAAAAAGGAAGCGGGCGTCATAGCGCGGGTATTAAAGGTTTCGAGTTCCGTTCCCTTTAATCTTCCTCCTCCGACCGCCCGCGGGCAGAGACGCACACACACTGAGAGACAACGATACTGTACCGCCGATCAGCGGAAAGACAACAGCGAATGAAGGAACATGCTTCCGAACTAAAAAAGAGAAATAACAGTAATAGTAGTAGTAATGTTGGGGGCGAACATGAACGAAACAGAGAAACGACGAACTCCCTCAAGAAAGAAAGAGGGGTTCAACGCAAAGCTTCCATCACGCCTGTACCCCCCCCCCGTCCCTACCCCCTACGGGTATTGGGAACACCCCGAAGCAAACGCAAAGCGGCAGTTTTTTTTTTTCTTTTTTTTTACTTGTCAGCCACAGTATCTTCTATCATCCCCTTTAGTTCAACTCTCGCCTTTTCTCAACGACCAGCGCAACTGCTTCCCCTAATTGCATTCATCGATTTTTATACGCATATCTTCCCGAAAAAAAAAAAAAGGCTCATCGCCGTTGTACGTGGGCGGGAAAAAAGGACGCCGCCGCTCGATGCAGGCCGGTCGGTCGCATCGCGATACGCATCACGCGTGCAGCGCCACCGCGCATGCGCAGCCGCCCTCGTTGCCAAGGGGACGCAAGCACAGCGCGCGTGGCTCCCATTTGGGGCACCTTTTTTTTCCTCCTTCGACCGTTGTTTTTCCCCTTCGCAAAAGCGCTGACGGCGACCGCTTCTACCGCGTTGTACCGCTCCCCCCGCCTTTTCTCTCTCTCTCTCTCACTACATTGAGCCGTCCGACACGCATTACCCCCTCCCTCTGGCACACCCACTCTTTCCTCTTTGTTCACAAGTACGCACTCTTCAGAAACGTTGCGGAAAAAAAAAATTCCCCCTGTCGGCTGCCGCTCGTAATGCCATCAGAGGAACAAGCGCGCCAAAACGGAACACACAGCAGCGAACATTAGAAAGAGGAAATAAAGTAGCGTGCGACGAGCGCAAAGAAGTGCGTTATGTACGCGGCGCTCCCCGGCTGGTAAACCGAAGGGAAAGCAACAATTAATGCAAACCAAATAAGCGCTCCTGCAGCTCTCCCGTTTTCCTTTTTGCATCTTTCCCTTTTCTTTTCCCGAAGTCCACTTAGTAAAACTCCGGAACGTGGACGCACAAATAAAAAAAAAATGTTCCTCACGAACGAACACGACGCAATCTTTCGTTTCTCTCTTGTTTTTCTTGCAATGCGCTGCATTAATTTTTTCCGGTTATATTGTTTCTCACCGCCAGCTAATCCTGCTCGTTTCCGTCCCAACAAGCTCCTCTTTTTCTTTTTCTCCTTCTTCGTCCATCCTACCGTTAAGTTCTCGCTCTCCCAGAAAGTTTCCCAGAGAGGTCAGAAATGAGCGCGGATAACGGCAAGCAAAAGATAAAAGCAAAACCGACCGGGGAAGAAAGAAGAGCCTGGAGCCAGGAAGGGAACGGCTGCTTCGATCGACACACCAGCCAGCAAAAGTAAGGTCGCTTGCTGAGAAGAAGAGAGGCCGTGCGAGGGAAATGTCGCAGCAAGTTTTAATTGAATTAACCAAGCAGCGGCGACACCGAGAAACGCCCCTCCTCACGTGCCGCGAATGAATGAGGGAGAAGAAATACTAGCGAGTGGAAAATAAAAAATAAAAGATAACCGACATTCTCGGCGACGGCGAACTGTGAAAGGAAATTAGGAAAAGAAAAAAATACGTGGTGGTGGGGGAGTAAAAGGGGACAAGGCGCTCCTCTACAACCTCTGTGGAGATGAAGAAACATGAGTGGGAGGCGGGCTCCCACAGAACGCATCGGGTCAAGAGGGAAACGGTGCCCGAATAAAAGGAGGAAAGGAAAATAAGGCGAGGCAGAACAATATCAAGAAAGAAGCTGGAGAAGAATACAGCAAAAAGAGCGAGTCTTATGTTGTAAGAGGAAGACAGTGGAACTCGTGGCCTTCGAAAATGTCACGAGGCAGAGAGAGGTTTTCTCTTCCCCACTCACCCAATCCCGATTTCATTCTTTTTTCCTTTTTTCTAGGGCGTAAATATTCGTTGCTTCTATCGATCTGTAGCCGTGCCTTTTTATTTTGGATGTGCCTTTTTTATTTTGGATGTGTCATTTCCGCACACGTCACAAACAGCCTCACAGAGCAAAAAAAGAAAAGAAGAGAAGGGGGGGGGGGGGCAGGAAACGCAACACGGACCAAAACAAACGACTATGCGTTTTATAGCGACGGCACGCTGGGATTAAAATCGTGCAGGACGACACGGTACGGAAGTCCTGCCGCAAAGGGGAAAGAAAAAATAAACACAACCGTGTTGGACAAGTTCCGGGGTAATCTTTGACAAGAATAACGGCCATATTTAACTCGGCATTCCTATGTGCGCTGACAATGCGCTATGAAAACTGCGAAAGACCGCTTTCAAACGACACTAACGACACACACCAAATTATGTTTAGCGTGATTTTGTGCCGAAACCCAAACGTCCATACGCAGTGTGACGTCACTGATTTCATTGAAAGTATTTTGTTTTTGTACCTGCGACTTGCGCCATTGTGGTTCAGTAAAATTTCTCGAAACTTTGTAACCGTTGGATAGAAAATCAACTAGACACGAGAAGACGCAGGCAAGATCCGTGAAGTCACGGCGTGGTGGCGTGTACTTTCTGCATTGCTTTGTACGCGCTGAAACAGTGCCACTATAAACGTGGCTGTTCCGCTCGCCAACGTCGTGCGTGTCTGGCAGTAACGTGCTGGCGCCCTAGAAAAACTCCGCAGCCAGGCGCAATTCGAAGACCAGATTTATCAATTCTGATGCCAGATATCACTGTGCCCGCAGAAATCACCGACGGTATCTCCATAGACGCGAACACACACAAGGGATCGCATGCAAGATGCAACGATGGATAAGACGAACAGGTTCGCATCTTGAGACGAGAAACGCAACGCTGCCTCGCTGGTGGAGTTTATATGGCGCCTCAAGAGGCACGACTAGCCTGCGTGTTACCTTGTTTGTTTCTCGATCTTATATTGACTGACCGTATACAGCTGTCTTCAAACGTGTTCGGGAGCAACTTCATTTCGGCGACCAAATTCCACGCGGGCCGTATTGTGCGTGTTTAATATCTGCTTTTCATGCTGCTGTATTAAACGTTTGACTTGGAGCCAATTTCTTCAGCATAAGTTCCCGGTGTGGCGATGTTATTGCAAACGCTGAATTGCATTTACAACTTCCACTAGTACAAATGAGTGTCCTGACAGTTACAAGCTTAGAATGTACATTTTCTGTTTTGATTTCCAAAGTTACTTCCCACTGCGGCGTAAGCATTCCCTAGTTTTACGGACACTCTCAAACAAAGAAGTACCGCCACTGCTGCAGCACGGACGTGTCATGACTCGTTCCTGGCCCAGATGGGCAGAAGCATCGCGTTGTAACTTGAGAAGAAAGGCAAAACTATATTTCAAATGACGACCACCCAATGTCACGGCCTTCACTGCAAAAATTATGTTACCGATTAACCTACTCGCTGCACCAGTAGTGTCGGCGCAGAATGTGCAAGCTCAATCTGACGGCACAGAAGCACGGGGCTCCGCGCGCCGGCGAACGCGGAGCAAGCAGCAAGGCCGCTCCCTTAATTAACCACGGACTCGTTCCACTCGGCAAGAGGTCAACGTTCCGCAATGAAAACAGCTGCCAAGCGGGGAACACACGCCCCGCCGAGAGTGAACGAACAAACAACCAAACAACGACGACCGCGAAGCTACCGGCGAAGGACACGAGGCTCGCGACCGGCGAAACACGAAATAACACGCGTGCCAGCGCTGCTGAGGGACAGAGGGGAACCCATTAAAGGAACGCTCTCGTGCGCGAACGAAAGAGAAAACGTTCAAATGAAAGAAAGCGGCCTGCTTGGCGGTAAACCACCGCTGCACGAACTCTCGCCGTCAATAATAAGTCCGGCTGCGGCAAGCAGGAAACAGCGGGAGGAGGAGGTCAGGAAGCGCGGGTGGGGAAAAGGCGCGACGACGCCTGCCACGCGCGAGCACACCGGCCGAGCCAGACAGACAGACGCACGCCACACCGCCTCGAATAAATCATCGCGGTAAACACCCGGGAAAAGAGAGATAAAAGGCAAACAGACAAAAAGATGCAAGGACGCGGGGGGCAAGGTCGCGCCTCGCCGACGAAGAAAGAAGCCAAGCAGGCACAACACACTATGCGTCTACTGCTGCAGAGCAGATACAACGGAACACTCCCCCCCCCCCCTCCCCCATCCCTCGTGGCCGACCTTTCAAGGTCGGCGAGGAGGTCGCTTTTATGACTCGACGGCCAGGCGTCAGCTGACGCAGTCGAACGGGCAAGGCAGGCAACATTCGTAGCGATAGTAAGTAGCACGTGTCTTTTTTTTTCCCCCTTGGATTTGTGGTGGGTGTGTCCTTCGTAGTGGTGGTGAAGGGGAGGGGGGGGGGGCATACCTTTCATCACCGAGTCTCCAAAGCACGACCCATTTGTTTTCCACCCACACGCATACAAGAATGCACAAGTGCAGGCGCGTCCCGAGTCTTTCACTGTCGACGACACCCTCCCATTCCCCAACCACCGTCCACTAACGCGCCGTTTTCCCGAACCAAGGAAATGCGGGAGACCCACGAGCCCTGGGAAGGCGGACGTCTCTGTGCAAGACTAGTTCCCCTCTGGCTGCCTGTCGCAACAATGGGAACCCGGAAACGGGGATCCGATAACGGTGCCATACCGGGAACCAGACGCGCGGATTTCGAAAGAACGTCGAGACCTCCACTTGCCTCCACAAGCCACCAACCAAATGCGTCGCGTAATTCTAACACTGCTTCACGTTACGCGGTAGTTTGCTATTCTCTCCAGCTCGTCTTACCGACCTCTATAAAAACATTTACGGAACTCAATTCTGCCCAGCTCCCCTTGTCAGGACGAACGGCGATCATTGAAATACCGATCTTTTCTTTCTTCTCCCTTTTCTCTAGTGTCCCGAGTGAAAGCCACGTGTGCGCCAGCTTGTCCGAACGCCTGCAGCTTCTCCTTTTAATTTCCACCGCGAGGCTAGACACACAGACCGGCCCGCGCTAATAGACAGCGCTGCCTCCAACGTCCGTGATCCCGTAATCGGATTAATTGCAGATTAGGAGCGCGCGTGCGCCCAACGACCGGACCACGATTAGGCGGACACGGCTCTTGCTCAGACGGCACGAACCGGCGAGACAGGGGCCGAACCAACCTGCGCGGCTTCGACAGGCCGGAAACAAAGAAACAAGGAAACGAAAACGTTAGTTTTAACAACAGTAGCAACAGGCAAGACAAAAAAAGGACGCACACAAACTGTCTAGGCGGCTTAGCGGGCGGACGCTCGTTTTTGGCAGGATAAACACGGCTTACACCGACGGAGCAGTCCCAGCGTGCAAGCGAACTGCACAAGGTTCGTGCGCGGACGCCGGGGACCCGAGAGAAACGCTGTGGCGAGGTAGCGGCGCCGGAGTTCAAAACAGAGGGCTGGAATGCCGGATACCTTGCGGTGATCCTTCACGAGGGAAGAACGCCGGCACTTGAAGCACGCGCCAGACATTTCATGAAGCGCTTTTTGGCGCGAGAGAACCATGATGGGCGCGATCGCGGCCCAACTGTTACGTCACTGGGCTTAATGCGCCGTAAGACCGAAGTTCCATCCCACCGTCGTCACTCATTTATTTTGTAGCATTATAGGCGGACTTCACCGACTATGGAGGTATCTAACCGTTGCGAGCACCTCACCGTATGTACGATGATTGTAGCTTTCTTGGAGCGTTGGGTTACTCGCTTTCATTGACAATCATCGGCAATGGTGCTTCCACATCTTTTCTTTTTTTGACGTGACAAATTAAAAAAAATGTCCGTGGCAAATAACACAATTCTAATCATTGCGCTGCATTTTAATTGCTCGAAGAGAGGGACATTACTTGCAGGAGAAGTCGTAATGCACAATTGAATAAGCAAAATATATAATAGTATATTCAGTTTAGCTAATTACCACACAATGAGATATCGCAATCTACGAATTGCTGATGCAAGACATTTAAAACTTGGAATTAAGAAGTGCCTGTTCGCAGGGCACATTCTTTTGGAATCGGTTCTCATTCTCTTGGAAGCAGTAAATGTTCACTCTTGTTCTACTTACTTATTTTACAAAACGTCCGTTTTACGCGAAGAAGCACAGAAATGCATGGAAAATCAGTCCAAGAATTCGTTCCGAGTGGATACGCCTTGCGAGATCCCCAGCGACGATTCGCAAATTGCAATATGTGCCATAAAGCAATAAGATAAGAACTTCATTAATGGAATTTTGTAATTTCTGATTTAGTCGATTACGCATTTCAATTTCCCGCAGTTGCAATATCCGCCTCTTCGGGTAATCCACCTGAAGGAGTTGAGTTGCGTTACATCCCCAGGCGATTTTCCTTTATATTTTTTATAGTCTAGAAGAAAGAAAAAGAAGGCGCGCCATATAAGCAAACAGTAACAGACCCGAGTTCGATTGTACACATTCGCGGCTGGCGCAAGATTGGCTTTGCAGCGCTGGCCCGGAGAGACAATTTGATGGAACTGCGATCCCGCTGCAGAGCCTCGACATGGCTTTCGAAACCAGGCCTGTCCCAAATGATGCTAGCGCTGGCGCACAATAGCCACTTCGCTGCAACGTAAGGTTAGATCCAATTAGGTCGATCGATGGCGTGGACAATGCCGGCTAACACGAGCGTCCAGCTGTTCTTAGATACAAGTGAGATGGCGGCATACAGGAAACGAACACAGGCAATGCACAAAGGACGGCACATCACCAAAAGAAGGTCCCTGTTCGTCGAGTACGCTTGAAAGGGCCCACTGCTTGCATATATTAATAAGCTTGGTCACGAAGCTTAAACGGATACGAAAGGGAAGCACTAAAACAGTTTAGGTTCATATTAGTTTTTCAGAGTGTTTTTGTTGATTTCGCGGGAAGAAACTTGATTACTAGAATAAAAAATGGGGACCTAACTTTCCTTCTTTTTTCCTTTTTTTTTTAATTTCGCGCAGAAACACCAGCGCAAGTACGTCAGTGCAATATAATGAATTTCAATGTACTTTCTCCTATTTAGACATTTGTGGCCCAAGGAAACTTAGCGAAAGTCCATCTAGTCTTTAGCTCTTTGTTGTCCCTTTAACGCATGTCACGACCCTCACGTGAAACGGGCGTCTTCATTTCATTCCCGGAGGGCGAGCCAGCGCACGCCCCTCGAGCGAGCCAGTAACTTCCCAATTCCACTATAACCCTGAACCACGAAAGCAGCAGGCACGCAGAATTAAACAAACGAGACGATACCAAATATCTTTACGGCACGGCTTCTCTGCTTCCATTTCCGTTTTCCTTCCCATTTTACGCCCCCCGTCCGACGGGGCCGAACCAAAAACAAAAAGCCCTCCCAGTCGGCAACGACCGGGCGAGGCGATGATTTTCTATCTTACGTCGCCGTACAGCGACGCGTATCGTCCGACAAAAACAAACAAACATGGAAACAAAAAAAGAGAAAACCGACTACGATAACATAACCCCTGCTCTCTCTCGAGGCTCACTCGCATATCGAGACAAACAGAAGCAACGAGGTCAGCGTGCCGGTGCTCACGCACACACACAGCAGTGATACACGAAAGCGAACAAAAGACTCGCCGCGAACGCTGATGGCGGGGCAGAGGGAACGCGATTGCACCGAGAACCAGGGTCGACCCGGCGCAGGCCGGGGCAATTTTCAGGACACGACTCATAAGCTCGGCGGCGGCCTTTCATCCCTTATATCCGCGGTCATCAGGACCTCCTGGGCTCGGCCGGACTCCCATCGAAGAGGAAACACGTTACACTGATTGCGCACCGATGTTGCCGGGGCACAGCCAAAGTTTCAGGCGGCGGGGAAAGTAACAACGCCAGGCACCGCGGCGGGTTTCTCCGGTAATGCGTGGGCACAGCGCAACTGAAACCGAAACGCAACTGCACCGAGACACGGCTCTCGCGCTCGCTAAGCCAGCGCAATGAGGAAACTGCGCGGAACGGAATCCGGAACGGCAACCGGGCAACTCTATCGGGTGGAGCAACCAATTTGCCAACGGTGACTGCGAGCACTGCAGCCCACGACGTTAATTCAGAAAGGTTGCCGCTGTACCACGTTCGCCGAGACAAGTAGAAAGAGGTGGCCACTGTGCAGGCGACGCCAACGCGATATGAAATTGTCGAGAACTTCGCCGCCCTTTTCAGTCTCGCAATTCCTACCACGCTCTTGGCCACTAAAGTAAAAAAAAAAAGGGGGGGGGGGGGACAACAACGTTAATGTACACTAAGCCTCATCTCTAGTCACAATTTCTCTCATTTAACGTTTCTTGCCTTCGCTATTTCGTTCTCCTTTTTTGTTCTTTTTTCACGCGAACGCCCACTTAATCTGAAATCCCACTTTGCTAGACCACAAGTAAACTAAATGTAATGTAATGGAGAGAGAGAGAGAGAAAACTTTATTGCTCAGTTAATCGGAGTTATGGCAGGTCTGGGTGGGGCCCTCAGTACAGGGCTCCACTGGCATGGAGACTACGTCATTTAGACACCGCACCGTTACGGCGAACCAAAACGACATAACCTTCTTTGTTTTTGTTTCCGTGAACAAAAGCGAATGTAAGGACGCCACTGTCTACACCGTCTATTACTATACATGCGAGACAAAGAAAAGAGAAATGCCGGGAGAGAAAGCACGAAATGCCGATCGCAAAGTTCCGTCCAATTAGAGGCGACATCTCCATCGCAAGCACACGGCGCAGCGAAATTAGGGGAAGAGGGGGGAAATCAAAAGCATAATGAGAGACGGGGCGGCGGGACAGAAAGGGGGGGAGGGGGGGGGGGGGGGGTCCGGCAAACACCGCTCGTGCACTTCATTTGCATCACCGATATCGCGCGATCCCCCGAGAACGGGGCATACATATTCCGATCCCCGTCGTCGTCGTCGTCGTGTGTAAGCCCACTCGGATCGAAGCACGCTCTCATCCGAAAGGTATAAAAGCCCGCCGAGGGAGCAGGGATCAATGCGGCCCCGATAGATCGGCGCCAAACCCGCACGCGACGTTGGATCGTCGCCGGTTCCGCGACCGCCGAGTACAGCGCACTGGGACACGATATAGTGCCCTCGAAACGTCGGCTCCAAGCTCGTTGGTTCGCTGCTGATCAATCCACCACCATACGTAGCGCAAGAGCAAGTCTTTCCCAGCGACTGCGTTTATTTCCATCCGCCCACATGTGCGCCGTCCTCCCCTAAACCTTTCGAAAAAAAAAAAAAAAAAGCCTCAGCACATACGTTATCTTAATTTCCCCTACTATGGCAGTACATCAAGTACCGCTACCTGCCGCGCCCTTGTCGGCCAACCCTCAACAAATACTCTTCTCCGCTGTCAAATAATTTGTTGCGCGTCCCGCCAGCTAAGTTCGTCGCGCCAACTTCTTTCCGAAGCATGTCCAAGTGAGGACAGAGAAAGCAGGAAGCGTACTGACAGACCAGCAGCTACGATTATGTGCTGGTCGGGGCTGCGCGAGAACGCGGCACACGCCTTGTGCTGCGTGGAGTTTCCTACGATGCTCGCTAGGACTTCCGGCGCTTGTGTCAACGGTAGCTGCAAGCGTGGTGGCTCAGCCAGCATGATAATGATGGGTGTACTACGTACACTATGCCAAAACTTCTTCCTGGCTTCAAACGGCTTCGTGACTTCGCAAATTGACCCCTTTGAAACAAAGCACCGTGTTATAAGTACAGAGACTCCCAATGAATGCGCATGCTTGTAAAGACTTACTCGCTTGCCGCGTTACGAAAACTATGACCTCCCGGAAACTTAGAAAGCTAGAGCATAAAACGGAACGCCCGAAGTACACAAGCACCGAGATCAAATGAATCCGTGTACTACGAATCATTCCCACGGCAATCTGAACGATCGCAGCACCGGCGTTTCTCCTTGGGAATTTTGCAGGAAACTCTGCGGTGGCCCCTAACCGCACACGTGACGCCAGAGATGGTCTGCACTCAACAAGCGCAACACCCGGCGCACAGCGATGCGCCGCCGGCAAGGAAGACGCAACGACGTCGATCAACCAACTGCCTCCTCATTTCCCGCACGACAGGCGCACCGCAAGTTTCCAACAACCCCGCTAACCTACGCCTAATCGCCGTTCTCATCGCTCATCCTAAAATCGTCATTAGGCGGACGGAACCATGAAGGAAGCGGGGGAAAGAAGGGAGGAGGCGGAGCAGAAGGGAAAACGGGGGCAATGACGACACCAGATGAGGTGGAGAGGGAAGGAGAAAATAGGGACAGAAAAGCGGAGAGGCCAATGCACGCTGCAAATGCGCTCCGGCAAAACGGATTTCGCCGCCTTTTTTTTTTCTCCCCTTTCTCCCCAGTTTCCTCTCCCTTCAGCTAGACATCGCCCGCTGATCGCACATCGCATTTCCAGCGATCGTGGTCGGAGCTCCGCCGCGTCTCGCCTCGAAACCCGCCATACAACAGCGTCTTCCGCTGCTGCTCACTACAACACGCCGCGGTCGTTTCACTTTATTAGTTTCGTTTGCTCTTTCATTTTTTTTTTTCTCGGTGAGAAAGATTGCAAGAGAGACGATGTGGTACACAAAATAGTGAAAACGGTGTTACTGGCGCTTTACGAGCAGCAAAGCAGGAGGCGTAAACGGAAATCAAAAGTACCGATAAACGAGCTAAGTTCATGAAGCAAATGACTTCCCCAAGGTTGTCGAGCGCGCGCACCGATCAGAGGCGAGGTCCTTGGCTGACTGTAGAGGAGAGCAAGCCAAAGGGAGCATAGGTCGGCAGTGCATCTTGGAGAGAGAGAGAGATAAAGAGAGAGAGAGGCGTAAACGTAAGAGAGAACAGGAGACGTAAACGAGCACATAGGGTGAGAGAGAGAGGAAGAAAGAAAAAAGAAAGCGCACCACGACAAATCCTCGATTTTCTCGGGGTCCATTAAAAACACATCTGAAACGCATCTCGAGACGAGGAAGAAATTAAGCCCGGCGATCAAGCCGGTTGCGCAGCACGGCGGACACCGGCAATGCACGCGGGAGAGAGAGAGAGAGAGACAGAGAGAGAGAGAGAGACTGTACCAAGAAAAAATAAAAGGAGGGGAAGAGGAACTCTGGATGATGAAAGGAGCGATGCAGCAAGACATACACTTAACTACCTAGCGTACGCGCGTATGAAACGTGCCTGTATGGTGTGTGTCTCTTACGCAACCAGTTGGCTCGAACTATAACCTAATCTCCCGCGTGTACGACTGGTCATCGAGGACCCGCAGAGAGAAGCGCACGCAACCCGCTGCTTACAGATCCCGAGTTAACCCGGTTCGCTTTCGTCGCGACCAGAAATGCGCGCTGCGCTGCAGGAAACGCAAGAAACCACTTGAACGCATTCGTTCGTTTACATACAGACCACATAGAAAATTTGTGCAGCTGTTCGAGGTGCCACTGGGCAAAAATAACGTTACTGAAAGACCCCCACACAGCTGCTGGCAAACAGGACTGCACACTGCGCGTAAGCGCGTGGTCTCACTTTGCGCTATCAGCCACTATCACGGGAACGCATCTTAGCTCGTCAAAAACCCTCTTCGCATGTACACAAAAGAAATGAAGGGGGATGGGGGGGGGGGGATTGGTGACGTCGCGAGTGCACACCATAAAGCCAGCCCGCTAAGCATTCCGAATCGCTGTCGCTCTATTGCACCGCAATGCGCAGAACTAAGGCGCTCTCTCCGACTGGCGCGATAAGAACGCAGAGAAACGGTATCAACTGACACACAAGGAGCATAGAGAAACGGCTCACAGCGTCGCCGCTGACGGAATGAACCCCGGCGAAGTGAAAAAAGAGAAGAAAGAAAAAGAGAAAAGCGCGGCGACGTCTTAAGCCGCCGATAACATCGCGTCCTCTATAACGGCACGCGTCAAGGTCGACGGGGAATTAAAAAGGCAACGCCAGTCAAAGCGGAAGAAGAGAATCCACCCCCACCCCCCCTTATCTACAGGCTTAGTGTAAACTAAACGTGCGCGCACTGACCTAGGAGGTAACGGCCGAAAGCAAACAGCGTGCGCAGATAAGCTGCTCGAGCATACTGGACAACATTGCCGTTATCTTATCGACGCACATTAGCCATCACGCCAGAGAAACGCGAATAGCAAAACGGACCCGATACTCGCAAGCGCCGCCGATGTGTTCAAGTGTGACAACGCGAGCAAATGCGTTCGAACAGACCAGCAGTACACTCCTCCTCCCACACAGTTTGCCAGCAAGTCGAAGGTTCTAATTTCGCTTCCCCTAAAGTGCGTGCGACAGGGCCAACAGATGCGGCGCGACTGCAATAATAACCACAGCTACTGTAATACAAACGTTCACCGACCAGCGATCAATAGACAAAGCTCATTTCGTTCTGCCGTATCAACTCGATGGTCTATCGTCACGCTCGGTGCATAACTTCTGGCATCGCACCAATCTGTGTTTACCGGGGCAAGGGCTTCCCCCCAGCATTAACGATCTTCTGCCAGACAAGCTAAACGACGCATTCGAAAGTGCCTGAGGCCAGCCGTGTTTCGATATCTGCGCTGCGACTTTGCCAACCCAGCTTTGCAGACACAGATCTTCGACGTACATCGGTTTGCCACCACGTCGGGAACAGCCTTCAAACATCAACTCTGTAAAAGTTTCTCTCCATCTCTGTCTCTCACTTTCTAATTTTGCAAGTCACCTGCCTGCATGATATTCGGGGACCCCGAGACTGGAGCACCTCCTCTGTGGCTGTCCATCCTTGGCGCCAGAACGTTGCATAGTCATCACCACCTACAGTCGCCACGGCCTTCCAACAGCCAGAGACTGACGTGCGCCCCCAGCGCCCCCTGCGCTGCAAAACCTGCTGCAGTTTGCAGATGCAACTGGGATTGCCACCTTGTGAGCGCCCGTGAGAACGCTAGACCCTTTGGCGAGGACCGCCACCTGTCCTCTTCTGCACGTAGTGGAGTCTACTACCCTTCGTCCTCTATCCCCTTCCCACTCCCCTGACGAGACTTTCCCGGGCTCCCTCAAGGGTTGCAGACCTAAGCGTCATTTCATCCTATAGATCGCTATAATCAATTCATTTCACTGCGCACTCGCCGCTACAGCGCACCGGATACTTCCGAATCGCTTTCCTTGGACGACGCCTAAACGCACGGAATACGCATCGTACAAGACCCGCATGAACATGTTGTGGCAACCGATAACCCCACACACGCAGTGGCCGTGGCTGCACGCTTGCCACAAGGTGTCTTAGTGGGAGATACAAACTATTCCACAAACAACCCACGCGAACACAGAACGCGGAAAATTTAGCTCCAAAAAGGCAAAATAAATAAAGGGGGAAGAAGGAAAGGCAGAATAGATTAACCAATCGTTTCAACTCGGCCACCCTATAGGCGTCAGATAAAAGCGTTCTTTCGCGCTGAACCTCCAATCTTCTCAGCTCCAGGACGAAATTATCCGGACGTTCAAACACCTCCCTCAACACACCTCAATCTTGTAGACGACAGCCTGAAAGAACCGCTTGCGTCCGACAGTGGGCACAAAGGTAAACGCGACTTCTCCGATCCGCGTTAAAAACCCTCGAAACGACCTCGTCTTCCGATAGGCCACACACAAACACACAACCGAACCTAACAAAAGGAAGAGAAACAACTACAGCCGACACGAGACAAACGAGGAGGCGCCCACAACGCAAATGAAAAAGGCAATGCGCCCGAAGGTGAAAGACCAACGAATAATAGAAGGAGAAAAAAAAAAAGAATGTGAGGCGGAGCAGGGTGGAACGTGGCACACGCCGCTCCCGTGACTCTCATTTATAGTACCAACCACAAAGTGCCCCGCCGTTTTCTCCTCGGCGCGGCGGTACTTTCTTTGCTCGTTTCTGCTGTTATTTATTTTTCCTAGGGTGGTGCTGCTGCTGCTCCGGCCGTTTCTTGCGCGGACTCGCTCTCATTCCGGCCTTTCCTTCCCCGCCGTGGCTCATCCATTTTTATTTCCTGTTGTGTTTATCCGACCGCAAGCGAGGCGGCCCTTTCTGTTTTGTGTCGACACTCGTTCAGTGTCACGGCCGAAAGAACTACGGAGGGAAGGGCACAGGCCAACGACGCTCTCCCTCTCAATCCACTCACCCTCCGCAATCGTGTGTCTCTTCTTCATTCACGCTTCCATCGGGCCCCTTTCATTCATTCAGACAGCGCTTCGTTTAGGCGCGCCCGCCCCCGCCCGCCATGCCTCGCTTATTTCCTGATCATGATCTCTAATGGCATTTCCTCTCAAACGGAGTTTCATAGCTCATATCTCCGAACTGGTGCCATCATTTCACAATCACTTCAGTTTCAGGTGCATTTTTGAGAGCAAACCTTTCAACAATTTAGCGTTGCCACGCGCCATAGCACTATGAAAAATATTCCTAGCGATATTGCGTCGATAGGTGGATCTGCGAAATTTCAGGAACAGTTGCAACTTATCATGTCGTTTGGATTTCGTATAACGATTCTTGTTTCCCTATCACTTGTTCTGCGCTTGCGTAACCTTTTTCTTCCAATATATATATATATATATATATATATATATATATATATATATATATGCATGCTTGTGTGAACAACTTTTGCACTTCCTGAATTTCTTTTGTATTTATTACATTCTCTTTACTTTCTTGTATCGCCCCCCACTCCCTTTCCATACCGTATGCTCATTTGGGAGCTGTAGGGTAACATCAATAAATAGATGGATAAATAAATATACCTTGCAAATTCGCCGGCAACAATTTAAAATGCAATATGTGCCGCGAAGTAATTAGGAAGTTCATCAATGTTTTTAATTATTTCCCAAATGTGTTTCAATTTTTCGTGCAAGTAATGCCCGCTTCCCTCAACAATCCAACTCAAGAACCGGAATCATGTTATCCGCAACAGGCGATTTTTTTCAAAATTTGGAAAGTGATCACCCCGTATAATGTGAGACCAACTGTTCAAAGTGCGTTCCACATTCGCCGCCTTGGCCATGAGTGGCGCTGGCTAAGACTGCTAGGGCTAGATCTATTAGCCCCGAGAACGGCCAGAAGGGGCGCTGCGAGCGCCGTTGGAACGACGTCATGGCAAGGATTCGCGCCTCTCCGTCTGCTACAGTTCGGGCTGCGTCTGGGCGCCTTCTGCAGTGTTTCCTCTTGTTCCATGTGCTGGTGCACTTATCGTAGTGCTATCAAATGTACTTTTACGATGTCGCCGTTCATCGAACCATTTAATGAAAGATTTTATTTCCTAGACGACATATTTTTCAAAGGCAACGCTACGGTGCCGGCCAACGGAGCACAGTCCAGAGCGGCGAGGGCTCTTTATGCACAGTTCTACACTTCGCAACGGTAGCTCATGTGGGTAATAAAACCATAAATGCAAACATACAGTACAGAACAATCCAGTTAAGCGACCACACTCGCCGTGGTGCAACAAGCATGTAACAAACGCTGGCTATGTATGACTTCTACAGCATTTATTTTCATCTTAACCCGCCAAAGCTCATTTTCTCACGGCGAGCTGTTCATGACAAAATAGCGATATTTTTTTTTTTTCAATTATTCACAGAAACAGTCGGGATTAGCACGAGGACTGAACACTGCAGTCTAGATTCTGCCGGCGCCGTTTGCCTTTTGAACTGCTTCTCAATATGAAGCCGCTCTTCACCGGTTAATTCAAAGCGGCGGTGATCTGAAGTAAAGCTAATTGAGGATTTAAACTTTGTCACGCAAAAAAAGCGTGGGCCAATGTTTATTCCATTTTCAGTGCTACACGCTCTACTCAGTTCCAACGATTTACAGGTGCTTGTTGCTTGGAGGACCGTTGTGACTGATCTGTTTGGTGAAACTGACACGGCCGCTCGGCGCAACTTTTTGGGCGAAATATGCCCTTTAGAAAATATGCCTGCAGCGAGCAAGTGACCGAAGCTTCATTCTTTAGTGGTACAACACATATTGAAAATTTTAGCATTCACCGAAGTAAGTAAAAAATCAATTCATACGAGGCTTTCATATAGTGTCTAATTACTAATGAGCCAGGTACACGAGGCGGTCTTTCATGGACTGAGGCAGCGAACGGTTCTCAGTTCGTATAATTAAACACTAGTGTGGTTCAAGACTTCGCCATGCAGATGATAATTAGATTTTCCTCTTCCAGGCCGCCGAAGCTGTGCTCTAGTGCCTCGAGTATATTACAGGCATTCCAACTGGCGCTGTAGAGAGCTGCTTCAGGCTTTCAATTCGAAGTTTCGCGAACAATGCCTGCCTCGCCAAAACGTCATAAAGAGATGGTCGGTTACTTCCATTGCGGGAGGTGTCGGCCATATTGTCGATAAAGACCGCTTCAGGCCACTATGAAACATTGCATGGCTTGTAATGGCTAGGCTCTAGATCTTAACTACGAACCTTTTCTTTCGGGTGATTGCTATACACACACAATGCGCAGTCATGTTAACAGCCATGTAGAATGCTTTTTTTTGTGTGTGGCTGTTTCCGAGAAAGGCGAAAGTAATAGCTTTTTTTTTTTTTAAGGAAATGCACGCCTAACTCTTTCTTTTACGTATTATTGCGGAGCATAGATTTGAGTAGAACCACCAGAGCAATAAGAACCTTGATGAAAGCTTCGCAGGCAGTACCCTATTCTAACATACTGATTTATATGTAAATTGGACACCAAATACCAATATTGCTGGTCCGTGTAAATGGAATGTCTACCATAACTGAGTACTAAAGGAATGTTACGTTTGGAGCGAAGCATCGAACTGAAATTTTCCCTCCTGAATCTGCAGGCGTGTTTTTTGCGCAAGACAGTAAGTAAGACGTCTAGTAAGGATAGGGTCAACCATAATGCGTAGGAAGCATTCCTGTTCAATGCTCCTTTACGAATATGGAGAAGAAGGAACGTTGCACAGTGTTACGCTAGGCGTGACGCACCCAGTGCAAATGCGGTCATCGAAAACCCTGCTGTTACGATTGGCGTGAAACACCCAGTACAAATAGGGCTATTGAAAAACCATGCCTAATCGGAAAGCGCAGGGTAGATCCCAAATTCCTATGGGTGTCTCAGGTGGTTCCCGGTCCGGCTGACGACCCACATTGATTACGGGCCCCTGTGTGTGTGCGCGGAATAAGGGGAGTGGGACGCTGCCCTTCGTGAACTGAGCAAGTCAAAGGGAGGCCGTCCTTCCTCGAACCAAGCGGGACCCACGAGTTACCGCCAGCGGCCGACAGGACTCAGTACATACCATGTAACGTTGACGTGAGCAAAATCCCGCCTACGACATTAGCGGGCCTATTTAGGCTGCCCCGCAATGTATCTTTTTGTATTTTCTTTCCTACTTCCTCCCTGGACTAGTGGCCCAACCACGGGACCTCAAATTTATTTTAGTCTATAAGGTTTCTCTCTCCCTCTATTACCATGGAATAAACAGTTCAAGTTTCGCACTAGAAATCGCGTCGCCCCTGTTTGGTAGTGATGGTCTCCCGGACGCCTGCAGCCTGCCGACAACGCCACGCTACCCAGTAGCACAGAGTTTTAGCTTGTCCCTTATTCGGGTAAACGCAGGCGGACTGGGCGTTGCGGCGGAGGTGTAAGCGCGAGCGGTCTGCACGGTGCAGGTACCTGGTGGCACAAAAAAAAAAAAATGGGGTTTTACGCGTCAAAACCACTTTCTGATTATGAGGCACGCCGTAGTGGAGGACTCCGGAAATTTCGACCACCTGGGGTTCTTTAACGTGCACCTAAATCTAAGTACACGGGTGTTTTCGCATTTCGCCCCCAGCAAAATGCGACCGCCGAGGCCGGGATTCGATCCCGCCACCTCGTGCTCAGCAGCCTAACACCATAGCCACTGAGCAACCACGGCGGGCCTGGTGGCACAGTGCTCAAACAGACAAACACAGCTAATATTGCGGTAAGCAAGTGTACTCTACTTCGCTGCTGGTGTAAATCTTCGGCAGTGGCGCAATCGCGTTGCTGACGAAAATTTGCCCCAACAGCAAAGTAAAACAAACCTGGCCGCTGTAATATTAGCTGTGTTTAAGCTCTGCGCCACCAGGTGACTGCACCATGCAGGCCGCTCACGTTTACACCTCCGCCCCAACGCCCAGTCCGCCTGCGTTCACACAAACACCGGACAAGCTAAATGCCTCTATTAACGCCGGTGGAGGTTCAAGTAACCAGCGTCGAAACAAGAGGAATGTCTATCCCTTATCGCAAGTTTGTGTGTGCGCTCTCAACCCTATCGAAATGTACCAACCAGCCCTAGCTTTCACACTTGCCATGCGAGTTGCAATCAAGTGGCATTATCGCAGAAGTTCTGTTCACTTCGGTCCAACAAACCGTAAAAAATGATGTAGCCACCAGTATACGTCGGCAGGAGCGCCATCCAGGTTAACTAAAATCACAATAACGTTAACGTTCATGCATCTGACCTTAACTCCCCGCGATGTCTCATAATTGTAACCGGGAGCCGTGGTTAAAATGACGGCGCGCTTAAGTTAGCGATAATACAGCAGTTAATACAGAAGCACCAGAATTATGCTAGCAAGTAGACAGCAGGAAAATGAAGAGTTGGAGCGCGTAGCTACCAACAACGCTTCGAAAAGTCGGCGAATGCTTGGCATGCAATAAGAATTAACAATAAACGAGCATTCATAAAAATAAAGAAAGCAAGGACGCATGGGCGTAACACGCACCAGCTGCCTCGCAAGTCGTTACGCGGCGCCAAACGTGCGGCCTCGTCCTCCTCCGCCCCCCCCCCCCCCCACACACACACGAACGCCGCAGCGTTTTCGTAAGGGTGGCACAAAGACGAGAGTTGCAAAGAGAAAAATGCCCTGGACTGCTGCCAAGACGTTGATTCACCTCCACGCACGTGGTCCCGACATCGCGGCTCCCTTGAGCGTCGACAGCCCCTGTCCGGGACACGCTCCGACGAGCGCAAAGCAAGCAGCGAGTGGGAAAACCGCGCCAAACGAAACGGCCAGTGCGAATCTTGCGAGTCGTCTACTGCGCAACACAAGCGAACAAGCAGGCAGAGAGCGAACTAAGAGCACGGCTGGATGGGGGGCACCCTCGCGCAGCAATATTGAAGGGGCGCTAAATGTAATGAAGAAATTACTCCAGACTGGCAAGTAGCCACTCCCACAACACATTTTCGGAGCGAAAAGAATTCTTCGTCGTCATACGACTATTCTGCGTCCACACGAAGGCTCTCCCAGCCGTCTGTAATTACACCAGTCTTGCGTCACCTTATTAGCAGAAAAGGGAGAGGGGGGAGCTGAATGCTACTAAACTACTGGACGTCAGAGCTTGGCGGTACATTTGCTTATTTTGCGACACGCATTTCTGTAAAGTAGGAAGCACACAACGGCTGCCTGCCATGTTTGAACATCTCGTATGCTTTCGAATACCGCTGAGCCAACTGTACGGATATAACAGTATAACGTGGA
Source organism: Dermacentor andersoni (assembly GCF_023375885.2). Classification (NCBI taxonomy): domain Eukaryota; kingdom Metazoa; phylum Arthropoda; class Arachnida; order Ixodida; family Ixodidae; genus Dermacentor; species Dermacentor andersoni. Next base: position 92,402,461 of record NC_092819.1, on the reverse strand, counting down.
TGTGCAGTCAGGGGGGAGCGGCCAGTGAGGCGTTTCTATCGGCATAACGGCAGCGGCGGCAGTGGATGCGGTGGTTCGTAAGAGTTGGCTTCCATCACCACTGAGGCTACAAAACCACTTTGGGTCGACACGAGTTGGCAAGTTGCGAGAAATGTCCGAAATGCGTTCCAATACTTCTGCTCGAATCTGTGTGTTACTTATCTGTCAAAGTACTGACACCAAGCTTGGTCAGTATCGGAAAACACGCATACTCCTCCCGCCCCCGCTCCTTCCCCGCTAAAAAATAAAAGTACAACAAAGCTGGTGCGGGCGTTAGACGGCGTTACACAACGACCACCACCAGAAGCTACGTACGTCAAGCGCAGGTACCTCATTGAATTAAATTAATGTTTAAAAGTAACTTACGTCAGAAAATTCCTAAAATACGTCTTACACACAACCTGCACGCATAATAGCATCGGACAGAATTCGAATATAGGAGAAAAGATAATTCTGTTACGCGGAAACTCAAACACAAACCCCTTTTCCAGCTGCCGTTTTTAGGGTGAGCACGTCACGAAAAAAAATCTGACCAATTAGAGGTTTAAACAGCGTCGCTCTAGAAAGCTTTCCAAAGATCTGGCGGCCCGGCAGAACTCTGGGCTCTCGTCAGTTTCTCCGGTGTCGACCCACCAGATCCATCCCAGCACCACCTACGGCCAAGTGCAGCGATTGGGTAACGCTGCTCACGTACTGGTATAACGACCGCAGCGCCAAACATACCCCTTTCACGTACAGTCACTCGCACCGCTGTTGTTTTCACGAACGCCTCACCGACTCGCCTCAACTCTCTCTTCTTCCCTCCGCTATTAAAGCCGTACACGAAAGTCTACGGCGCACACGCAGCGACATCCGAGCCGTTACGTCAGAGTGCTACGACGCGCCCCTAAGCCTGCTCTCTCTACTGGTACACACTGCCCGGGTAGCGGGGGAGCGATCTCCGAGTGTCGTTTTAGCTGCCGCCGCCGCTACCTGCTCGTGCCCTCCCAAAAGCGTCGTCGTCGTCAGCGCTGGCTATTAGGAGTGCCATTAAATGCGGGGCGACGGACGTCCGAGGGCCGTGCTGGCGGCACGGGCCAATTAGCGGACCCGCGCGACGACGAGCCTAATTAATACGTGCGTTCGGCGCATTCTGCGCGCGCCGTCCCGCCGTCCGAGAGAGACTCTCGTTCTTCCGCACGTGCGCACACATCGCAACATTATCGCAGGAATACGATATCAAAACAAAAGAAGAAAGAAAAACGCGAGGGCACCGAAAGAAGAAAGTCGAAGGAGGGACGGGCGTTCGCGGAAGCGTCGCAACTGAAGCAGGCGATAGATACGGCAGCCACGAACATCGCCGGAGTTTCCGAAAGACGGGCTGAGAAAACAAAACATGAAAGAAACACGAAAACGGCCCACGTGGGCGAGCGAGAAGTTGCGCCGCACGCCGGTCACTAATTCGCTGGGGCACTGGAGCGTTACATAATCGGGGGAGAATGAATTGGAAAAACGAGCGCGCAATACACTCTTCCCCTTTTGACTCTCCCCTTCAACCTCTGCCCTTCCCGCGCGCCATCGAAAGCGCCCGTCTCTTTTCCACGCGCGCGTCGTTGCGAGACCTCGCGCCGGAGGGGTCACGATCACGAGGGTTTCCTACCAATATCGCTAGGGGGAACTATGGCGCTGCGATCGAGCAGCTACTGGATGCGCCCTAACAGCTACCGCGAGAACGATGGGTAGTGTATGGATTCGGCTTAGCTTCGTGCTCGTGACTTCAAATGTTCTTGCGTAACATTACCTAGCACGCTCTATCATTCCGAATTTCAGAACGATGACGATTGATTCTTTTATTTTTTCTAATGATGGCGATATCTTGCGTTTATAACGTAGCATTCTGTCGAAAACGATCGATTCGCGAAGTCAAAACGACGTTTGAAAACCCTGAAGGACGAAGTTTCGGGAAGTCCGTGTATTATACCGAACAACGTTCGCGTGCTCTTATTTAACCGCCATATTCGCAGTCCCACAGACGGGAGCGCCACATTTCTCAGCGTTTTTTGTATGAAACCCTGCACGATAACACGTGTTATTTCTCTCCTCGGCAGAAAACTTTCGTTATGCTGAACTGGCTAAAAGAAAAAGCAGAGCGAGGGAAGAGTCATCAGCTCGACAGACACTCACGTCGCTAGAGGGGGGCGTGCCGCAATAGGTTCTGAGTGAAGGACTCACTGACGTAAGAGACGATCTCTCTCTCTCTTTCTCTCTCTCTCTCTCTCTCTCTCTCTCTCTCTCTATATATATATATATATATATATATATATATATATATATATATATATATATATATATATATATATATATATATATATAGCACTCCCAGGGTCAGTTGTAGTAGATAAACCTAAGTACCCCAGAAAGTCCATGGGAAAACGGCTCCACGGTAGTTCAGTTGGTAACAACATCGCACGCGTAATGCGAAGACGTGGCTCGTACCCCACCTGCGGCCAGTCATTTCAATTAATTTATCATTTTTTAATTCAACTAGTAAGTACAAGAAATATTCCCTATGATGTCCTTGGTGTCTTTGTTGGCTTCCTACGATATGACTTATAAAAATCGGACCCCTCGGTCTCCCTTCTCGTGCATGCGCGCGCGTGTCATCACTCAGATCACCAAGCCTGGCGATGCTGCAGTAGACCGCATTCGACAAGCATGAGACCGGTCGACAGTGCATGCTCGAATGTCCACCCTTCGTGTAATGTCCTACATGGACCCTTGAGCTATCAATAAATAAAAAAAAAACTAATCTCGGCCTCGCCTTAGAATTCTAATTTCGCGCACCCCCCGTTCCCGGAATTAAAGTAAAACTAATACAACGGCTCCGGCGAAAGACAAAAAGAAAACGCTCCCATTTTAAAGGCGCAATAAATGGCAGCCGCTTTGTTCCCTCACTTTCGGCGGGTCACGAAAGGGAAGAGAAAAACAAAGAGACACGGCCAAGATTTCCTAATTTCTACAATCTATACGACAGGCGGCCGCGCGCCCGATTGGAAAATACGTAACAATGGACGTGCGGCCGCGCGCTTTTCAAGCAGCCGACTCTAAAACGGAAACATGAAAATGCAGCCGTTTTCTCGGCGAGCGCTCACGAGCGAGCCGAGTGTTTTAATTAAGGGTCGGGACAACGGAGTCCTAGGTTTGCTTCACTCGTGGTTAACTGCGAGGAGCCGCTGAAAGCTGCGGTCAGCACGAATCAGCGAGCCGTCGTCGCCAATTCCAATCTCGTTTGCTCGACGTTGGCGAGCGACATTTCTCGATAAAGGCAGCCGGTGATCGCCGACTACGTAGCGTCGCAGTTAACCTTAACCACAGAACGCTCTCCTTAACGCGACCCGACAGCTGCGTCATCCAATCGCATCGGTATTAGGGGTCGGGGGAAGAGTCACTCCGCGGAGATGTGCACGAAAGGCTAACGAGGATTACAGTGCGACGCATACGAACGTGATGAATTCCAGGTCCTCGTGGCACCGGTTTCCTGTAACGTCCAAGATTCCCTCCTTTCGCGCCTGATCAATGCAAGGCCCAAACTTTATTATCGTTGTTTTTCTTTGTTTTGCACAGCAAACTGCTTCGATTTTCAGACGCGCTGCAAAAAAAAACATGAGGCGGAACCGTTCCGACAGAAAGATCATGTGCATCAAGCAATATATGAGAGTGTTTTAATTTACTTGGCAGGATGTATTTTTTTAAACAAGAGTTTGAAGACGTCTTACCGCTTAACGTTACTTCTACATTTATTTCTTTTTTTCTTCCTTCCATCGCTCGTTGCACGGTCCCTGCCATTTTTTCTCGAGCTTCTTTGTTATCCTCAAAAGTATTCGCCCCAATACGAAAGTACCGGTAAAATGCAACCATTGCACACACTTCGACGTACACGGACCACCAAATCTGACGGGACGCGCCGGAAACACGGTGCTCAAACACATCCGCGCCTGCTTGCTGTTCAAACAGACGACGCCCGGCTCTTGTCACGCAACAGCGGAGCTAAAATATATCATACGGAGCTTTAGCTTTATGGGCGTCTTGCGCTGGAGTTTGAGGTATAGTAGCGGCGCCTGGTGGCGGCGCGGGAAACGACATTTGGGTCGTACCAGCTTGGGTCGTATTAAGCCCTGGCTGTGGCGAAGCACGTTTCTAGGCCGAGTTTTGCGTCGATTCGCACTTTTTTCTGCCCTGTTGCGAGTGCGAATAGGCTCGTCACTTCTCACAGACCATGCCGACCACGCTGCGAGCTCGCCGCAGCCTATAGTTTAACGAAAACGGACTCTCCGTGAGCCGTAATGCTGGGAGCAGAAGGAATCGGTGACGCCGATCCGGAGAGACCTAGCCCAGCCTCGAAAAGGCGTCACCGTCATTACTTCTGCGTCGTGGGCTGCCATGAACAAGAAGGCCTGAATCCCAACATCAGATTCTACCGTTTTCTTTCAAGGCTTCACGAAGTGGAGCGACGGGCGCGCTGCATAGCTGCAGTTCGTCGCGCTGAGTAAGCGAAACTTCGCGCCATGCTGACTGCTTCGCCTGTCTTGAAGCTTGCTTGATTATCTGCGTTCTAAATTTCGGTTTTTTGCACCTACAGTCCCGACAGCAGACCGACATAGCAGCAGGCATGGCTGGTAATTCACGATTCGAGACCCGGCCACAGCGATCAATTAACAATTCGACCGATGCGAAGTGGTGAAGTGACCAGGTGTGTGCAAATGACCACAAATGGTCGGGCTGATTCGGTGACAATTCACTACTCCACTACGAGCAGCACAAGTTAGAGAGTTAAATGTGCTCATACTTGACCTCAAGCCAGCATGTTGAGGCAGCGCAGCAAGGTAGTATTGATTACAGCAGACCGATGTTCGAGCGCTGTCATTAAAAGCTGCATCAAGCGAGCTGTGCAAGAGCTCGCGCTGCAGCGCGATTCGCACGTACGTGCGAGCTCACATGCATTGCATCAGTTATTACCATTTACTAAAAGGGACAGATGGCCGCTACTACAACGCAGGCATAACTACTTGTTTAGCGCCATGCAGTCAACAAAGATTGCAGGAGGCCCGCCGTTTCGCGGCATGTCGAAAGACCGCTGCCGTCGCGGCGCGTACGATGGTGCGCTCGAGCAGTTCGTACATCGCGACGCGTACCGTCGTGTGCTCGAGCAGTTCCGTACACATGATGTCTGCTTATAGCTGCTGTGGATTCATTTATAGCAAGCATTTCCTCGCGTTTGTGCGCCTGAATCTAGCAGCGTGCAAACCTTACCTGAAGTTCCACTTCGTACGCGACTCGCTTCACTTGCGATTGACACCGCGCTAAAACTTCGCCGCTTGATTCTTGAACGGCGCACATGTATTCGGCACTGCATAATTTCTTGCCTTTACGCAGCGTGCCACCCCTGAAAAAAATCTTCGGCGCCCGATATTTGCTGCAGGCCGTGATACAACACAACCGAAAGTGGCGGGTCCATATTGTAAACGTGCTTTCCGAAGCAGACGACCGAGCTTGGTACGACCCATTTTTGGACAGAGGGCGCTTTTTATCACCTTTTTAGCAGCGCCCCCTGGGCAATGCAAGAGCCCCATCGCAAACTTCTTACCGTTTACAGAACACCGTATTACCGGAGCCGGGGACGACAGTACAAAAGTAGGCAACGACATCTTGTGACGCTTTGTCCAACTACAAAATGCACTCGAAAAACTTGCGTCGCACGTCAACGAGTGTGCCGTTAGCAACGCTTTACACGAGCAGTTCCGTAGAACAACGTAAGAAACCGCAGCACCGCCTGCTCACTGGTTAAACTTTGCGTCGTGAGGTGACGCTACGAGCGTTGTTGCCGCCTACACTCGTAGAGTTCGTATATTAGCCAATAGCCATATGCGTGCACTTCTAGGGCAACGCTGTTACAGTGAACTAACCCGGTCTTCCACAAACGCTAACACGTTTACGGACAAGCTGACGCTCTAGAAGCTCTATACTCGTCAAAAGAAAATCCCCTCGTCGCGTAAACGCCCTCGCGTCCCCGCTTATCGCAAAGCGCTCGAAAGCCGAGGCCGGCCATCGTACGTTCCGCCCGCGTCACCCGCCGTCACGTGAGAAAAACCGGGAGGGGTCCCGTCAGCGAAGGGCCCTCGACGTCACGGCGACAATTCCTCGCGCCGCGAACGGCGCGCACCTAAACCCAATATACCTGGGCCCTCGCCGACCAGCGTCGCGACAACCCCCTTCACAAACAACAGACACACGCGCAACGGGTGCGGACATTGCGACAGGCCCGCTAATCTCCAGCCGCACGGGAGGGGCGCCCCACGAGTAACGACGTGCGCATAGATAGGCGCGTCAACATGACTGCAGCGACGGCGAATGCCAAAGTGCACGCAGTCCTTCGGAAAGGCAAAGCGAGCGATTGCGGGGAGCCCACGATTGCGGCGATCGCTGTGTGGCGGCAGTCGCGGTGGGAAGGGCAATTATTTCTGAAGAACAGGGAAGGCACTGAGACTGCATTTCCCGGATGACCGGCAGTTGTCTATGGGGACAGAACGTGGAAGATAACAAATAAGGTTGAAAGGGAGCGAGGGGTGTTGCAAAAGAGCGCAAGCAACGCACGACACAAGGAGACAAAAAGAAACAGCGGTATTGGCTAAGGATAAAGTGCACCATCGTTATGCTGGTTGACATTAAACAGAAGCGAAGATTGTTATCTTGTTATCCGACAGCTTTTATGAAACGAGGGTCGAAATCGGCGAGATAACAAATCACTCGATGCCATCAATGCAGAGAATTAAGATTACCGACTGCCACGGTGTGGCATTATTCGATTCGGCGAAGCACCGATCAACGGGCACCAAAACGGTCGTGCGAATAGGGACACCGCCGAGCAAGACGGATATTGCTATTGCCAGCCACTCGGCAAGCGGCCGAAAAAGACGAAGGCAGGATATATATATATATATATATATATATATATATATATATATATATATATATATATATATATATATATATAATATATATATATATATATATATATTATTTTTCTTTTCATTTTCTGTTGTTGGCGCGACCGTGTCGCCCAGGCAGCTTTTTGTAGGAAGCCCTGTGCATTCTCTGACCCGCGCGTGGATTGAGAAGCTTGCTAGGATGGCAGGGGTACGAATACTCCGAAATATGCGGTGCCTCTGTGCAGTCCCGTGTCCATAAATTGCTGACAGTGTATGTGTGCCGACGGCGCCGTATGGCCGACGGCGCCGTATGGCCGACTGCCGTCGTTTCTCCTGTTTGTGAACGGACAATAGAGGCCCCCCACGGACTCGTGGGCGCGCGTGTGCAGAGCGAGGCAATACAAGTGGTGTGGTGCAATACGTGTGGTGCAATCCAAGTGCGCGACCTCTAACAACAGGGGGGAATTAACCATTCCCTCGCCCCTAATTAAAAGGAGGCGCGGCCACGACCTTGGGAGGAGGCGGGATACAATTGGGTGAACTTGATTGGATCGTCACCGATATCTGCCGTTCCGCAACCCAGGGAAATAGGGACAGGACAAATTATTTGAACGCAGGTTTTAGACCGGGCTAGGCAGTCCAGAAGCTGAACCTATGAGCTGCCGAGAAGCGTCGAGGGGCTAGTGCCCTCCAGTATCACCTGGGCTACCTAGCTGCGTCTGACCTGCGAGTTACCAGTTGACGTAAGAGACGACAAACCAACACCTGCAACAAAGCTCACGGTAGTTCCCCTCAAGTAAGCTCAACCTGCTCAAGACGTCAGACCTAAACTCCCGGGAAACACAGCCCAGAAATCGCGTCCACCGCAACAAGATCGGCTTGCCAGCGTTCGTCAGGAAATCTCTGGACTTGCTGCTGCTGCCCGGACATGTGTATGCCATCATTTGTTTTCTTTTGAACTCTGTTTAGTTGACCACCGTTAAGTGTTTTTCTTTTTTTTTTTTTTTTGTAGTGTAAATTTCTATATTTACTGTTGACTGTTCGTTGTATTTATCTTGTCTTCATCATTGATCTGATTAAGTGTTCTTGTGTTTTCTGTGTTTCGTTTAAATTATGTGTCGTCAGTCTAAATACTTCTTTTTCTCTCTATATCCCGACTCTGACTTCTTCACTGTGTTCGCTTAGGTACGGAACGACTAACCACCTTGTATACCCTTGTCCACGACTTTGCGCCAACGGCGAACAAGTGACAAGCCATGACACCGACCTTCCATTGAAATTGTTTTCCATAAACATGCGCCTTTTTAACATAAATATGAATATTTTTCCAAGAGTGATGCACTACAGTGCTTCTTTAACTTTCATTTTTCTTAAATTCTTTGAATTCTCAGTACACTTAAAGCTGGCCAAAGCAGCTCAGCAGAGAAGTGTTAAGGACGCGCAATTAACATCTTATACACACTAAATTTCTCATGCAGATGATGGCGTGGGGTCGATGAGGTTAAAGACCCATTCTTTTAACCTCTCTGTATTCACTTTTCATTCGACGTCTTTGGAATTATTTGAAACATTTTCGGTCTCTTAGACTCACTACATGGCAAATGTTTTCTCTGGAAGACGTATAGAAGCATGCATGAAACTAGCCACCTGTGAAGTCATGCAGTGTCAACCAAACCGTACATACAAAGATCAGCCAACTCTCAGCTTTAAAAATACTACTTTTGAAGCAAACGAACATGAGACTTCGGTAAAAAATAGTAAAAAATGTTATTATTTAGCCTCTACGAAAAGATTAACAGCTTTGTTTTGCAGGAACGCTGTAAATAGACACACCTCTCTTTAGCTAGAATGGTCTGTACCAGAGACTAAAGGAAATATCCACGAGTTTTTCCCCATTTATCTAACAGCAGCCAAGTTTTCAGACACTGTTATACATTGGCTCTGTAGAATAGATGATGGCACGAAACGTAAAATAAATATACCTAAAATGATTGGTGTAACTATGACAATGACAGACAAGCTACAAAAAACTGGAATTTCCCTATCAATTCACAAAAAAATGGTATATATGCATATGCTGCAGAGTTTTATATATAAGAACGAATAATGAAATAGCTTCCCATGAAATCTACAGTGCCTCATCTATACTAGGAAAGCCATTTCGGTTGTTTCAGATGCAAAAGAACATGATGCACTTCAAATTGTGGAGTCTGAATAGCATCACCATTTGGACCCCTTAATCTGCAATAGTCGGACTTGTGCATATGTCGGCGGGCTTCATTTCTAGGACTTGACGCACTACTGCTGTGACAATTTGCACAACGGCATGCACAGACACTGAAAAAATGCGTGCTGTAATATAACCAACCTGGATGTCATACCACTAGCCCAGTTGTGAAAGCACGTTCCTGCTGGCCTGTTTACAGAGCTCACAGCAAAGGTGCAGCAAACCGTTCCAGACAACAAATATCTAAATAACCTTGACTGTTTCTTTACGCGCTCAATGCGACAGTTCTACACCGAGAAACTTGAAGGAGAACAAGTGGCCCGACCTGCTGACAAGCAAAACATAATTGCTCCGCGTGGAACACATACTGTATACAAGCAGCTAGAATTTCAACACAATGGTCATCATTCAATTTTATTTTGCCCGATGTATAACCACATAACACCAAGGCCTTGGGGTTTTTGTGCAAATAACCATTCAGGTAGAAGGCATTAATTTTTCTTTCTTCTTTGCCATCACCCTTCTCACAGCTTTTCCAAACCGAGACGCAAGAAAAAGCTCCTCTAGCCTCTGGTGCAGTGCAAGGGCTGAAATAAAGTATAACTGCTGCACCCTAGACTATCAAAACCATATTCTGTAGCATTAGGCTTCGCAGACACACTACCTCATCTACAAAACCATGAAACATGCCAATTTCAGAGAGTGAAGGACGGAAATGGTTGACACTACTGCATAACTCCTAACCAGTCAATTAGGAGGTAATTTTCCCGTACTAGCTTGGGAAATTAAGAGCTCAGAGCAGACCCATACCTGTTACTTCGCAGGCTAGTGTAGTTGGTGAAAAGAGGCGCCAATGAATTCTGGCAGCTAACAATGTTAGCAAAGGCAGCCAGCTAGTAAAGCATAGTCATTCAAAGATAAAGCTTAATGATTTCGATCATGTAACTTCCATGTCAGCCAGGCAAAGGTCCTCAAAATAGCAAAGAAAGATGTAGTGGTGCACATTGCACCTTCCCATTTCAGGCTACATGCTTAGGCTACAGCGCATTCCTGTGCATTCCACAATCCAGAAGTTTGTGTGTAGGTTTACGCGCAGTGCCAAGGGCCCACTGCTGGTGACGCTGTCTGGAAGCCTCCAGCTATAGCAGTAATACATCTTAACAAACAAACAACAATTGCCCAAAGCTGCTCGATAGATGGCCCCCTCCCCCACCCCCCTCTGCTGGCAAACCATACATGGAGCTCACGGTTTGCTGATCTAATGAAAGAAACTCAACTTACCGACTGATGTTGCTGCTGATGATGTTGCTGCTGCTGCTGCTGCTGCTGCTGTTGTTGATGTTGTTGCTGCTGCTGTTGATGTTGTTGCTGCTGCTGCTGATGTTGCTGATGCTGTTGATGTTGCTGCTGCTGTTGTTGCTGCTGTTGCTGCTGCTGTTGTTGCTGCTGTTGTTGCTGCTGTTGCTGCTGCTGCTGCTGTTGTTGTTGTTGCTGCTGCTGCGACACTGAAAGTCCTGGTGCACCTGATGAAGACATGGAAGAAGACGAGGATGACGAAGACGTAGGGGCCACTGATACAGAAGAAGACAGAGATGACGACGAGGGTGCGGCTGACGTGGGCACAGCCGAAGAGGAGGACGAGGACGGGGGCCCGGGCTGCGAGTAGCCTCCATAAGCCGATGGGTGAGAGTTCGGCGTGCCCTGCCGAGATGGAGGACCATCAGGGCCGCCACCCCGAGATGGTGACGCCGAACCCTGGGCTTGCGGCGGCGGCGGTGTGGGCCTCTCCTGCTGGTGAGGCGATGGCGCAGGGGAGGGTGGGTGGGAGCCACCCACTTGCCCAGGTGGTGGCTGGGGACCGGTTGGATAAGGTAGCATCTGCACAGGAAAGCATACAGAGATAACAGCAGTTAGAACACATGGGTGACCAAGCTTGGGAAAATTTTACTCTGCTAAATTCATTATGAGTAGTATACTTTGGACACATTCTGGGACAATCACTTTTGGCAATACTATAGCCTCCACCATGAGGTGTGCACTGCTTGCCTTGTTGAGCAAAACCAGATAAGCAAAGCCAGATTAGCAAAGCCAGATGAGCAAAGCCAGATGAGCAAAGCCAGATGAGCAGATTGGCTGGTTGAGCACTAAGTCACGCAAAGGCAACGTATGATCAAAAGTGATTATTGGAGAATACGTCCCCAGAACCAAAGTAACCTTAACTAAGCCACGAGACTGGCAATCACCTAATTTGTCTAATTAAATGCTTTTAAAAAGAACCTTCACACACTATGCACGCAGCCAGTGGGAAACATATACGATGCAGGACCCAGAACAGCGGACAACTGGAAGAGTCTCTTGTGTATCAGCATGGAAGATGAAAGGTTTCTGTTCTACTTTAGTTCGGCTTTTAAAAAAAATGCAAGAAAATATGCGGAAGTAGACAACGGCATGGCAGCACAATCCCATTTTAGCATTTCAGGGAACAGAGTGCGATAGAGTGCAATTGTCGACTTTCATACTTCATTCCCCTGGCGCTACAATGCTCTTACTGAACATGAAGAGGCCAGGTATGAAACTTCCTTGCAAGCATCAAGTTCTTCCAGTGACAGCAGATCTTACTTATGGGTTATTCCACCCAAAGTGTCCTAGACCTAAAAGCAACCATCACAGATTCTCGCGAACAAAAAATTGGGCTTGTTCGTGACTGTCTGAACGAGGTATCACTAAGGTATTTTCTTTAAAGATTAAAATGCAGAAGTTGATAGGAGGTAACTTTTTAAGGGGTCCCTCACTAGGTGTGGCCATTTTCAGCTGACAAGCGCAATGCATAAAATACATGCTAACAATCATGTCTGCAAAGTATTATACCACTATGCGCCGCCAAAAAAAATCCAGCATTTGAAACCAAACACCTTGTGCCCTTCTCCTCACAGGCGCTGAGCGCCCAGCTGGAGAGTCTATAACAATCGCACAAGTGCGCCTACGTAAATTGCAGTGCTTTTACATTACTCACAGTGACACCTGACAGATTTATTCAAGGCGACATCAGCTATTTGTTTGATCTGTTGCTTCAATAGACGATTAAACCTTTAGATACAAAATGAAACTTAAAACTGCAGGCTTGCGAGTCTGTTTTACTCCACACAGTAGCAAGAGGGACGTACTTCCATTTCATCTACTTGTTCCCACGTCATGCAGTACTAAACTATGGCATTTTCTATCGGGTTCCCATGTGTGATCGTGCTCTTTGACCTGCTTGCATCTGCTTCAGTGCTTGTAACTGTGGCACGGGCTTACACCACTAACCAAGTGTAACCATGCGCTGTGCCAAACGGCTCGTGCGTGAGACCGTCACCGTAAGTGTGCCACTCAGCAAAAACACAAGAGGGGAAAAAAAGGGTCAAGCTCGTGACGTATGCGTCATGCGATCCTCCAGCTCCAGTATGGGAGAAAGCGGAGAAGGAATTTCGCTCACGGAGGCTAGACAGGGGCAAGTGACGAGATTGTCTATGTTGGCGGTGAAAATAATGGGTTCACAGCACTCCAAATGTTTATGTCTCTGCTATTAATGAACTAATTTGAAAAATTCTTGCAGCAGAACATTTCTTAGAGGACATGTAACAACTTCCAGCCTATTACTAAAGCTTACAATGTGGCCTGGTGAGGGGCCCTTTAAAATGAAGTGCGACACTACGTGCAAGGACAAATCTTAGTTTAGAATATTCCGCTAGCATTGATCTTTCATGTGACGTCATAAGTGAACGCATGAAAAGATTTTGCACATTTTAATAGACTCAGTAAAAAAGCAATAATATTGTGAGTTTTCAAAATATTATTGCATAAATATTGTTACTGTTTCAGCCACCATAAATTTTTCCCACTTTCTCCAGTTGCTATATCTTATGCTAAAATAATTGTATATTATTAAAGAAATGTGCTTTTGAAGAAACTTACTCTAAAATTGGCAGAATATGACTTTTTCATCGGACTCACACTTAAATTATGCATGAATGCCCTCCTGATAAATATAAAAGAGATGACTCATTACACACACCAGCCTCTTAGCTTGTGATCCAGAAATTTTTATTTGAGTAAATTTTGTTTGAGGCAAGAAAAAGAAAAACTGAAGTCCACAAACAACCTCACCGCTAAGTACTGCCGAATGAGGTTACATACTTGGAACTTCTGGAGTGGTGGTGGCTCTCCAAAAATGAAGCCGGTCAGTGCCACCTTGCTACAGGCAAGAAGCCTGAGCCACCATAGTGACCATTGCATATGAGAGTGTGTTCATCGTGTTTGTTGCTTGTGCGCTGTTGCAACAGTGTTTAACTGACTTTGGCATGCTTTCCTAGAGCAGTGCGACACCTCAGTAGTTCATAGCTGCACCACTCATCAAAGATGACACCGGTTGTAGCCTGTCACTTGTAACATAAGCTCACGTCGTCTACCCAGGACTGTCGTACGTCGTGCGTGCATTTGCTTCAGTTCGCAAAGGTTGGGAAGGTGCTCGTAAGATGCGCGTATGTCAACATTAAATTTATGTTTACATCCTATAAATGCATGTCGGCACATCATTGCATGCGGTTCTTAAGTAATGCATACATGGGCTACGTGTTAGATGGAGAGGATTGGACTTCACCGCTGGCTTGCAGAGGCCTTGGGTTGTACCCGCATACATGAGCAATGTGCTTGTACAACAACATACTCTGTTTGGTTTGAACTGTGTATGTTCCGCGCTGCGACTGTGTTTTAATAGGGGAAACCAACAAGACAAACACATACACAAGAGAACACGTGAGCAAAAAAAAAAAAAAGAGAGGTGGTGGGAAAGTTTTACATGCCAAAATCACGATCTGATTACGAGGTACACCGTAGTGGGGCACTCCAGTAATTTGGACCACCTGGGCTTCTTTAACGTGCACCTAAATCTAAGTTTTCGCATTTCGCCCCATCGAAATGTGGCCACCGTGGCAGGGATTCGATACCGCGACATCATGCTTAGCAGCCCAACACCATAGCCACTAAGCAACCGTGGCGAGTAACACATGAGCATGACGAATGCTGGACTTTCAAGAAAAGAGTTGCAAGTTTAGTGCTCGTCTTGACCACTTCTCCTGCATACGTGTCTTTACGTTTCGCAAGTTTCTTGTTCAACAATTTGCACCAGCTAGCTCACAAAAAAATTCTGTTGCGAAAGCTGGGCTTAAACACAACAGCTTGAGCCCTTTTATAAATATACTAAATGAGGGGATTGTGAAGAAACAGCGTCAACACTGCACCCAAGATTGTCATAGTTAAAGATTAATGAATGCAGAACCTGTATTACAAGTTGAGCTTGCTATAGTGAACTATTATATGCATCGTAAATGCTCAGGTGTCTATTGGAAATATTTGTAGCATTTCTGACTGATGTTGTCATGTATGTTACAATAAGAAGTTTTAGACACGTGGATGAGACTCGTCAACTTTTCTGAACACACATGAAATGTGGAAGACTGTACGCAGTGAAATTCACGACGCAAGCTCAAGCTTCAACATATGACTATCAAGTTGTACAGGATGCTTCCAGGATAGCGTACAGGATAGCTTCCAGTGCCTTGTGTAAACTAGATCGGTAATGTTGTGTACTAAAATAGAGAGTAATTACTTTATCTGCATGTAAGTAACGCAACTACGAATATAATGCAGGGGAGACCTTAGGTCTCACAAAAACAAAAAAAATTGCTTGCTATAGAAATTACTTTACCAACAGCAATTCTTACTATAAAAACAGGAACCAATGCAAAAAAAGAACAAGAAATGCTGCCCGCACGGCTTTACTCATCATTACTTCGAACTGCCGTTGCAAAATAAAGTGAGAAGGCAAGGGCTGACGTATTTATCGCTGTCGGCGAAAATGGCATTATCGTTCAAAACATCCTCCAAGGTGTTATTGAAAAAACATCCCTTCAGAAATGCCCGCAACACAATTAAGCACAGCAAAGCTTTACGCGGATGGCAGAGTGATACACCGCACCACTTCAAAGACCGATCACTTGACATGCCACACAACAGCGCCTATCATACCTTTCACGCCAATTAGCGGGTAAACAGTGATTAATTTTCATTATGCACTCACATGACACAAGTTTAGTTTGTACGGAGAGACCATTCATAATTTAATCAAGCGAAAAAGTGTGACTGGCAAAGCATCCCACCGATAGCTTTACTCAAAGTGTGCAGGGATAAATCGATGTAGGAATATTTTTTTTGATCGGCAATGCCGACATGCAAGTACAGACTGACATACTTTCTAAAGGGTTTCCTTTTTCACTATTCATCGCGGAACCGTAAAGAAAGGGAGTGCCATGCGTATTCCAGGGCCGCCTATGCTGGAGCTGTGGTTTTTTACCCCTAGCAATATGGCCAGCGGCGGCTGGGACTGCCACTCCAGGAGTTCAATATAACCTCCTTGGTACTGCCTAACTCCCAATTGAGACATTGTTTTTTTAAATCAGAGTGACTACTTCAGCGACTCTGGTGTTGCAGATTTCACCTGCTTCAGAAGCTTGCCTGTATAAACTTGTTCAATTCAAGTATCGCTCTGCTGTCCTTTGACCATCGGAAGACTGGCAATGGAAAGTTCAAAGAAAGACGAGCAAGGCTTATTCCCGAGCACAACAAATTTTTCGTAATAACAGACATAACATTTGTAGAATTGTAAAATGAGCCCAAATTTGTAAACATTACGGAAAATTCAGGAGAGTTGGCCGTTATGCAAATTCTACATTATCCATGCAGCGTAGTTTAAATATAGTGTGGCGTCTACATCACAGGCAGAATACGTTTCTGCTTGACAAGGCTTTCTACTTGCCACATGAAGTCATTTCTCTCAGCTCTGTCACAAATCTGTAAGGAGCCACTGTTTTACCAGTTTCTCTGGTCTGGATTTCAGTTCTGTTGATGGTTGTCCGGCCAGCATTCTTTGACTGAACTTCTTTCTTGTTAACACAGAAGTCTACCAATGCAGTTCCCAACAAAATCTAGGTATCGCAAGTGATTTCACAGCTAAACCATACAAGACTGCCTTTGTTATTGCAAGCTCTGACATCTACAACTTGAGCCTCATGCACACTGGTTTAGTGTATCCCTTTAGCATATGTTTAAGCACCAACAGTTGCCTGTGTGGAAGACATAGCAAGGTAATGTTATGATCACTAGAGTTGACCTTTATCAGAACTAAATTTAAAAAAAAACTCATCACACTGCACTGACAGCCACAATTTACATACCTCTACAGTCTACACGGAAGAATGACTCTTCTCTGCCTGTACATGCAAGTTCATTTGGGACTTCCATGTGTGGCTGTCAAGTAAAACAAGATTGTGTAATATGCACCGTCACTTATAGTTTCCAAAACCTAAATATAACTTGCACGCCCTGCTGCCTCACTAGAGATAAACTTCACATCTTGTATTTAGCATTTCTCTCAGCGAGGTTTTCAATGCAAAGTAAAATGTCAACAGAGACAGTACCGATAAACATGGGCCAATAAGCAAGTTCCAGGTCAAGCGGGTGGCTTACAACCCTCATGTTGTTCAAGGTGCATGCATAGTGTGCCTGTGCCGTAAAGGGATACCTGGTTGCCTGGCTCACCCGACCTCAACCTGGATTGAATGACTCCCAACAACATGCAGTAGAACCTTGCCAATACGCTCCTGTTTGTTCCGTTTGCTAAGCTCTTACACTCTGAACCCCAGGTTGCGTTTATCTATAATCTGGACATGTGTATTGTTTATGTTTCTCTTCCTGGTCGTTACATCCAAAAACAGTGACCGTGCACAGCTGGTGCGGCACTTGTGTTGACTGCCACATGTCTTGCCACTGAAAACGGTCACATGGCAAAACCTGCTGTGCTGCGTAGAAGGGTCACCATCACCGGGCTAGGATGGTGGCCCTATGCATATGGTCACCCTAAATACAGGTTCAAGGATGCTGTCTCATCATCTTCGATACCTTCTGAGGTTGCTTCGATATAGTAAGGCTATGTGGAAACTGAAAAAGGGGCATGAGTACTCAAAAAGAGGGTGTTATTGAATGTTTTATTGCAGCGTCAGATGAAAATTACAAGCTTCATTTAGTGTGATTCATGCTTGCAACTGCCCTAGAGATTGTTTAGTGTTCAGTCTAACTGCCAGCAGCAATAACGAGCTCTACTGAGCATTCCTTAAATAATTTGTTGGCTTTCTAATCAACCACAAATGAGGTTTTGCATGAGTGCAGGTTGTTCTAACTTAAGCAGTGCAACAGCAAGCGTTAACGGATGTTACCTTTTCCCAGATATCACATTCTTTTTCCATGGTCTCCAAAGGACGTATCAACGGGGTTGTACTGCAATTAAAAACCACACCTCGTACACGCACTGCTTTAGCAGCCGGCACCACCATGTATACAGGCAGAACTTGTACAATATATGGTGCATAAATGTGAATTTCAACAGGCTTCTTATTTATCATGATTGATGAGGCTGGCAAGGCAAGCCACAGAAACGGCTTGGAGAATGAAGCTTTAGCCTTGTCCAAGCCACTTTGTCCAGACTTTGTTTACTTTGTAAACAAATAGGGGCAAGTTAGCAACTGTAGTTGAACTCAATATAGCACTGTATGAATCACACTTGTTTAGAGAAGTCTAGCCGCCGGATTCAGCTGGCGTTATCTGCTCGGTTCGAGACCTAACTGCATACTAGTGCATGGAGTGGAATCGCACCAGTATGGCCATGTGTGGTCTTGGTGCGGAATCGGCCTGCACTTCACCGCCGCTTCAATGATCGCCACTTGACCACTCTAGACAAGTGTTAATCACCGTGTACGAGGAAGCGCTAGTGGCAGTGTACGGCGTCACCGTCCATGGCGAAGACTGACCTGCTGCTGCGGATAGCCCTGGCTAGGCGGCCTTGGCTGACCCGGGTAGGGCTGCCTCTGCTGGTACTGCGTATACTGGGCCGGCCCCATGTAGGGCCGCTTGGCTGCCGGACCACCGGCGCTCGCGGCCCCGCTGGCACCAGCACCGGCACTCGCAGGCACTGCACCGCCACCACCGCCAGGATCGTGCATGCTGCCACCGACCTGTGGGACACATGACAGAAAGGAGGCGATGTCACGAGAAGCTCGCAAAATTCGAACAGCAACACTATAGGGCTCAGGCAAACTATGCGAAACTCGCACAGCACAAGCCTGCACTCAATTTCACCAAACTTTAGTGCAGTGCAACTATGGATCGCACCACAGGGAACTAGCGCCGAGAAAGAGACAAGATCCTTCTCCATCGCTGAACGGCTTCCACGAAGCGCCAACTGAATGGAGGCTTCATGGAAGGATCAGGGCCACACAATCGGCGAGCCGCCTCCCTTCTCTGAAACACACAGCCGAATGCGTGATAGCTTATGCCACACCGCACCGAGTTGGCAAGATTGAGTATCGGCGACCTGGTGCAATGTTACGACTGAAAAATGCTAGCGGCAAAGCAGATTTGCAAGAATACAGACGAATCCCACTGACGCTTCAGGAGGTGCCATAGTTTAAATCACAATTCCGTATTGATCCTTTCAGATAACGATGATTGAATGTCACGTACTTAGCTCACTTTCTTAGTTGTACGTGAAAGAAGTGGCCGGCAGAGCTATTTACTGGACGTGTTGCGGCTTACCTTGGTCTTTGTATAGGTTAGGTTTCTCATATGCAACAGGAACAAGCAATAAAGTAGTGCCCATGGATATATCTCGTTGAGCATGATACCAACCATTGAGCGAAACTGTCACTTGAAAGGAGAATTTAAAAAAGCAATGACAGGAAACTTATAAAGGTAAAGAGAAACAATCAGTGTGGACTGATCAAGTATTCTTCCAATACTCAATTGCCATTAATTTAACGAAAAAAAGATTGTTTACTGGAAATGAAAAATGATGCAAGTGGCCTTCTCAATGTTGTGCTAAACTCGCCCAGTCCTAGCGAAAGATAAAACAGTGAGAGACTCGCAGCGCAGAGAGAACTGGCAGCATCTTGACCTCTCGTCAAATCGCAAGACCTCTTGTTGAACAAAGAAGCAATCCATACACCAAGCGCAGGGGGTAAAAAAAAAAAAATACCGACAACAAAAAAAAACAGCGCGTAAGCGGGAACATCGTGCAACCACCGATATAATGATCCACACAAAACGGTTGATAATGGCCACGCCAACTGCGCTACGAAAGGAAAGAGAAAATCAAGTACTTTCGTCTCGAACTAAAGAGAAAAAGAACAGCAAAGAAAAAGGCGTTCGCGAGTGACTAATGATAGCAGCGAAGGCCAATGATAAACAAGTAGAGCATACACGCCGAGCGAGCGGCGATGAACGAGAAATAAGTATTTAAAAAAAAGAACAAACTGCGCACACTCATCGCCGAAGAACGCGGAAGCGTGGTTGCCGAGGCGGGGCGAGGCAACAATAAAAGCGCGATGAATGAATGAACGAGAACGTAAGCCGAATGGGAGGGAAGTGACAATAAATGGCGAGGAGGGAGGCGGGAGTGCCCCAGAGAAAAGCGAGACACGCACAGACGTGAACAAGAATAATCATCCTCCTTCGAGCACGAGACAACTCAGAGAAAAAGAAGAAAAACTAAAGAAACAGGCGAGGCTGGAAAGGCGAACGGCCGACCTTGAGGGAAGGAAGGAAGGCGACGACGAAAGAAACCAAACGAAAGTGCTCGCGCAGCGCGGAAGCAGGCACGAAGAAAATAAAGAAAAACAAGACGTGAAAAAAAGACGCGAACCGTCGTCGTCGCCGGCACAGACAGCCCGCAAGCGCTCGCCTTCACATAACGGATTCCCTTTAGAAAGTGGTGACCCTCCACTAAGCTCGTCTCCTTTTACTGAGAGCCCTCCCCCATATCCCAGTATCCTGCACCAGCTGCCTTCGCATACAGTAGGCGTACAATAAGGCAGAAGGCTTTTCGAACACGTACCGAAGCATGCGTGCTTAAAAAGAAAAAAAGGACGGGAAACTTGGAGAATGAAACTGAGGACTTCCTAAGGAAGGGAAGATACCGAACAACGACGCGGGGGCAACAAAACGCCGTCTGGACGCACTGACAAGAATTGGAAGCGATAAACCGCGACCGAGGCTTCGGAACGGTCAAACGAACAGCGCGGCAGGGAGTCGCGTAGAGGTAGTTAGGAAGGAAAAAAAGAAGAAAAAGAACGAAAGATCACTATTAGTGCGAACGGCGTTCGGCAAGGAACAGACGATGTTTCCGAACGCTTCGGAAAAGGAGCGAGACCACAGAGAGACGCGGTACGAACGATCCAGGAGGTGGTTTAAAGAAAGATAAAAATACCAACTCGCTTATGAGGCTGCCGACAGACCCAAACAATGAAGCCGCGTAAATACTGAAAGTAAACCAATAAAACAATAAAAGGGACACGGATTCAATGAAAAAGGAAAAGCTTTCGCGCGCGCGCGCGTAAAGATAGCGTAAAAGGGCACCGCCCCCCCCTGCCCCCCTGCATTCATTCAGTTCGAGACTAGCGTAGTACGCTCGCGACACACGCAAAACAAACATAAGGAAAAAAAAGAATGACAAAGAATAATGCACGGGAACGAAGCAGAGAAATAAACACAGAACGTGATGGGAGCGGGCGGGACGAGACCGAGAAAAGTCGAGAATGAAACGCATAGACAAAAAAAGATGAAGACGAAAACATAAGTGGGCTGAGGCGCAATGCTCGAAAAGAAACGAAAAAAGAAAAGGAACGACGCCGAAGCCAGCTAAATATAGTCGGAACGATGAAGGAGGAGGGGCGAAGGAAGACACACACACACACACATACAAAATAAAGAGAGTAATAATAAAGACGGAAAAGCGAAAGAGGAAGAATGAAAATAAATGCGCAGCAGCGAACAAGTCAGATTCGATCGTCGAAACATTCTTGATGCCTCTCAAGGTCGCTCAGCAGCGCTTCTTATTTGCCTTCGTTTACTTTCATTTGGCTGTTTCTTTCAAGCGACGGCTTCCGCAATATCTGGCTGTTTTTTTTTTTCCTTCCCCTCCGGGTTCTGGCTGCGGCTCTAACGTCTCCTCCTCACACTTCGCGGACGGTTATTTACTCGAGGAAGGCGCGACGCTAAAACACACGCAAACTTTCACACCCGAGAGGGCCCTTGCGCAACGCGAAACGTGCCACGACTGCAGGAAGTGATCCGCGCAAATATACCTTTGAAAGTAAAGCACCGGGCAGATGCGGCCCAGAGACCTGGGCTCGGTCAGCAAGAATTGTCCCTGTATGCCGAACCCCTTACTAAAGAAAAACCCGGGACAGTCGTCACAAGAACACGCGGTGCAATGTGCTTAGGCCAACGGTTGGCACCAGGCCGGGTGCTAGCGCATCGAAAGTTCCAGGGCCGTAAATACTCTGGAAACGTCCTCCATCGAACGAATACACGAGAAAAAAACGTCACTCCAATATCAAACATTTTCGCACTTCTGCACAAAGCAAAATAGAAAAGCTGCGTGCGGTTGGTGCCAAAAAGAAAAAAAAAACAATTATTTACGTTATTTGACACACGTGCAATGCTGTTCGCAATCAGTGTGTGCATGGGCGCGTTCTTGTTTTTCTCTTTCCTAAAAAAAAAAAAAAAAATGGTTTTGGACGTCAGGTGAACTGAAAGCTCGTGCGACATATCAGCCCGCTATTTCAAGGCTCTCTAACAGAAAGCATTATCTACACCTTATTCTAAACACACGGCATTATTTTTGTTTGTTTTTTACGTCGTCCGGCAAAGAACTGCCGATACAAGACGGAGGATTATTCTATTATCGTACGACTAACATGCAAACACGGCGAGGCTAAATACTCCTTAAAGGCACACTAAAGCGAAACAATAAATTAGTTTAGACTAATGGAGCATTGTTTGAGAACCCTGCAAGCAGTCATTAAAAAAATAGTTTGATTATTAGATGAGAAAATGAAGGTCCAAGTATTTGAAATTCGCGCCGAAACCCCAGCGCCAGTACGTCAGCGTGACGTCAGGGATTGCAAAGTATGTTTTCGCATTTGGGCAGCGTTGGCTGAATAAAGGTTCCCGAAACTTGCCATGTTTAATATTTGGTTCCTTTAGAACACAATGTAGTCAATCTGTACCGCTATATATATAATTAGTAGGCCTAGAAGATGCCATCAAAATCCAATACGTCACAGCCCCCAGGTGCGAGAATTCAAGTAGGCGTCGCCACCCCGTATTTCGTTCTTGCGCTTTTTCTGGCTTACCAAACGTCTTATCGTTGTAAGAGTGGTGTTTTTGGTGTTGTATAACGGTAATTTACTGATGCGGAAGAAATCATTGTTCACTTTAGTGTCCCTTTAACTGCAGAATCCGGGAGACGCCCCGGCGTGTTTCAGCGGCGGTCATCGCAGCGACAAGGCGACAATTCTGTCTCCCTTTGTTGCCGAACCAACCGCCCTGACGTCATGGACACTGACGGCGTCTGCTAGGACCTAAGTAATTCTTTATCGGCAAATAAAGGACTACATTGCGTTCTAAAACAACCAAAGACCGAACTTGGCAACTTTCAATAACTTTTGCAGCGCCACACACAATATACTTCGAAATCCATGACGTCATACTTCAGTGCAGGCGCCGAAGTTTGGCAGAAAATGGGAGTTTTTTTTTTTCTTTCAACTTTTTTTTTTCCTGCTAGTAATCACTCACCTCCTTACCGCGAAAAGAACGAAACGATAGTTTTAAGAGAAAGCCTTCATCAGCCTAAACTGATAAATTCATTCTCTTTAGTGTACCTCTGAGTATCCGCTGCGCACAATCCCTTTAATCTTTGTAAGCGGATGTACTGAATAATTCCTTCTCTCGTAGTTTGCTTTTAAGGCATGCGTGTTCGCGGGACAGTGACAGGCGCGAGAGCGGTGCGGGGACAACGGACCACGCCCTTCGAGTTCACGGTGCTTGTGCGCGTGTGCGTGCATGTGCGCCCACGCGTGGTCGACAGGGTTCGGAAACGAGCCTGGAATGTAACCGAGCGACTAGGCGTCAGACAAGTGCGTGTGACAGCGAGGGAACTATGCGAACGTGCGTGAACAGGTCGTGTGTCATTCCCCTGCAGATTGTTTTCACAATTAAACGTATTGCGTACTCGCCGCACCCGTCAGCAAACCGTGCGTTGTCAGCCACGATATATACACGTATGCTACGCTAAAGTTTGACACCTAAAGATTTTGACAGAACCACGGAAAACTAAACTAGCGTCCATGATACCCGGGAGGAAGTCTTTAGTTGTGGGGCGCAAACAAATGTACCCGATATGGGCCAGAAATTAAAACAAGTTGCTATAATTTTGCTCGATGCGAAACCCTCAGCAAGGCAGAACACGATCGGCGCGCACAGCTGAGTCGGCGAAACCGCAACAACGAACGCACGGCCCCACATCCAGGGAGCTGTGTGAACGAGTCTGCGACTGACTGCCCCCCGCTTCCTGCGCCGCTGTTTGCTCAGCTAACTATTTACGAGGGCGTGTCAGTGAACCGCCTCGGCTGCTGATGCCAGCGCCGGTCATGCCCCCGTTCCACCACCTCCGAAGCCACCGTTTCGTGACTCTCGTTTTCTGCCAGCGCTTAGCACAGCTTCCGCTGTCAGGCCAGCAGCGCACGCATGCCGTTCAGCAGATGTCGAAATGCACACAGTATTGGCAACCGAACTCTTGCACCCACCACTATGCACTCGTAGGACACAGAAGAGGAAAGGGCCGCACGCTGCGAGATAAACGGTACGGCAAGGCTCCATTGCCTTGAAAACGTGAGACTGTAACCGCACTCTAGCGTTCAGTGGCACTAGGTGGGGGCGGGGGGCGCCCTTCTAACTGAAGAGCGCGCTCGCGGAGTCTCCCAAGGGGCGAAACACGCATTTGTTCATTCAACAGCCGCCACATTCACGCGGCTGTTACCAACGGCGAACATGGAACACCATAAAGTGACAGGCAACATATTGATTCTAGATGACGGTCACTTTTCCCAGCGACTTTGCTGTTACTGATTTGGCGTGCTTCAAGAATGTGCTCCAATTTGACCGAAACAAGTATAACGTTTTCTTTTTTTTTCTTTTTTTTTTTTTCTGGCATATGGTATCTTGCGCAGCCACAAGACGGCGGAAGCGGCAGCATCACAATTGTTTCTGTCTTCTTTTATTTTTTTGCAATCTAGCAACGCCGCATTTTTTAGCACCTTTAAAACTTTTACGCGAACAGAATTTGGTTTTCTTAAAACTTGACGCAACATTCGTTCGTAACACAGACAACCATCCGAACTTCGTAAGCTTTGCGAGAAATTCGGGAGAGCTGCCAGGTGTGCGATGAACACCGATGGCCACAAGCAAACCCGACAGGAGAACGCAACCTCGCGGCGTCGACCTGTCATTAGGGGCGCGAGAGAAGTAAAAGGATAGAAGCGTGGGCGGAAGGGAGGATCGTACTATCGCAAACAATTAGCCACGGGCACGCAAGCTCGAGACGAGGGGGGTTGAAGACACACGGGACGAGGCGGCGTCAACGACGGAACAAGGGGCACCCACCCCCACTGCCCGACCTCGTTAAAAAAAATACCAAAACACGCACGCACGAGCAAACCGCAGACACAACACGAGCGTGGGCGTGGCAAAGCGAGACGCGGCGGCGAGCCAAGCGAAACGGGCTCCGCATCCCCGGGCTCTCTTTTATAAGCGCGCGCCAGTCAATCGGCCAAGGTCGCGCTCAAGGCTGCTCGCCGCTGGCGATGTGTCGTCGCAGAGTGCAGCCCCCCCCCCCCCCCATCCCCCCCCGGCTCCTTTTTCCCGCTTCCACACAGACGATGATATCATTCCCGGGCTCGGCTTTCTCGTCTTCGTTTCCTCTATGCCGACGGGCTTCTCTCATTCCAACCACTCTCTCTCTCCCTCTCACGCATACACACCGGCCGCTTTCCCTCTCGGCTCAGTCACGCGGAAGTCGCCCGTCCCGTCATCAGCAGCGGGCACGAGCGGCGCGACACAATGGGTCGGCGGGCCGGCGTGACGACGACGAGAGAATGGGTCAACGGTTCACTCTCCCCTTCTAACACTTTCCCTCCCTCTCTCTTTAGTTCGCTTCCTCTTTTCACACCTGCATTCCTCCGTCGCAGGAAGGCACGAGCACAGCTCGCGCCGCCGAAAGCAGAGGTGCACAAATGCTCGCAGGCCTCTTTCACTCACTCCTCCCCCTCTTGACACTCTCGTGCCCCGTGTGCTCGGAGAGTGTCTCCCCCAGCCGACGATGCTTACGTCAAACCTCGTGGGCACTACACTAACCTCCCGCGTTTTTTTTCAGGCGGCGCTGACGTCGGACGTTGGGGTGGCAACTCCCCGCATGCGAGCTTAGATTATATTTCTTGGCAAACTCTTTATTTTCGTTCAGACGCGTAATCTCCATCTTTACAGCTACAGTGCGGGAGACAATATAGCGCCAACTGCCCCACTCTTTTAAGTTATGTTTACGTAAAGCCGATAAAGTCAGCTCGACTGGGCTTGTCGGTAGACATCCAGTCGTCGGGTTCCTGTAGAAAAGCTAGCTGGTCGAGCGAGAGTAGCGGGTTCGGTTAATCCACCTACAAAGGGTGAGTTGACTCACTCGCCAAACCAGCTTGGCAAGATGCATGCAAACGCGGTCGGGTCTGGCTGCGTCATCTCGATTTCTGAATCAACCCGCTCGCGCCGAGTTCATGTAAAGTAAGCAACGATGCCGAAGAAGTCGGGCCGTGTCGTTGTGTCGAGTAAACGCCAGAGGGTCGAGACGTACGCAACACACAAACAGCAGCAAACTTGGGGCAGTAGTTACTGATAATAAACACATTTTTGTCTAGATCAATCACTTATCTTTCAACGAACTTGCTGTTGCCGATTTCAACTGCTTTAGAAACTTGTTCGAAGCAAGTAGCCCTTTTGCGTCCTTTCACCATCAGGTTACCGACGGATGGTTCAGATAGGAGACCTAGGAGTGAGACTTAATCGCAAACTAATTTCTCGTAAAACGCCACGCAACATTTGTAGAACCGTAATCCTAACCCAAATCCGTTGAGTTTGCGGAAAAACAGAGAGAGCAAGCAGGTAAGAGAATCGTTCGCAGAACGCTAACAATCTGCTGCCAAATTGGGCTCTGTGAAAAGTCAAGTTGCAAGACGCTTGCAGCCAGCAAGGAAGGCAGTAAAACAGATTTTGTCCATCCTACCCCGCGCGACACCGTCATATTTATTTATACGTAACCACCGCGTTCATTTTCCTGTACTGCTTTCTAGCAACGAACGCAGTTTGCAAGTCTGAAACCTGAAAGCAAGTGTCTGAGGCTTGAAAATTACAAGCGCAGATTTCACTCGCGAGGCGTCGACATCAGGCACAAGGAAGTTACCACTTGACGCGCACCCGACGAACAGTGCAGCCCCAGTGTAAACTCCGGCACGACCCCGTCCGCTTGACCTTGCTCGGCACGCGAGTGCAGTGCTATGTACACACAACACTCCCGCGCTGACCTCCACTCCGTGGGCCCAAGGATTGCGAAAACGCGAGATAAGCGAAGACGGTGACACGTCCCCTCCCCCCCCCCCTTCTTGCTACCCACGGGCACTGACACGTTTATTTACCCTTATCGGGGCCTCATCGAACTTCAGCAGCAAGCAAACCGTAGCGGACGCACACTTGACCAACGCAGTGTGCGGGTACACACCAGCGTCGCGTTAATCACACACACCGAAGTCTATACACATATTCTGTCAGCATGCCCTGTACGTCATATGCTGCATGTAATATTCTTCGCGTCCGCTGTTTTCCAATCAAGTACATGGTCTGTTGAGGTATGCTGAGACAGCCAGAGGAAATCGGAGATTAAACAGGACGACGAGCGAATGGATAAGTTCCCAAACCGATGTGGAACAAGCAGGACGCCGATGTTAGCGTTCGACTCGCCACCTTTTCACTTTTAGTCAAACCCCAATAAACAGGCTTAGTTCTCTTGCGAGCCGGTTGACAAAATCGAGAGGGATAGAGATAAGAAATTACAGGGTCTCTTAAGATCTCCCGTAAGAAGCGAACGGCGAAAGCCTACGCTACCTCCTCTTAACATTCGCCTCTTTCACTTCTTTATTTTAGTCATTACTGCTCACTACTAAGCATTTTAGTCATTTGTAATCAATTGTGGTCATTACAAGCCGTCGTTAGACATGTTGGTCATATCATAGTCATCAGTAGTCATTACTAAGCATTTTAAGTAATTTCTAATTAATTATGGTCGTTACAATGGGTCGTTAGAAATGTTTGTCATTTCGTAGTGAGTACAAGTCATTTCAGTCGTTATTACTTCTTACTGGTCATTACTAATCAATTTTAGTTATTTCTAATCAATTATACCCATTACAAGTTTTGTCATTATTAGTCATTACTGGTCCCTAGTAAGCATTTTTAGTCATTTGTAATCAATTGTGGTCATTATAAGCCGACGTTAGACATACTGGTCATCTTGTAGTCATTACTAGTCATTTCTAGTCATCTCTAATCAATTGTGGTCATTACAGGCCGTCGTTAGACATACTGGTCATTTCGGAGTCATTAGTAGTCATTACAAGTCATTGTTAAACTCTACCAATCTCTATTATAACGGTTTCATTCACCAATTATCACAATCACTTTTCATTCTTTAATCTGTCTTCATAAGGCGTGATGACGCTTCGGCGGACACTCCGGCGGTCAGGTCTGCTGACACAAACTTCACCATGAGCCTAGAAAGGCTTTCGCCCTAATAAATAGCAGGCAGGTTAACTAGACTGTCCAATTTGCTACTCTCTACACGTGCGGAGGGAGACATGAAAGATACAAAAAAAAAAAAAAGAGTTCAAATTTAAGCGAGGGCAACCCAACGATGCCCGACACTTATACAGTCGGGCGACACACATATCTGTCGCCTTCAGGTATCGTAATAAAAGAGCTCGCGGGGCTTTCTAACGGTCATGACCTGCGAGGCCCAGGACGAATTCAGCTTAGGAAAAAGCCGCGAGCGTCCCGCAACAACAGCGCGGTGCTCGGACGTTGCACTCAACAGGTTCCAAAACGCAAAGCCGGCTCTGGGGGAGCGACCGTACTCCACACACAGGCCTATTTCGAGCGCGTCCTTCGGGAACTATTTGCGCAGGCGAGCTCTTTCTTTCTTCAATGCGCCTGCCCGCGCTGCGTGCCGCGAATATCGTTTTCGCCAGCACCACCCGGGGGGGGGGGGGGGGGGGGGGGGGCGAGGAAAACCCAACACTGCACGTGCGCGTCGCAACACTGCTCCGCCAAGAGAGCAGTTGGCGCTGCGATGGGAGAGGGAGACTCGAGCAGAACTTCGCGTGGAGACGCAGACGGCAGCGAGGTAAAAATGAAAGTGCCGACCTTCTAACCCGGTCCGGAAATAACCGCGTGCGGTGAGAGAAACTGCCCGCGCCTAGGATTCGACAATACGGCGAAGAAAAAAACAAAAACAAGATTAGATAAATCAACCGGGTAAAGGAGCGCTCTCTGTGACGTCGTCGAAGATCCGGGAATGCGACGCACGCAAGCAGCAGGGCCGAGAGAGGCGCCACCGCGCAGAGAGAAGTGGAAGGGAGTAACGTAAACAGAAGCCGGAAACCGCCACTGATTCAGAATACCTCGAAGCGTAACCCGCCGCTTCGCCTCCCACGAGGTCTGAGGAGGCGAACTGTGCAATGCCGGGAGAAGTTGCAAGGGAGGAGGCGTGCATTCGATGAAGGTGTAACAAAAATAAAATTCACGCAGAAACTCTTCAGCGAGTGAGACGTCTAAGTATGCGTAATAATTGTGCCATTTGCTCACCTCCACCCAAGCGGCTGTCGTTATCAATGTTATGAAACTTGATCCGACGAGTATTAACCCTTATCAGTTAACCTTATCGGACTCGACCCGGTCCTTATCAACCTCATCGGACACGATCCGACTGTTATCAACTCATATCGGTCCTTATCAACCTTACCGGACTTGATCTGACCCCCTATCGCTACTTAACCATAGCAGGATTGCTTAACCATGATTCGCCCTTATCGCTCTTTAGCAGTTTACCCATCCGCGTCGAACCATTATCAACCGTAATCAGACCTATATAACCGCTCATCATTCCTTATCAACTCATTCACTGCTTGTCTGTGTTGCGCGACGTGAAGCGCACGAGCCCTCGGAGATCGGTGGCATTTCGGTCAGTGAAGGAACTCCCCGACGGAAGGAACATCCCGCGACCATCGAAACGTATCGTGGATATGGTGTGTTTGGCATTAAATTTTCGCAAAATAGGAATTTTCCTGTTGTCTACGATGCTCCAAGACGGCTCTACACGTGGTCCTAGGAGATGGCTTGCATTCCATCACCAAATCTGAATCAACAAAGCCGTCATAGAAACTGTTATTCAAGGTAATAAAAGTGAAGTTATCCTCTGACATTTCTTTTGTACCGCCGGTACAACACATTCGTATGGTTTAGATATATTCACCCTCTGCAAGAGTGGGTCTTTAGCACACTCGGCTTCTGACAGTAGGGTCGTGAGTTCATAACTCTGTTGAGACACTCGTAGGTTTGATTCATGCGCGCACACTTTTATGATTTCTCCTGAGAATGGTTTTGCCCCATCACTTCACCCCGTCCGACGAAAAACGCAGCGACGCAGTACACGAACACACCCGCCGCTAACAGTAGCCACCAGTCTTTTGAAAACTTTTCTCGTCGTAACTTCACTCGGGAGCGAAATAAAATAACATGGAACACACACGCAGCATGTGTGTTCGTAGCGGTCATCGCGGGATCCTGTCTTCAGGCAAAGCGTAGCACAGCGCCAGCGATGCTCGCTGCAATGTTCCTTCGCCGGATCACGGCTCAGAATAAACGCACGCGGCACAAATGCCGCATTGTAAGCTCGCAGTAGTATTTCCGGCATGATAGACCATCACATACAGTTCTGGAATTCACTCTGACGAGGGGCTGAAGCACACAGCTGACGCGACCTCGCCCAGTTCGAAGCGCCGGCGGCCATCTCCGTCGGCGGAGTCACCGGCCGTCCGGCTCATGACGTTAGTCCAGAGTGCGCGCCCATGCTCGTGTGCCTCCGCCTCGGAGGAGTAAACGCCCCCTCTTTTCTAAAGTAGTATCCGACTATAGTATTCGTACTTCCGGCTTCAGACGTTCTCGTGGCCTCATCTACAACGCTTTACCTTTCAATCTTTCTCGAGCAATCACACTTCTGTAAGATCACCATCGAGACAGTAGGTGACCGTGCACATGCATAACATATGCGAATAGTTGTGTACTCATGAAGCAATGTCTTTCTTCTTTTTTGTCCTTCTCAATATCAATTCATATTTACAAAGACGTTCGAAGCACCAGAAGGTCAAAGCTTGGGCAGAAGATAATCGGCGTACTAGCACGCGGGTGCGAGAACGGACGCGCGCGCGCGACCTCGAGACGCGGTGGCCGAGGCGACGCCTGCTCTATTTCCCCGTTCGCCCATCGGAGCAGAGCGCGCCGTTTCCGCTTCCCTCCGATGGCAAACCGCGCCGCACTCCACGTGGCTAATTATCATATTTCATTCACGTCGACGGCGGCGCCGCACCATAAACCGCTTCCCGCTTTCTCCGCCATCAAACCTTCGCTTCTTTAATTCTTTCTTTCCTTTTTTTTTCCCCCCGTGGCTGTGGACGGCACCCACAAATCGTTACGCCGGCGCATCGTGGCATACATTGCACCACCACCAACGCACGCACGCACAGGCCATTACGAGCGGCATTCCTCCGCCCCCCCCCTCCCCCCCCCCCCCCCCCATCGCGATGATCACGTTCATCGCTGCCTCACTACCCTCCCTATTTTTTCCCCTCCGCTCTCATTCATCTTCGCCCGCCGTGTCACGTGGCCTCGCCTATACCACCAAGGGGGCTCCCCTCTCATTCGTGCCTCTGGTTCCACGCGGCGAGCGGCACGGTGGCAGCGTTGGACTCGTGAAGACGCGACAGTGCGCCCACTGGCGAAAGTGGAGCACCAAACGAAGGAGCGATTGCAACCACGAGTCAGAGTAGCGGGTCAAGTGACGACGATTCAAGGACGATGGCCGTGTACTTGCCACGCCGGAGCAAAATACGAAACAAAGCTGCAACATCACCGCTTACGCTAAGGCACCTCTTTAAAAAAAAAATGCCGAGATAATTTAGCACTTCGAAAATGTAGTCACCATTCCTACATTATAACGGGAGAAGGGAGAAAGAAAAAGGTCTTATTGTGCTGACCACGGTCCGAAAACTTCTCTGGGCAAAGTTCAGTGCGAGCAAAATTTCACGGGGAACACGAAATCGGCGCTGCAACCAGCTTACATTAAACATTCCGGCGTTCTGGTGGGGGGGGGGGGGGGGGGGGGGGACGAAAACTTTATCAGTATCACGCATTGCTAGCTGTCTACAAAAAGAATTCCAGCTTCCAGGCGTTCGTGCCCTATTCAAAGTGCCTTCACAGTAGCGAGACGTTTGCAAGCATCGCATACACCTTTGCTTCACACAAATGCTGCTCTTTCCGTCGAAAATTGCTCTTCTGAAACGAGCAGACGAGGTGTTCGCTCTTAAAAGAAAACTAAAGAGGAACACTAAACCCGTTTGCAGTGATTACATACTCGTTCAGAACCATCCTCCCGTTAATTTCGCGCTGAAAGACTGATTAATCAAACAAAAAAAATGAAAATCAAACTTCAATTCTTTTTCTTTCTTTTTTCTTCACGCCGCTACGTATATATTTCGGCCGTCGTGGCGCAGTACAAGACTTCGAAACATGCCAACTTTAGTCTTTTACTCCTGTATATAATCCAACGTAGTCCATCTTTACCAATAAAAAAACATTACCTAGGTTCGAGCAGGTTACGTCAAACTCATTTTCCCCGTGAGTTGAGGCTTTTTGTAAGCGAGAGAAGCACAAGCGAAATACATGACGCGTCGCCGCCTCGAAGTTGCCACACCACCCCTCCGTGACGCCATAGATTTTTTTTGCCGGCGTCTTGTTCGGGGCGAGGTAATTTTTCTAGTGCTAATGATGGGCTGCGCTGCATTCCAAAGGAGTCAAAGACTGAACTTGGCAAGCATCCAGAACACCAACTGCACCACCTGCACCATTAGTAGATGGGCTCAAATCAACACACATCCACACGTAACTATATAACAGGACGATAGTTTCTGTGCATAAGTGTAAACTTGCGCCTTCTCCACTTACAGATATGCTTCACTAACTAGCCCAATGCAGTAGTCCTACAGGCATTATTAACCTGCCCGTTCTACTCCTTGCAGCGCCAAGCACGGGGATTGTTTTGCCTCGACCGACGTGCAACAATAATATGCGCGGCATCCCTTCCTGCCCTGGTTGAGCTCATCACACGGCGGCTCGCTTTACGCTGCGCGCGCACGGCAGACAATGGAGATCGGCGGGCTCCGTTTCCCGGGGGACGCCCAACCATCGCTCAACAGCGCCGGCCTTGGTGTCTCCTTGCGAGCTGCCGAAGCACATACCGCGAGTTCTTTTGTTTACACGCTGTGATCTTTCCCACGGCGGGGGGTTGGAGGGTGCTTTCTCGGCCGAGTTGCGTAACGGCGTCGGCGCGTCTTCCCCGTGCAAAGGTGACGCGCGAATGCGGTGGCGCGCTCAACGCTTGACTAATGCCAAAGTCGTTTGGTGATTCATTAAAGACCTCCGCCAATACATAGGGGTAATTCTTGCTGGGCTAGATGGTCGAGAGCAACTATTAAAAGAGGTACGCAAATTAGCACCGCTTGCATAGATGAAGTATAGTATGTTTCGTCTTTTGTGTGTGAGCTTAATTTGTGCTCCTATTATAACAGCTACCGCTAACTACCTGTGCCATGTGGACAATTACTTCATTTATTATTATTATTGTAAATGGCTACCTGGACGGAAATAATTGCGGATATACTCAGTTGTGGTTAACAATGGTTTACCGTTGCTAGATTGGCCCAGCTAAAAAAATATATCTAGGGTGACCGCGCGATCATCGAGCTAAATTAAGATTCCCTGCGAGAAGTTCGCCGCCCATAATAAAATAATATTTTACTGACGTGTAGACATATGCCGTGACAAAATATATATTCAGTGTTTTAATGTCGTAATAGCCAGTAAGTCGCCAACCTTGTTCCTCACTTAAGATGTCCCACAATATGGAAAAGCTAGCTGAAAGCGTCAGTGTCAAGGCTGCCTTCTCCGCTTCGTGCGAGACAAGTATTTTCTGCAGAATCGGTAACCTTGCCACCGACAAAAGGGTGGGAGGGGGGGCTGCAACAACGGACATACAATTCGCCTTGTTAACTACACAGATGGCGTAGTTTATCGACCTCCTCTTACATGAGGAAAGAAGCATTACGCAAGCCAGACGGGTCGGTTTCCAAATGACCGTAAGGGAACGGAGGACCTATTGTAAAGAAAGGACGTGACGGCGAGCTTGCACTGCAGCGCGTGTGATCGTGAGCCGCTGTTTCAGAATTCCCTTCGTTGTGTCACGACAGAGATGAACTCGATAATAGAGTGTTTTAGTTGAGCGTGTTTACGCTCCGCTAAGCAGTTAAGCGGAGCGGAAGCGCGAATGCGCATGCGCCGTCCGCTTAGCCGTAAGCGGGATAGCGGAGCGAGGAACACGGTCCGCAAGCTGCCTGAGCGGAGCGTGCCGCGCAGCACTTTGGCTAGCGTTGGCGTCAGAACGGATTGGATTGGATGCCGAAAGCAAGCGCGCTGGCTAACACGTGGCGTTCCCCAAGACGGCGCTTTATTTTCCATTGGATAAAGTGAACCGGTAACGCATTACAAGCGCACGTCTAGATACTTCATGGAGAAACAAGTTATATATATACATATATACGTTTTACGGTATAAGAGTGATCATAAAGTGTTTTTATTTTCTTTCATTACCCTGAATTTAGCCAGGGGGCGCTGCAACTACGAAAGGTCCGCTCCGCTACGCTAAACGTGCAACTAAAACGTGAGAATCGCCCGCCGCTCCGCTGTGGCTTAGCGGGGCCACTCGGAGCGGAGCGTACCGTAAAGACGCTCAACTAAAACACTCTAATGGCGATTACTGGAGCGGCATAAAAAAAATGCAAGTTTACGTACCCAGTGTGTGAGCGTGCCTTCGCTAGCTTCGTCAAGGACTTTCTTTTTTTCAGTGTTACATAGAGCGGGCAGGGCGTCATTGCTTCCGCACGAGTATGATATTGTACGTCGCGCACTTGCCTCGAATAGAACCATTTGTAGAAGCTAGCGACTGTGCGAGTCCACTTGATTGTGCCCGTACACGGTTTCTGGGAAGATCTCGAGGCTTTGGCAAAAGACCGCAGCGAAGCCAATTCCAGCTAACGACGCTCGCCTTGTTGTCATTTGAAAACTTCGGAAACAGTAGGCTAAGAAGGCTCACCGTAAGTCAGCGTACCTAAGAAGCATGGTCGGGAACTCTTCGCTTGCGCAGAAACCAAAACCTGCTGCAGCTCCTTAGCGCGCACGTCCGATTTCGTACGCTAACTTCGGGTCCCATGTATTTCAATATTGTGCAGGTTCGTTATTTGTTATTGATAGTACTATTTAGCGGTCACAGCAGTAGATTTACGAAAGTATTCGGTTCACCAAGTGTCACTACACCCAACCGTGGTACAATCATTAGGAGAAACTGAAACATGATTAAGGGCTTCCTTTATTACGAACGCGCGGCGCTAGCTCACAGAACAGCAACTACACACAGTACGAGGCTTCTCCAAGGATAACGCCAGCATCTCAAAAGAAGACAACTATTCGCGAGCAGAAGCACATACACGACGTCGTAACATCGAAGGGGAAAAAAAAACGAGCAAACAAAACCGATCCCCGTGCATACGTCGAATCCGATCGGAGGCGTCGGCAAACCGAGCACTTCTTCGGCACGCGCGCCGCGAATGCGAGAGGCGAACTTCCGCCAAGGTCCACGCCTCAACAAACAGCGAAAACGGTGACTCTACAAACGAGCATCGGCGTCACGAACGCCCCGAACGGACGAAAACGTCGAGCGGCCCACCCAAAAGCATCCCGAAACGGCTCTCGTCGAATGTCGCAGAGGTAGTAAAGAAACAGGAAAGGAAAAAGAAAAAGAGGAACAACCAGGACTGCATGCAAGAGACAGCGGCTCAGCTCAACAAAGAAGAGACACGGACAGCGTCTGCAGACTGAAAACGGGGAGTAAACAAGCAACGGGGCCGACTGCTATTGCTCCGACCGAGTGCCGCGCGCGCACATACGCACGCACAGACGTAGTAAACGAGACGTAGACGGGAGAGACCAAAGACAACGGCGGAGTCAACAGCGGGACGCCAAACATAAGAAAAGAAACTACAAGGACGAGCAAAGCAACCAGAGAGCGCCCGGAACAAGGGGCACTTTTCGACAGAAAAAGAAAGGGGAGACCGCGTGCCAACGAAGCGGGTCAAGTTCACGGGGAATACCCCGACCCCCACCCTCCCCCGCTTCCTCGTTGCCATTTGCAAAAAGGCGAATGAATGGCAGACAGCCACAGACACACACTGGGGCACGAGGAAGCGAAAGCCGGCGCAGCACAAAGGCAGGAAGGCGCGGGGACGACGGCCGTCCGAACGCCAACAATAAAGCTATGGGAACAGAACGCGCAGCGTGGCCACAAACAAGCAAAGCAGGGAGATAGCGGGAGCGTGTGACAAAAACGAAGGAAAAAAAGCACCACAACATGAAGCCGCGACAGAAAGCCGCGGACGTTTGGCGGGAAGGGGTGTTGAAGAGAACATCAACAACGCGCACACTTCTACGGGCCGGCGATACGGAAGCCGTCCAAAATCTTGCGCCCTCCTTTTCTAATTCCCGCTCTCAAATGGCCGCGCCACCGCGACCGCAAACCAAACGAAACACAACAGAAGAGCGGAGACGGAAAACCCCTCTGCAACTCGCAATCAAAGCACAAACAGGCCATCGCCAGACAGCGCCGAAAGGAAACCCAGGCAGCCAAGAAAAAAATAAACGACAAGGTCGAACTCGCAAGGGCGCGATCGCGACCGTACACACGCACGCACACGCAAGGCGGCAGAAGAGGCAGGCGAATAATGTATCAGCAGAAAGAAACCGCTGAAGGAGCAGTCCGCGCGCGCGCGCCAATGAAAGCGAAAATGTAACAACAACGCAGTGAGGAGAGGTCGGCCCAGAGGAGACAGAAAGGGCGCTGAGGGAAGTGGGGGGAAGGCGCATATGGGCGGGAGAATTGGAGCTCGTAAGGCACGCTTGGCCGATAAATAGATGCCCGCTGGCGTTCTCGGTGGCCCGCTGCTCGCTTCCTCATCGCCACACGACGGCCACTGGAGGGGAACGGGGTGCGAATGCAAGTGCGTGTGTCCCGCGTCTGCGTGTTGCACGGACACACTACAAATGCAGGCAATCTGTCGAGGTCCAGCCCGTTCCCTGTGCGCGTCTATTAACCCCCCTTCCATCGGGCAATGAAAGGAGCGAATCGCCAAGGCAGGTGCTAACGACGCCGAACGTTCCCTTGCCACGAACACGATCATTCCAGATTTCGTCTTTCACACCGGCAGCACTGAGACGGCGCTGCAAAATAACCGAGGTCTTTAAGCACAAGCTGTTTGCGCATTCGCCTAGGAAACGGCATAGCCATCGCACATAAGCCCCCTCCAGGACGAACTTGCACAACTATTCGAACGCGACGCCGCTATCCCCGCTACTATTAAAGCAGAGGTCGTTGTTCGTTTAGAGGGACACTAAAGGCAAACATTAAGTCAACGTGGACTGTCAAAACACGATTCCAGAAACCTCGCAGCGCTTGTATCACGCCAAGAAAAGACTTCGTTAAAGAGAAAATCGCGTTTGAAGAATGCCTAGCGCTGGCTCAATGGAAATCTCTCTCCCGCGAGCAAGGACTTGACTTGCACACGACATCACCGCCATGCGACACAGTGCGAAGTCACGTTGAGTTCGCCGCTGCAGTTGCCCTTGGTCACGGACGTGGCACCTCTGCTCCTTGCAGTTTGTAAGAGTTTTGTGAGGCAGCAAAACCAGCACGGCACTACGCGATAACAACACTGTTCAGAGTCGAACGAAACCGTTCGACTGTCTGCGTCACTGTCTCGAATAGAAGTAGACAAGTAGGATTTTCTTCCGTCTTATATTACAATGCAATGATTTCTTTATTATGAATCGTTGAGTACTAGTGACATAATTACAATGAGGAGTTCCTGCGTCACTGGGCTCGAATGTTCCGGCAGAGTCTCAAGTCGTGTCCTCCTAAATTTACCTCGATTTTCTCGACTGCCAGAGCTGTGCACGCTTTATCACTGACGCCTTAGATGTTCTCGAGTATTAATCTATCACTTTAGCTTGACTTAATATTTGCCCTTAGGCTCACTTCAGGCCAGACTTCACGTATAGAGTTTGAAACGCTCTCCAAATACAGCACACCTCACCTTTCCGCTTCAAAGAAAAGGCGCGGCAGAAGCCGCAACCTAAGATACACCTCGACCGCTCCAGAGATGTGCCCCCAAATATCGAGGAACTGCCCCGTAACATGCCGTTGCGGCCGTCGGTTGACCGTGGGTTCGGGTCCGCGCATAAAGGCAGATCCGAAGACTGGGGAGACAAGCAAGGGACTTCCCCTTGTCTTCTATTACTCCTACGTGAGGCCAGCACTGATGTTCCTCGTTATTTCCTTCGCACGGGTGCCACCGATGAGTCACCTTCGTTGCGTTGTCGACGTCCCCACACCCCAGACAGCCACAAAAGGGCCGCAATCGCACGTGGCGACAATGCGAGAAGCGCAGTTTCACGTGTTGCGATAACTCTGTAGCGTGGCGCACACTAGAAACGACCGAGCAATATTGTAATACTCAGAACTCCGCGCGCATTGAACGACCTCATGCCGATCACCGAACAGAATTTTTCGCGGTCCACTCTGTCCTTGAAAGCCTCACTTGTGACACACCCAGCGTGTTGGAGAACAGGTGCAACCCAAATCAAGCTGATACAGATGACACCATCTTATTTGCTAGCTTCTTTTAGCCGCAGCTGCTGAAGTGGGCGACGATGGCTGAGCTTGGGCTGCTACGCAGGTTTTTATAACCGCGCTTGTCTAGACAACCGTTGCGAAACGCGCCGCATGACGTTTACACGACGCCAACTACTAACAGTTGCATCTATCATGGTATTTCACACACGCTTCCGAGTGTTTAAACAGTGTCAGTCGTTTAAACAGGCAGTTACAACCCTGCCGTCGGCAGCCGTCCCATCTGCACGCAATCCCAAGTTACCGCTGCATGAACAGCATCGAAGGACCAATAAAGAGAGAACAAGGTGGTCGACCAGACCGCCATCCGGTTGGCTATCCTAAGTCAGGGGAAAAGGGAGGAAGGATTGAAAGGAGAGGGCAATATGAGTGAGATAGTTCAGGTGAATAGCTGCAGACATGTGGTCTCTATAAGTGCCTTCTTGGGTTCATTGATCTTAGTTCGCTGAAAAAAAAAAAAAGAAGGTTCACTGGAAAATTCGCAATGGCATTCTCCTCAGCATTCCCATCATGTTGCCTTGAAGCCAAGTACAGTTTAATGTAAAAGATAACCACGTTTATACAAGCAGTGCCGTTTATGCATTTCTATTTTACTGCATTTTGCCCTAGTTTCGACGTAACTTTTGTGAAGGGCTATTTCGTAACAGAGAGAGAGAGAAGAAACTTTTATTGTCAAACAAATCTTGCAGTATAAGAAAGCATATGAAGGCGTGGACTAACCACTAACGGCGACTGTGTTCTGTTAGAGGCAACACATATTTCTCTTACTGCACAAAATCATTAGTTCCTCTTTGGAAGAATATCGATCCATCCCAGTGCGGCCGGAATAACGCGTCAACAAAAACCGGCGACTACTTCCTGGAAGGAAGAATTACTTCCTCGCCTGACGTGTAGCGATACGGCCACTCGATAATGAAATTGGTCACAGGACCGCCGGAAAATGACGGCGCGCCGCGATACGTTTCAAAAAACTAAACAAACCCGCGCGTCACAACGCGCTCGAGCCGATATTGCGTCGGGCGGCGTTGAGATGGCGCCAGCAGCGCCGTGCCCCGCACGCGAGAAAGGAAGCGCGTCCGTTCTTCGTCAAGCGAGACGACGGCCAGCGAGAAGAGAAAAAAAGCCGGCGCTTAAGTCGCGCCGCCACCAAGCAGCGGCAGAGAAGGAAACTAGCGTAGCAGACGACGTTCGCTCGGGACGCGTCGTCTGCTCTCACGGCGCCCCACGCGGGCCGCACGAGCGTAGCTGCACGCAAACACAGACGCCCGCGCGCTTGCAGGCGCTGCGTAGTACCATGGCCGAACCTTCGCCAGCTATTTCTCTCTCTCGATTTTCCGCAACCGTTCTTCCATCGAGCGCACACAGCGCGAAAGAACCTGCCTGACGCACTACCCGGAGCGAAGCGAGGCAAGGCAAGGCAAAGGGCGCACACCAAGCAGCAAGGCAGCCTCGAAGGCGCCCGCGCGCGCGCACACACACAGGCACACTCGCCCGACCAGTTTGGCGGGCTCTCTTCGGCCCCCCTCCGTGGGCTTCTCAGAGTGCGAGCGACGGCGGCGTCACGTAAGAAACAACAAGAACTCGTTCCTGCCGGTGCCGTGCGCGGAAAGATTTCTGCCTGCGAGGCGCTATCCCAACGGACGCCGCCGCCGCCGCAGACCGCGTTGAGGCGATTTCCGTTGCGAAGCGGGCTCTGTTGTACACATCTGCCAGATCATTCGCCGCTTTGCGCGGCGAAAAAAAACCTAATCGAAGCGTTAAATGGCCCCTACATTGCGTTGCGTGGAGCACCGAAATGGCGACGAAAGAAAAGCGATATAAAGAAAGCGTTTATAAAAAATCCGACCTGGAATTCCAGCTAGCAGAAACAAAAGAAAACGCTAACGGCGAGTGCCCGCCCTGAACAAATTAGACCGCCCCAACCTTGGTTAGCAGAAGAAAAAAAATAAACAGGCGGGGGAATCCCGCAGCCCATTTTAACAGCCTCTCGCAAAGAGCAGGGGGTAGTGGAGGGAGGTGTCCGAAATGGTTGCGTAACAGACATAGATAAGGAGCCAACGCGTCTGACTACTGTATCGATTTTTTTTCCCTCGCACATTCTCCCATTCTACGCCCGTCATCGGAGGCGTTTCGTCGAAGAGAGGGCATTACGTCTTATAGCCGCCCTCTGAGTAGGCCGCACTTAGAGCATGGCTCGCAGGCTGGCGGCATGGAAGAAAAACAAACGGAAAACACCGTCGCTTTCCCGTTTTAATCGGCGCCAGTAGTGGCAAGGCAGTGGCGAATTCGACTCAGACGTAAAGCAGTGAAAAAAAAAAAAACTGGGAGAAAGAAACTAGAGAAGGCAACACAGCCAGGAAGAGGAAGCGCACACCCGTTACATCGAGGAAAGCGAGACTACTCGGCAAGAACAAAAAATAACACCAAGGAACGAAAACAGACAAAGGAGAGAAAAGCGACTACGCGCGAAGAGGATTCTTCCACACGGCGAAAGCAAGAAAGCCGACTGCTTACGAGAACAGAGATGACGAGATCACAAAGCGGCGTGCAGTCTCCTTACTGGCATTAAAGGGACACCAAAGACAAAAATGAGTTGGAGTGTATTAGCAGATTACCTGCTAGTATTAAAGGGACATCAGAAAAAAACTGTCAGCCCAAGCATTCGGCACAGATGGTTAACCAGCGAAGGTGAAACGTGCGGCCCCGATGTTTATCACTGAGTAAATACGGACGGTTCATTAGTCTTTCTCAATTGTTGGTCACGTCGTTGTGTTACTTAAGTAATTAATTCATTGAGTGTTTAAATATTAATTATTTAATGACGACGAACGCGGGAGCAGTGGTGCGAGCGCCTTCGCACGGTAGCGCCGAGGGGCACCAACGAGCCAGCTGTGGAAGACGACACTGGAGCCAATGCTGCTGATGATAGTTTTTTTCTACACGCGGACACGATAGTGAGGAAAGTAGCCCTTAACAGCTTCGCTGTAAAATTAACTTGGCCTGTATTGGCAAATTACCCTTCTACGAAAAGCCACCCTTACCGTGAAGGAGGATGCTCGGTAAAACAAACAAAACAAAAAGCTCCAAGAACGAGCTTCGAATTTTCTGCACCAACTGGCTGTGACGTCACGAATTTCGACGCAGTCCGTTCGGCCCTCGATATCATTAATTAATCTTTATCGGTAAAGACCGACCATACTACATTCAAAAGGAGCCAAAGGCTAAACGTCAGGAGTTTCGGTAATCTTTGCTGCGCTACAACGGCCGATATATATATATATATATATATATATATATATATATATATATATATATATATATATATATATATATATATATATATATATATGTATATACACCTTTGACGTTCCTTTGACGTGCCGTTGACGTACCGGCGCGATATAAAAACGAAATAATAACTTTGTCCTCCCCTTTCGCCTCTATTAATCAACCTATTTATTACCGCGAAATGACAGCTGCATTTAGGATGCCATTAATTAGTTTTAACTTCTTTTTACTTATAGCTGCCTTTAATAATGAGGCAGGACGCGTCCTTCGGGGATGATTATCTGCGTTAATGCGGTAAAAAAGTATCGACGGCGGGCCCGGTAGCCCGCTTTTGTTTAATGGCGTTTCCTGCCCACGCATCTTTCGTCGGATGGATATATGCGCAATTCATTAACCATTCTTTAACGTTAAACGCATAACACAAGCGGCAGCAAGCCTGGACCAGCGCAGACAGACTAGCAACACATCGTTTTCAGATCGCAGTGGACTTCTTTTCTGCAACTTCAGTACTGCCGATTTCGCCTCGTCTGAATAAACCTACCCGAGAGCAAGTGCCGCCAAAATACGTAAAGTTCGGCGCAACACCCGTGAAATCGTAGAACAAGCCCAAATTCGTAAAGTTTATCAGAAAAAAAAAAAATCGGGAGGTTGGAAGGTACGCATATACATACATATATGCCTGGGGAACACACAAACCGCGTGGAAAGAGGGAAAGACGACCGGTCAAGCCACGACCACACAACGCACGAGTCGCGGTCAGCCCAAGGACGCTCAGAGATCCTCGATTGGCTCGGGGCCTGCGCATGCGCAATCTCTCCGGACAGCGCAAAAGGGAGATGGCGGTAATTGACGTCCGAGCTCGGTCAGAAGAGATCCCACCGTCCGTGCGACACTGTGTAGCGCGCAGTCACCCAAACGTGACTAGAATGAGGAAGGCTCGAAACGGGAGGAAAACCGTAGATGATCGAGGAATAATCGCGTGTGTCCGCGCGCGCGTCGCCGGCGCGAGATTCGCTCGCCTGCGAGACACTGCGATACGCGAGTCTCGAATGGCGTCACGTGAGCGCGTGGTTTGATACTAAAGTTACTTTTGATGCCGAAAATGCAGTGAGCTTGCTTGTTTGCGCGCGTACGAACCATAGTAAAGCATATCTGCACTTTATGTAATGATTATATGCAAACACACTGCGGAATAAATTTAATTCTTATTTGAAAGATTTTCGAGGTTATATCACGCGCACTCGTGCACCCTCTGGCGAGTCCTGGTGCATTAAATAAATATCATTCACGTCGCGTCTTCCTACTAATTAAAGGAATTGAATAAGCGGATCGAAGTACTTGCGCAAGTTAATCACTGGCTGCGGACATTACGAGGAAGGAATCACTCTTCCTTCGTTAAAACACGTTGGGGGGCTAGTAGGTTAGAATCTATGATAGAACGTATAAGCGCTACTGAACGAGGACGACTGAACGAAAAGCGCTGTCTCTGTGTTCATCTGTTTCTTTCTACGTCCTCGTTCACTCGCGCTTATACGCTCTATCATGCAGTCTTCCTTCGCCATCCCTGCCAGAAGCGCATAGCGGCTACTCTGCCAACGAAGTGAACTAGAGCCACATTTGGGTATTGACGACGGTCATTATCACCCATAGCTGAGCGTCCGTGCTTTTCATTTTTGTTCCCTGCAAGCATCGGACAGCGCCGGTAAAAACAGTGTAATCAAGTACTTTAACCGTCTCAAGGCAACGGTAGAGGCTATGAGAGACATGGTAGCAGCCTCCGGATTAATTTGGTCACCTGGGTTTCCTTTTCGTACGCCTAAATGCAAGAGACGAGCATTCGGCGAAATGCGGCAGTGAAACGAATCCCCCCAACCTCGTGCCGAGCCGCAGCAGCGACTAAGGTAACGAGGTCGGCTCGTCCAGTCCTTTTACTTCGACTAACTCACAGAAGGAACGTGAGTTAACTCTCTTTCACCTTGCACAAAAGCGCTAGCCGAACCTTTCCCAGACGGACTTGAGAAGGCCTTAGTGCAGCATCAAAGATAAAGGAAGGACGGGCATAATGGGCACTGCGGAAGCAAAGAACAAAAACTATCCGCGTTGCTGCCTCGTCTACGTTTACATGAGCACGACGAGGGCGCGTCGCATGGCCGAAAACCGGGTCTCGTGCTCGTGCAAAACGCATGCAGACGTGCGAGCGTCGATGCGAGTTCGCCCAAGCCACCTGCAAGAGATTGATTGACTCGGCCCACCAGCCTGACAAGATGCGCGTAAACGCGGTCGGGTCGAACTGGATCAGCTCGACTTCAGACACGGCCCGCTCGCGTCGAGTTCGGGTAAACGAAGCTCTGGAGAACAAGCACTCAGATGTTTTGCGATTACGCTTCTGACGACACAAGAGGGAGGTGAAGAATGGATCGTGGATAGCAATACCTTTATTCCAAGTGTGCCAGTAACCTTCCCGTGCAACAGACGTGACCCTTGTAACAGCAAACATATACACAAGGACCAGAGAGATAGACAGCACAAGAAGTGGGCAAGCAGACGAAACAATCGTTGGCGAGAGAGAAGGCGGCGAGTGAAGACTTATCAACCAAGTGGAGACGGACGACATTTGGTGCGCCTATCTAATCTGTCGCAGGGCGCTGAGACGGGACGAAGGGACCGAGTCAGCGAGCCGCAAGAGCCGTAATCGGGCGTCAGGCGCACACCCTTTTCAATACAACCCCTTCATCAACTTTTGTGCAGACAGTAACGACAACGCTGTGGCAACGTAGCTATTTCTTACGGAAATTTTAAACCTGACGTCATACGTGACCCTCGGTCACTCGACGTGTCGCCAGTCTGGCCGTGTATCCCTTCCACACGTTCACGCGCATTGTCATACACAGTGCTGCTGACACGCCGCGCAGAATTTGCGCATTATTCATTTATTATTTTTGTTTTGGCGGCGCATATTGCAAGTAGTTCCTTAGGATGCCAGAAAACATACAAATATTGATCGACCACTTGGTTACACCTAAACCATGTATCTGCAACATAGCAGACGCCGAAAAACGGACCTCATTTCATTTCGTACCATGGAGTTGCCCGAAGGGCACTTGGCGGTGCCTCCTTAGCAGGCCCCGCAGCTTTCGCTGT
The DNA here is from genome assembly GCF_023375885.2 of Dermacentor andersoni. Lineage (NCBI taxonomy): Eukaryota > Metazoa > Arthropoda > Arachnida > Ixodida > Ixodidae > Dermacentor > Dermacentor andersoni. Next base: position 92,357,652 of record NC_092819.1, on the reverse strand, counting down.
ACTTCAGGTTGAACTTGCGACGGATTATAAAGTATTCCCTCCTACATTCGGTCAGGCCCAACCGGGTCAGGTTTGTATTCCCTTTTGAGCAAAAGTATGCGGACAAGCGATACAGCCGGTGTTCTCCGCCTATGAACATAAATTGAGGACTGCGGTCCATGGCACAGCGAACCTTCCAGTGCACGTGTCAATTGCATTTTGCGCGTCTGAATTTAATTTGTTTTTCTTTATTGCGAGCCTGTGGTGTTTGCGTTTGCTAGTGGTTGTTACTAGGCAACGTCAAAACCAAGTAACCCATAGTGGTTAAAAACAGCGCAAAGAATGAAAAGTCAATAATGTCACGTCTGTACTCTGTTGATGCGTGTTCCTTCCAAAGCATCGTGTTTTCTCTGTACAGTCCGTGTTAAGTAAGTTATGCCGCTATAGCTGTGCCTTCATTGTTCCGAGCTAAGTCTGACGGTGGCTGTAAGCCAGGAAAATATATAAAAAAAAGCAATACGTAAACACAATCCACAACTACGCATGCTACCTCGCAAGAATGATTCAGAACCACCCGCCATTATCCGGCTTGCACAATCTCAAGAGAAGACAAGCAGGTAAATTGTAGGCTTTAAATAACTGGGACGTAGTTCATTCACGAGTCGGAAGAGGCAAGTGAAGATGAACGCGGCGACAACTTCCAGCTAATTTTCTCGGGAAAGCCTCTAGCAATACCGCTGATGCATCGGAATGCCCGGTGCGTCAATCAACACGTTAATCCAACATTTCACCGACGTCGTAACCGATTCATACCGGCCGCGGAGTAACACAATATCTTTCGAAGCACAGCGGCAAAAAAGCTGCAAGAAGCGGTTGCGTACGACATCTTTCATGCAGATTTCGGAATCCCAGTAGCTCGTCACGGCGGCCAAGCGAAAATTGATCACCTGCGCAAACAGCGCCGATTGTAGGATCGAACTCTGCCAACAGTACCCCTGCACGGTACACAACCCGTGCGCACTAAGGATTACACAAATGTTTCGTTCGAGCAATCACAGGCACACGCAAAAGCGTCAGGCAACGCACACATCCCGGGAGAAAGAAGGGGGGGGGGGGGAATCATGTGCTACTAATGAAAACGCAAAATGAGCGCGCGTTACACTGCACTCCCCTTACGCGGTGAGTGTGTAAACACTGTCACCAGATAAATAAATGTCCTGCGCACGCATTATCTCCGGGGGATATTTTTTGCCACCAGAGCAGCGGGGCATCTACCTAACCCGTCGAGCGGTTCTATGTATCTATTCTTTTCCACCGATGACGATGCGCGCCTTCATCTCAAAAACACTACGATGCCGTTCGTGCGATCGATCATTCTGCCCGCTTCACAGCATGGGCGGCACGCTCGCTGTGTAACGCTCGACGGAAGGCGGCGACATTTGTTGCACGACCCGCGGCTACGACCAACGGCATCTACAAGCGCGTGCGCGCGTGCGGAGAGTGGCCATGCGCGTGTTACGGAAAGTGGCTTTGCACTTATGCCAAGTAAGATAGCTCCGAGGCAACTACGAGAGCATAGAAGCGTACAAAAGATTCGAGGTGTTCCGCACTCGCCGGCCGCTCTTTTGCTTGACCGCGGGGCGTGCGCGGAGAGAATACGAACGAGCTTCCTCGTCACTCTTATTTGCCCTCCTTCGCTCCTTTCCCGGCGCAGAGCGGCGGACCTGAGCGTAGTAGCCTAGGGCGACCTCCAGTTCCTCTCACCTCCGACAAATTTTTCTCCCTCTCAATTCCAACGTCGGCGACATTGCTAACAACGCACGCGCTCGCGAAACCATAAACACAGCCAGAAGCGAGCCAGATGGAGGAGCTCCGACTGAAAATATCGCGGCGCTCGAAATGTCACCCTTTCCGAGTTTCCCCCGCTTGCGACGGCGCTTGCTCGCTTGCGCAAGCCGCGCGCGCTCCGATCCGATCGCGCCGGAAAAAGAGGGAGCACAATGCGGGCGGCAAACGCGCGCGCTTGCGACAAACAGCTCGACGAAACAGATCGAGAGCGCTCCGCGAAAAATCGCTCCGCACTGCTGCCAGAGAGACGAGCCGAGCGCGCACGCTCGCCATTTAACGTCGACGCGAAGGGCAGCGAGAGCAACAGAACGGCGAGAGACGATCGCGTCGACGAAAGCGCAGGGAAGGTAGCACAAAAGCAGCAGCGACATTCTAGCCGGCGCCGAGGCTCGCGCGCACGCACGTGCTCGCTCCGGCGGCGATGACAAAAGAGCCGTCAAAAAAACGGAGGCGCGGGAGAAAGCAAAGACGGAGCAGCCGCCGGCGACTGCACACGCTCCACGAAGAGCAGCGCAGGGGCGGCGGGGAGAGAAACACGCGGATCGAGCGTCGCCAACGTCGACAGACCGCCTGTTGCCGCGCGCGCGAGCAGCAAGGCGGAATGCGCTAAACAGCAAGCACGCGGAGTGGCGGCGTCAATCGATCATCCCGACGAGCGATCGCGCGCGCTTTGAAGAGAGAGAGAGATCCTCATATGCCAACGTTTCTCACGCCCCGCGGAACAACAATGCCGACACTCCGCCGAGTGCTATGTTGTAGTGCGCATTCCGGCAGGCGCGAGTCTTTTCGACTTCCGAGGAAAAGTCATCGGCAGCCTCATTCCTCCGCTCTCTCGCCGCGGCCTCCTTGCAATTGTAATACATCCTAGCCGTCTTGCAACCGCACGTGCGAAACACTAAATACCGGGACAGCGGGTTTGAAATCGCGACCTCCGCGCTGAACCTTGAGTCTCGGGCGTAGGCAGGCGGCGCTCGAACGCCGATTTTGCGTGATCGCTAGTGTAACTGGCCGACGTCGACTGCAGCTTCCACTCCACATACGTACCAACATGTGAGGAAACGTACTCGTGAAAATTCCGCAAACACGACTTGGGGAGGGGGAGACGGCACGCACCGTTAGACGCAGCACACGAGCTGCTGTAGCAGCAACAACAGTACAACGGGAGATATTGACCAGCAGGCGCGTTGTTTTTAAATCGCAGCTTTCGTAAAATCGTACGCACCCAAACGCACGCGAAATCGCCCCAAGAATCTTGTTCGGTGTTTTCCACAACGTTTAGCGTCGTCCTTCCCTCCTTCGACTGTTCTTAGCAGCGGGACCACTGCACGTGTTCACCACGGGCAGGTGCGCCCAGTCCCAGCGCGTTATACTCGAGTGCGGCGCTGCTGCGGATACCGTTCGCCACACTACAGCCACCCTGACCAAAACAAGGCGTTACCCGCCGTGGTTGCTCAGTGGCTATGGTGTTAGGCTGCTGAGCACGAGGTCGCGGGATCGAATCCCGGCCACGGCGGCCGCATTTCGATGGGGGCGAAATGCGAAAACACCCGTGTACTTAGATTTAGGTGCACGTTAAAGAACCCCAGGTGGTCGAAATTCCCGGAGTCCTCCACTACGGCGTGCCTCATAATCAGAAAGTGGTTTTGGCACGTAAAACCCCATAATTTAATATATTTTTTTTTTTCAACAAGGCGCTGCGTCAATGGAGGCAACCCGCCTTCGGTGCAAAAGATTAAACACCACAGACCATTCCCAGATAATCTGTCGGCGCGCCTCGCCTCACATCGTCGAATTGCAAATTCCCGAGCGCGGCGGTGGAAAGTGGCGAGGCAGCTGGAACGCGATATTTTCGTGCTCGGCTCAAAGCCGGCGCAAGCGCCTGTAAGGCGGCAACTACACGGCGCGTTCTTATTTTTGTTTTTTTCCAGCTCATTTAAGGCGTCGCATCGACCGGCGTTGGCGAGTTCATCTCACGGCAAGGCGATGCACGCACAGTTTTCGCGCGAAGATCAACCAACTACATGGAAACAATTAGGCGGAAGGTGTACCGCGCAGCTCGATATGGATGGGGCGGGCGACGCGTCGCCAAACATATAAACTCAATTTAGTGGCGTGTAACACAGGGTGGTGTGGGTTGAACTTCGCGCCACAAATCTTTCGGTAAAGCTCAATTTAGTTGCCGCTAGCGAACCGGCGCCATATACATAAAGCCCACGCCGACGCGATTCCCATGCACTAAGTGTCACGTGGACCAGTTTAACACTCGTCTACACACGCAGGCCGCCATTATGCGACGGTCTCGTTTAGTAGCAGAGAACAAAAGAGAAAACCTTCAATTCGACGTTACGAAATGCGGCACAATCGTTACCGGAAAAGGGAGATGCCGATAAAATTCACTAAGCGAATAAACGGAATAAAGAAAAGAAGGACGTTGCAAGAGGAATTGTGTCGGCACAACCGCATTTCTAACTGCGCTTTTTTTTCGCCCGACGCCTGTTCCGAGACTTCCCCGCAGGACATCGTCGGCATGCGTGCTCGTCATGCGAATAGCAGTTGTCATAGTATAAACGCAATCGCCGATTACGCATTGCGACACGTCACGGCTCCACGCACACGCCGCTGTTTTTTTGTTCTTGCCAACTGCACGCATGCGCGCGTAAAGAACGCCCGTTATCGGCCGCGGGATGTCACTGACTCCTGTAGATAAACACACAGTGACGACGACCTCTCTCTCCTCCGTGCAGGCCAGATGTGATCGACGAGGCACTAACGAAGCAGTGACGCATTCGAACTAGGTCACGCCCTACGTAATTCCCGAGCAGGTGCTGCGGCACATTCAAAACGTATCTGGTTTGCCTACAGCCTTTCACGCACAACTGCATCATGAAAGCGTCTTTTCTCTTTCGTGTTTGAGGTGACTGCGTGTCCGGGATACTTCGCGGGGATTCTCAAGGGGGCACTGAACACAAACACCAAGTCAATGCAGACTGATAAAGTATTATTCCGAAACTATCTTTTTTGTTAATTTCGCTATAATATGTTAGTTATTAGACAATAACATGAACAGCAAAAGCTTTTTCTTCTTTTTTTAGTTTAGCACCAATACATTATCAGCGACATGCAAGTGTGACCTCACGGAACGTACCTTCTCGTACTGAGGCCGTTGTGGCGCAGAAACATCCACGACGTCACGCCTAACTTGTGCGAGAACTTCAAGGCAACCGAATGTCGTCCCCCGTCCTGCCTTGTCAAGATTCCTCTGACGTCGAGAGTAGGTTTTCTGGTTCTCTAGAAAGTTAATTTACTAATGCAGCTTAGCACATTCTTCTCTTTCGCGTTTTTTATTACGGCGAACTAGCGAAACGCATGCACTCGCTGCTCTGGCGACCCCGGGGCCAACGAGTTAGTGGTAGAACGGCCGACGACCGAGCGAGCAAGAGCTAGTGCAGGAGCGTCGCGATGTCAACACTCCCGCTGACCACCACCTTGCGTCAAGATGCTGACACCTGGTTCGCAAGAAAGCGATTACAGGACATTATTTAGGGCATTCTGAGGCTTTTTTTTTTTTTCTGGGGTTTCGCGGTCGAGGACTTTCACTTAAAACAAAAGTACTAAATTAAATTATGGGGTTTTACGTGCCAAAACCACTTTCTGATTATGAGGCACGCCACAGTGGCGGAGATTCTGGAAATTTGGACCACCTGGGGTTCTTTAACGTACACCTAAATCTAAGTGCACGGCCCTTTTCGCATTTCGCCCCCATAGTAAACAACAGTACTCAAATGACAACTGTCACTAGTACATTAGGCAAGGCGGAAGAACGCAGTGGATGAAGGCTATAGGCCAGCCTTGCGCAGCTGCCTGCTTGCAAAGTCGATGAATAAAAACAAAAACTCAGTGCCATTCCACTCTGCGAAGAAGGATGGCCAGCGAAGCTGTGTATGTGGGCCCCTAATGGCGAACTGCACCTCCGCCGCGGGTCGGCCCGGTGTTGCACTATCTTCCGGATCGGCCCACGCACGAAAAATTGATGGTCTACGCGCGGACGCAATCTGCCGGATCCTAGCCACAGACAGCTTCGCTGTAAAAAGAATCCAACGTAGAAAAGGCGGGCAGCGCTTTGCCAGTGGGTGCCTCGAAGGTGCCCCGTCACCTTCTTTTGTCTTCTCCCGACACCCCCCCCTCCCTCGACGGAACGCGGCCCGGCTCCGTCTATTTTCGGGGTGTCGAAACGAGCGGAGGCTCTGCAGCGCGCCGGAGGTACCTGGGGCGCGCGCGCTCATGTTCCGACGTCGACGACACCTCGCTGCTACATCCACGCGCGTGCGCCATCAGAGATGGGCGCCGGTAGCGGCGGGAGAGAGAGAGAGACCGCGAGGCGCGCACGCACAGAGCGACGCGGAACAAATCACGATGGGCGGAAGGCGGGAGAAAAAAAAAAGAAATACACGCCAGCGAGAGCGCGAAATGTCACCGGTGTATCATTGCCGTCGCAAGCCGAGAAACGTTGTGGCTCGCGCCGACTACGGAGGATTGACTGGCCGAGAGAAATCGGGTGGATCATATCATCCCCACTAAGTCACGAATTATGAAGGACTACCCATTAAATTTGTGAAACTACTTTCACGCTGACTGCTTGTGCATATTAACAGCGAGTCATCATAATCACAGAGTAACTAAATATCGAACTATATTAATCTCGGTCATGGCACGTTTCTTCGGCGACAAAAAAAAAAGAATTGAGTCACCCGCTCGAATTACACGCACGAGTTAATTATTGGCGGCACGCATTACTAGACAGGAGGAAAAAACGTGTATTTCGGAATTACGACCGAAACGTCCTTTAAAATTTTAACGGCAGTGCCTTCACTGGCGGTCGTCTGTAGTGGTACATTTCACTCAAAAGTGAAATGGAGGCACTTTAGGCAAGTAGAATGTTCCCTTTAGCCTAAGCTTAATGCTCTGTCCATTTCTAGCCAACACTGCAAAGAAATGGCAAAAATAAGACGCATGCACAAACCTGTACGCTAGGACTGAAGGCAATATTCACAAAGAAGGCAGCAGTAAGTACTATGAAACAGAAAAATAAAGTGCGATGCTAGAAAGGAGAGAGCATTGGCACACAAAGGGCTGCAACAAAATGAACATGAATCGCGGATAAAAAATTTGTAACGCCCAGCCGTTTTACGTGCCAATACCACGAACTGATTATGAGGCACGCCGTAGTGAGAGACCTCTGATTAATATGGACCCCCTCAGGTTAATTAACGCACACCCAATGCACAGTACACCGTTTTTTTTTTTTTGCACTAACTAATAGATACGAAAGACAACGCAGACACAGAGCATCCGGCTGGCATCGATAAGAATACCGTGGACGGCGAAGCGAACTTCCCTGCGCCCGCATTGCAGGGTAGAGGCTCCGAATGAATCCAGGAGTCCAGACTCCGAACGAAGGTGGTGCAAGGACTGCCAAATTCGGACCGAGATCGCGAAGGCGATCTTCCACAACTATTTTTCTTGAAATGCAGCGAGGAGCGGTTACGCGACAGGAATAGATCGATTGATTTGGACTCGCGTTTGTTACCGAGTCCTAAACCAATCCCACGCAGTCGTTTTCAGCGCGCCATGCCCTGCGTAACTGCTTTTCCATCGGAAGCCGCGTCCTTAATTAAAAAAAAAAATATTAACGTGTTTGATTAATACTGTCAGGTAATTAGTAAATAAAACTACCCAGATGGCGGAAAAAGGCTGATGACCAAACACTGGAGGTCTCATAACCTTATGGAGCACCAGTTTTCCTTATTTTAACAACTTGGCTAACGTTCTGGGACACCCAGTATAGCGGTCCCAATGCCGGTGAGTAAACTCAGTCGGCGCTCGTCTTCGCTCGCTGTCATGCGATCGTTTCTTTCTTTGCATTTCGCGCCATCGGCAAAACAGGTGTCGCGAGAATTCCTGCACTTCCCCTTTTTTCTCTACTGCTTCGGCAGCCATCAACTCCACCGCTGGCTGCTGTCAAGTCATTCACGGGCGCAAACACTCCCGCGGCCCATTCCCCCCGCCGTCGCAGCGAGACAGCGGGGCGCCCCACGCCAGCAAGACGAATGCCCTTCCTTCCGGCGAGAGCACCACGCGGGTTCTCGCACTCAAACGAGCCGTGACCAGAGGCGCGAGGAAAGGGGGGAGGGAGACAACAAACGACAAGCGGCACGATGAACGTGCGATTAGCGGCGGTTCCAAAGAGGAGGAGGTACGCATCGCCTCCGACACGGCACCGGCGCGTGCCAAGGAAAGTCACCCCACTCACCCGTTTGCCGACTCGCAAACCGAAATCAGGCTTTCTTCAAAGGTCGCGAAGTTTGGCGCGTGCCAGGACGGCAACTGAAAGGCACCGCCCCGCAACCCAGAAGAGGTTGACCACCACGGTTCCCCGGCAAACATATTGACAAACAGTCCGTAAAGAACTGAAGCTTCGGCTTTGGCAATGTCGAAGACATGCCATGCCTGAAGCTTCCGTTATGGCGGGCGCGGTCATGTCCTAGAATTGAGGCTTCGATGTATTCGAAAAGGGCGAAACGTTAGCTCTGGGCTGAGGTGTCCCCAACACCGTTGATCCCACAGATCTAGGAGCAGTACATCCCAAGAGCAGTTATCCCGCCCGAGCTGTGGCGATCAGTTGGCATTTGGTATGCGGGATGCACGCTTCGGCAGCCTTTTCGGTAGGTTTGCAAAGAGCCACACCGCTCATCTTTGGACGCCTTCCCACACTCGCAAGACGATACCCGTCCTGCCCGCAGTGTCTGCCATGCTGCCATGCAGGCCCAACTGAAACCCCGAAAAGTACACAAGGTTTGTCATACTTTTCACGTGGAAGACAAACAAAAAGCGTAGATGCGACGACACACACACCATCAGAAAAACCGCTTCCGTTTCTTAACAGCGGCTATGCGAGCTGATTAAGACTTGCGTTGGAGTTAGTTGGAATAGTATTATTAACATAATGGGATACTGTATCCCAATATTTCCGTAACGCAGTGTATCATACAGTGCTGCAAGGTTTCAACAGACACACAATTAGAACACAACCATGCGAGTGAGGAGTAAGATTTTTTTTATACCACATTATGACCTATAACCAAAAATGAAATGGCCAAATATGTACATCTGTGAGCTAAACTGTAGACTGCCAGGTCGCCGAAAAGTCTGAATTTCGTCATGGTTAACATGCTTGAAATGAAATTGATGAGGACACTGAAAAACTCACTGCCAAGTTTGGACTGCAGTCCTCAATTTCAATTTCCATTTGCAGGCAGAGGAGAAAATCAGCTTTATCGCACAATCCCTAGTCCACGCAATTTTGCTCACGGGTGAACAAGAGTCAGCTATCACGACAAAAAACTTTTTTAAATATTAAAAAATCATTGCACTACTTGTAGCGTTAAATAACCTGTTAAACTAAATATTCCATACATACAAGCTAATTAAAATGACTGCCAATGAGGACAAACTCTAAAATTAAAGGAAGCAAACCTGTTAAATGTGAACTGCCAATTATTAAAACACAAACATTACTGATGGCGATATGTGAAAATACACTGCAATCCATAACAATCTTCACATTGACACGATGGCAATCAGTTAATAAGATAACAGTGCGCCCTGTTCTTTACAATGATGACTAAAAGTTAACCTTGAGGCAGTATTCTAATAAGATCACTTTCAAGGATGTGATGCAATATTTTACAGATGTGATTTCACGTGACTTGATAGCAGACACTTCGACCACATCAGATACGTCTCTCCAGTGCCGAGTCGAGTCGCACACAAGTGGTAACATCACTGAAAATGTACCGGCAAGAATACAGCACCAGGTTACAGTCAACTACCATATCCACATATTACAAGTTGGAAAGGCTTTTTTGTAAGCCTAGCAGTAAGGACAACCATTATGGTGGAACGATATGCTGAAAACTAGGACCGCGATAACGCTAAACAATTTCAATGTTTTTGTTCCAAATCTACCACTAGCCTTGCACAATAGGTAAAAATGACTCGGGGCTTGTCGGCTCGAGCCATTTACCTATATTTACCGAGCCATTTTGCGGCGCCCCTGGGTTTCCAGGGGTGCATTGCTTAGGAGAGGTTTGCAAGGACCGACATGCTTGCTGTGCAAGAACCAAGACGAACAAAACGCCCCACTAATGTAAAGAAGGTGCCTGGAAGTCCCATGCTGCCAACTTTAAACCAGGCTGGGGTCCTCTAAAGTGTTTGGAACTCTCATAGTTACCAAACATTAGGCCAGAAGCATGCTTGTACCTACTGTACCAGTAGGCACTCAGCAGCAGCAATCGTCTGCCTCCCACAGTAGCGGCCCAAGCTCAACCATTTCACCAAGGCTATGGTGGGACAAAGGGTGTCAGAGACCTTTTCAAATCTCTATAGCATACCTGTCAACTCTCCCAATTGCACGGACATGGACGTAAATCCTCCCAAAAACTGCCCCAACTCCACCACGAAAAAACTGCCTCATCAGCCACATTGTGATTGCCATGATGTGCTTGCCAGGTAGTTACCAAGGCTATGGTGGGACAAAGGGTGTCAGAGACCTTTTCAAATCTCTATAGCATACCTGTCAACTCTCCCAATTGCACGGACATGGACGTAAATCCTCCCAAAAACTGCCCCAACTCCACCACGAAAAAACTGCCTCATCAGCCACATTGTGATTGCCATGATGTGCTTGCCAGGTAGTTAGCTGAAGTCAGATTTAAATTTGAGCCATTTGCGTGCAGGCATAACTCGGTCTGCTTAAGATCGAGACACGCACTCAGGAGTGCACGTGAGGCAAAGGCATCATATGCGTTGCATAATGGTCGGTTTTCTTAAGTGAGCTTCACTGCTACAGAGCTCTTTTATGAGGTAAAGCATAATGAGAGTGGAGACGGGCCACTGTCACAGGACATGGTATGCGTTCCTTAAATATAGACGCTCACACGCACAATCACCAATCACAGTACGAGCACTCAGACATCTAATAAATCATACTGGCAGCCATTCTGTGATGTTTCTGATGATGTTGCGCTCCTCCCCCCCCCCCCCCTCTGCTCCCCAGAAGAAAGTTTTTTTTTTAATTTTGTTTTGAATTCAATGACAAAGTTTTTGTCCTCATTGGAACTGTAGGGAAGCATCCAAAGTTGCAAACAGATCACTTTACTCAAAAGTTTCAAGAGGTTATGTCTACAGCAAGTTTAGTAGTTTGCTCATCCTCAGTGAGAAGTACCACTTGACATTTATGGTGTTTCTCAAAATTTCCCTTTTTGAATGAGGTAAAATAGCACAGCCCAGTGCACATTGCCTCCAGTCACAAAACACAACTATACAAAAATGAATGTGCATGCACACACCTGTGCTCTCATTGATCAGGGAACACAGCTGGACTGAACCAGGCACTTGGGGAGACTAAGTGCAAAATCTGTGTGTGTGCATGTATGTATATATAAACAGAGCGTTCATTCAACTTGACTAAAGGGCAATTTCCTTTAGTGGTTGCACAGGCTACATAGGAGCCTGAATGTTGGAAACTGACTTATATGATTGGTGACATTCTAACAGAGGTTATCTAAGGTTTGTTTACATTTAGTCAGAAACAGCAATCACCCTTCCGAGTTAACATACATTTGCCCCTGTCACACAATGTACCCATATTCTTGCTATGTTTTATTAAGAATGCTGGAAACAAGGCCATTAAAACTTCCACCAATGAACATACACACAATGAAGCAATCCAACGCATTCAGGAGTACTATTCAGCTCATTAACTATGCAAATTTGTGCTCTACAGCAGTTATTTTTAAGTGCAAATCAATATGCAAATTTATGCCCATCTCCTAACAGATATTCACAACCAACACTTATCACCAAGCAATTGCTTAAATTGCTTTCCTGTACATAAATGGAAATGCTCACAACTATATAATGCACTGAGGCTACTTGGAAATCCGACAGAAGTTCAAATTAAACTAGCACCAAACACCCCTACCCTCCGCCCACATACCCTGCAACGTAACCCCAACTACAATGCAGCAACAGTGCTCAAACAAATGATCAGAAGCAAGAAAGAAAGGGACAGAGGGTATAAATCGTCAGGCTGGTAGTAAATGAGAATATAATTATTCTATTACCTTAGCCCAGAATACTTTTTTACCTTTCCTTGTAATAATCCTCTGTGCTTTAACTTGATAGTACATTCCTAGATATAGATGATGGGATTCTAAAGAAATTAAGCAAGATTTATACATTATACTCCTGCAAATAGTAATACATGTCTGATATTGAGTGAATGCTCAGTAAGAAAAAAGTATTGTAAACGCAAATATCAAGGTGGAGATACTACCAAAAATTTCCAAACTCACTTCATGTGACATGATAAATGTGGCAATGTACCAAAAAATGAAAGATATATTTTTTTCCCCACTTTACCGTCGTTGAATGCTACAGTTCTAAACTAAAGCCTGCAATCTGAAATCCATTGACCACCGAACAATCTTCTAAATTATTCATGCTGGCTTCTGATCAAAGTATACAAGCGAACTTTTCACCTTTTAAGATTCGTAACGTATCGCAGACACAGCACCAGGGGGAACAGGACGCTCTTTTTAAAGTTTGCCTTAACCATGCATCTTTTGTGGGATACATACATGCTTTTAAATATTAACGATGATTTACCATTACGTGCAGCACACAAGCAGCCGCACACCCAGATCAGCAGACACAGACAGGCAACACAACCTTACGTCCACAAGTTTCTGTTGTATAGTATGGCCACACATACATTATTTTGCTCTTTGAAGGTGACCATTTTTTTACCAGATCGCCACCGATATCGATCTGCCGCTCGATGCAAGGCGTGCCTACGATATCAAAAGTCTTGAATCCTGCACAGATTCTGAAGCAAAAGAGTTGTATACTCAGATTACACACAACACAAATGCTATTGTACATCCTTTAGCAGAAGTGAGCTCGAGCGATTACTCTGAAACGTACTGCAATTGATCTATAAGAAGCGGCAGTTTCTTCACCTTGCCTACAATGTGACAATATGAGGAAATTACTACATAGAAAGTGTCACAGATCAATAACAACTGCACCACAAAGCTCGTGGAGTGAGTGAAGCTTCTATGGCTGTAATATTTGAATGGATGAAATGATGGCAAAGAATTTGGACCTTTTTATATCAAGAAGCAAGATTTGGCTAAACCTTACCTGCCAACCTATGAACTCTAATATTTGTAAATATCCCACAGACACGACCAGGAGGGGAACGGGGCTCCTGCCACTAAAATTACGGAGTTTGTAAACATCAGAAGTCACTATTGCTTACCACTGCATCGAGAGCACCTAATGGTTGAGGTTGTTCCACATTCCGATGCTCCTGAAACTATCACTCTGCACGGGTGTGTCTCGGCATGTTCAATGAAGATCATGCTCAATAGGAACCAAGACTTCGGAGAGGGCCCAAGTATGGCCAAATGCAGAAGGCAGATAGCACAAACTTTCAAGGATGTGCGAGTAATAAATAACTTGAAAAATAAGCTCAAAAGTGAGATCAGAAGCAGCATCCAATTGCTTGCTCACACAAGCAAACCTTTAATTTTAAATTACATGCTTTATTATCCAACTCTGCCACACCCTGGTTTAGCATTTAGCACATTGAATGATTCACCATTTTCATTTGGAGTGCAGGAAGGTGGTATGGTGAGATCAAATTCAAGAGCACTGTCCCAACAAATGAAATTTAAAAAATTTGGATGGCCCTGAAATACATTCTTATAACATTAGAATACCACAATACGTGTACTTCTTAACCATGTTTCTTCAGTTCTTGGTGTTGATGGTCTGCTTTCTTCAATATAAATCTTTCAGAGTATTATATGGTGTATGTGGTTCAAGCCCATATATGGAAGCACAGGAAATAACATTAACAGTACTAAATTTGACGAGTCAAGTTTTTTCAAATACATGAATCATGGTTCTGATCTCGTTCTAGCTCCTCTGATGACAGACAGTGAGGTTTGTTATGAAGTGCACACTTTGAAACAAGTGTGCTCATTCAATAGGCAGGCCAAGCCAATCAGTTTAATCAATTTATAGATTCAATGTTCCATCTGTTCTTAACTGCCAAAAACCTCCACAAATGTTACTCCACACATAACACATATGTTATGATAAAGATACGATAAAAAGTAGTAGGTCTTTCTTAACATGTAATTCTTTCCAACGCATTCACTGCTGCTTTTTATTTGCTGTTACATTTGTATGTTCAGTATTGCACTTTGTTTACATGTTACTCACTGTATGTCCACCCCTTCTGCAATGCCTTGGCGATTGACGGTACTTAAGCTACAGAAATTTGCTGACACACACTCATTGTGAAAGGAAGCGACAAGGAGGAGGGAGGAAGCAGAAAACTTTGGAATTTCAGCCTACTCCCTTGCCCACCTTTATGCCACTTTCTGCATCAGTGTAGCAGGAGTACAAGGGTGTCAAGAAAAAAGGAGAAAACACGTGGTTGAATAAATGAAACCTGCACCAAGAGCCTTCATTCTATGCAATAATTTTTTGTAACACTAACTTGAGAAACCCAACCTACGATTTTGGATGCCACTAGAAAATTGATTCCCTGGTTCTGGACTATGAAGGAAGGAAGGCTTAGTCAGCTTCAGCTGAATTAGAGAAAGTCTGCGAGAAGCCAAATGTCCCTTTTCCAAAGAAGCACTTGGACTGGTAGTGCAAACAGCAACATCCTCACACCAACCACAACTGCAACTTAGTCCCCCAGCCAAGAAAGAGTATGCAGTCAGTGTTCACAACAGACATGCATCTGTTCATGCATCTGTGCGTGCATCTGACTTGCACAGCATACAGTGCTTGAATATGCAACACTGGCAGCATGCATCCATGAAGCTCTTGCTCTGAAGCTGCGTCTTGCAATTTCGGAAAATGCCAGCTCAGTTGCCTTGGGCTGGCGATCGGGGGCAGCATTCTTGGGCAATCACTTTTGGGGACACGATCCCCTCCCCAAGATTTTAAGTGAATCGGCACTGGACATAGCATACAGGGCTGATGAGGCTGACAGCGTTTCCAGCACGGTGCCAATTTACCTTCGCACAGTGCCAGGAGTGCTGTGGGTTGGATTTTTGAACATCTCCAGTACTGAGTGATTCGAATTCTTGCAAAAGTGATGGTATCCCCAAAAGGGATCACTCAAGGATACTGCCTTGGTAGGCCCTAGAGAAAGGACATGATTAAAAGAGTAGAAAAAAGAAAGGAGGAGAAGGCTGGCCCACACAAACAAAAACCCAAAACAAACAGCCACACTACTGCTCTCCAGATACACATATCTGTGACTCCGGAATCACCAGCCACAAGCAAATTTTCTCCGATGTTCAAATTAAAGGGAATGCTCAACACACATGGCTAGCTTTTGAAACTTCTGACATACTTAAACTGATATAACCAATGGCAAATAACCATCTTTAATGCTCTTGCAAATAAGTGTTTGAACTGCCTTTTATTGAGGTGACATTGCACCATAGTCCAAAAAACATTTGTTTCAAGTACTTATCTCTTAGAACTACCTCAAATAGATTCAAGCCCGACAGCTCAAATTTTCAGTCCATGCCTTTTGCACAGCAGAAGTTAACAGTACCACTAATGGTTCAGGGCCAGGATTATTCATTATTATTGAAATGCCATTCCTTTTTGCATTCCACATACCTTATCACTACTAAAGGCTGGTTACACACTGTGGATGATAAGAAAGGAATCGAATCAACCGAAAGAAATCAGTACATTATACCGGCCGTGCTGTCAGCACATGAAATTATTATACTATGCCCAGGAATCAACAAACATTCTCAACACAATCATCAGCCTTTAACCAACTAAAAAGCTGTGCTGATTCTAATGTACAATATCTAACGCACCTTGTAGATACTAGCTTGGTCGTCATTTCCATTTGAAATAAGCACTAACTGCATAAATATGAAAAATCACAAGACATTTTCTATATACCATCGCAAGCTACCTGAAGTTGTAAACCACCCGCCAAAAACAGCATGCATAATTTCACTTACTCATGTACAGCTAGTAGGGATAAAGTATGCCAATCATATATAGTCAATTACAAGCTAATAAATCTAAACAAATAGGAACTTGGGAAGTTGCAGTGCACCATGACATGACGGTCACAGGCAATGACTTCTCACGACTCCTCACATTCAATGTAGCACGAGTGCCCCAGCAAGTGACTTGCGAGTCTCGAGGGCTCTGGCTGGTCTCTTTCTAAGGTTATGTCTACAACAAAGTATTGGATAATGGTGGCCTGGACGTGGCTCGAACACACAACCTCTCCACACACGCATCCTTGCAAAACATTATTGGACGCTGATAACATAGCAAGTAATCAGTGGCAGTGGCTATAGTGTTCAGCTACTGAGCATGAGGTCATGGGTTTGATTCCCAGAAGCCGTAGCTGCATTCCAATGGTGGCAGAGTTCAAAAGGTCCTTTGGTTACAATTTATCTAGCCCTCATGATGTTCTTTATAACTCATTGTGCAATTTTGAGACATTAGCACCTTAATTTAATTTAGACGCAGCAAGCTCTGCGACATGAACCACATAGCCCCACATGAAGACAACTGTGCCAGAAAAAGATGCACTACCTGCAAAATTTCCAATGGCGAAGAGGGTGCACACATGCCATTCCAGCTGGACAAACGTTAAAATGAACACTTATCCCATGGTGGTGGGGCTGCCCATCGCCAATACATAATTTTTGCATACAGCAATTTGCATCGTCTGTTGAGAGGCAATACAAAGAAACCCTGCTCCCTTGCAAAGAAGATTTAGCAACAGCCTTTCTCAAAGTTTATGAAGGATGCAGCACATATCTCTTATGTACATTTTGACGACTCATGAACTCGTGTTTGCTTTTTCTTTGTGCACATAAAAGTGATTTTACTAATTTGTGCAATTTTTTGTCTCCAACATCGCTTCAATCATGTTTATTAGCCTGTGCTCGTCTTTGAGTAGTAATGCTTTCTATATTCTGTAGTACAACTTGTTCAATTTTGTTCATCAGGATCAACCCCCACAAAAGTCAAGCACACAGAAATCTAAAACGACTACTTCCCTGACACGCTGAAAAAGTTGCAGTTTTGCACATAATGCTAAGCAGTAACACAATAGCTCTTGCAATATTATACACAGTAAGTCTAGCGCTGTTTCATGTGACATCAGTTGGAGTGAACATTCATACATGAGCACAAGCAATCTCCTTTAACGAAGAAGAAAACTTTATTCAGTGAAGACTAGCTCTAGACCAAGTATTCTTCATTTGTGGAGAAGTAGAAAGACGAGACTTTCTTCCTCTTTCCTATTGCACTTGTTACCACTAGCTTTGTTTAAAATCTTTTACCTCAATGCTAATTTATGGATAAGCTGCAGGGCATGCAGTCAGTCAATCATTGTGTTTCATTAAATCGTAGCTGGTGGCACGACAACACTCTCAGACGCAGTATTTTCTTGCTGTAGCATCATAGAAGTGGCGGAGAGGTAGAACAGCAACCTCCGAGACAAAAGTTCATACCCTCGTGGTGCTCTTCGATTTTTTTTTATTACTTTATAAACTTCTCATAAAGCACTGTGGAATTCCTGCGGCAGACACCAGTGCTAGCCGATATCAAAACTAAGGGACGCCATGAAAAAGAAAATTACAACTGCTTTTTAAATATATGTTAACTGGTAATATGTTAAACTCCATTTACAGGTTACACTTTTAAACATTGCACTTACGCTGGTCCTACCATGCTTAAGGCTGATGTCAGAAAAGATGCAATGAAACACTATTGGCAAAGCAAGGTTTGAATTCTTGCACCATGTCCCTACCGTTTATTAACATCAGGTGATTATAATGGATCCAAAAGTAAGCAGAGACAACCTGGAAACATGTACATAATTTTTCTGCATAATGACAATGGCCCAAGTATGCTAAATTGCAAAGAAACCCTCATCGGCCAGGCATTAGTAATTCTGTAGTTGTGAAACCAAACGATGCCCTACCAACTAGATCTCTTGGAAGCACAGGTGAACAGTTAATTCTAATGTCCCTTCAGAGGAATGCTAGAGAGAAACATTGATTGGTATGCTACACTTCTGAATATTTAATAGGTCAGTTTCACCATGATCTGAAGTTTGGCAAGCTGAAAAAGACAGAAAAATAGAAGACAGGTGGCGATGCAATCTTGGAATCCATGCACTTGTACTCTTTGAACATATAGCACTTTTACAGTGGCAGCAGTTAAAAGCTTGAAATGTGGCTTGTGGTGCCTATTCATCCGTCCTCTCCTGTTACGCCGCCATCAAGTCATTATTGTGTCATAGTTCTTCCATCCCCCACATTTTCGTTCCCGCTCTCGCCACACTATACATATATATAAAACTTGATTGATTACCTTAACAGAGTGAGTGTAAGAGTGGGGTTGAAGATTAATAAGCAGAAGACAAAGATAATGATGAATAGCCAATCAGCCTCTGAAGTCTGTGAAGGAGTACATTTACCTAGGTCAATTACTTACAGAGATCCCTGATCATGAGAAGGCAATTTATAGAAGAATAAAAATGGGTTGGAGTGCATACAGCAGACATTGTCGGCTCCCAACTGGAAGCTCACCATTATCATTGAAAAGAAAGATGTACAGTCAGTGCATTTTACCGGTGCTGACATATGGGGCAGAAACTCGAAGACTGACAAAGAAGCTTGAGAACTAGTTAAGGACCGAGCAAAAAGTGATGGAATGAAGAATGCTAGGCATAATGTTAAAAGACAGAAAGAGAGCGGTTTGGATCAGAGAGCAAACGGGTATAGCCAATGTTCTAATTGACATTAAGAGAAAAAAATGGAGCTGGGCAGGTCATGTAATGCAAAGGTTAGGTAACCGGTTGACCATTAAGGCTACAGAATCGGTGCCAAGAGAAGGAAAACACAGTTGAGGACAACAGAAGACTAGGTGGGGCGACGAAATTAGGAAATTCGCAGGCACTAGTTGGAATTGGTTGGCGCAGGACAGAAGTAATTGGGGATCGCAGGGAGAGACCTTCGTCCTGCAGAGGTCATAAAATAGGCGGATGAAGATGATGCCAACCACTGCAACAGGAGTTTGAACTTGTGTGCCTCTGGCAATGTGCAGTTGGGAGCAGGACGCGCTAACTGCCCCACCCACCACACAGCTATATTGCTTTGAAATTTGCATGGGGTTTTGCATGCCGTACAATGAAAAAAATTGGGGAGTATGCTCAAGCTTTGCCTGTAAGAGTCGAACGCGATAGCATTCAAAGAATGCTTCTATGCTTACTAGCAACTGCAGCTTATGCAAACGCTATGCACGAAGGCGAGCTTTCTGGTTCTGTTTTTGGTGTTTGAAGGAACCAAGCGGGCTACGCTGCTCCTACGTTTAGACAGACTTCAAGCAGGTGGAATATTGTGTTAAAAGGGGTTTGTGTTTCAGTTTCTGCGTAACAGAATTGTGTTCTCTTGCATCTACCTTGTCTGTAGATTGTGCATAATTCATACTTTACGAATTTCCTGACACATTTTACCTTCAGAAATTCAGTTAGTTCAGCAACACCTATGCACTTTGCGGAGGGCCTGCGTGGTTGGGGATGGTTTGGGATGATTTTCTTGGCTGCCGATGCCGAATTTTCTGTGACACAAGGCCCTTAACATTGTCGCATTAAAGCACGGCAGTGTTCACTCTAACAACCTAGCTGTGGCAGTAATGATGGAGTATTATAAGTAGTGTACCCAATCAGACCTCTCCAGTGTAGGCCTTTTGGTTCATTTGCATTCTTTTGTCTTCCCTCAGCCTACGCCTCAATTTGGGCCCCAGGGAATATTTCAATGCCTCCCTATAAAGCTAAAACCTGGAGGAATGCAGTATGCAGAGCTCAAAGGGGTTCTTTTAAAGGGGCCCTGAACCACCCCTCGGGCTTGGTGAAATAACATAGTCCGCGGGTAGCATACGCTGTTGTGAACATCTCAGCCAAGTTCTGCTATCGTACACGGTCCCTGGAGCTCGCAAGTGGGCGCAAAGTCACCTTTTTCTCAACCGCTCTCGTTTCGAAAACCCCATGCTCCTCGCTCTTTTCTGTGTGCTCTATTTCGTCATAAAGCACACTCCAATACGCGGCTGCTATTGGTCGCTGCGCTCGGCTACACCGCAGCCGCTGCGAGGTGCCGCCACGAGTCCAGTGGCTAAGCGCACTGCGGCTCTCCGAGGACAGCCGCGCTTTGCTTGCGTTTAGCGGCATACGCACCAAATCGGAAATTTGAACTGCGCGCCACGGTGACGTCTCCGCCGTTGCCTTCACAGTGCAAGGCATTGAAGGAGGAAGGGGAGCACAGCTGAGGCTATGTTTGATTGCCGATAACTCCGCTTCTGCTGAACGCATTGAAGTACTTTTTGCGGCAAAGTGGTTCTGAAATAGCCTATCTTCATTTCAAATGTATTTCTCCACTTCGGTAAAAAGTGGTTCAGGGCCCCTTTAACATAAAAGCCACCCAAATACGAAAAACATCATGATGATACGAGGTCTGTTGGAAAAGTATCCGACTTTATTTTTTTTTCACACACCTGATGGATATAAAACGAGCACGCTTGCATCAGCTGACCTTGAACCTCCGTGCGCATGCGCGAATTTTTTCCCGCCTGCCGATAGCGTCAGTCACTGGGAGGTAGTGAGGTAGCGCGCAGCGCTACTGCATCAGATTTTGCCAGAAACTGGGCGACAGCCAAGTGGAAACCATTCGGAAGATTCGGACGGCTTTCAGTGACAATACTATGAGCAGCACACAGATTAAGGAGTGGTACAACCGGTTTAAATATGGCCGCACATCGGTGGAGAGCGAGCCACGCTCCGGTCGACCATCAACATGCCGAAATGACCAGGTCATTGCCGAAGTGAACGCTGAGGTGATGCGGGACCGTCGTGTGACTATCCAAGAAATTGCAGAAGAGGTGGGCATCAGCACTTTTTCTGCGCATTCCATTATGACCGAATATTTGGCCATGAAGAGAGTTGCGCCGAAATTCGTGCCGAAGCTGCTTACAATGGAACAAGAGCAACTTCATGTTGAAGTCTCACAGGACATGCTGGATTTCACAAACAGTGACCCTGACTTCACGAACGCCATAATCACTGGTGAGGAGTCTTGGGTCTATGGGTACGACCCGGATCGTCACAGTCGTCCCAGTCGTCACAGTGGAAGCATTCCACATCACCAAGACCAAAGAAAGCCCGCCAAGGGCGCAGCAACATTAAAGTGATGCTGACTTTTTTTTACTCCTGTGGCGTGACACGCCACGAGTACGCACCGCAGGTTGAAATAATCACCAAAGAGTACTACAAGAATGTCCTCCGTCGCCTACGTGATGCTGTACGGCGCAAGAGACCGGAGTTGTGGTAAGCAGGAAATTGGCGCATCCATCACGACAATGCTCCTGCACATTCCTCGCACTTGATTCAGACTTTTTTGGTGAAAAACCTGACTCTTGTAGTTCAACAGGCTCCTTACTCTCCTGATATGGCTCCCTGCGACTTCTGGCTGTTTCCCAAAATCAAGAGGCCATTGAAAGGAGCACGATTTCAGACAAGAGAGGACATTATTGCTGCAACAACAGCGAGCTAAACTCCATTCCGAAAGAGGCCTTCTCGGAATGCTTCCAACAATGACAGCAGCGCTGGCAGAAGTGTGTGGAGTCACAAGGAGACTACTTTGAGGGCGATTAGGTTTCCAACACTCCAGTTATACCAGTTATTTTTTTTTCTTTGGCCAAAGGTCGGAACAGACCTCGTATAGGTAAGGCATAAAATTAATAAATTTGCAGCTTCAGGACATCATTTTCTCAGCTTTTCACCAGCCTCTTTCAATCACAGAAATGCAAATTGAATACTCCACAAGTCTAAAATGGTTCAGTTTCCCTTTACTGTCCCTTTTAAACCAACTGATCTGTCGTCCTCCTCAGTGTTCCCTGATAGTATTCACTCAGCTTCTGAAGGCTGAAGCACTGGCATGTTCCCATCACTGGGCGTGTGGTTGGCAGCTAGGAACCTGCCTCAAATGGGAGGAATATGCTGCAACTCATTCAGTGGGCAATGGCAGATGTTAAGGAATAACAATACTTCCTAATGCAACCAGAAGTCCACAGATCGAGAGATGCTAATGGTAACTTATATAAACCAGTGTTCTTTATGCTGCCAAACATGCACAATGCCCACGAAATGGGCTGTTAGAGCACAATAGGAAAAGAGACAGAAGCCAAAATCATTTTCAGCAGATGCAGCTAAAAAGCATCTATGTGAATTTTGCTTTCATTGGTGCATATATAAAGCTCCCGGGCTAGGTTTTGTTGCAGCGCCAGTACATCAAATGAACGAAGAACAACAGCATACATGCCATATATACATTGCACAAAAGTGCCTCACACACAAACACTGTCCGCGTTTAATGTTTGTTTTGACACCTACTATAGGTTAATGAACAGAATACCTGGACGGCATTGTTTCACGCATGTTTGTTATGACAGTAGCACCCAGCTGCCTTGTCTGCACACAGTTATCATTAAATCAGTCAATAAATCATGGTGACGTATGCAACCACAGACTCTCAATAGCTTTTGTGGAACATTGACACTTCTGGATAACAGTAGGTGCTAGAATTGCGAGGTCTTCATTTTCATTATTGCGAGCATTCTACATACATCATGATGAAAGAAAATTCCCGAATACCTTAAATGTATGCATATTTACCAATTCACTATTTGACGAATGCTTGGCTTCATGCTAAGATTTAACTTTCCAGATGACTAGGCCTATGAAAATGATAGACGTGTCCACCCACTTTTATGACTAACATGCGACTATGTTGCCAAAAGCGAAACAGGAGTCCACGGACATTCACTAATAGCGTGCATGCAATAGCGCATCAATATTTTGCTTGCTGCAATACTGATGCTGCCACTTTGATAACACTTGCAGTAGTATTATGTTATTAAAGACAGCACCGAGCTTGGTCTTCAGAACGTTTACATTTTATGCAGGAACAGGAACCAGAAACGAACATGTAGTAACGGATCTAGATCGTGTGCTCATGCCATGGAACACACGGTGTTGTTACCAGAATCACATTCCTGACCATCCTGCTGTCTTGATCCGTTAATACAAAAGCACTTTCACAGTTCTTCCCAACTTTTCTTATAACATTAAAATAGATGAATAGACAAATTGGTACATTTCTGCTTACATGAAAACCATGAGATGTTCAAATCGGTGGGAACGAGTTTTCAAGCAGCGCCCTAACAACCAAGACTGAATATGCTGTGGATGTAAATATCCAAGATGGCAAGCTGCCTGCAGCCCTTGATGAAACCGACACAATCTATAGCGCACAGCATCCCCTGTACCACAGCCTTAAATTCTGTTCTGTTCATGCGTGGGTGCAATTTTCGCAAACCGTTTTACTACAGCAACATGAATAAATACTGTCATACTGTATTTTGCCTATGGCGATAAACATACGCGCACAAGCCCAGAAACAATAATGACCTATAAGGCCACAGGGCGGTTTTGTTATGTTCGCGTATACAAAACGAAGTATGGCTTCTTTATCGACGTTATTGGACTGACGAAATGCGTACGTAATAAAAAACGTCTGCAGAGATGTAACACAAACCGGAAACATTCTGCACAATCGCAGTACCCGTAATTACCAGACTATGAAGGGCATATAGGTCACAACATTTCAGTATTCCATAGCAAACCAATGCTTGACGTTTTTCAATGGAACGTAATAACCTCCGTCGCTATTTCATCGCGATCTATGGCATCGTATTTGAGGCCGCTATAATGCTCTTTTCAGCGGCATTCGATAACAACTGTGGTTTGTTTACAACGCAACCTGCCACATCGAGTCTAATGAGACGCTTCTAACCGTTCCTGCGAAGCTTCAAGCACCGCTCACTGAGCGATCTACACATTTTAATCGCTGTGCTCCGGTATGGCGAGCGCGCGAGCTTGTCACGCGGAGGCCAGAATCTGCCGCGGCCACGTTATGCGTGCTCGCGCTGCTGCACCTACGGTCGCGACACGTGCGCAACGAGACGCGAACCACGCGTTTCTGTGCGAACGCGCAAACGGCACGGGCTGAACGCGTCGGCCAATCTTCCAATGAAAGCACGTGTCGACGGTGCAAGCTTAGCCACAGGTTGCGTCGCGTGCAGTCGAAAGAAACGTTCCCGAACACTGGCCTTGCGGGTGACGCCAATAGGAATCGGAGCAAGGTGGTGGTGGTGGTGGTGGTCGCAGCACGTTTCCAACGCTCGCGCGGACGCGGGGCGCGCAAGCTGCGCCGATCGCACGGTCGACAGTGCGTGGTCGTCACATGCAAGGCAAGGCACTACTCACCGGCGGCCTGTACATGGGCGCGGAGATCTGCTGCGGGTAAGAGCCACGCGAGCCGGCCCACGGCGAGTACTGCTGTCCCACGTCCGCCATGCCCTTGTGCATGGAGTTGTACTCGCCGTAGCTGTTCTGGTAGCGGTGCAGTGGGTTCGGGGACTGCAGCAGCTGATTGAGCGTGGGCGTGGGTCCACCCTGCTGGCTCAGGCTCGGTCCTGTGAGGAAACGCTGCGGCGGCGGCGCGCCGCCGTTGGCGCTCGGCGGATAGCAGGGCATCATGGTGGCCGCGCCAGGCCGCTGCGGTCCCCCCATGGGCCCGATAGCGGCCCGCGGGCCTTGCGGATATCCCGGCCTCATGTGTTGCTGGTTGTAATGCTGGTAAAGCTTGCTCTGAGCAGGGTCGTTGGCGTTCCCAGGTAGATTGGGGCCGCCATGTTGGCTCGCCATGTAGCCTCCCCGATCCGCATACCCCGTACCGTAACCAGGCACCGGAACGTGGTTCATGCTATCCGGAGAGTTCCGGAAGTCCTCACCTACCATCAACGAATCCCGCATGTTCGGATTGTAGGTTCGGAAGTCGGAACCGATTCGCTGTCGATCGGAAAAAGCGGCCGGATCGCCGGCGACAGCGCTAGGCCTAGCATTCAGCTGGTGGGTACCTCCATCTTGGAAGTTATCCATTGTCAGTTCTCGGCCGATGTGTCCGCTGGCGTTGCTCGGAGATTTCACTCGGTTGTTCACCATCACACCGGCCGGAATTTCGTCCGCGCTGAGCTCTTCGCCCGAAGCACCATTCTTGAGTCCTCCGCCGGATCCGGGAGGAGGCAGCTCCGCGCTGTCTGCCGTTTTTTGTTCACAATTCAGCAGGCTCTGCGCTGGCGCTGCCATACTGCCACTAAGCCCACACCCTGAACGGTCGCATCCTCACGCGGCGCACGTAATCCGGCTTCCCGGAGGTCCGCCGCGCATCTCGGACCCCGATGATGCCCACAGTCACCACGTGTGTTGGCCTGGAAAGCCGCAAAACGATGCTTACACGGGCATGGCCTTATCAACCGCACGCACACTATTATTCTGGCCACTTCGAAAGCGGGAACATCTGTGAGAAGGAAAGTAAGGATAACGGAATCCCTCCGCACGCTTGTCTCGTCCACACAGGGTCACCGATCACCGTCGATGTCCACTTGATCCAATAATCCACTTCAAATAGTTGGTCCGACTGGCACACACCACCGCGCATCGACCCGCAACCGACATAAATTTTCGACGCGTGGGACTACTTTTTTGCAATTAACCGCGGCCGCGGAAGGAGCGCCTCGCGGGGGGCGCTGCGGTCCGGTATTTTCGCTCGCTAGCTCGATATAAAAAGCATTTCAGGCTGGAAAAAACGCTGCGAAGGCTCTAATAAATGCCTTTCCTGCCGTACGATCACTTTTCGAGCGCCATAAAGCTCTATTGGGCGATTAACGAACGAGAGTGCTCGCGACAACACCGCGCAGTGACTCATGTGCGAATACTGCCGACGGTGGCTCTTTTTGTGAACTTTTTCTCTGCTTTGCCGTTTCTGGCCAAATTTTCGCGCGCGGTCAGCCGTCAAGCACGTCAAAATGGGCTATCTTGCATCGCGGTCATGAGCGCATCAACTTTTCCACACGGTGCTGGTCAGCCTAAATGTGGTGTAATGCCAGGAAACGCGTCACTCAGGAGGAGAACGGTGTGACCCGTCGCCGCTGCGGGCCAAACGCAGGCGGCGCCACCGTCCACGCAACGATCGGCCGCTCCTCGGTCAATACGTCGGAAAGCCTTGCACCGGCGAAATCCACGCACACATGAATCGCACTGGCCGATCTGCATCTCAAGTTGTTTTTCCCGCTAAATCGTTTATCGCCAGGGGAGGCGTGGTATTCGCCGACGGCTCCGCCGGTGCCCTCGTGATTGCGCGCGCCGGCTTTTCCTTCTAGCGTCTCAAGGCGCTGAGCTGTCACGCGCTTCGAATGTTTCTTTTCTTTTTTTTCTGCCTCTTGTTTTTGTTTTTCCGAAATGAGGAGAGTCAGGCGTTGTCTTTTCTCTCACTCTCTCTTTTCGCTGCTGCGCTCGTAACTGTCATTGTTGAGGAGGTTAAGCACAAATAGACGCAATTCGCTCCGATTCTTTTTTTCATCCTGCGCGCGCGGCGGTCGAGTTTAAACCCTTCGAAAAAGTGAGGCCTTTGCGCCGCACGCGCCTCGTTTTCGTTCGTTAAGTAGCAGTCGCTTCGTGATTCGCCTAATGTAGACTGCGCTCTTCGCATGTTCTTTAATGCGACACCAGAGAAAACGGCGCGCGCACACACCGTGTCGAAAATTAAGTAGCCGAGGCAGCCTTTCGAATGACGCTATAGTACTATCCGAAATTTTTTGTCATTTCAAAACTGGTTGAGGGATGGTACAGAGTCGGCACTCGCGCGAGCGGCTGTGATTCCAATCGACGCTCCACGAATGTGTATTACAAAATCGCTTTAAGCCCAATATTTCCATCACTATGGCAGTTTTTTTTTAATATCTTTACTTGATTTGTGATCATTCTAAGCGATCAATATTTATACAGAGCCATGAAATCAGGAGTTTCACGAAATCTCGTCCGGTCGGGAAGTAACGATACATGACAACCTCCCGCCAACATACGCAAGATGCCTGAAGCGATTATTGACGCTGATTTAAGCTGAAGGTTTCTTTTCTTTGTTTTTCTTTCTTTTTTTTTTTTTTTGTCTCTCACCTCAGTGAACAAGGCTTCCGTGTGGAAGCTGAAACATTGAATTTTTAGACACCCCTATTTTGGTCAGCATTCTGTTTTTCTTCATATTACCCTTATGCTCGAAACTAATTTAAGTTACATACTCCCAAGGGCTCGCTGTGGATTCAACAGTAGCAGGAATACTTTTGAAAAATGTGTATCTTCAGAACTGTCTTTTTTTTATACTCAGAAGCACATTGGATTGTCAACGTGTCCTCTTTGCGCCTGTCGACATATCTTTGACAGTGACACAGATATGACATCATACTTGATGCACAAATTATGGCAAGCTGCTTGAATCGCTCAGAATTATTGTGTTCAGGAAACATTTTAAAAAGAAACAGCGTTTTAGTATAATGCCAACATCACCCTTGGCAAATGCAGTTCATTACCATTTACGGTTAGAGAAAGTTAATATTGTATGGCCTTATTTACAAACACTTACATCTAACTACTCTGTACAATATCAGACCAACTTAAAGAATGGAAAAAAGTGGTTTGTTAAATGGAGACATGCTCTATGCTTAAAACTAAAGATTCAAGCTATTTCTTTCGAAAGACTTTGTCCTGCAGGCATGAGCTACCCACATTTCTTGTACGTCTCCCTAATATCACGAAAAGCATCTCCGAGCTACATAAATAGCAGCTCTTACTTCTGAGGCACACTTAAATACCACATGCATATGGCCTATACAGTGGCCAGCAGCACCGCATTGCTTCCTCCCAAATGTGTCCTCTGTAATAATGTGGGTGCAGTCACGCTGCACCCCATAAACACAGTTCTCAGAGCAAATTCTTCCAAGTATATTCAAGTGCACAAAGCTTTATGTACAGAAGTTGCAATGCAAACTGATTACAACTGTTGGAGGATCAGTCGCACTGCAGGATGGTAAAAAGTGGTTGTAGCCTAATAAGCAAGCAAACTTCTTTGCATTCACAATGTCCCAACACGAGCAAAGGATGTTCGTAAAGACAGTGCCATCGGACATTCATGCGATATGAAAAAAAAAAACATTAATGAACCGGGGGACACACCAATCTCCACATAATGAACATATGTAGCAGCCGTAAAGCACACCACGCTGCTGAAAGCCGAAAGCTTCAAGTCATATCCTGTGCCACTAGGCTGTTTTTTTCCAGCTGCCAGTGTCAAAGTTCCTTTGTAGCCTGAAGAGGAGCTGCCATAAAGGGAAAAAATGGCCAGGCTTAGCTTGGTTAAGCCAAGAATGCGTTGCATATTGTGTTGGGGCCCAGCTTTTCCTCCGGCTGTCATGACGTCACGTCACGTGGTTGCACTAAAGGTCAATGGTGGCTGCCCGGCCGCGCCCAAGGGCTGAACTGAGTGATTGCAATATGCAACGCATAAAAGGTGAGAGTTATGTATGCTCAAAAAGAGAAACAAAGGAATGAGCAGCATTCAGCAACTCCTCCAACTTTGAACTCATTTATTGTAACAGCAGCAGGCTTTTACCGCAGGCAACCCCATGTTCTCTAAAGGTCTGTTCAATTCGTCTGCACGACCTGAACCAGTTCACAAGGTGCTGCACCCTACCATTCGTTTCAGTGCTGCAGCAATGGCACTGCTGAACCAAATCGTTCGTTTCAAAAGGTGCAGGGCTGGTTCACAGTTTTGATGCTCCCTCTCCACTGTTGGTTGGTGCCGACTTGCTGCAGGCAGGAAGCAGCAGCACAGCAGTTGATGCAGTACACAAGTGCAAGTGCCATTATAACCCCAGCATACGTGTATGTAACTGTGGGATGTAGTTGCGCCTGAAAAGCCATTCCATACCTGCAGTTCGAGGCCGTCAAACTTACACACTCGATGCACATTAGTCTTGCAAATGCAAGCATAGACTGCACCAAACGAGTTTGTATTGGGTGGACAAATGGACACTGGCAAGTAGAGATCACACAAGTGCTGTCTTTCAATTGAAGCTTTAATGAAGACAAGTGACAAATATACAGCGACACCGTTGCACACGATTCAAGTGTGCACATTTATGTTTTGTTAGAGATATGCAGGGCTGACTTATACCTACCTGCACATGCTTATATGATGCACGACTTGCAAATCCGATGCTCCTAGGCGACAATGGCTAGACAAATGGAAGTTAGGCGTGTCTCTTAATGAGTTGTGGTGTCCTTTCAGGCAAATGGTGATGCGGTGCCCAGTCTGGTAAACGTACAGTGCTCAGCAATTCCAATACAATACAGGGACCACATGGCAGCCAGCACTTATGCCACCAATGAGTGCCCAGGGGCCAAATGCACACCGAATAACAAACATTCTCACCCTCATCATATATCATAATGCATCAGTCTCCCCACGGCACTCTGAATGGATGGATGACTGCAAAACTTTAATGAAGGTCCTGAGGCACGCGACTCAGCGTGCTGCGGGCCGCTTCCACGTTGGGACAGTCAGGCCATGCCCGACCGCCGCATCGTGGGCCCTCTGGACAGCCCATAGTTGCGCCCCGGCATTGGGGCTCTTGATAGCGGAGAGCCACTTGTCCTCATTGATTTGTTCTATGCCTCGTAACGACGGGCAGTGCCAGAGCATATATCATGCTTAAATTGTTGAGCACTGTACACTCTGCAACAGGCCAGTTCTCCAAATTGCAAAGCACCAAAGCCAGGTCCCAGATGCAATACTGGTTCAGGTGTATTCTTACACCAGATCTTAAATTGTAGTGATTAGCTAATTAGTTTGGTGTGGCTTGCAATAAACAATGCCAGGGAATGTGCCAGATGACCAGAATGTGCTTTTCATCATGGGCAAGATATAGTTGTTACGCAAGGTACTTCCAATGGCAACTTATGGAAGCACCTTGAATGCAGATTGATGCCGACATTGCTAGAAGGAAACAGTTTACTACAGCCATTTAACCAGCCCAAGAATGATGCATAGTACATGGTTTCTTGCCCGTTTTCACCGATTTGACAATGGTTTTGCTTCTCCAATCACTATCTTTAAAGTGATAAAGACTTCTATGCACTGTGTGAGTAGGTCTAATTGAAGCTGTGGTAAACTGGAAAGACAAAACAGTGCATTTAGGCAAGAGATGCGCAGAAGACTTTGGCAACACATGCAGCCGTTAGCCCAGACGAAGAAGTTTGTTCCAAGTTCCATCGAGTCTTGGCCGAATGTAAATATAATAGAGAGGCATGCCAACCTCTCAGAAATGCAGATTTGTACTTCCAGCAAATTTACTGCAGTAGTCAGTCTCGAACAAGGAGAGGTGAATGAAAGCATGAAATTAAAATATAAACAATCCAAAGAGAAAAATAAATAGTTTATTTTTGTCCACATATGATGTAAACAAGAGAGTAGAAAACTCCCACCCAGACATACCCATCAGTGCCGAGAAGGTGAAAAGTGCAATGTGAGGGGGGGGGGGGGATGAAGTGAAGTCAGAACAGAAGGACTAACTACATTTTCATCATGTGGCGAGTTCATGATGCAAGACTGCTTTTCAAGTTGCACATAAAAATACACACTGGCAAAATATGAGTACCTTTACTCCAAGAATCATTTTGTTGTACAAGGCTGCCTGAAACACTGCATACTGTAACGCTTTTGTTGGCTGAAAGCAGTGCCTCAGGCAGCCCGTGACAACAGATTGAAGAGACATTAAGGTGTAAAGCTCCAAAGTGGCAATGTGCAGTACGCTGAATGTGCAAGACTTCCCAAGTGCTCACAGGCAAAATGATTAAAGATGATGGAGAAAAACAGCACTGGCTGTACTGATGATCTTTGTACAATGCTCCTTCAGGCAGTGCTTGCAAATCCACTTGCCAGTCGTCTGGTCGAGGAGGCCATTGTTGAACTATGACCAGCTGTTCCATGAGCCAGCCGACATTTTAAACAACCACACAATCACAAGCATATTAAAAAAAAGGAATAAAACTGCATGCTATAAATAGACGTACTCAAAATTGACACAAATAACTATAGTTACATACACAATCAGCTGAATGACACCTCCACCACATCATCTTAAGGTACATATGGTTGGTTGTTTCTCGTTGACAATGCGGGGCCCGCGCTAGAACGGAGTCTGGAGAAATCATGCCCGAGCAAATGTTCACCTCACCAGAGCAATCGGATGCTGGAAGCAAAAAAAAAAAAGTGCCGGAGCTGCGTCTGTTGTAAACAAACAGCTGGCACACCAAGAAAAGCTGCAGCAGCCACGTGACCGGAACTACAGTGGATCTCAGTCATGCTATAAGGGCAAAGGTGGGGAAAACAGTGCTACGAGCTCGAGAGCAACACTATGAAAGAACCAAGTGAACCGGTTCACAGATTCAGCAAAATATTTAACTCAACATTAAATTGCAACTGTTCCTTGTTTTTTCTATTTTTTAGAACCCTATAAATTCCCTGCCTTCACGAAATAAAGCCAGCTGGAAGTCTGCGCTTTGTCGCGCAGTTTAAAACCTTGCTGAATCAAGTGACTGTGTTTCGAGCGCTCAATTTCAGCCAATGTACCATTAAAACCCCTGAACTTTAAAACCAGTCCACATTTTACAATCACACAACTGTCATGAGGGGATGAGATTACAGTGCATGACCACGCAACCTCAGCAACAATGTTGCGACAACACAAACAGATTCACGCAAGCGTACACAGACATAACATGGACAAGTGCCGGTATAGTGAATCAAAATTGTGTCTTCCTTTTTAAACAATCAGCTACATACATATCAAGCGAACTTGGTGACGTTTTCATTAAGAGTTTAAACGTAAGAAGTTATGAAACAATTTTTCTTGAAACAATTTTTCTTTAAAGCAAGAATTGAAATAAACAAAAGCCATGCGGGTCATTATTAGTATTATATGGTAATAATGAACTACACTACTTAGCTAAACCAATGACATGCAATACCTCAATATTCAAAACAGGCTTATAATAAAGGAAGACATGCAATTGTGAGCAAACGGCAAATATTTTGTCCATAAAAAATTCAGCGGCAGACCTTTTGGCACTCCACACAACCACACTAAAAGCACTATTCTCATATTCACAGGTCTTGCTGGTGTCTCAAACAATATGGGGCTAAAACGTGTCCTTTGTATGGTACATCATGCACAAAGTTTGACCCCATATTGTGATATGAAAAACTAACCCTCTGCCAAGTCAGCAGCGGCACTACTACTGTTTTGGCAATGCACTACTATAGTTTCCATGCAAGTCACAAATAAGTAAGAATAAAATGACACTGTACAACATACAAGTCAAAGCTTTGTACAAAACGCCAGCATAAAGTTCAATTTTCTTTTTAAATGTATACAGTCCCAAACTGTTGAAACAGTAAAAACTTCAGTTGCATGACGGAGCTTCAAGCTACAACTTGAGCAGATGGATGTTTACATTGTGCCAAGAGATTCCTTATCTCTTCATCACGCAGTTGGCAATGTGGTCCCGTGAACATTTGCGGCATTTTAAAGCTCTCACTCCCAGACCTCAGGTTGGCCCGCCTCAGTTTCTCTGCTGTCATCACCGGCTAGCCTCCACATTTCGTGCTCAAATTCAAACTTCATAAAAGGGGGTACCAGCAGAACACAAAGGACGCGCACACAAGGAAAAGGCGTTTGACAAGGACGGAGTTCATGCACCAACTGGCACAAGAGCTTGCGCTAATGCACCTCGAATTCAAAGCCACTTCGCTTTGCTTACGAACTCTCAGTGCTGCGTTTCCATTCCGTCACCATTTGGATGCCCACTGCTCTTCTCTTGAAAGCCTCCTTGACAATTGAACTGTCTACCTAGAAGGAGCCAGTTACGGCATCCATGAAATAGAATTCCACTGCATACTGGCACAACTACAAGCCTCCTCTTTCATTCACTAGTGAGCTACAGTCTGCCTTCGGCAGACACCAGTAGTACTTGTCTACATGCCCTCGTACATTCTATTTACAACGAACAAGTCTTTACCCACACTCGGCATCAATCCATCCCGCTTTATGTATACGCCTCGAAAGCCTTTAAAGATTGGCACACACAAAACATGCGCACCTAAATCCAAGTACACAAGCATTTCTGCATTGCAATGCAGCAACCATGGCTGGAAATTCAACCTGTGACCTCATGCCATTGAGCTGCCATGGTGGGTTGCCTTGCACCTTACACCTTTCTGTGCCTTGGACAAGTTGGGTTCATCCACATGTTTATGGTAAAAACGGCCAAGGGCGAGCTCAACTCTTTAACAGAGCTTTGCATTTTCTAGCAATGCAATACACAAGCCTAGTTTCGTCTCGATGCATACCCATACTTTTGGTAGATGGCAACATGAAATCGATGGGACAGCACGTAAGCAGAACAAATTTATTCTTTCCGAGGAACTAAAACATGTTGGAATTTAAAATTTTCAATAATAATTTGACAATTTCTGGTCAGAACTCGGCATAGTAGTGTGGCATGGAAGGGGGTTAAGTGTGGTCGTTGCCTTCTTTGCCAAAGGTAAGGAAGAGCAGTGCAGCTGTAGACCACAAATATACTGGCAGCTCTTCACAGCCTACGATGTGTAGCTAGTAAAACCTACACAGATCTTTCCAAAAATTTAGTTTCCTCTCTTTCGCTTCATCTGTTGCATTCCAAATGTGCTATCGTGACAAATAGAATCCGCTACCTCATATAATCGCCCACAGAGGTTCTCTGTTCACTTGGTTCGACACGACAAAAACAGCTGCAAACCTGCGTCACACAGTGCCTATAAGACAATCTCAATATTCAGTGCGCTGCTGTACATTCAATATGGGGGCGATCACTGTGAAAGCCTTCTAGAACAAGCACCACCGTGACCCACCACCAGGCAACTGCACAAAAATAACCTAACATTACTACAAAGCAACAAACTCAATGCAGCAACCTGTGCTTCAAGTTTTACAATAGACAAACAATTGCAAAAAAAGAAAAAGAAGCTACTTGTTGCTCGTGTAACGCAAGCTGGGTGGGTGTCTTGATGGCACAACAGAGAAAATGCAAAATGTACACTGCAGCCATCAGGTAGAGCACAACTTTGACAAATGGTTATCAACACAGCCCTGCAGGCAAGCTTGTCAGTGCTGCACCAAGTGCAACAGAGCATCACACCACATGACGAGACCACACAAGCTGCAAATACCAGACGCTCCATTCAACCAGCATGCATTGCCCATATAAATTTTAACATTTTACCAGCACTGCCTCGCGCATGAAACAAATTTACGACAAGCACTAAAGGCAAGTATGAAGCACGTACACTCCACCACAGTATAGTCAAACCTCGTAATAATGAAATCACATTCAACACTAAAATACCTTCGGTATATCAGAAATTCATTAAAAGCAGATACTTTAATTAAAAAACTAAATGATTAGGTTTTACATGCCAAAACTACTTTCCGATTATGAGGCATGCCCAAGTGGCGGACTCTGGAACTTTCAACCACCTGGGGTTCTTTAACGTGCACCTAAATCTAAGTACACAGGTGTTTTCGCAATTCGCCCCCACCGAAATGCTGCTGCCGTGGCCGGGATTCGATCCAGCGACCTTGCGCTTAGCAGCCCAACACCATAGCCAGTAAGCAACTACGGCGGGTTAAAAGCAGATACCTTTTACATGCTGGATATCAGCAAGACACTTTTTAGATTTAAGTCGTATCCGACAAGTACGCGTACACATCGTATCCGACATACACGTGTACGTCGTATTGAATTCGACATAGTTTCCTGCAGTAGTGTAGAGGCTACAAATGTTGCTGGCCAACATGGAGGGGGATGATTATCGAGAAAGCGTTGATCGCTGCCCTATCATCTGCTTGTGCCTACGATGACTCCCTGCGGTTAACACCAACAGTCATAGTTCATTTCTACAGTAGAAGCTTCAAAAACGCTGCAGCACACTGAAGTCAATGTCGCCCGGTCTATCCGTGCATATTTTTGTTCATGCCACTGCGCAAGAACTCTTTGGCCAACTGCACTTCCCCAGCCTGGTCATATTTGGCAGGTCAATGGTACATGAGCATTCGCCCACATTTGCAAATGCTGCAGGCCTTTTGATGATTGAACATATAGCCTCTTTGCTCCCAAACTCCTTCCAGGGCTCTCCTAGTTTACCACCTTCATGCACAAACTGGCTTTCCAGCAATGCTACACCATCCGGCACAATGCGGATGGTGTACGGCACAATGGCACAATGCGGAGCACTGACCATTTGCCGACGTCCACTGTTAAACTATGCTGCTTGCAATAAATATTGCCTCTCAGGTTGTAAATACAGTATGTTAGGTGGGGGACAGTTATCTCTAATTTGTCAGGCAGCAAAGATATAAGCCTACTTCTCATTCTTTCACCCTTGGATAAAAAATAAAAGTCGTGAACAAATTGTTCGATGCATTTCCGTAACTCATAAAAGGTTATTTCTACATCACTACATATGTCAATCTGTGTAGTGTTGCCGTAGATACAAGCAACAAGTGTTCGTTGCAGGCACTATATGCACTGCTCAACGACAGCCTCAGAAGATCTTGTAGCCTTTGTTGCTGCGGGAAACTACTGAGATGGCAGTGTAAGTAGTCTAACAAAACAAATAACACCCACATCATAACTAACCAAGTCACATGCCAGAGTCCTTAAAACACAGTAAAATGCTTGTAGTCGATCCCCAGCTGTCACCTAAATAACTGTTCCAGCACGAAAACAAAAGAGTCCCGTCGGGAAGGCCAGTAAAGTGCCATTTCACCAGTTTTCAGGCTGGTCATAAAAGTCAGTCTTTCATCCCAAATGCAAGAAAGCAATGAGATGAAGCACACACTGTCCTTCCTCACATGCGTGGGAGTGGGTCTCTGGAAGCTGCAAAGGCAGCAAGCAATGCTTGCAAACACCCACAGCCTGGAATCGATGCATCAAGACTGCCCTGACGGTCCAATCATAACAGCACAAGCAATGGTAACGAAACCACCAAGTTTCTCAAGCGGTTCTCCAGCTCAAAGCCGGCACTCCTAGAGGCAACCAGAGATGTCATAGCTGCCGTCCTCGACTTGGACACGGGTGAGCACAGGTGTCGGTCCGTCGGGCTTCCCACACATCCGCTGCACAAAGGGCAGTGACAGACCGCAGTCCTTGAGCGCCTCAGTTGCGAAAGCAGCAGGTGCAGCCGACGGCTGAGGGTGGAAGGCGTTGAAGGCAGCCGTGGGAGTGTCTGGCGCTGCCACAAACGAGAAGGCGCCCTTGTCCTGGCTGCTCCCAAACAGGGTGCACAGGCCATGCAGGGCATTGGGAAGGATAGGCCCACTCATCTCCACCATGTGTAGATCTGTGTCATTCTGCTTGACCCAGCCTTGACGCACCTAATGACAAGAGAGACAGCATCTCTGTGTTTGTTCCAAGAGAAGCAAGAATCTAGGAAACTAAATTAAATTCTGGGGTTTAACGTTGTGAAGCTCCACAGTGGTTCATGAGGGATGCCATAAGACTGCAGCTCGGAAGCTTTAGCTCGGGCCCAACTCCGGTGCCGCATATTCAAATAAGTATACAACGCAGAAACACTTTTCCGAGATAAAAAGTGGACCGATTTAACTGAAATTTGTTGTATTTGAGGGATAGTTAAATTCTAGTGACTGTTGGAAGCAAAATTTTGACTTAGGGCCTGAATTCTTTATATAGAATTTTCAAAAATTGGGCAGTTCGGGAAAGAAAAAAAAAGAAACAGAAGTACAACGTTTACAAATTCGTAGTTCTGCACCTAGAACAGATATCGCAGTTCTGTAAACTGCATTCATTAAAGCATCCAAAGCAGATAAATTTGATATGTGAATTTGTATCGTACGTGAGCTCGTTACATTGTTTACAAAGGTTTCGCAAAAGTTAACAAAAAAGGAAACTAAATTATGGGGTTTTACGTGCCAAAACCACTTTCTGATTATGAGGCATGCCGCAGTGGGGGACTCCGGAAATTTTGACCACCTGGGGTTCTTTAACGTGCACCTAAATCTAAGTACACGGGTGTTTTCGCATTTCGCCCCCATCAAAATGCGGCCGCCGTGGCTGGGATTCGATCCCGCGACCTCGTGCTCAGCAGCCCAACACCAGAGCCACTGAGCAACCATGGCGGGTTTCGCAAAAGTGTTACTCACGAATTACGGTCTATTTGAGAGCCATGTATAATACATCAATTTTGTCTGCCTTAGATATACTATTAGGTTCCATTTACAGAATTGCAATATCATTTTTCATTGCCGAATTATAGAGCTGTAAACATGATAGTCTCAGTCTCATTTTCTGAAAATTTTCTATGCTGTAAATTTTTTATTAAGAAAATTGATGACCTAAATCGAAAATTTGCAACTAAGCCATTAGATTTTAACTTTTTCTTTTAAACGGAGCAAACCTCATCAAATTCAGTGCAGTGTTTGCTGAGAAAAAAGATTTCTCCTTTCCCATGTATGAGGGTAAGTCAGAAACTCTTTGCCTCTGCTTTTGTAAATTCGAAGCCAAAATATCCATTCCCAGCGGTGAACCTTTGTTCGACTGACCCGGCGTTATCTGCCGGTAGCTCCTCGGCACAGCGCTGCTGTCAGTTGTTGAAGATGACAACTGTGCTTCACACATCCGTGCGTAGAGCAACAAATGCAATTCGTTTTCTATGAAGCAATGAACAAACGCTCATCGAAATCCGCAGGGAAATGCAGCCCACGTATGAGGATAAGTACCTCGTTTTGAGAAGTGTGAGGTGGTGTTGTTGGGAGTTTACAAAAGTCTATGAAGACTTGCATGACGATGAGTGTTCGGGGAGGCCACAAGCATCGCGAATTCTACCACAGGGGCATTTCAAATTTAGTGCTATGATGGGACAAATGTCTGAACCAGTGTGGGGACTGTGTGGAAAGATAGCGTAAGGTACGTAGAATAGTACGTATATTTGTAATTACCTGTGTTTACCTTATTTTGGCTAATAAAAAAATAGGGGCAAGAACATTCCGATTCACCCTCGTATTTAGACAGGAGGCCCCGAGTAAAGCTTCCTCTTAATATCAATCACCTGATAGCCTGGATCAATTTTGACCACATGGGTTTCCTTATAAAGGGAAACTAAATAGAAACACTAAATCAGTTTAGATTGATAATGTATTCTTCCAAAATTGTATTCTCAATAACTGTGCTGACAGAAATTGATCGATTACTAGAAGAGAATACAAAGCCCAAATTTCTAGATCTTGAATTTCGTACCGAAACCCCAGCACAGGGATGTTAGTGTAACGTCACGAATTTAAAATATTTTCAAGCGTTTACGTTACTAGCATGTAGTCAAAGTCCTCGAAACTTGCTATAAGCCCTCAAGTCTTTCGTTAATTCAGAATGTAATGCAGTCCTTCTTTACCGCTAAGCAGGTGGCTAGACAAGAGCAGACGCCATCTATAATTGCATTATAGCATGGCAAGCTGGTGCGGAAACCTCAAGGAGGTGTGTCCCCACCAGTCTTTCGTCACTGCGTCTTTTCAGGCTTATGCACCTTCCTCTGACGGTGAGAGCGCCTTTCCCAGCAATGGGGACACATAATTCACTAATACAGCTCAACTTATATTCTGTTTGGAGTCCCTTTAGTGCGCACCTAAACCAAAGAAAATCAGAATGCAGCTGCCACCAAGAATCGAACTGACAACCTCACTTTTAGCAGCAAAACACTGAAGCCACCATAGCAGGATCTGTCACAATGGATTGAATCAGACTGAGTAATTATTGCTGCACACAAATTACCTTGAGCGAGCGCAAACTGGCTCCATGGAAGGCCACAGGGGAAATGAGCGTAGGTGGCACACCGGCCAGGGGCCCCGTGGGGCAGACACAGGCTCGGCTGTTCAGAAGGAAGTTGAACAGGGCCAGCGTCTCTCCCCTCTCGACAAAGACCAGTGACCTAGGTCTGCGGTCATCCCTGCTCTCGTCCAACCTGGTTGACAGTCGTCAAGGAAAGGCTATTGTGAAGGTCAAAACGCCAGCCATTATCAAGCCTGGTCGGTGCAACACATTAAAAAGGTAATGCCAGCTGTCAAGGAGAGACTAGCTCTCAAAACAGCTCACCAGATGAGCTTGTATTCGTGCTCCTGAGCCACCCATTCACGACACCATAGACAGTTTTATTATTGCATATGGCAGCATATGCAAGGAGTTAGCGTTAGCGTTGTGTGCTCCACACTGTGCATACACTGTACGTAAGCAGTGCTGGATCTCTTACGTATGTATGCTATCTCAGAAAGAACACCTCACAGCTGAAACGAAATTTGTCCTGGTCCAGGACTGGGACCAACGCCTTTCAAGGGTGGTTTTCTCTACCACCTTAGCTAAGCAGGAGGCTGGCTGATGGCAGAGCAAGACTGCGAGGCTTTCTTTCTGAGAAACCCGTATAGGTTTGTTTCATAGCTTCGTGCTACAAGTTGGGTGGATGCCAATTTTTTCCTTTCATGTAATTTTTTTCATCTTGCTGATTTGGCATATTCAGTGTCCCAGTGCCTCAAGTTGTAGATTAATTCAACCTCACTCTGCGATTGGCTAACCAGTGGTTAGCGCAGATGGTAGAGCAACTGCCTCAGAGAGGCACTGGTCCCAGATTCAAGTCTTTGACCAGGACAAATTTTTCTTCAACTGCGAGGCTTTCTTTCGGAGAAACCTGCATGGGTTTGCTATGTAGCTTCGTGCTACACTTCAGGTGGACGCCAATTTTTTCCTTTCAAAATCCATTACACCACATCAAGCTGGTCCAGGAACTCCAAGGTGGTTTTGCTAGCCATATCTTAAAAGCACACCTTTTCATTGCGAATGCGCCTGCTTTGCGTGACCATGGGCCCTGCATGGCTGTTTTATCGCCGAATAGGCCAACCAATCAATCACATTGCAGGACACGTGCAATGTCACCGCCGCTGGGTCCTTGTGCCACTATCAGATATCGCTCGCCTCCGCACATCTGCAGCAGCATTGCATTAGCCTCTCTACAATGCCTGAATAGAGCATTCTGTGCCCCTCTGTGCAGACATTCAATACACATAAACTCGTGTTTCAATTCTTTATGCGCTCACACAAAACTTCGCTGTATACGGATTCCAACTCGTTGAATCTGCTACAATTTTTTTTTTCTGCTTGCCAAGCCTCTTCTCATGGTGAGAGTATCGAGATGGGGGTAATTTACTAATGCAGCTCAAGTTAATGTATTTATTCGAATCTAGGCCAATAGATTTTTTTTCAAATAATCACATACCAACTCTAGCGTCAGCTTACTTAGATTTGATGTTTTTAAGAAACTCTCCAGTTTTTAATTGAAATTGATAAATATGGTGCATAGCTAGCGCCATCCAGAAAAGTCGGTATCGCAGTCACTACTAGCCGCACCAGTAGCCTAATGAAGTATGCGAGCAACGTCGCCATTTTGACCTGTGTCGTATCCGAGCTGGTTGTTTATTCTATGGTATCGGCGTGCGGCATGAAACAGGCGATGCCACTATAGTGCTCCTTTCAAACAAAAAGTTGTGCCAGCCACAGAGGCATCGTCAAACGTTCAAGCCATGCGGGACTTCGACATAGATGAGAAAAACAACCATCGCTGGAGGGGGCAATGGGAGATGCTTTTTGCATGCACCGCAACGACGATGGCATTTACTGTTTGAAGATAGCGCACTATTTGAAGTTGACAGCGATAACGAAGATAGTGACGAGGCTAGCAGCGATGATGACGTAGAATGAGCTCAGCATGTTCACAATTCAATAAATGCCGTTTTCATTTTGTGAATGCTATCCTTGCTTTTTTGTTCAGCCTACATTCGAGGTAAGCTTTTTTTTTTTTTTTTTTTGCCTGGCTTCGGATTTTTTGAGGTCTGCTTAGGATCGGGGCTGGCCTAGATTTGAGTAGATATCGTATTGTTCTCTTTGGTGTCCCTTTACTACAGGACCGCTTTGCAAGCTTGACATTCTGGAGACCTTGATTTTGTTTCATGAATCAATCAGCTTTGAGTGCCTGTACTGTTCTTTATTCCATCACTGATGTGCACTCCCAAACAAGGCATAAGGGGCTAGGACCTCAAATTCTCTTGAAAACAAAAGTGGCAGGGTTGAATGAACAAAGTCGCATGCAAGCAACTGGAATAAGTAGTGCACCATCATACATCAGCCCTCGATGTGTTGATTGATCAGGGAGTCAGAGCCAGCATGGGCACCTAACCCACTGCAGCCTCATGGCTGGTGCAGAAAAATAGTAT
Source organism: Dermacentor andersoni (assembly GCF_023375885.2). NCBI lineage: Eukaryota > Metazoa > Arthropoda > Arachnida > Ixodida > Ixodidae > Dermacentor > Dermacentor andersoni. Next base: position 92,316,306 of record NC_092819.1, on the reverse strand, counting down.
TGAGTTGCGTTCCGTTTGCTGTCAAAACGGCTGTCTCACTGCAATAACGTGGTAACTTGGGCTGGTTGGTACATGTCTGAAGAAAACGAGTAAAGTATAAACCCCATGCAAGCGATCTTTCACGCGACAGCGACAAGCGACGCGACGGAGATGGCTGTCGCGTTCGCTCGTCGCCTGCAAGTTGTACTCCATGCGAGCGATGACTTCGAGCGACGTCTCCACATTGTTGCTGGTATGAGGGCAGCACTATAGGTGCCGAAAGTAGCATGACGCGTGCTTTATTAACTTAAGTTGATGTGTTTTACTGTAAAAAGCAGCATAAAATATTTCTGAAGGTCTTCCAGTAGGTTCTTATCCTTGCACGTATAAAAATTCAATCGTTTTCTCATTCCGTGCGACAATCGGAAGTACTTGAGTTATGTACATCCAGTTCCGGCTTTGCGCTATTGGCTAGTCGCTCATAGCACTTCCGGGCGACGAGCAACAAATTCTAGATTTGCAGAACCGAGCGATCTGTTCAAGTGACGGCCCGATCCGTCGCTCGTCGCTGTCGCGCACAAAATCGCACTCATGGAGTTTAGCCTTAACAGCGCTGAACAACGGGACGCGACTGAGACAGACGAAGCGCTGTCTGTCTCAGTCACGTCCCATTGTTCAGGGCTATTACTCATTTTCTTCTGTACCACTGGATATAATGCGATGAATGAATGCACCCAATGAATGCAGCGGCGCCATGCTGTATATGATACAGCATAGGAGCTTCCCAACTTTTACACTGCTGAAACCACCATATTTATTGGGATCTAGGCCGAAAGCTTTTTTAAATAATCATATACCAAACTATAGGGTCGGCTTAGATTCAAGGATTTATAAAGAAAAGCCCCAGTTTTTAATCGAAATTAAGAAATATGGTGCATCGCTAGCACCAGCTAAACAAATCAATATCACAACTGCTACTAGCCGTACCAGTAGCCAACTGAAGTATGTGAGCGACGTCGCCATTTTGACGCCTGTGTCGTATCGGCGTGCAGCATGGCGTTACCGTAATGACACCAAGAGGCAATGCCACTATAGTGCCACTTTCAAATGAAAGCTGTGCTAGCTGCAGAGGCACAGCTTTCACGTTCAAGCCGGGCTGTGCTTCAGCATCAATGAGAAGAGCGGCAGTCATTGGAGGGGGCAACAGGAGATGCTTTTCATGTGCACCGCAACGAGGATGAGATTTATCAGACCACAACAGCGATGATGACGTAGAACGAGCTCTGCATGCTCATATTCAATAAATACGGTATTGATTTTGTGAACACTGTCCTACCTTTTTTGTTCCGCCTATGTTCGAAGTAAGTTTTTCTTTCTTTTTCCTTTTCTTTTATTCCTGGCTTCGGACTTTCGGGGGTCAGCTTAGAATCAGGGCTGGCTTAGATTCGAGTACTAAATACGGTATATCAGCACACAGCAATGGCGCAATATAGGTAATGTAGGCTTTGGAGTAGTGTGGAGCAACAAATTCTAGTCAGTACCGATTGGCACAGCATTCATGTGCAGCATCAATGTAGTACGTGCTCAAGAGTAGGCAACTGGCCAACAAACCCTCGTATGCTACCTCATCAGGCATGTCCTGCCTTTGTGCTTACACACTACGCAACATCTGCAGTTTGAAGTATGTAACACATCCACCCTTGATGGTGCACAAGATGAGGCCAAAGGAAGACTGTCTTCGTCGGTAGTTTGAAGCGTACTGTTCTTTCCGCTGAGACCACGTATGAAAACAGTTGCTCGGCAGGAACGTTAGTGTGCGTGCTCACAGCGCTCATACCAGCAGTGGAAGGCGAATTCAGGATTCACTCCACTGCTCTGAGCACATCAGTGCATCTACTTGGCTTCACAGTTCTTGCAGCCAAACACACTAAGCATCTGCTCGCAACTCTGTAAACCTTCTAAACCTCCAAAAGCAAGCCACGCATGCACCGTCAATACTATGACAGCATGGCGACAGGGATGATGCCACGAATGACAGCATGGCGACAGGGATGATGCCACGAATGCATTTCAAGTACCGTATAATTGCCATCTCAATAAAGACCCTTGAAAGGATACATTTTGTTCCGTGTCGTGTTGAGAGAAGGAAAATCTGCTTGGCTGAGGCCCAAGCTTTCCAACCAGGTCACTGTTTCCTCTTCTGCTACGTTCTCGTCTTGACTGCAAATGTGAGCGGTACCATTGGCACAAAAGGTAAACACAAACCTAAAGCAAATGTCAACAACACACAGATTAAACTACCGTGCATGACTTTACTTTTGTATACCCTGCTGCTAAATGGGCTTCAGCTGTAATCTGCTTTCCACAGAATAAATTGCATACGTGCACTAGTGGCCGTGAACACAAGAAAAGAGAGTTCCAGCTTGGGTGCATTTAAATTTTATATACATCAGAGCTAGTATTTGTTAATAGAGCAACTTGCACAGGGCTATCTGTGTTAAAAGCAGCACATTGTCAATGTTAAGTGTGCCATAACTTCTACATCTCTACTATCTTAAGAGAAAAGTGAGCAATATAGCATGTTCAGATGAATTGGCATTAGTCTGGAAGTCTTTATTCCAAATCTTTCGATTGGTATAAGTGACCATGAAGCAGCCTAGGGCCTTTACCATGGCACTAATTATAACATTAACATGAAAGTGAGGCGATGAACACAGACAATTATAAAACAAATATATTCAGAACACAGAAGTGCAATAAAGTAGTATACACAGATAAAAAGTCAGTTTCACTCGAAAAGCGAAGCCCCGATTGCGATAGCAAATACACAGCTACACAAAGTAAGGATAGTACAGTCGGCGACCAATTTTCCAGACTCCAAAAATTCGGACATGCTCAATTATTCCGTCTGCTTCGCGGCACCGCCATTCTCCCCATAGACCATAATGTATAACAACTGCCGAAAGTTCGGACACCTTGCAACCTCTCATCTGATTTTTCGGACACTCCTTGAGCCAACTTGATCGAGAGCACCATGCACCGACTCTGAACGGCGCATGATTAGACTTGCAGAACGCCATTTTTGTTTTCAACGGAGCCTCCTTGCTGCCCCACGAAGTGGCGCTACTGCAAATCCCCGCTCATCATCATCGTTTCTGCCTGGTTCGATAGAGTGGCTCTACAGCAGTTCCAGTTTCAGCTTAGTAAGCCATGTCAAGACAATCCAGCAGCTGATTTGTATCTTCGCGCACGACGCTACGAGTAGGCCATGTTTTTCGTTTGTGCGACTGGTGTCGGCATGGTGGTGTTTGCTTTGTGTGCTGTGTCGAGGTTCCGGTGATCCAACGCGGCATACGGAAACATCGCGTCAAGTGTCTAATGGCGCCGACAGTCCCTGCGCAGACTGCGCTGGGGAATGCCGGGAGGCGGGTGCCAGGAGGCCTAAGATTTGTCGCCTTCCTATGTGCTCCTTACCGACACTGAAAATGTTCTGCCGAGACCTGCGCAGTGGTTGCATTGCGATTCCGGACACCGTCTTATTTGACAGTTTCACAGGTACACTGCTGTACTGACATGCGCAGAACTCGACGACGGCGAGATCATTCGTCAGGTTTCTGCTGCACTGCCGGACGATGACTCTTGAGTCGGAAGATGACGTACCATGTGCTACGCTGCCATCGCATGCGGAGCGTGTACAAGCAGTGGCTACCCTCTCCGAGATTCAGGCTTATCTGATTGCGCGTAAACGGAACAGCGTGCATCGGCGCATTCACGATTTCTTCAAGCCTACTGCCGAGCCCGAATAAGTGCGTGGAAATAAAGGATTTCATTTTTTTTTCTTAATCTGCTTTTTCGGACACCTGTTTATTCGGACATTTCCGCAGTCCCCGTGAGGTCCGAATAAACGGTCGGCGACTTTAGTTGCATGGTATAGTACCGAAAGTCATATTTTTTGGACCAAATTGGTGTCAAACCCTAGCTGTCTATGTCAGCTTCAGAGCCAGTAATTTTTGTGCATTTTGAAGGGCAAGTTCAGGTATAACTAACTACTGAGACAACACCACTTTTTGTGGGGTTATTGAGTTTGTTTTAAATGGGATTGTATCATTTTGGAGAGAGCAACACTATCTGCACCGAGATACAGGCCAATCACTCACCCGTCGCTCTTGGCTTCGGAAGGCGGGGACTGTGAGGCACCATCTACTGTCTCGTCCATCTGCTCTTGGCTGGTGCACAGAGGCATGCTGAATGTAATGCCTGGGAGAGAGAGAAGCAAGAACCAGAACACTAAGTGAGAACAGTGTAGGCATCCGCCTTCCTTTCTTGAAAGGACAAGTGAGAGACAAAGTTTGAATGCATGCTGTAGATCACATAACATCAGTCACAAAGGAAACCATAGGTCGGCATATCCCTAATTACATTCACTTATACTCGCTCCACATTCGTTTCACAGGCGTGAGGTAGAGTGTTAGCCAGTGACAAAGGGTGCATTTGTGGATGTGATGTGAACAGAATTCAGTGCATGAGCTAAAGTCTAAGACTGTCATTTTGAGTAGACGCAAGTATGAACGTGGGTGACTGTTCGCGAGTGTGAATGGATGCAGGCATGAGCGTGAGTGGGTGCCGGTGAGCACGATGAATGCAGGGGAGTGCACATGTGTGAGTACATAGCCCAAGAAAACGTTTGTGAGCGAGTATCCACTTAATCTGCTGACCTATGAATGCAACATTCGCCAGGTCCCAGAATAGAAATTTATTTAAAATTCAGAATGACAGGATACACAGGAGTAGAAACACCATCAGCACTCATGTGAACTATTGAACGCCACGAGGCAATAACTCAGCATAGAAAATGTTTGTTCGTTTGCACACTCGCTCATTTGCTCATTTAGGCTATTTGCTCACATTAACAATCATCACCGATAGTTCCTGCAATTTATTTTACTGTGCTCTACATTCAGTGGAATAGTAATAGTACATAATGTACTGTACAGTGAAACCTCGTTAAACCGTAGGTGGCCGGAGCTCGGAAAAGGTACGTACCGTATTTACCCGCGTATAACCCGCCCCTGCGTATAACCCGCACCCCTAACTTTGAACTCGGCGGAAAAAAAAAAAAACAACTCGCGTATAACCCGCACGTTTACCTGAAAAAAAAAAATGAGCGCTAGAAAGATGCAACTCACACTCGGTGATCATTTCGTTTTCAGAACATTTATTCAAACGACCGCCACCACGTCACTGGTTATCCGATTCTTAATCGTCGCCGCTCTCACTACTGCCATCCGAGGCTTCATCGCCACTCTCAAAGACGTAGTCGTCCTCGGAACCATCCAAACTATTACTGATCGCACATTTTTTAAAGCTTTTCCGCACCAAATCGGCCGGTATCGCTTTCCACGCATCCACGATCCACTGGCACAGCAATGGAATATCAGGCCTTCGCACGCGTCCCGTCGGTGTGAGGGCGTAAATGCCGTCGGCCATCCACTGGGCATACAGCCGCTTCACGTGTGCCTTGAACGGCTTGTTCAGGCACACGTCGAGTGGCTGTAGCATGGACGTCATGCCGCCAGGTATTATGACGAGGTCGGTGCTGGTCTCGGCAAGGCGAGCCTTCACCGCATCAGTGCAGTGGCCTCTGAAGGAATCTAGTACGAGCATCGACCGGCGTGCCAGCAAGGCACCTGGTCTTCGCTCCCAGATTACTCGAAGCCAGTCACCGACTAGGCCACTGTTCATCCACGAATTTTCTTCCGCACGCACAACGATTCCTGGGGGCAGTGGAATGCTAGGTAGCGTCTTGCGTTTGAAAATGACATACGGGCGCAGTTTCGTGCCGTCAGCCAAAGCGCATAGCATGACTGTGCAGCGCAGCTTGGCATTTCCGCCGGTCAGCACGCTGACTGATTTGGAGCCCTTTTTTTCCATGGTCGTGTCCATCGGCATCTCAAAGTACACAGGTGTTTGATCAGCATTTCCCACCTGAGACAGCAAATAGCTGTGCTCCTTCCGAAGTGCGATCACATATCGTTGAAAGTTCAACAACTTTTCCTCGTAGGCTTCAGGAAGCCGCTGGCACATGGTTGTTCGCCGCCGCATAGAAAATCCATGTCTTCGCATGAAGCGCTGAAGCCATCCACGGCTTGCACGAAACTCACGTGGAATGTTCAATTCCCGGGCCAACTTCAGGGCTTCCATTTGCGCCATCTCAGTCGAAACAGCGTGGCCACGACTTCTCTGCTCCTCAATGAACTTCGCAAGCTGCGTCTCGAGGTGGGGGTACGCGCCAGTCTTCGGACCCCGAAACGCTCGCCTGTCCCGGTTCGTTGCTTCGAGACTCTTTTTTCTTCCTCCAGTCGCGAATGCACGACTCGTCGACGTCATGCTGTCTTGCAGCAGCTCTGTTGCCGATTTCTTCGGCAGCGGCTATAATCTTTAGCTTCTCTTTCGCTGTGAAACACTGCCGTCGAGTCGCACTCATGATGCCAAAACAAAGCAGGCAAACAGTGCAAACTGGGGTAAGTACACTAAACAGCGCCTAACGCGAGGCTCAACAATGCTGGCCTTTCGTTGGCCCTTCATCGGCTTGACAAGCGTCGATGACGATGGGGATGGCGGACTACACGGGGAGGCCGCCGCACATTGCGGTGAAGCCGACCCCCCCCCCCCCCCTCCCAAGGAAAAAATTCGCAGATAACCCGCACCCCCACTTTTTAAACGCGTTTTTTCACATTTTGGTGCGGGTTATACGCGAATAAATACGGTACTAAACGGTAGTACTGTTTAACCGAATAGCATGAGATCGCCCACTTACCTGTCGAAAACGGAACTCAGAGAGAGTGCGATGAAAGGGGGAAAAAGACATGCAGTATTTATTCACTTCGCGCGACAAAAGCGTTATTTTCGTTTGATGCCGCTGCAGCCTAGCACGACGACGATAGCGGCCTCAAACTTTTTGAAGCTGCGTGCCAGCTTTTCAGCCAGCCCCCTCTTCTCGGCAAACACTCGCATGGCAGATTCCTCGTTGGCGTTACGTATTCTCCGTGCACGTGCACAGTAGTGCTGCAGAAGTCCCGGGGGTGCCTTTTTCATTGCCGGGTGCCGGAGTTTGGAATAATTTTCATTTGGAATAGAGTTACGTTATCGCGCCCCTATTGTCGTCGCGACGATTGCATTCATGAGGCTGACGTAACGCGCAGCTTATGCCACTGTCGGGCCTGAATCGCCCGTGCTATCGCTTTCCGTGTCGTCCTCGTCACTGTCGATAGTCGACACTTCCGCAACAACACAGGCAACGATGACGAAAAGTCGAACCTCGTAGCCGACATATCTTCGCGGTCGCAGCAGCGCTGCCGAGCAACTTCTTCGCATTCCAAATGCCAGACACTGTAGTCAACAGCAGATCCCTGCTGCGCGTCAGCGCCGACTTCTTCGTGTCACGTTCGATAGCACGGACGATGTCTAATTTTTCTTCTATGCTGAGCACCCGGCGTATTTTTTATCCGAGCTTCGGAACGATGAGAGTCCTCGATTGCACGACGCCATAACGCTCTCTGGCACCGCGTCGAAATGATGTTAATGTTGATGTGGCTTCACGCACAAACGCACAGGGCGCTTGGAGGCCGTTGTTCCGATCTCTGAGGCGTGTTGTTCTGCCGGGCCGCCCGATGGAGACAGCGCAGCGCCGTGTTTGCGCGACGAAAAGTTGAAACGCTACGTTTTAACCGATGCGTACGCAATGAGCTGGTACGGTTTATGCGGATACGAAACACATTATGTTCAATGGCCGCTGAGTCGGGGATTTGACTTTACTACTTTTAAAACAAAACTACTGTTTAAGCGGGTACGGTTTAACGAGGTTTTACTGTAGCAGAAAAGACACTTCATAAGAACAAGATATTACAGTTAAACTTCAATATAACGAGATTCTTGATGACAGCTTCTTTGTCATGTTAGACATACCTGAAGTCCTGTATTACGATTATACATGTCCCAAACACACATATAACATGAGGTGCCTGCCAGGGCTGGAAAAAAATTTATAAAATGTATAATGGAAAAAAATGTATAAGAGTATAAGACTTAATTTAACATCCAAGTACATGACGCTTTTATCTTTCTTTGATATGTGACGCACTACTACCCTTTTGGTGGCAAATGCCTGCGATGTATGAAATGAGAGTAACCCAACAAATCCTAAACAGCAATAATGTTAGCGTTCTGCGTACTCTCTACAAGCACGCTTCCATCATCATGACCTACCTTCGTCACGAAGTGCCTGCCTGAGGCCTCGCGTAGTGGGCGTCAGCAAGGCATGCAGGTCCGCCAGGCCAGCCACCCCCGCAGCCCGGAACAGGACGGTGAATGTGGGAGCGCAGACGTAGAAGTAGGGGCACTGGCGGGCGCGCAGAAGCTGGTACAGGGAGCGGAAGCCCTGCGCCCAGTCCCCCTGCAGGGCCGCCCGGGCGGGGCTGGCGGGGTCGGCAAACAGGGAGGTGGCCTCCTTGGACACTGACGCATTGGCCATCACCCCGTGGCGGGGAAACAGCCGCAGCCAGGGCAGGTGCGGGTGCAGCCACACGAGGCAGTGCTGGTGGAAACGTGCCTGCGGGCTACTGTCCAGGCTCCCTCGCTGCACCGAAAGAAATGGGAGACAGTGCAGTGTTGGTTGGAGGCACAATGAGAGCAGATGAATTAGCCTAACAAGCAACAAGCTTGTAGTGAAGGACACCTTGTTACTTTTGACCATATGGGTCCCTTTGACGAGTGCGCAATGCACTTTTGCGTACCATTCTCATTGCAATGCAGCTATGATGGCCAAAAATCAAACCTAACCTGAAGCTCAGCAGCAGGACGCCGAATGCCACTAAACCACTACCCTGGGTGGCATACCTTAAGAAATGTGTAAAACTGATGAAAAGGCAGTGAAAATGGTTGCCATAATTTAACACACAAGAGCTTGTATTCAATACCCCGTTTTTGACAACAACTGCAAGATACACGAGTGCATACCTGTCAACACTCCGAAGTTTACGAATTTGGGCTTGCTTCACAATTTCACAAAAGGTGCCAAATTTTATGGAAAGCTTTGTTGATGAAAATGTTCACTCTTCTGCCTCCGAAAACACTCAGAAATCTTCGGATAGTCAAAGGACAACTAAGGGATACTTCCTTCATGCTGGTTTAGTCAGACAAGTTTCTATACCAGGTAAAATTGGCAACATCAAAGCCTGCAAATGTCGCTTGTCACTGTCACTCAAAAACAATGTGCTGTTTACCATTTTAATGCTGTTGAACATTTGTTGCAGCTTGTGTGCTGCATCTAAAGGTAAACCATTATAATGAAATGCATGTGTATCCCACAAAGGGTACATGTACTAAAAGAAGAGAGCCTGAAGAGCCCTTAGAAATCAACAGCCTATTATGAATCGCTTCACATTTAGGTACTCTTCAGTTAAGACAAATTTTTGCAGTGGCGATTTTACCAGTGTTGATTGTTTACCAGTGGAATTGCTGACAGAGTATATGTGCCGACAGCGCCATATGGCCGGCTGCCGTCGTTTCTCCTATGTTTATGAACGAACAATAGAGGGCCGCCACGGACTCAAGGGTGTGCGTGTGTGGTGCAATACAAGTGCACGAACTATCAGCAGGGGGGAAGCACCCGTTCCCTCGCCCCTAATTAAAAGGGGCACATCCAAGACCTTCGGAGGAGCCAGTATACAATTCGGTAAATTTGATTGGATCATCAATATCTGCCGTCCTCCAACCCAGGGCACTAGGGAAAGGAGAAGTTATTTAAACGCAGGTTTGAGACCGAGCTAGACAGTCTAGAGTTTAGAAGCTGAGCCTACAATCTGCTGAGAAGCGTCAAGGAGCTAGTGCCGTCCAGTATCGCCTGGGCCGCCTAGCCGCGTCTGAACTGCAGGTTACTAGTTGGCGTAAGAGAAGACAAACCAACCTATGCAACGAAGTTCACGGTAGTTCCCCTCAAGTTAGCTCAACCTGCTCGAGGGAAGACATCAGACCTAGACTCCCGGGATACCCAGCCCAGCAATCACATCCACCGCAACGAGATTGGCTTGCCAGCATTCTTTGGGAAAGCTCTGCCATCGACTCCACACTTTATGGAATTGCTGCTGCTGCTCGGCCATGCATATGCCATCATTTGTTTTCTTTTTAACTCTGTTTAGTGGACAACCCGGAAGTGTATTCTTTTGTAGCGTTATTTTTTATACACACTGTTAATTGCTTGTTGCATTTCTTTTGTATTCATCATTGATCTAGATTAAGTGCATGTGTGTTAGTTGTGCTTTTTGTGTTTCTTTTAATCTCTGTGTCATTATCAGTCGATCAACATTTTTTTCTCTCTCTTTCTCCCGACTGACTTCTTCGCTGTGTTCGCTCGAGTACGGAACGACCAACCGGCTTGTATACCCCGTCGACGACTTCGCGCCGACGGCGAATGGGTGACAAGCTGTGACAATGTCGCCTGGGGTGAAAAGAAATTCTATATTCGAGAGATAGAACGTCACTGCAAACCGTTATCGTTAATTGGCAGCACATAAACGAAGCAACGCAAAACCGTGATCTCTTGATAACGGCGTAGTAACTCCGAACCTTTGCAAAATTGGGATGTGGCAGCCTATGGTGCAAGCGCTCTCGCCGACTTGGGCTGCAAGGATATCAACAGCAATAACAGGAACGCTTGAGCAGCCATTCCCATAAAGGACATAGCTGGCTGTTCCAAAATCGTTGAAATAGGCATAATGCGAGGGGTGCTGCACGGACAATTGCACAATAACGAGAGTGCCACTGTCGTTGCAGCTGATGTTGCAGCGCTGCACGCCCCGCGCCATGCAGTTTATGTTGTATGCCTCGTCCCTGGAAACGCAACTTGAAAGCGAGTGACCTGGTCCACGGCTTCAATAGGCATGGTTGGAAAACCGTAAACACACTGAAATGTGGTCGTTATAACCAATACATTGTTATAAGTGGGTTCGACTGCAATGAATATCGCATATAATGAAAGTATTTTCGTGTCCAACGCAACTTCGGTTCGACTGTAAAAAACTACTTTTGAGTAGCACCAGGTTGCACAAGGTAGAGCCCTACCCACCAGTTGACTTCCGATATTCACTACAGCACCTGAAATAGATGCTGACTGTTTGCAGTCACAGCCAAGAACTTAAAAAAGCACTGACAAAAAATGTGGGATCTTTTCTTTTCTGTCGTTACAAGTAGCTAATGAGCCAGTCATCATGTCATGGAACCTCATTTGTTTCAGCACGCAACAGGCTATTCTTTGGAACATTGTTTATAGCGACCAGTCCACATTTCCATTTCAGAGAACAACAAGAGGGTCATAACTTCATGCGAGGCTTCGTAAACACAGCTGGTCACATGATCACACAAACCTGTGATGCACATGGTGGCGCACAAGATTCGTGTTACCAGTTGTTTGACTTTATCTACGTACACGGCGCCACGTGCAATGCGCCATCCTCTTTGTGCTCCTCCTTTCGTTATTCAGAGGCGTACAATATTCTGCAGGCGAGAGTTGTCGCCATACTAGACGTGGCCAATCACTTTTTGGCGTAGGCAACTTCAAACCAACCACCCTTCCCACGTGGCAACCCTACCAGAATGGCTGATTTGATTTCCTCAGCTTCTGAGACGCGGAGACACAAGCCTATGCTAGTGCTGCCCTGGAAGCAACTGGCTTCCCCATGAACGGAAGCAACTTAGCTTTTTCTTAAAAATCCCACAAGAGTGCCAAGTGCTATAACCATACATAAAATGATATTGATGCAAAATTTCATTAAACGGTGCAAAGGTAAGCTCAAAATATTCTCTATTTTGCAGAATTCTCTAGTTGCAGTGTGGAGACCAAAGATACCACATTTCCCCAAATCTAGGCTGGCCCCCGAAATTGAGGTCAGGAAAACGTTCTTCAAACATAAGGCGAACAAATAAAGGCATTCTACTGTGAAAAGAACATGCATTTTATTACAGTTTGCTGAAATGTCGAAGTAGACAGGCGTCTGAGCTTGTTCTGAGCGATGCCTACAATGTTTCCAAACCACCATCACCTTCAGCTGTACAATCTCTCATCACAGACATTCCTGCTTCTCGCTGTGTCCTGAAGCTACATCGCTTTCCACCTAAAATTGTCAGCCTTTCTGTTGTACAGTTGAATCCATCTGCTTCGTAGCTCAGTTGAAAAGTTAGTTCCATTGTTTCCGTCATATTGTGGCCACAAGGCAGCGTTAAATGTCTGGCGGTTGCAGCCAAACCGCACCTCGAAATTAAGACCATCCCCAGATTAAGGACATTTTATTCAAGTAAATAAGATATTGTTGGATTTATCAAATGATATTGCTGGATGCATGCACACTTCTTTCAGGCAGCAGCATCATCCCACTCAACAACCAAAAAGTACCATCCCCAAGATTAACACGACATCAGTAGCAGAAACGCTCTGCTAGTGGTCACGAAAGTGTCCTTGCGGTGGAAATACCAACAGAGACAGGGCATAGAACCATCGCAGCTACCAGTGTAGACACACGGTCAAAAGAAAAGAAGAAAAGTGCACTGCAATTACACAAAACACCTGTGCAAGCTCATCTCCTGAATGTCAAAAGAGGCTAGACCCACAGAAAAGACCACCAAAGAAGAAAACACAGGGACTTCTTTCGAGAGTGAACAAAAAGGCAGCACTAGTACAGTCTTCGTCACTCTTGTCTAGAGTGCTGTGATGCTCTACTGTGGAGTAAAAAGCTGAGCTTTCTATATGAGGTGCCGCTGGCTTGAAAAAGAGTGATTTGTGTTGCTACCAATAATCATTTATCAAGCAGGCTAGCCCAGTGCCACTTATGCCATTAATTTCCCAGCGCCGCTCCTGCTTGCCTATGACTGAGCCCCGATGCATGAGAAACCAAATGAAGGCAGCTACATAATTAGTACTTTAGATGCCTTGTTGCCCGTTGCACCAGCTGCCTTTGCTGTAGGGTTAAACAAAAATGATAGGGAAGAAGCAACACTAAATTAACACCAGTGCTTTGCCTGAATGGCAGAATATGCTGGAAAGTAAAGCTGCCTCAAGCCAACAACACATCCAGTAGAAGGTGGAAAGGCGCAAAGCCACGTGCTGTGCACAGAAGCCTAATGGGTAGAGCATTGGGGTTCTGTGCCAGGTATTTGGTGTTCGATCCTATCACTGAACACATTTTATAAAAAAATTGAGCATGCCCAAAGCGAGCTAGATCGGAACATACCTACCCACCTCAAAGTAAAAGGCTCTATCTTGAGTTTGCTGGTACGGTTCCAGCGCCTAGGATACAGCGCCTAGTCCTGTACCCTCATTCAGTTTCTTGTGGTGTTTTCCCATTATGCTAACTCATTGGGCCTGGTATGAGGCAAAGAATGCTTTGCATTATAATTGCCTGCTGTATATTAGCTGGTACTGAATCACTGCAAGTTGTTCTCTATCCTCCATGCTTCCGTCACTGAAGTGTGGCAGCTACTCTCCATTCTGCAGCACTCACCTCTGCTGCAGACTCCTGGCAGCACTCAGAATGGATGCCCCGCACAAATCCTGTGGTCCCACTGGCCTCCTCGCATGTCTTGAGGCTTCCACTCCAGGGGAAGTGGCTGGTCGAGCAGAAGCGCACACGAGTTTTCAGGCTCCAGTCCAGGGGAAGACCCGGCAGTTTTGCCGACTGCGTAACCACGGAGACCCTCCGATTTTGGACACATACTAACAGTTCTGTTCCACATGCAGCAGGGTAATGCAACTGAATGAGTCTGCACTACATTAGTATCAGTAAGTCTTGGCAGACAATTCCATGAGTGTGATTTTGCGAGTCACACAAGAGTCTCGGCCCAGCGAGTGATTAGAAGTCCGCATGAGTGTGAGACAATGAATTTAGCTACAGCCTCCAGGGCTGAATTTTGCAACATGACAATCATGATCAATCTCACACGCACATCCTTTTCTTTAATGCTCGATGCATCCCAATTTTCTGTTAGGTACACTATAAGTAATTCAAGTGCTAAAGCCCCTCAACCTGCCACATCAAAATGGTAAAGCTGCATATTGGGAGCTCTCCATCCTAGCATCAATATCGGCATAGATACTCTCTCCATTTGCCTCAACTACTGTCTGCAAGCAACATTCCTCTCCTGCCTTCTCCAATACTGGGGCCGAGAGAACGCCACACTGAACTCATGAGCACAGACTCCCTTTTTTTCTTCTTTTCCTATTTTGCTTCCTGGCACATTTCCAGTGGAAGTTTCGTGCTTTTTGCAATGGACAATTTACTCAAGCCACACGCCATAATCGTTGCAATGACGTTGCAGTCATGTGGCGTCGCTCTGCTGGGAAGAAAGGCTCTCTCGAAAGTAAGGGTGCGTAGGCTTCCCTTTCAATTTTCAGCTGTTTTTTACACCTTGCAGAAAATTTCCAGGGTGAGATCCAAGCACCACAATTGTTTGCAATGGCGAAACCTGGTGAGAGGCCCTTTAAAAATTCACGATGATCTTTTTCATGTACCAAATTAAATGTGACAAAAACCCTAAAGGGTATTACAGTTTTTGAGCATGCACATCAGTGCACACATGTCCGCACTTGAGAGTTGTACGCTGCAAAGCAAACTGCTGTTTTACCCCACTACCAACTGCAACTATGTGCATTCCTGCGCAAAATTTTGCCGATGTGCCTTACCAACACATTTCTAGCACATTAGAGGTCTGCTTGAATTTAAGCACATATAAAGTAATTGAAAGATTTAGCTTCCCCAGAGAAAGAACTGCCATAACAACCTAGCTTCTGCAGTCAGAAGTAGCTGAACATGATACTTTTGACTATGATCATAACCATGTAGAGCATTTTATAACTAAATCACAGCTTGCACAAAGAACATCATTTTGAAATTGTCTTTCTTCGTCACAATCTTTTTCACATTAAAGGGCAACTTTGGCATTTTTTAGCCATATTAGGATATTTTCATTTTCAAATGGCACTGACAGTCCTGTCACCAGTAGGGTGATTCAATTTGCTTAGAAATTCATCAATAATTTTAAATAAACAATAAACGAGATACCGAAAATGAAACAGGTAGCTGATTCGTGATCGCATAATGAGTCGATGATGTCAGAGCCTGTACTACCATATAGTAAACAGGCAGAATGCGTGCTAAACAAGCAGTACAGTTGGCGCTAACGCAGAAGAAGTGAAGCTGATGATGTCTCCCGACGACAAAGGGAGCTTTTACAGATCTTCCAAACTAGACAGTGGCGATATAAGCTAGGATTTCAGCGGCAGTGGCGGTGTAGTCTCCGACGTCACAAACACAGGGTGGCCAGTAGAAAGTCACGAGTCAGGAACGGGGGACCTTTAACGGTCCCCTAGGGGCTCCCAGGATACCTTTAACGTGCCCCCAATGCATGGGACACGAGGATTCTTGCATTTTGCCCTTATCGAAATACAACTGCTGCGTCCGGGATTTGATTCCACGACCTCATGCTTAGCAGCGTAACACCATAACTGCTAAGCCACCACGACAGAAAACCTACAAAATCAAAAACTACAGCTTTAACACAGGGTAATCGCTTATACTTAACGGACTAGCAGCATTTGACTGCAGAATGAAAAGCCTTTTCTGCCCTGCTTCTGTTATCTTTACGCTGTGAAACCTAGCT
The DNA here is from genome assembly GCF_023375885.2 of Dermacentor andersoni. Classification (NCBI taxonomy): domain Eukaryota; kingdom Metazoa; phylum Arthropoda; class Arachnida; order Ixodida; family Ixodidae; genus Dermacentor; species Dermacentor andersoni. The sequence continues at coordinate 92,300,622 of NC_092819.1, read as the reverse complement.
TTACATGTGTAAATGAGGCGCTGTGTCGCAGGAAACACAGATGTGTCTTGGCATAAATTAGTTCATATATCAAGTCAGTTTTGTCCACGATAACATCGTACGCAAGTTCAGATAATTCACAGTTCGGAAGTATTGGTAAAAAAATTCACAGTTCCACCCAAAAGGCGGAGCACTGATTGCAATAGCAAATTAGTAGATAGCTGTACGAAGTACGGATAGTAGTTTTATCGGCTGTATAAGCTTGTAGACATTTGCTTACAAACTAAATTCACAATGATAGAACGTGTAAGTGTGACTCAATGACGGCGTGGAAAGGAACAGACACACAGAGACAGCACTGTCTCTGTACGTCTGCTTTCTACGTCCTTGTTCAGTCACGCTTACACATTCTATTCATGGATTCAAACCAACTAGCCCGTCAATGAGTTTTAACTAAATTAACCAGCATGGTGTCACGAGCACACAGGTAAACATGAACACATCTCACTCGATGAGCGCAGAAACTCGCTGTGAAAATTCTGGTGTGAGGAATCGCGGCAGCAGCAAGCAAATTGTCCTTCATGCTTGTCTCGCTTCAGTGCGAACAAAACGTCGAAAGCATGGCACATACGAAGCTACCGGCACTATGCACACTCTGAAAGCATTGCAGATTGCTTTAAAGATGAGGCCCCCACGGGCGCACACTTTAGCCACGTCACAGATCGCTTTCAAGACACAACAGTGCCGGCATCGCATCCCTATGGCATTCACCAAAGCGTCTACTATGGCGTCCGCGATACGCGTGGCCAACGTCGTAGTAGATGCCGCGGTTGTTTACACTCTGTACAGAGCAGCGGGCAAGAAGGACAACAAGGCACCGTAGCAGCCACCGAAGAAGAATGCCCCTCCTCCCTCGCCTCACCACCCTGCCTCGCATGCCACAGGAGAGGGCACGCACCCGGGCTGCATTCCTCGCTCGCGCACGCGAGATTGAACGGCGTTCGCCGGCTCACCCTCACACGCTTTCACTCGTACAGAACCGCACGGCGATGGCAGAAATGTGCCTGGACAATGCCTCCTTTACTAGATGCTTGCCGCGTTGTCCGGTAAACTCAGTTCCATGCCCTCTCCCTTTTCTCGTTACCGCGAAAAGACAATGAGCGCCTCTCATGGCAAACACATGCAACTTAGATCACGTGCTGCAGCCTCTGAGATTACCATGGCATCTGGGAGGCCCGCGAGAACGCTCGCTAACAGATTCCCGCGCATATCGGTTCTACGAACGCGCCGGCAGAAACATTCGGCCACCGCTGCCACTTCCGCCGGAAGTCGAAAAGGCAACAAACGCCGCCTCACGGAATTTATGCTGAACTAAGGGAACCGCCGCTACAATGGGAAAGTGAACAATGCGGCAGGCATCTAGTAAAGGAGGCACTGGTCTGGAGTGTCTATATAATTGAACAAAAAGTGCAGGTCTTAGAAGTTCAATATGCATGTGAATTAACTGCACTCGTACACACTGGCGATATGGCAACACTTTGCGTACTGTAACACACAGCGGACTCACCTGTTTGGACTGTTCAGCCTTTGCGCCATCCACCAGAGAGTGCCGTGTTTCATCATCATAGGAGTCAACGGCAACCTTTGTCACCGTGAGTCTCTGTGAAGAATGGCAGAGAAAAGAAAAAAAAACAATAAGAAAGTGATTGACTGTGTTCGTAATCCTCTTTTCTTGGTCCTCATCTTTTTAGCGCTGCTGCTTGTCAAATACAAAGATTGGTTTGTGATGTTTGGTGGTGCAAAGGCATTCTATGTAAGACTATGTAAAAACATGTTTATAATACAGCTCTGCCTTTATTAAAAGATTCTTCATTCCTTTATAACAGACTAGTTTGCTGTATCTGGAGCACTGTTCTGCAATTGTACGCAAGACAAGAACGCTCCCTTGACAAAACTCCCTCCACCGCGATTTCAGCAGAATTAATTCATTAATATGCGTTGCTTCCGGTTTCCAATTACTCTTGTCTTAATTTACTGCATGGCTAGCCTATTGGCCAGCTGACTTGGTAGCAGTGATCAGATTGCTCCCAATCATGTTGAACTACCTTTTAGTGCAGTTAAAAGCACTTTGAAGCAGTGACGTGACCTTTCAGAGCAGTTAAAGGCAGCTGCACTTGTGCAAATACTTAGACATGTTCATGTACAAGTAATTTGCCATGCTGTATTATCAGGTAGCTACTGCTTTTTTTCTTGTCCTTTTCCTATGGAGAGTGCTCATTTGGTTCAAAGAGAAGAAAGACCTCGGGCTAGCTACTTTCATGGACATGCTTTCCTGAGGAATGCAATTTGTGCTAAATCGTTCAATAAGGCCTTTCCCTTGTGGTGTCCTAGACAAAAGGAAATCTAAGGCTCACACTTCACAACTTGGTGCATGCTATGCAAGCTATCTATAGAAGGATACAACTTAAAAAGTAGCAGTTGGCAACCAAGGCACACAGACTGTGCGGCGTTGTGTTACTCCGCTAGCCAATCACACAAGCAAACAAAGTCGTCGTCGTCATGTGACGTATTCAAAATCGTGTTGTACTTGATACGTCCAGAGCGTCTGCTCTTCTTGAGTCTTTTCAATGGCGGAAGCGATGAGGTGTGCAACAAACCCAGACAAAGTGTATGGAGTCTGAGCATTTCACTCTTCAAAAGTCCTCAGTACAGTTCATTTCATTGCTGAGCCCGTTTTAGTCGTGAAACTTCACTGCCAACTGAAGTGAAACTCTACAATAAATGGTTGCAGCGAAGCAAGCATTTTATTTCAGTTCAATAAAGAATTAGGCTTTTGCCATTCCACTATGACAGACGAGTGAAAATATAAAATTACACGCTTATAACTTTAGTTTTGTGGTTACCGCCTTATTTAGTTAACAGGAAAAGCTTGAGGTATGAACTATTTGCAGCCTCAGGGAGGAACAGTGGCTGGCAGTTTTGAGGGCATGGGCAGGGGCTTCACTGCAGACTTAGTTGTGTCCTACTATAGGGATCATTTCCAAGAGCCATAACTACCTCTCCTACGCGTGTCACACTATTACTATGGTCTATTTCACTCATAAGGAGCAACATTACGAGGACTTGTAAGACGACTTCCATTACTGCATTTAGGACCAAAAAAAGTCATAGAAAAGAAAGACATACCTTACTTACTCGCATAATGAACGCACTTTTCCTCCCAAAAAATTTACGCAAGGCTGAGTAGACGCGGGGGCAAAATTTTGAGTGATTTTTTTCTTTTCTCAACCACCTCTAAAAAGTAGGGAACACACTGTATGATTCTGCTTCCTATACAGTGTCCCATGCGCAGGAACAGCAGCTGGATCCGAGCTGTTTTGCCATGCCATAGCACCTGATTGGGCACCTGGCATGTGACAAAATTGGCAGATACATGGGACGATTTGGTGCCCGATACAGCAGCCGACGCGCTGGAAAGGCAATCGGATCTTAGCTGTTTTGCCATGCCATAGCACCGAGTAGAATGCCTGTACTCGTCGCGCACAGGGCATCCACTCCCACACGTTGCGCACTCTACGCGTTGCTTAATTCCCGGCATGACACAGGCTCAGGCCAACACCAAAAAGACAAATCGGCTAACCTGTGGCGACACAGTCGGAGGGAGTGCTGTTGTCCGGTGCAGCAGGGGGTGAACGTCTTCTAACCGAGGTTTCTTCTGCACTGGACACCTGCCATGATAAGCAACAAACGTTAGATGTTGCATGACACGGTAAAGTGAGGGGCCTCCACAGCCATGTGCAAGAACGTTCACTTCCAAGAAATTACCTATTTGAAATCATCGATTTTAATATCCCAAGACACACACAGGCTATGAGAAATGGACAGTGGGGGCTCAAGATTAATTTTGATAACATGGTGTTCTTTTAACGCACAGCTGAATTCATTTGCATGAGCATTTCTTTCAGTTCAAGCCCTGCCTGAATGCAGCCATGGCAGCCGGGAATCAAACCCACTACCTCGTGCACAGCAGGGGAAGGCCATAGCCAAACAATAGCTTTCTGCAAGGCTTTAGAAATGCATAACACTTTCTCTCTGCAATGGGCCACTTGCAGGTGGAAAGATCAAGACGATTCCATGCTCCGATTCATTCACATCCAGTTTTACTGCCACACTTTAAATTACACTGAACAGCAGCCCTCTATTCTCTGGTGAAACAAACAACTTCACACTATGGTTCTCAATTGCAACATGGTGCTAAAAATAAATTCGGCAGTTTTACACGCCAAAACCACATTTATTACAAGGCATGTCATAGCGAGGGACCAGGGACTCGTCAATGTGTACCCAGTGCATGGTAAATGGGTGTTGTCAGATTTCACCCCCCCTGAAATGCGGTCGCCTAGGCCACAATTTGATCCCACGACCTCGTGCTTAGCAGCACAACACCAAAGCCACTAAGCAATCACAGCAGGTCGCAACATGGTGCTGCCACAGTGCTGACAACACTTTCAGCTTCTGGCGAAGTGGGTGCAACTGAGATGCACAACATCTTGCAGACACTGTTCGTCGTAGGAGCATTTATTAACACTGCAGGCAATTTTAAGAGTATGCTTTGAAAGCTTTCTATGCTCAACACTAATTCTACACAGCGGGAATTCGGGTCCTCCAAAGTTGAGCACTGCGTACTGAACACAATGTCAGATCAGGAAAGCTGCATTCATAATACAGTGTCATGGCAGTCTTCCACGAATATGATGGCTGAAATAGGATGCTTTCACTGAGCTGAAAAAGCAGCCTTTTCCATTAGACCACCCAGCAGTGAGGCCAAGCAAGCAACATGGCCAGTGTTCCGGTGCTCAATTCAGGCACAAGGTGCAACATGCTGCACTGTATCCTGAATGTTACAACAAGAAATTGGACCGAAGCCCTAATTTATTCTTTTCTTTCACCTTTTATTGACCAAATACTAATCAATTTTTATTTTAAACATGAGTCTTGTTTGTGTATGGGTCATTTCTCGCCAACTGTACCAATGTCCATGCTTAACCACCAGCAATTTCTAAAAATTTAGGCACTTGCATATAGCACAAAAAGTTATTCCACATACATTTTACCAGAAAAAAAAAAAATTTCATCACCTGAACAACCTCCTGAATGAAAGTATGCACCCTAAAAGGCGATTCCAAAAACTGCGTTTCATTAATTTGAAAAATCAAGTTATTTTTCTCAGGCAATGGGAGACTTTACACCTAAAATTGCGTTCATTATTAGCCATTAAAAAATGGATAACTGGTCCATATCTGGCATTTTTCTTTATAATGCCTTCATACAGAAACACAAATTTTGTACAAACTTAAGTGCCCAGGAGGTGTACCTTACGCGAGAAATGTTTTTGGGCAGCTAAATTGTGTAGAAATGCACACAGGTAACGATAAAAATGCAAAAAAGTAATTGCTGACCTATGTTTAACTGCAAATTGAACGCCAACATGAATATGCTTAATGGCGCTTCTGATGAAAAATTGTATTCTTTCCATCCGAGAAAGCTTTATGAAATTAATGTTTGTTTTAAGCAAGCAAGATAATGTTGAAGTTGTCTCCCGCCACTCAAAATTTGTACCGCATTCACCTTTGGCACAAGGCCTCTTGGCGGCAAGTATGAAATCTATAGATGTTAGCGTTCACCTGCCGATAGAAGAGTATATATGGAGCCCACACTGCTTCTAAGTTTATTTCTTCACCTTTGGGTAGCAGTTTCACCTGAAAGGCGAAACATCGATTGCGATAGCAAATTCGTAGACAGCCATACAAGGTAAGGACAGTAGTTTTATTGGCCGTATAAACTTGTAGACACTCACTAGCTTACTAACTAAATGAACAAGCATGGTGTGAGTGCACACAGGCAAACACTCACACATCACACTTGATGTCCGACGACACTCACTGGCAAAACACTGACGTGAGGAAGCGCAGCACCAGCAGCGAGCGAAGTGACCTTCATGCTGTCTATCACTTCAGTGCCAATTGAGTGACAAGAACACAACACACGCGAAGCTACGTACTCTCGGCCCCCTAGACTATGCCCCCGAAGCAGATCACTTTCAAGGTAAAGCCACTGTTGCTGCCGAAGTACAACGCACCCCTACCTCCCCGGTTCCTTGTGCGTGACAGCAGACAGCGCGCTTCCTCACCGCTTTTTTCCCTAGGCGCCGCGAAGACAGTACATGAGTGTTTTTGCCTTTTGCACCAATCGAAATGCAGCTTCCATGGTCATGGGGGGCATTCTGTAAGTGTCCACCTAGTGGACATTTCTATTTCGTCTGCTGCTGGAATTCTGATGTACGCATCAGAAGGGGACAGGCGCCTCCAGTGCATCAGCAGCGAATGAAATGGACATGTCCATTAGGTGGTCACTTACAGAAAGGGGCCACTTGAGACTGATACCGATGTTGCACGACTACTTCCGATCGCGATCATGCCTGATCCAGAAAGAAATTTTCGATCGCGATTGGCTCCCTCACGTGGCTTGCGCAATGGAACCAATCGCGACCGAGAAATTCGATCCATATTGGGCTTGATCGCGATCGTAAGTGCGCATTGTGATACCCGTTTTATGCCAGAAAGGTAAAGTAAAAAATATCACGTCAGTAAAGTTTAAAAGAAGGCACGTTACCGGAAAGGGTTGAGGCTGCATTCACGCTTCAGGGGAAGACTTGTAGTGCTGATGGCGTTCACGCTAACTGGTTGCAGAGCTCTGGGCTGCAGACGACGCCTGCCAGCCTTGCGAAGCTTGAGGATATCGTTAGGCTTCATCCATTGTGTCGTGTTTGAAGCGGCGTTTTCGGCATCTTTTAAGGTGGCTGAAATATTCAACGTACTATTGGGCGCTGGTATTCGAAAACTTCGAAAGTGCGCTCAGAAAATGCTTCGCTATGTGAATTAACATAATTTCAAAGGTCTCGCTGCAATGAGTTATTACTATTATTACTACTATTATAAGTTATACTCCCGATTTCGGCAACCGCAATGTTAATGCGCTTACTTTATGTATCTACTGAAAGTACTGAAGAACAAAATTATTTCAAGCTAGGTTTGGTACTGCGATATCAAAATGGTAGCTAGGAAACAGCCTTTTACTATCTCAGCGAGGAAAAGCGGGTTCCGTATGCATTTATACATGAACGAAAAATGAAAAATACGCGCCAGTAAAGCTAAATGCCAACTTCACAACAGCATAATAACACTTGTTACAGGTGGTACGATAAGGACTGCACGAATGTGGCTTTTGGTAAACTTGGCACACTTGAACTGGACTTTTGAAAACTTACCGGATTCCATGGCCTTTTTTGTTCCCCGGCTTGCAAGAAAACTTTGGGTCACTTGTGATGCGGTGTAACTGATGGTGCACTGTTCACGGCAACGTTTCTGTAGTTATAGAGAACGGTAACATTACTACACATTCAGGAAGACGCGAACGCACTTTAACTACAAAGCCCAACCCCCTCCCCTCCGTCTCTGCCGACTGACGCCTAAGCATAACAAACGACATTTGTGAGAGCGAATGACTGATGCCAAGCAAACATTTATTAAATCTAGCGCAGTAGATTTAGAAGAAAGACACTCACCTAAGCATCTTATTGTGCGAGGCTGTTCATGACTACTTTGAAAATAAAATTAGTACACACCAACCAGCGGCACACCAATTCTGCCGCCTCAAACAAACGTTCACGGATGCCACCATAGGTGCCGCGCAGAAAAGAAAGATATATTTCAATATAACTAGTAATGACAATGTAATAATTTGTAACACTAAAAAATGTTAATTGTTTTTGTTTATTTAAAGCTTTCAGGGTTTGTTTGAGGCTGCTTAACGATTATAAGACGGTTACGGCGCCAGAGTTTTCTGCGAAGCTGACTTCCATGGCGGCAGCGTTGTGACGTTGGTTTTGATGTCTGCTATGTTTGTTTGCAGTAGTTCCCAGTTTGTAGGCGAGTTCTTTCCCACCTAGATCGGCTTGTCGCCGTTGTGTTAGTTTTCTTCGCACAGAAAGAAGTCCTTGCACCGGAAAAGTCGTTGGTCTAGTGGTTGATAGAGAGCACTCGGCCGATATGCGCCGCCGATTTTACTTCCTAGTGGCCGCCCAACGTTAGTGACGCATCACACGCTAACATGGAAAGCGCCAAGCACGACCACGCCGATCCTTCGACGAGCATGGACTGCCAGAGCGATGAGTGCCCGAAAGAAGGCAGCCCCGTAAAGCTTAATGGAGTCAGGAAGGCGGGTCCATACTTGCTCGGTAAGTAGCCGTTTGCTCACGTGGATGTGCAACGACGCAGTGAGACGAAAAGTGCAAGAAACAACAATTGCGGGTCTAATACTTAACCTTAGCTTCCTATCGGCTCAACATATCGATGCGAGAAATGTCTTGGAAAGCTCGGTGCGGAAGAAGCCACTGATGCTAGCGTTAATATTATGAGCGCCCGCAGCTTATGCGTAGTTTATACAGTCTATTTCGCAAGCATGAACTGTCATAGTACCCTACGAAACGTGCAGTTGCACTTTGGCCCTTTTCACTATAACAACCGATCATCGTCGAAATAAGTGGCAGTAACATTAGGTTCACCTCGTCAAAGATATCAAGCAGCAAAGGCGACTCCACTTTCCCCACGCATTTGATCCACAAGGAACAGTACCCAACACTTTCGCGACGGAACCCTCGCCTTCACATGTAGCGCTGAAGATAATCTCTTGTTTTAACATGACCACCGTCAGCCTACTATATAATATTAGGTGCAAGTACATCGGCTACGACAAGCCACATTTGGTTCAAAGGTATTGCTACCTTTCAGCAACTCCACCAGAGCAGAAGGCAGGCGCGAGCAGAATACGTGAAAAAAACACTAGCGCTACTAGAAAACACGGTGTACACGGATGCTGCCACGTATCTGCGAGAAGGGAAGCGCACGGCCACGGCGGTGGTGGTGGACGGCGACGGAAATCTGATCACATGTGCGACGGCAAAGGCAGTCGACACAGCGGAGGCCGAAGAAATTGCCGTGGCGCTGGCGGCAGTAGAAGGATATAGGACAGGCAGGCCTCTAAACATCCTAACAGACTCGAAGGAAGCGTGCAGAAATTACACGAGGGGCAGGATTAGCAAAGCCGCCCTCAGAATTCTTGGCGGAGCCAACTTCGCCGAGAGGAACGTTACACACAAGTTAATTTGGATTCCGGCCCGCGCAGGCATAGAGGGTAACGAAAGGGCAGACAGCCTAGCTCGAGAGACCACGTTCCGAGCAGAGCAGTCGCGCGCCCCGGAGTATCACCCACACGCTTGCGAGGGAGGATACACAGAAATCTTAAACTTATACAGAGGGACGAGAGCCAAATATCCCCCCCCCGCACAAAGCTCTAACGAAGGAGGAAGCAACGAGTTGGCGCAGATTGCAGACAAACTCCTTCCCAAATTTATACATCCTAAACAAAATGTACCCAACCCAATACAGAGACACCTGCCCATGGTGCGGCGCCACACCCGCACTATATCATGTCACATGGGAATGTAAACACAATCAATCATTCCACCAACACAATAACCCGAGTGCAGAGCAATGGGAGAGTCGGCTTACCAGCTGCGAGCTCACGGCCCAAAGGGACTTAGTGCAGCACGCTAGTGAGGTAGCTAGGCTCAGTGGAGCCCTGGAATAGGGGCCCACCCTTGCCGGAAGAGGCTCCAAGTCGCCGGCGCCCAAGACGACCGAGACCTCGAGACGCTTAATCCTTGAAGGAACCGAATAAAGTTTTCTCTCTCTCTCTCTCTCTCTCTCTCTCTCTCTCTCTCTCTCTCTCTCTCTCAGTGGTGTGAGAAGAATATCGGGTAGGTGCAGGGAAGTGTTTGCTCTTGTCCTGTCCTAAACATTGCGGTAACAATCTCCGCAAATACTGTCGCATAGCTCAACTGGTCAGACCCTCTCGTCCTTTAGTACTAACACGCCCGCATTCCAAGCTGCTAAGCACTTCCAGTACCTGCGGTTGTTAGTGTGCTTTCACTTTTCAAGGAACTGGGTGCAGGTTTAATTTATTTGCAGATTTAAATTTGGTGTTTCTGTGCTCAGAAACTTGTTTTGTTTTCACCTTATAACATGGCTTTGCCAGGTTGAGATCACACATATTTTTGTTGTCAGTGTTTGATACCATATGATTTCTTTCAGCTTTGTGGATCTTCTTTGTCCATCCTGCGATTCAAAAAAAAAAGAAAGGATAGACCCAACGATTCGTGTATACGTCCTGGTGTGGATTTCAGCACTGTGCATGCTATTTATGTTCACTCCATTATTATACCAGAATTTATCCCAGAACGAGGTGTCCACTCCTGCACAAAATTTCTATTATCCAACTTTTATCTTGTGTTTTAGTCTGTTTACTCATGTTCTGCTGTCACTGACTGCTCTGTTATCCCAGGTCCAAAGTTGGGATCGTCTCCGGTGTGCAGCATTACGCAGTGCTTGGCCAAGAAGGAAGGCACTGATGATTTTTACACCATTAAGGTAGTAACCCTCTGTCGCTTCAGTGAATCGTAGCATGTGTATAAATATTTCAAACTAGAAATATGAATTCGACACTTTTCATTCTTTATTCTGAAATTTCGTACTACCGGTTGCACTGCTGTGTTCAGCAGTTGGGGTTGCGATTCCTGACAGCAAAGAGTTAGTGGAAACTGCCCTGTGGCCATTCCAGAGGTGAAGTGACAGGTGAGTGGCAGCCTGGCTGTCACTCTATCACCCCCCCTCCCCCCCCGCTATTGAGAAAAAGAGAGGTGCAGTGTCTGCATCGATACGACAGGGCGCATCTCAATCACCACAATTGTTAATAGTATTTGCATATAGGCAAATATGCAGTTGTAAATATGCAGATTAATGTGCAGAAGACAAAGATAATTATGAATAGCCGGGCAAGGAAACAAGAGTTCAAGGTCGCCAGTCAGCCTCTAGAGTCTGTGAAGGAGTATGTTTACGTAGGTCAAATAATGACAGGGAACACTGATCATAAGAAGGAAATTCACAGAAGAATAAAAATGGGTTGGATCGCATACGGCAGACATTGTCAGCTCCTGAATAAAAGCTTACAATTATCATTGAAAAGGAAGGTGTACAATCAGTGCATTTTACCAGTGCTGACATATTGGGGCAGAGACTTGGAGACTCACAAAGAAGCTTTAGAACAAGTTAAGGACTGCGCAAAGAGCGATGGAACGAAGAATACTAAGCATAACTTTAAGAGACAGTGAGAGAGCGGCCTGGATCAGAGAGCAAACGGGTATAGATGATATTCTAATTGACATCAAGAGAAAAATATGGAGCTGGGCAGGTCATGTAATGCGCCGGTTAGATAACCGTTGGACCATTGGGTTACAGAATGGCTACCAAGAGAAGGGAAATGCAGTCTAGGACTAGGTGGAGCGATAAACTTAGGGAATTCACGGGCACTAGTTGGAATCGGTTAGTGCAGGACAGGGGTAATTGGAGATCACAGGGAGAGGTCTTCGTCCTGCAGTGCACATAAAACGGGATGATGATGATGATGAAATATGCAAGATTATTGCTATTAATGGAGTGTGTACAGATATGAGCACAGTTTTCTGGAGTGGCTGAGTGCTGGATTCAGAATGTATCTGCGACGGCTAGCAGTGGCTCCTACATTTAAGATTTGTTGACTAGGAGTGCCAAGAGAATGCGCCCAAATGCTTGTGAGGTGATCTTATCGAGGCACAAGTCTGTGTACTGTGTTGCTCGCAAACTGGCTGGCATGGCTGAGCACTTGGGCTTATCAAGTGTGCTTGACATATATCGTTTATAATGGAACACTATTGGGCTAGCTAGGCCATGCACACACGTGCTTCAGATCCACGAATCAGGCGTGTGTGTTGCATGTTGTGAACAACAGAGATCTGAAGACATGAAATGCATTGTGCAGATATGTTCACATTCAATACTTAAGGAACATAGCAGATGCCACTCCTCAAAGCTGTCTAATGGCCTCCTCAGGACACAATAGTAGGCAGAGCTTAAGGACATTATTTGCTGCTCACTTCCCCATGTTCTTGAACCACTTGATTACCCCTGCCTTGAATACTTCCCATAGATTGGCATAGACTGCTTTATATCCTTTTGCCCCCTTTTTGGTTTCGTTTAAGAAAAATAATTATTGTCTTAAGTGCCAGAACACTGATCTGATTATAAGGTACATTGTAGTTGGGGACCTTGGATTAATCTTGACAACATTGGGTGCTTTAATGTGCACCTAAATATAAGATAACAACATTTTTGCATTTCGTACCCATCGAAATGTGGTCACTATGGCCGGTATCAAACCTGCGACCTTGAGCTCAGCAGCGCAACGTCATAGCCACTAAGTTATCTTGGTAAGTTCAGTTTGTTTATAGTTAGAAAAATATTTGGCATTTAGTCCCATATTAGAGGCTGTTTTTATTAGCAGTTGCTTATTGGAAGAAGACAGAGGAAGGGACTGCTGACCGCATTTTAACCGTCTAGCCTTGAGGTTGGCTTCTGAACAGCCACTTGAGAGGAAGGGGAAAGAGGCAGAGATGGAAAGAAGAATGAAGGGGTACAGAAACAAGGAAGCCTATCTTAGTACTATATACAAAGGCTAAGACTAAACTTGAATTAGAACGCTATGACTAAGCGTTCTAATGGTTTAAGTGTGGTGCACTTTTACATTTGTGAGGCGATCTAGCACGCCGTCCTAAATGAAAGAGCAGCCAGGGCACAATAAATAAGTGCTCAGAGAACTAAAAAAGTTTTAAGTGGATTTTCTCTGCAACTAGATGTAATGGCTTGTTTCCTGGTTCAAAAACAATATGGGGGGATGGTTGCAATTGAAATCAGCCACTCAGGTTAGCATAAAGCAGCTGAAAATGGTGCAGCAGGCATTGAGCACAGGTAATTTGTTGCCATACAGGGGACAATTGTGTCGTAAGGTTGACACAGATAATCACTAAGTCATCGTGAGGTCATCTCACATTAGTTGCCTGTGTTTTATTACTGCTACAGTTAAACCTCAATATAACAAACTTCAATATAAAAAAATTCTTGATATAACAAAGTATTTAACTTTTCATAACCTCTTATCCATTGAACACCATGTATTTAGAACCTCAATATAACGAAGTGTGTTTGTATGCGATTTCAATATAACGAAATTTCAATGCCGCCACATAGAAAGGCAGATACAATAAACGGATACTTCCGCGGACGCAGATAGCCAAATGATTGAATTACATGCAGCTGCATGCAAACGCATGTCTCAAATCGAGCTCTGCGCGACAAGAGCGACCGCCGAAGTAGAGCCGCGTCATGTTCCGCATAAAGTCCAAATGCGATAAGTTCCTATCCCGCCCCGCAGACTGTGTGCTTTAGGTATGAGTGTAAGTGTGCAAGGGTGAGACAAGAAAGATGGTGGCTTCCCGCAGGAGCAGAAAGAAAGAGTGAAGGGGGGGGGGGGGGGGGGGAGTAGGGAATAAGTTGGCGCGCCTCCCAATTTCCGACGCACGTCTCGTCCGTGGCTGGGCATGCCTGTAAGTGCGGCTGAGCACATACGTAGCTATGCACACTGCTTTAGAGGTAATCTGCCACATGCGCAAAAAGTGGGCATGCCGAGACGGCGTGGCACCATGTAAACTGTCATACCGTACGTTTAGTAGTGGAGGTTACGTAATGTCGAGTTTCAGTGACCCGTTGGGGTGAGAGGCAGACGAAGCATTCACTCGCCGCTGTCGGTGCTTTTCCTGATGGTGTCATTCCAGTGCGGGCGACGCTATCAGTCACGGGGGCGGAGTGCACACGAAAGCGTGGCTGGCTTCGCTTAATTTGTACCGCCGAGATTTTATCATTTATGTGTGTGGCACGAAAACGTATCATTCATCGCTGACTCTTACATTTATCAAAATTAATTGTTGTCTCATTCAAACTTGTTTTTTTTTCGATTGCCTGATAATTCTGAAAATTCTGCAACCCCCTTTCCACGCAAGAAAAATTGATCTGCGTTTGTACTTAATTGCATAAAAGGTCAAATTTCAGTAGAATGAAATTTCTATATAACGAAGCAATTTGCCAATTTTACTGACTTCATTATATCGAGGTTTAACTGTATAAGGTACAGATCCGATGAGATGCCAGAGCTACAGCCGAACCCTGTAATAACGAAATCGCACCTTACATGGAAATACCTTTGTTGTATCTGTATTCGTTATAAGCATATATTTGTTAACATGCTGCGAGAAACATTTTACTTCATGATAACCTATAATTTAATTTGTTATGTCCGTGTTCATATCAAGATTCAACTGTATTGCTGAGACTGCACTATGGGTTCACTCAGAACTGTGGGAGCCGTTTTGGATTATGCATTCGATTTCATTTTCAAATCACAGTATTCATGCACAGACCATTAAAGCCTCTTTGCAAGTTGTGGAAGCTGTGAGGTTGTGGAGTTCCTGCTTACACTTTTATCTTGTGCATGGCATGCCACTGCGTGTCACTGTACTTGAAGTTCTTTTTGTTTCAGGTTCTCATCATTCGAAGCCCCGAGGAAGAGACCCAGGAGGATCGCCAAGGCAAAATGCTACTGCACACAGAGTATTCGCTGCTTTCCATGCTTCACGATCAAGACGGAGTTGTACACCACCATGGAATATTTAAGGCAAGTTTGCAGTACCATCTAATTAGCTGTCTTGTTTCATTGTTTATCTGTATTTATTTATTTGGGGAATTTGCCTCAAGGCATATGTAGTAAAACTTAATGAAAGGGGCATCAAATAAATGCATGCAGCCCTGTGTGGGGCTTCAGCAGGTACTTCAGCAGTGAGTTGCCACATTTGTTGTCTGTTATCCAAAAGGTTTAGTCCCCTGGAACATTAGGCTTTAGTTTGGTTTCTCTGAGCAGTTTGTGCCCAATATCCCGTCCACCAGGGCACAGCCACAGAAGGTGGGGGATGCCTGCTATAGACTTCAGAACCATGCACACGAGTGCATTGTTTCGTGATCTTCTCTTGTGGCAGTTTTCCTTTGCTTGTTTTTTTGTTTGTTTCTTTCCTTACCTGCCACATTGGCTCACTGGCTATTAACCCCAAGAATGAACTACAGGGGCGCTGCGAGCGCCGCTCGCGTGACGTCAGGGCACGGACTCACACCTGTCGTCTGCTGCAGTTCGGGTACAGTGACGGGCGGTGTCCGGGTGCTTTCTACGGTGTTTTCGTTTGTTCGCCCTCGTTCTCTCTGCTTGTATACTTATGATGGTCGTCTCAAATATATTTTTACGACGTCTTAATTCACAAAAATTTATTCAAAGAGCTCATTTCTTAGACGACAATGCAGTTCTCAAAGGCAACGCTATAGTGCCAGCTGAAGGAGCAGCCCATTGCGGGTTTTTCATGCGCAGATCGACAACCGCAATAACATAGCATATAAGAACCCAGTTATGATACCATACCTGCCGCGGTGCAACAAGTATGTCACAAACGCTGGCTATATATGACATCTACAAAAGTTACCTTGATTTTAATCCGCTAAAACAGGTTTGCTCACGACGAGTGGTTCATGGTATAATATCGAATGTTTGCATTTCTTCACAGAAACGCTCGGCAGTAACACGAAGACTTAACACTGCAGTTTAGATTCTACTAGCACCACTTGCTTCTTTATCTGCTTCTAAAAATTAGACTGTTCTTCACATGTTTATTTTAAGTGGCAGTAATTTGAAGTAAAGCTAATGAAGGCTTACAGCTATTTGCAGAATACGAAAAGGAATGTATCAATATATATTCCCTTTTCTGTGCTACACGTTGAACTCACTTGAGAAATTTACTGGTGCTTGTTGCTTGAGGAATATACATGACGAATCTGTTTGGTGAGCTAACACAGGCTGCTCGGCCCAATTTTTTTTTCTTTCTTTTTCCTTCTTTTTTTCCTTTTTTTTGTGAAATAAGCCTTTTGGACCGTATGCTTGCAGCCAGAAAGAAGTCGAAGTGTCAATAATTCGTAGTATGGGACATATTGAAGATATCATAATTCCCCGGTGGAGGGTCAGAAATCAAGTGAAATATGTAAGGCTTGTGGTGTTTTCTTTATGAAGGTTTGCGAGGTTCTCTTTTATGTACCGACGAAACGAATAGTTCTCCATTTGTATAAATAAACAATGCTGGATCGAGCCATGGTGAGGCAGAAGTGCTTGAATTTTCCTTCTCTAGGCAATCTAAGCTGCGTTGTAGTACCTCGAGAATACTTTAGGCATTCAAATTGGCACTGTAAAAATTTCTTTCTGGTTTCAATTCGAAGTGGCAGTGAACTGATGGGTTTCGCGAAGAATGGGTGCCTCGCCATACCGACAGTCGGGTGCTACCGTTGCATGAGGGGTGTGCCATATTGTCGATAAAGGCTACTGAGGGCCATCATGAAACATTTCATCGCTTGCAATTGATCGGCTCTCGATCTTAACCATGAAACTTTTCTCTCAGGTGATTGCTACTATGGTATTTGTGAATTAACTAGGTAAATACTCTACATGACGCGCCGTCGAGTTAGCAGCAATGAGCAATTCGTTTTTTAGGGGCCTGTTTCAGAGAGGCATGAAAGTAGCAGCAAACATTTTCATAAGAAATACGCAAATTCTTTCTTTTAATAAATGGCCATACTTGACTAGAACAACTCACCAGAGTAATAAGAATCATGATGACAACTTCTCTGGACAGTGTCTTTCTAACATGGATAACATGTTGACGCCAGTTACCAAGATTTTTCTTCCATGTAAAATGCAATGTCTCTCATAGCTAAATACCAAGGGAATGTTAAGTGTTTAGCGAAGCATCATACACAACTTCACATGTTGAATTTGCAGACATTCTTTTTACGCAAAATTTATGGACAGACACGGCACATATATGCATTGTAAAACCAGTAGACCCCTTCAACGCTACATAGCTTGCCATATACAAGCCGTAAATTTTCTCGACTCACGCGGTTTCGAAGAAGGAACTGTGGTTCAAGCATGGCAGCAGAAAGAAGCCGACATACCATACAATAAGTACGGCTCCAGCCCTCCACACCCCAAGCATACACGAAGGGAACGAGCACGCACGGCAGCTGAGCGAGCAGGAGCGAGCGGCGTCCTGGCCGCGACGTCACTCGCGAGAGGGCAGCACTCCAAATTCTCGCCGCTAATGGTGTTCTGCTGCTGTGCATGAGATCATGAGTTTATTTCCTGGTTGCACTCTGATTGATGCACAATGAAAAAAAAAATGCTTGTTTACTTAGACTTGGTGTAAGCAACCTGAGTGATTGAAATGAGTCCAGAAAGATAACCGAAAGATAACTTCCGAAAGATAACCCACCCCTGTTCTTGGAAAGATTTTCTAGTTTTATAACATAACATGTGCTAGTTCCTGTAGGTGCACTGAAGGTTAGCCCACCTCATATTTTCACTCGATTTTGTCTCGATTTTAGGTGGGCTCTCTCTCAAGATATTACGGTATATCGGTGCCTTATAAAAGGGGCCTAATAGCAAGCCACATCGCTGACTGGGGACCATTGCATGCACTTGTCCATCGTCACTGATTTTTACTCTTTTCTTAGCAGGCACATCTTGACCCAATGAGAAAATTGTGGCCTTGAATTTCTCTTTGCCTGTTAACTGGCCTGCATGACAGTACAGAGAACTTCACCAGGAGCAGACATTCTGGGTAGCTTCTATTTTGACATGCCATAAAATACCAAGAAAGCACTAATGACTTTACAACAAATAGTTATAAGTAACTCTGAAGAATACTGTTTAACATATACTGATATCACCCCCCATATTTTGTGAGTTTATGAAAGTAGCTTGTTGGCCAAGTTTGTGCATGTTTCTGAGCAGGGGAGTGCCAGCAAGCAATATAGCCAACAGGCAAAGAAAACTGAAAGGAAAGCAAAGACTAAGTTGATAGGGCACTGGACTTACAACTGAATTTATTTCAACAAAATGTTGTCCTCAACGGACCGAAAGGTACCTGCTCAATTACATTCAGCAGTTATAGTCACGCACTTCTATGCAGTCACAGCTTTGCCAGCATGCCACCCCTGTTGCTGACAAGGACAAAGCTGAACTTCTTAGATTGGCATTGCCGTACGTAACAGTTACATAGAAGAGTGTGTGTGTGACTGCTGTTGAGTATTCGCCCTATGGTCTTGGGGGGGGGGTTAGCAATAAGTTGGGAAAAGAGTTCTTGCTTTACCCCATGTATATGGAACCAAATTTTTTTATTCTCAGGCAAATCCGGGTCAGCATGGCAGAACAGGCACGTCATCTCCTTGGTGAAGATCGCTATGTTGTCATTGAGCAGCTACATGTAGGTTTCCAGCTGAGCTTGGGCTCGATCTTTGCGCAGGACGCTCATGAAGGTCTACAAGAAGTCATTACGGAACAGCTCCCATGTTGTCAGGGTCGATTCCCAGTTCTCAAACCATGTCTTCGCGGCGTCTTCTAAGGTGTAGAACACATTCCGCAGCTTGTCGTTAAGAGTTCCAGTTATTGACTGCAGCGACCCTTTCGCATGTTTCCAGTCCGTTTCCCGGGTCTTCAAAAGATAATTAGCGAAGGTCAGTGTCTCCCAGGGTTGTTGCAGCACAATGGGGGATGATGGGGCTGCCATTGGGGTTGTTGAATTGGCCACAATCTTTTTGGTCATCTCAGGTAGAAGTCCGTGCGCCGGGGGCGGGTTTTGTAGCCTGCAGCTTGCTCGATGCTCCGTGGTGAAGTTGGTGCGGTCTTCGAGTTGCAGGCTTGGGTCGCAGCTTTGCAGGGGCATCTGGTACATGAACGCACAAGCACCTCCACCAGTTGTCACATAGTAGTGATGGAGAAGAACACAGAAGCAAAACTGTGAATAACTTAACTACTAACTCTTTGTTGGGTGAACCTATGCCCACAAAAGCAAGTTACACTCAAAGCACAACGATAGTGGCAGACACGGTTGGCAGTCGTCGGAATCTGATGTGTGGGTCGAATGCGTCACCTTTTATATATCAGCCATTGAAAGTTCAGACATAATCGCTGTCACCTGCTTGGCTTCCAGAAACTACTGCACGCTTCATGTCGCGCATGCAATCAGATAACACAAAGTTCAGCGGAAGCATACACAACAGATAGAATCAACGATAACTTTCAAGTAAATTCGAAATCATGCAGGCATGTCTTGCACAGAGCGTTAACATTTAACATTTGTTAGCCAGTGAAAAGTAATCAGCGTATGAAGATAAACAAGTACACGTGTCAGTAGAATAGCAAAAAATATTGCAGGAACAATGTAAAACAAAAGGTATTGGCACTAGACAGGTTAAATTGTATTTTCTATTGTAAGATTTTTCATCCAGGACAAAATGAAAACAATAAGAAAAAAAGAAGCATAAAAAGCATGATAACGAGAGTACAGGAGCAATTCATAGAATAGCAATAAAGAGCGCGTCACAAGAGCAAGGACACCCACAGCAGACACTCGGCAATTTCTTTTTCGTTGAGCTCATTTACCGAGTTGCTATTCGTGCCTTAACAGTTGTGCCTTCCGTGCTGCCCCAGGATCGTGCTTGGGAGATGCGCGAGACTGCAGACGGTCTGGTGTACACGGGGCGGCAGCAGCAGCGCCTGTGCCTTGTGCTCGACTGCCTGTGCAGGCATGACTTTGGCACGGATACGGCTGACCTGGTCAACCTGCAGCACTATGTCATACGTGAGAAACGCCTGCAGGAGCGAGAGGCCCTCTTCATCTTCCAGGATATTGTGCGCATTGTCTCAGCTCTTCACAAGGTCAGTCCCCTCGTGGCTCCCCCCGTTGGTCCACTTTGTGTTGGTCGATGGGAGTGAAATGCAAAAGTGCCTGTGTACCATGCATTGTTAAAGAACCGCAGGTGGTTGAAATTAATCCGGAGTCCTCCACTACAGTGTGCCTCATAACCACATTGTGGTTTTAGCACGTAGAACTCTAGAATGTATTTTTGTATGTGTGTGTGTTGCTGTCATGTTTTGGTTGTTATTTGTGCATCCATTTGGCATGCCACGGGCTGTCACCTCGCTTCACATTGTGGGGCGGAAATGCTCTAAGGCACAATGCACAAGCACAGACTTGCAAGGTGACATTTATTGCTCCGTGTGTACGGTATTGTTAGCTAACCAATAAGTGAGGATAAATAAGGAAAAACGAATTGAGGAAGTTCACTGATACCGAGCAAATGTTGGCCCATGTCAGACACTGACGCTCACAGGCTACAAATCAGAGGTTCACAGGTTCAAAGTCTTGCAACACACAGGCTAGTGAGTGCAGTTCCCTTTACCACAGCATGTACAAGGGATTGTGTTTGCCCTTGCCGATGTTACACAAGCCTTCCGTGGGACAGTCATGGTGTCACGAAGTGTGTTGACGGGCATGTCGTAGGTCCAAGTCAAACGGGAAGGAGTAACTTCCTCTCACATTTGAGTTCTCTATGCTGTCAGGTGGTACTAGCATTCGGAGTGCTCGCACCACCTCTCCTCGTAGCTGCGTAACTATGACACTGGTTCCTTCCGTCACCTGTGCCATGCAGAGAAAAGCCAAATGTCACAAGACACAAGAATCGTGCCGGGTAGACAGACATGCCAAGCGTTCCCACAGTGTCGCCTTGCCTTTCTGGTTTGAGCAACTCTCAGCGAGTTTGCGAACCGTGCACGCAAGAATAGTATTCTCTCAAACCTGCCAGTAGAGTGTAAGTCTGTAGAGTACTAACTGTTAGTTGCTAACTAGTATGTGTAACAAGTCAACTTCTCCCCCAGCAGCTGATCGAGAATTGCCATCATTTGCAAAAAGCAGTTGTTGAATCAGTCTTGCCCTGCGTCTACTCTTTCATCTCTTTTCGGTGAATCTGAGGACACTGCCATGAGTATTACCGCATGCGTGCCACACGCGCGACTGGTCACACCGGTCTGCACTTAGTGCACAGCCTGTTGTGTGGATGCAGTGTACATGTCAGGTCCATTCCTGCGAGAAATTTTCTCTTACACTCCTTGCGGCCCTCTGACATCATAAGGGCGTCCTCTTCATGTCCTGGCTATTCTTGCTTTGTAATATTCAAGTAGAATTGAAATTGCGTTACGCCATCCAGCAGCAGCTGTGCAGTCATGGCAGGATCAATCTGCAACAGTGCACACCTTCAGTTCAACATTTAAATATCGCCTATGGCAAATAGCATAATTCTTATCCTTGATATGGATTATTCCAAGAGGCGGTCATTACTAGCATAAGAAATCTAAACACATATTCAAATAATTGACATCTCAATTAATTACTTTATGGCACATATTGCAATTTACAAATTGTAGCCGGTGAGCTTGCAAGATGTATCCACTTGAAATTAATTTTCAGGATGACACCAGCTTCAACGTATTTCCCAAAATGTGGAATGAAATACATGGGCATTCGAGTTACTTTTGCGGTTCAATGCATAAAATAGAGTTTTTTTTTTTTTTAAGGTAAGTGCAACAACAGTGTATTTTTAGGGCAAGTTTGATAGTGCATATCTCCAAACTGGCATCATTCTGGAAATTCATTTCAAGTGGTTACACCTTGCAGACTCATCGGCTACAACTTGTATATTGGAATATGTGCCATAAAGTAAATAATTCAAAAGATAATTTGTAGGTTTTTGTTAATTAGTTGAATATGTGTTTCAATTTATCGTACAAGTAATGTCTGCCTCTCCGGATAATCCAGCTCAAGGAATAGAATTATGTTATCTGCAGCAGGCTATTCTTTAAAAGTCCATAAAACTTAAAAATTGCCACCCTTTATATATAGCCCCGGAAAGTGCGTGAGGTACCCTGAGCATGTGAACACATTAAAAGAACATTTCTATAGCGGGATATGAAGACAAGATGTTGGATAATTACACGTGATTACGTGATTACATGTGCGTGCCAACCAGTTCGTGAAACTTTGAGCCACCTACTTTTTTTTTTTTTTTTGGTCTGAAATCTGTGACAGAGAATTGCAGTATGCGATTACTGACTGTTTTTTTCGGCCACCTGCATCCTTTTGCAGCTGAACATAGTGCACCGAGACCTCAAGCTGGGCAACATGGTTTTTGACAAGCGGAAACGGAAGGTCACAATCACAAACTTTTGCCTGGGCAAGCACCTGATCAACGAAAATGACCTTCTCAAGGACCAACGTGGAAGTCCCGCCTACATCAGCCCTGACGTGCTCAGTGGTGGGTGAGACTCCATCGTTGTACGCTTGGATGCATGTGTGGTTTGTGTTGTGACCACCCACAAAGCTTGAATGCGCTGTCACTTCTTGCATCAGTGCATGCTTGGTGTATACACTAAAACCTCATTGATATGCTCCCATTTGTTGCATTTTCCTGGTTTTAAGCTCTGAAACATGAGCCCCGTTTGGTTATCTGCCCCACAAAATTGTTATTGGATGTTAAGCTTTTACAGATCATGGGTTGTTTTTCCATGGTCCCCTAAGAAACGTAACAAAGGCTCTACTGTATTCCCTTCAGGCACCAATTAATTCCCTGTTGGATGCTTATGTTGAACACATTTCTTTCAAAGGTGAGCATTCGACAGATCTCTGTCTGGCTGCGAATAACTGTTTAATAGAACTGAGTTCAACACCAATGAAAAGATCTTAATTTTACTGTTGCCGAGGTTTCAAAGCCAGGCTGGCTTCTTCAAGGATAGGTTGGTAGTACCAGTAGTGCTGCTTTTACACTTTCTGTCATCCGCGTTCCAGTCAGGCTATGAAACCGCGAAGTCCTTCAGCGTACAAATGTGGTGTGGCGCCTAGTGAGCAGGTGAAATGTCTTCTTGTTCATTGTATATGCCATGATTCGATTCTAAAAAAAAAAAAAGGCATCTTGAAGGATTTTGTCCACTTATGAGATGACCGCAGTGATGAGGCCAATTCTGTGGTCGTGAGCTTCCGAGTGCTCGGCAACCACACTGCACTCACAATAAAAATTTCCAGGGTCGTTCGTGGGTTGGCGGGGGTGCTTCGGAATATTTTTTTTATCTCGCCGATGCAAGAATGATCACAGTTGGAACAGGTGATCTTGCAAACAATC
This sequence comes from Dermacentor andersoni, assembly GCF_023375885.2. Taxonomy (NCBI): domain Eukaryota; kingdom Metazoa; phylum Arthropoda; class Arachnida; order Ixodida; family Ixodidae; genus Dermacentor; species Dermacentor andersoni. The sequence continues at coordinate 92,277,499 of NC_092819.1, read as the reverse complement.
TCCTATGCCTTGTGAACTGTCCTTTGGGCCTGTAAAAAAGCATCCGAGTGCAGAAGAAGGTTTGTGGGAGACATTGACACCCTCTTTGCGTAGAATGCATGTCAGAGTCTTGCTCACGCCTGTCAAATAGGTTAAACAGATGCGGTGCCATCGCTGTGGATGGGGGCCCGCTGTCACACATGTGCTTTCGTTTTTCTTTCAACGAATAGCAGGGCAGATAGAGGGCTTAGTGTAGCCATTCTTGATGAGCTCATTGACGACATTTCTTTCTTTATTTCACTGTGTTGATGACGATGATGAGCAGAGCCTTTCCGATCTGTCGATTATAGTTTTTACTGCAGAGGCTTTATGGTCAGTCTGGTGATAGGAGTTAAGATTAATGTATCATCCACTGTGGATCGGCTTTCTGTAGACGGAGAATTGAAGTTCCGAATTATTTCTTTTTACGAGTGCGTCCAGGGTCGAATGTGAGCTGGCCTTCAAGCTCGACTGCAAACTGTATGGATGCTTCAGTAGAATTTATATAAGAGAGAAGGCTGCCAATTACTGCAGTTTTTACTACTCGGAAACAGTCATCAAAGTAACAAACAAACATCCTTGGTTGTGGTTCGATAGAGCCCAGCGCCCGCTCCATGATGTGCTCCGTTGTGAGTGTGGCAACCGTAACAGAAATGGAGGCGCCAATCGTGGTCCGAATGGTCTGCTTGAAGAACTCTCCTTTGAACTAAATATAGGTGCTTGAGAGGCATAGTTCTAATAGTTTGCTTATGTCTTCCACACTCGTAGGGATTCGTTTTTTTAGTGATATGTCTTGTTCGAAGGCATTGCGGGCCTTGGAGATCACAAAATCGGACGATGTCAAAGGACACTTCGACATCCTTCACTTTAATATACTTCACTTAAATGCTAACATGATTACAGTACTTGCATGATATTAATGCGCGCCTTTTTTAAATAAAAGGTGTGTTCAAATGTGCATGCACGTTACAATCTTAACTAGTTCTACTTAAAATCAAAAATGAAACTGATTCTAACTAAAAAAAAAAAAGAAATTCAGTGCCAGGTAGCTAACCACGCTGCCATAAGGTTTCGTTATCGATATGCACGGAATTGGCACCAAGTTTTTTTTTCTTTTGCTGGTGATGTAACTGTACATTACAATCGGTGGCACGCTAGAATCGTGCAAGTACGATGCTTTAAGTGCAGGAGTTGTATGGAATATTTCATTTCATGTGACTTGTGTTTCGAAATTATCAGCATTCTTCAGCAATTAGAGTGTAAACCATTACTGTCAAGAACACCAAAAGAGAACTTCATGTTTGACAAGCAGCAGCACTAACTAGATGAGGACGAAGAAAAGTGGATCACAACGCAAGCGCCATTCATTGTGGCAAAATATTCAGGGCTGTGAAGGAAAGCCGCACTTGGTAAGTAGCACACTATGACTGGTTCCTACCGTGCTCCAACTCGGATTGCAACAATGCAGTGCCTGCTCTAGATCAGAGTCCGAGAAAGTGCGTCCGAACCAAACGTGCAGCTGCTCAATAGAGCAATCAGAGGCCAGTAGCAGCAACATGTCAGTGCTTCTTCTGTTGTAAACATACATGGCGAACCAAGAGCACGCACCTGCCGAAGCAGACGTCATGCCAACTACGAAAGCTGTAGGAACCATATGACCAGATCTCTTCAAGATCTCGGTTGCATTCCCAGGTCAAAGGTGAGGTTGCCTCCGAGGGCTGTAGCTGCAAGCGCAATGCTCCAGAACATCCGCCCAAATATAAAGCACGCCGCCCGATTGCTTTAGAGCACTTGAAAGCTACGAGCTGAATAAGAGGGCTGTGATATAGTCCTCCAGTTATTCTCAGCTTACCATTGTAATTGAGGTTAGAGGGGGCCAATATGGTTACACAAACAAAAAGAGAAACTAGACTTTCTGCGCACTGGCAGTGACCGTAATTTTTGCATGGCTTGTGTGATGTCGCAAAGTGTAGGGCCCCCGTTGGGTTGTCCGCTCTGAACAGTCCGAAACCACATTGGACGTCTTGCTCTGCACACTGTGGCACCCGACGGTGCAGCAAGGGCTTCACTATTGAATTGTGCCCGCAATTCTTTCATTCATGGCGTAAAAGCAACACAATCCAGTGATCACCTGCACAGACTATCTCGCACTGACCACTGAGGCACACATGTGAAAATGAAACGATACATGGAGATCTTGATGTATATCTGCTGCAATCTAATGGCTGCTGCAATCTCTTCCAGCATTTACTGTACACAAATGCACTGCCTTCAATACTGGCTTTCTTTACTCCACAAGAGTCGTTGCTGGGGGTGCGATTTCATCTCGTTACCAGTTAGTGTTGCCAGGCCGTTGTACGGTTCAAACTGTGATAAAAAAAATTCACGTATACGAGTTTTCTACCTCGCTGCTCGCGCTCAAATTTTGCTAGCTTGCTCTAAGACATGCGTGGTTTAACATGCAATGCATAATTCTTGCTGGAAAATTTGGTGTCGTGGCTCCCTATAGGAAAAATTTGGTGACCCCTTGTGCCTTGCGTCTGTGCCTTACAGGAAAGCCCTACCTGGGCAAGCCGAGTGACATGTGGGCGCTGGGTGTGGTGCTGTTCACCATGCTTTACGGGCAGTTCCCCTTCTACGACTCCAACCCGCAGGAACTGTTTAGGAAGATTAAGGCTGCTGAATTCACCCTGCCCAAGTGAGTGTCATTTTCAAGGCACACACTGCCTACTGCTTCCTGTAGCGGCTGTTTACAAAGTCCGGAAAGAAGGCTTGGCTAAATGAACAGTACTGTTAGGTGTGCCTGTACCATGCATTAGAACAAAGGAGAAATGGCTCGGACTTCAGTTTGGTGCTGACGTATCGCGACAGCAGCTACAGAACCAATATTTCTTATGGTTATTAGCACGAAATGAGCATGACAATATTAACTTATGTGTGCTGAGAGGCAAGGTATGGAATTTTGCACTGCTTGGAAGATTACTAGCTGCATTTTCTATAGAAGTGTACTTTTGCTTCTGTGTTTGTTATTCTGGCTTTCCTGGTTTTCCCTTTCATTCCTGGTACTCTTCAATTTATTACATTTTCTTTTTGTGAGGAGCCAGGAAGCCAATTGGTGCAGCTTCAATGTAGAACTGACCACAGTGGTAGCGTACCCTTGTTAGCATGTACTGTCAAGGATGTATGATCACATTTTATTAACATATAATATCACTTGCACTGACCACAGTTAGCGTTCACATATTGTTGCCATCGAAACTTTGGCCATGAGTCGTCCACTCTAAAGTGGCAGCACAACCAACTAACATTTCTTCTGCTTGACGAGCAAAAAAAAAAAAAAGAAGAAGACTGTTGTGACACCAGATGGCAAGCACATGTATCGGAATATGCGTGTTTCTATTCCGAATTCAGGCTGTTGTGAGCACTTCAGTACAAATTAGGTGTCCGTGCGACAGTTGACGGCCACGGCCGTTTGGCACTGAGCAGGATCTCAATGCAGGTTTATTAGGCGAGCCCAAACGAACACCTTCTTTAACATTAGCCGGGAACCATTCTATATGTAGTAGCAGCACTAACTGGGTAAGCAAGTGGACACCAATAACTGGATAAACATCTGTACATTCAGTGCCCTTGTGTGCATGCCTGTCAATTCTAATAGTTCTGGGGCTTTTTTTTTTTTTTTTTTTTTTTTACAGTTTATAAATGGCTGGTGCTTTCTTGAATAAAGTTCAGTTGGCAGTTAGTGCTCATCCCATTTGTGATTGTTTTCTTGTTCTTGGCCTCGTTTCTTCGCACTGCTTCAAGTTATATTCATTTTATATGAAAACTGGTAACTGACACCCCATCAAAATGCAAATACTGCAACGGACACTCCAATACAACATGCATTCCATGAAAATGTGTATCCCAACTTCCATCGCTTCCTTCCAAAACCTAACTCAGCTTACCTCCCTCCACTGAGTGGCTGGCTCAGGCTGCACTTATCTGAAACCAACACTACTTTGGGCGCTTACACAAAATCAACAATGATGCAAACGACCATCAAGCCTCTGGACTAAGGGGCGTGATCATTAATTTAACTGTGGCTAATTAATCAATGTTTTGCTTTCTCTCTTTCAATGCAGAAGTTCAACTTGCCACAGTTGATATAAACAGCTCAAATGCATTTTAGTATGGAATATTGGAGTACAAATGTTCATGCTAGCCAAATGCCCTATAAATGTCAGTGTCGACTATTATAGGGAACACCCACCTGTTACTTATTCTGTCTTATTCTTCCTCTGACATACATTTCACCTCGTTTTGATTATACCCAAAGGTCGGGAATAATGTTATGTGTGTAACGCAAACATGCTCTTAATCATTCATACCGTGAACTTAAGAGGTCTGGAGCCACCTTTTTGAATCGGTCGCATCAACTGTTAGTCACTCCGACTTTCACATTGCTCTAGGTACCGTATGACCAGGTAACTAATAAAGAAGTCTGTATTCATGTTTGTTCTAACTTGTTAAGTATTTTGTTCCATGTTAGTCATTCCTGCCTTTGTATATTAGTTTAGCTAATATTGTGTTAAAAGGAATCTATCAAAGCCTGCATTAGTTTGTTTTTACGTATATGTAGCACTCCCCTCTATAATACCTCTGGTCCTGAGAGTAAAATAAATAAATCAGGCAATAAGTTTATAAATAAATAAATAAATAAATCACTTACAGCCAAGGTATGACATGAATGCCTGCAGATTATTCCTGACTCATAGATGTCTGCCTAGGGTGTCACATCAGCTGTTCCTATCCGATAAAACTGAAGGGTATAGTTTCATGTTTATTGGTTTGGTTACCAGGCAGATGTCCCCTCGAGAAACGACTGCAGCACACACTAGGTCGTAAAAGTTTACGGATGTTGGGTTTCCTTTGTGGCTTAGTGCTACCCTTGGTTGGGTGACAATATTCCCATATCATAAGTGTTCATGGACCACGAGCCAGTAAAACTGTTTAACACGATGTTCACATATACTGTACTACCAAGTATAAGCTGGAAATCAGAGTGCCAGGCTGTGTTCAAAGGATGCAGAGATATTCAGCTTTTTCTCAGAGTCTGTGACCTGTAAACTTTCGCGCTTGAGAATATGTGCTTGGTCTGTTGCAAACAACTGCCTCCTGTGCCATCTGACAGTACAGTGTTCGATACATCTGTCCTTGCTACTCGCCTGTGCAGGGAATCCCCTCTTTCGGAGAACACGCGGATGGTCATTCACAAGCTGCTCGTTCTGAACCCCAAGCAAAGGATGAAGGCCGACGAGGTGCTAGAGTCCATCGCAAGCACGTTGGCCATGTGGTACGTTTAATCTCGCAGGACATGTTTAGACAGCATGCTTCACAGTGGCGCACTGTCCCTTCTCTTCGGTGATTCGTCCTTTCTTTTGAACACTGTGCACTGTGTATTGCTTAACTGGAACTATTCTCTCTTATTTCTCTCGTCTGCTTTCGTCTATCCCCCTTTTGCCTGAGGCACGCATGCATTGTTCCTTTTAATCAGGACGCCCTGGTTGGTTCATGTTATCTCTTGGACACGGACTATGCAAAGTTGCAGAGGGGCATCACACAAGAGGACATATTAAAGAGTTTGAGTGCACACTACCGACTGGTTTATTGAAGCTGGTGGCATCACAGTATAAACTGTGCATGCACTAGTGGACAGATGCATGAAGGGGTATGTTTGTAGTTTGTACTTAGGGTGAATACAGCAAAAGCACAAAAATTCGGGACCCAGCAATATTGTTTAAAGGGCTCCTCACCAGGCTCCATAGCAAATTTTGGTTATACGCTGGAAGTTGTTACGTGTCCTCTAGGGAGTGTGTTGCTGGAAAAAATTTTCAAATCTGCTCATTAATAGTCGAGATATAAATATTTCAGTGCCGCGAACCCATGATTTCAGTAGGCGGGCTCCACTGCCAAGCAAGACGCTCTCACCACTTGCCCTGTGTAGCGTCCGCAAGCGAAATTCCTTCCCTGCGTTCTCCCATACTGGACCTCGAGGATCACATGCCCCGCCTTCATTTTTTTTTTTTTCTCCACGCATTTTGTTGTTGTTTTTTTTCGGCACTAAACACTTCCGCTGATGGCGTCGCGCGCGAGCTGTTGTCTCATTCACACAGCCCACAATATTGCGCGCTGTGCACAAGGAAACATGACCAGCGGTATAATTCAGTGCTACACGAATACTGAGGCAGAACAAGCGGAACTCAGAGCGTGATCACGTGCTGGAAGACAGTAGAAAATGGCATAGTTTCGGTATGTGCGCACGGGACCGCACGACTGTGGGAACAAGCAGATGAAGCGGAAGTACATCTCCCTTGCTTCGGTGCGAAGTAAAACAAAAAACACGCAGACATTCCATTCGGGTGTCTTATTGTTTCTCTACAATTCAATTCGCCAATTCAAGCAACAGATCGCACGGATAACAGATGTTGTCTTGAATAATTCTCGAACTCGCGCGTCACCACAAGCGACATAAGACTACGGATACCAGTACGTAGGCGCAGGCACATGAGTACGTCATCCTCCTGCTCGGAGCGTGGCAGCCGCGAAGAGAAGGAAAAACTGCATTCAATTAGAAATTTCAGATCTCTCTGCAGCGCATAGCGATGTAATACTTTGCAGACACAACCGTTATCACGCAATGTATGCTCTGCACTTGTCAGCTCAAGATGGCCAGACCTGGTGAGGGGCCCTTTAAGGGTCCCAAACAAATATAGCTATACAGTAGAACCTCGTTGACACAAATTCATTTCGTACAATTTCCCGGCGTCAACGTTCGCGATCGATAACATGAAAAATGAGCCAATAGAGTTGCGTTTATTTTTTACTGGTTAATACGTCCCTGCAAAGCATGATCCTTCGACAGCAATGTTCAGAATGGCACCAAACTGCAATGTATGATACATTTTCCAGCTGCTAGATCACATGTGAACAAGAGAAGACGTGAAGCGCTTGCAATCGAGAGCAGTAGACACCTGTTACGGCAACTTCCCCACAGTACTCAACTGCCTGTGTCACGTGAAAATGCCGGCACGCACTAAGTTTCCTCTTTCATCACCAGTAAATCTCACGGGTTGTCGCAAGTCACATTCACAGTTATCACTGCCAACCCTAATGCAATAAGCATCTTCACCTGCCTGTTTCGCAGCGTGTGTTGCGTAGTGCCTTTGGAAGCGTACTGCATGCCTTTAATAGATGATGACCCAAATGCACCGCTGTTGTCTGCTGCAGGCATCGTAAAGTGAGCTTTATGTTTCACTCTGGTAGCATTGTATTCCGGCATCGCCTGCCTGCTTGATTTTGTTTCGGTTTCCCATCGAAGCTGAATTCTCTGCCTTGATATAGAGTAAAGCAAAAACATGTAGATTTGTGCGACTTGGAAGTTTGACTGTGTTCTTAGAACCTGGAATGAGTTCCATATTTTCCCGCATTTGACCTCACCGACTGTACAGATAGCAGAGTGTAAGTGACAAGTTAGGTACCAAGACTGCAACCCTAGTAGGTTTAAAGAGGCTGTACTTGTGCAATCGTAGCAGTGCAATATATGTTTCAGTTACCAGTTGTAAAAAGCTTTTCATGGACCTATGTCCATGGCATGGCTCACTATGAGCAGTGGTATTCAGTAAAGTAGGGCCTTTGATATTACTGGTGCAGCCCATGGTGGATGCACAGGAGCTTAAAAAAGCATGTAACAATGCTTTGGAAACATGATCTATCACTCCAGCTATGTCTGCCATCACTGTCGCTTCAACTGTCTTACATTGTCTGGATTATTCAGGCAGTACTAGACAATGCAGTTTGCTTTGTTCGAGCAGATCACATATGCTTATCCCTGTAAAGCAGTTATGCAGCGATGTCTAATTTGAACACATGCACGGACTTAGTAGTGTCTTCTGTTTTGACAGGAATTCTCTGGCCGCTAGTGGAAAGCCCCTCCAAGTTGTGCCCGACGTTGATGATGACGACGCATGCGGTGAAGATGCCGAGGCACGCAAGAGCCAAGAGCAGTCTGCCTCGGGAACGACGGCAACGGCTGCATCCTCTTCTTTCGCCTCTAACCTGGCGGAGCTGCAGCATCCGTCGGGGAGCAACGTTGGGGACTTCATCTTTGGCACCCGCCTCGGCATCGGATACGCGCCACACACTCGCAAGCCACCCGTTGTCGGTCCCGTCCCCAAGAGGAGGCAGCCCGGCGTGCTGTCCATACAGCGAGTGCACGAGGACGCCCGGCCTCTGACCGCCATCGAGAGCATGCACTACCAGAACATGCTGCGCCACACCGCGTCCTCCTCCGGTTCTTCATCGTCTTGATGCCAGCACTGATGGTGGTGCAAGAAATGTTCAATCTCGGCACAACACCTCGTCAGCAAAGCTTGGAAGAATGACCCACAGCTGGGTCCGTATGTCAAAACCTGGTGGCATCTACTGCAAATGATGGGACTGAATACGCAGGACAGAGATGCAGTGCAAGCTACATGACCACCTAAGTTGTTTGCTTGTTGCACTTTCACACTTGTTTGTATTATCACCGTTGTTCCCCGCTTCTGCGTTAACCCACTGCTTGTGCAGCCAAGCCTCATTACAACGAAATCGCATCCGACATGAAAATACCTTTGTGATTTCCTATATTCATTATAAGCATATGTTCGTTGCATGGGGATATCGGCAAGAAAGACGTTACATTTATTTCATTGCATCCAATATTTTGTTTTGTCTGTGTTTACTGTACCAAGGTCCAACTGTAGTGTAGACTTGTGGCAGCTGCACTCAGGCATTCAGAATGGCAGTTCCAACTTGAACTGCGCCAGAGCTGCTGCTGAGGAGATTTACATCAACTGCATAAATACATGGTGCATTAAACTGTGCTCTAGAATGCTGCGTGAAACCGATAGGTTGCATTTTTTTACCTCGCAAGGGCTCGTTGGTCTCTTGCTTCTGAACATCGCAACATCCCATCAGCCTTGCTGCTGTGGCAACCCAATTTACAGAGAAGCACGATGCATTGTGGTGCCACGCTTTCAATGTACTATCGAGTTGAATCATGTCGTCTATGACTGGTCACTCCAGTCATAGTCAAGGCAGAAAGCTGGGCTAGTTGGTTTCAATTATGACATATTTAGACCACTGAAAAAATGCAATTTTCACACTCCAATCCTTTGGATCCAAGCAGCCAGGTTCGAAACCACTCTGCCCAAGCTGCAATGATAACTTCAATTTGTATAATCTTGGCTAGTATAATATAAAGATTCCTTTTGCTGTATCCCATTTCCTTCCTACTATTCACCATTCGTGGCCGGCAGATCCCATTGATAACACTGGTTGAGTGACACTCGGACAACTAACGAATAACAAAAAAATACCTAATAGTCATCGACATTAAATCGTTACATTATGCTGGCCTTGATCTCACCTTCTATGTCTCTGACGTCATCTAATACCGAACCTCTGAAGCACAAAAACGTTGAAGGTATCAGTATCAACTCAGGGTACATATAGTTACCTACAATAGAAAGAGTGTTAACAGCCTCTAGATCAATGCGTGCTTCGCTGACTCCTGAGAGGAATCGTTGCTCTATTCAGTCATCAGCCAAGCATTGACTAAAGGTGGCCGGCAGCCGACCTTAAGTACTACAGGAAGGATCACAGAACTCGCTTTTGCCGACTCCCTCGTTAACAACCTAGGTCATTGTTCATTTAATTTTTTATATAGATAACTCTGGAAGCATTCTGCCTAAGCCAGAGGCAGAGTGCCGAACTATCATTGGCTTTTCTGAGCAGCCGGACCTACTACAACAATGAATGCCGATTCACAACTACTACCACAATTTTTTGACCTCATCCCTGCCACCACAGAGTTCCTTACTGCCTAGAAGAAAAACTGGCGCTGCCTTTCTGTGGTATGCATGAGAATTATGGGATGTAGTGGCTTCTGATTGGCATCTTTCTTCGAGAGCCAAGACACTATAAAGGCATCTCCGACTAGCAGCGTTTAAAAATTGCTGTCATTTCTATCTTCTGGGCAATTAGCACTGGTAGATGACATTCTGGCAGTGAAAGCAGTCTCAAATGTTGCCTTCACTATAAAACAGTGCCCATGTTCGGTCTCCATCTGCTAGCCACGTATCCTTCGTTCATGTTTCAGTTATCCAAATAGTCTTATTTAAGGTTTGTTTGATTCCAAAAAAGGTGCACGGCACCACAAACGAAAAGGTGCAGGGGGTGGCAGTTATGGTGCGTCGGACTGCACCCGCTCGCTGCAAGGTTCAAGGGTGCACTGTACCGCGGCGACACCTTGCCTTGCACCCCATTTAATCGAGCGCGGGAGTGCAGGGTGCACGCTGCACCTTGGGGTATCGAACGCCTAGGTGCAGTGCACCGTGGATAGGTGCAAAAGGTGCAGAGAAACCTGGCTGAATCGAGTAGACCTTTAGTCTTAATATATTACATTGGCACACTCTTGCAACCCTGAAAAACGGCTACTTAATTGAGCACTGTCTCTGTTACAAAAAACTAACTTTAGGCTGTGTGAACTTAAAAGATTAGCTCTAAGAACAAAACATTAGGTTCACTCTAGATTTTCATGTCAAGATGACAAAGTGACCTTCCACTTTTAAATGTTTTGCTAGAGTTGTAGTGCTATTTATAACCTCGCGGTCCAATTTGTCACTTGAAGAGTATGGTACTCCGATGTCTCGGCACTTGCAGTCTGTTTTACCTATGACTGCTGGGAAGAACCTGCTGCTGTTTTTTGTTTGTCTGTTTCCAAACAAGATAGGTGTAGCAACAGCAAAGCCAAACGCTAGCTATCCAAAGACAAACTTGTCTCCCACTGCATCAGGCATGTCAGCTTGTTCGGTCTCTCTGCTCTCTGAATGAATTTTCTGTTCAAATGAAACCAGGGTGTCAGCTGACATAATGAAGTGATTGGGTGCCTGTTGGAAATTGAGATTGCTTTAACCGGTCAGTTGCTGACTTATGCATTACCCTGCCTATGTTAACCATTATTTGGTGGAGCAGCTGATAAGCATGAAATTGAATCGGATGAATGGGGCTGTTTTATCTGCCAGCACCAGGGCCTGCTGTTTTGTAGTGTTAGCAACAATTTCAGCGTGGTATAATTAATGGCTGGCAACCAAGTTCCAAATGAAATTACTAGGTCCCCTATGAAACATGGTTAAGAGTATTGCATGGTTATTCATTGTACTTAACATACTAATTTGGAAGGTGCTAAGGTAAAATGACTTTAGCTTTATGCAATCTCCCTGCTGCTGATGGCAATGTTCTTATGATAGTGTTTGTGCTTACACAACTTTTCTTTACATGGTCATTTGTTAAAAAAAAATTAAGGAAGGAAAAGAAAAAGCAAACCTGCTGCAGGATAATACTGGACAAAGTGCAGCTATTTTTCCTACTTGTCATCAGCCTCTTCATTTAGTGAGACATTTTGCATACATTCAGTGCCTCTTGTTGTTATACATGGTGTATGCCCTTTTTTGTTCTTTGTCATGCATACGTCTCAAAATGTGCTCGTGTAGATGTCCATTCAAGAAAATAGTGATCGTTAGGGTTGCCACCTGACTGCTCAAATATTCTTTACCCTTATGGTGCCAGCTTCCAGCTTGGGACTTTCACAGGCACAACATTTCGTAGTTCTCTCTGAATCGGCATGTTTAAAGTGGCGTCGCTAGCATTCTGTCAGGCATTGATTCATGGCACACTACTGAATTGCTGCAAGCGAACTCATTCCTAATTCCTAAAATTATCCATCATGCCTTAGAGCATCACTTATTTTATCATCTAGACTTGTACATGTTGCTGGGTTGTCTAAGCTACTAATATGGTCTTACAAGTAAAAATCATTTGCAACAACTGTAGCATGAAGATTTTTAAGTATACGAAACTTTAGGTAAAGCCAGTAAACTTCAATCATGTATGTACTTGGCATACTGCCACTTTATTTTGTTTTCATTTTACTGTTCATAAGGCTTGTATCGCAAGGTGCTTGCAGTACTTTATTTACAACCCCCCTTCCTCTTCCCTCTTTCTGGTGCTGCTTTTTTTTTTAATTTGGTCTTGGCAAAGGTGGCAACTTTAAGGTTGATTGCAGCAAGATCATTGGCTCTTTCTTGTAATTTCACTTACTGTTTCAACCTTGAGTAAATTGTACCATCATTTACTGGACTTGTATGGTGCTGTGGATGTTTTCATCATCTCACATGTGGATGTTTTCATCATCTCACATGTGGATGTTTTCATCATCTCACATGATTTTCTTAATGCATTCATTTATTTTTGCCACACAAGCTTACAAAATTGACATTTGTTGTATAGATTTACAATTGCTGTGAATGAGTTTGTATAAATGCCATTTACTACCTCCACCTGCTTACTGTTTTACTGTGCAAAAGGCTTGTAGTGATGGGGTCACACCTCAGGTCACACTTTGGCATATACCGAGTGTTGCATAATTAGAAGTGCCAGGTATACATGGCTCTTCCACCTACATCGCTAGCTGGTCTCCACTCATATTTCACACAGAGTTAGCACTTTGCAGCGAGTTCAATTTTAATGCCCCATTTGGGAACGTTACTTGCCTGTTTTGTTTACATTAAAGCCAAGGTGCATGTCTGCAGCACCACCACTCAATAAATTTTTACGTTGCTACGCCATTTCCCACTGCTACGGTTTGCAGTGTGCCTTCATTTTGCCTACAGAAGGAGTGTGATCGAATATGAGGAATTGAATGTTCCCCGACCTGACGGCATTTGCTTCAAAAGTACTTGCCGCAAGGAGTCCAAGCACCATCTGTGCCATAGGTGCATAAACTTGAAGTTGTGGTTTTCATTTGTGGTGTGGGCACCGCTATTGCTAACATGACGGATTATTCTTTAACTTCACGCCTTGACGTGATGTTTTGAATTTGCACAAAGAAATATCAAACACATTCCGCAATTTCCCTTTACATCTATTCTAAACAAAGATTAGGCTACCATTTTGTTTTTTGCTTCATACATCGGTACTAATATGTCTTGCAATAAAATGATAGAACACAAGCACAAAAAATTTGCACATTTGGGGACATAAACGAGTTAAGCAGAAGGGGAGTATGTGTGGTCCTCAATGGTATAAGTAAACCATTAGTGCACAACTGCATTTTTAATTTCCTCGAGCTGGTGGACTGCATGAAGAGGACGGCTCGGCACCAAAGCTTCCTGGACTAAGGGAGGCCTCCCACCATTGGACAATAACCGTCTGCTTAATGAAAGTTTATTCATCATCCTCCACAATGCTTTTCTGCTTGTGGTACGTGCTGTGGTCAATAGTGATTAACGCGGGTGAGGACAGTCGCCTATTCGCTAACGGCATTGTACCCACCCAACACAACAATTTCTTGTAGATGTTGTGGGGGTCACACCCGAGCTCTTGGGACAAAGGAACGACAACACAGTAGTGCAAACAATCACAAGGGCATTTATTGCACCTTTCATAGATCAATGCCTGCTAGCCGAGTTGCTATTCACAAAACGCCGATGGGCGCGCAACAAATCGCGGAAGTCCGACTCACCGCGACCGGATAACGAGCGAATATGTTCGCCCCATGCTGGACACCAACGCCTGGTCGTTCGCGCGTACGGTCACGCGAATGGTGGCGCGTTCGAACGATCGTGCTCGTCCATCGGCAGGCTTCGCGAGACGGTCTCGCAGAAGCATGGATCGGCGCACGCGCAGAACGTCCGCGCCGTTTGTCGATCCCGAGCCAAAGAGGAAGAGCCTTCTCCTTTCCGCGCCCAACTAACCCCGCTGTTAGGTGGCGTTAGCAGAGCCACGCTCGCGCCATCTCTCGCGATGTGCTTCAACCACACCGACTGCCGCGGGCATCAAGCCACGCGGCGCAGCTGGATTACAGGAGACGGAAGCTAAGCGGGAAAACAACATATCAGGGGACGCATGAGAGTCGCGCATCCCCACAATGTCTAGAAGATGTCTTCAAAAGAATACCCAGAAGTATTGTATACTAGTAGTCTGGGCAAGTTGGCAAATTATGTAGCAAGCGCTAACACTATGCTGGTGGGCGTTTTTAGATACCCACGCATGAACACATTTAGACGTTTATAGGACAACTTTGTCAGTGCTTCAAGGACGTTTAGATGCCTATTAGACATCTTTAGCAGTGCTTTAAGTGAGTACTGGCATGACATTTACTACTTTTTTGCGTTAATTGGAACCTTAGAACAAATAGCTAGAAAGCCTCAGAGCACCCTAAATAATCTACTATAGTGGCTTTCTTACAAACCAATTTCGGTCTTATTTCCCAGGAGGTGTATGTGTCGTGAAGTAGAAGTTGCATCACGTGGGAACAGGACCTGGCACTTGCTCCATTTGCTCGGCGTTCCAGCTATTATATGCGACTACTTCAAGTCACGCAATGAGTAGCAGAACAGCATGCAGACTACCGAGAGAGTTGGAGAGTGTCAAACACTTTTGACGTTCAACAGAACAAATACGCAGGACATGCACAGACGGTTAAACCACATTGTGTCGCTCGGCGAAGCGCTTTTCCTGCACGTCCATACGCCGCTGCAGCCAGTCACATACTAGCGTGGCGGCAATGGCGTCACTTTCCCAAATGCCCCTGGTTCAACGTTTTTCCCTGGTTGTAGCATTGCCGCCATTTACAAGAAAAACCGGTGCCGAACTGGGTAGGGGGAGGAAGCATTTTTAAAACGGATAGCTTTCTTTGCCTCTTTTGACCGTTTTCCTGGTTGGTCGGGGAAGACTAAATTATCTTCTTCAAATTTGCAGATACACACATGCACAAAAAAAAAAAGCTTTTTTTGTGAGATTATCTGAGAGGAACACGTTTTTGTTAATTGCCTACCAATCAAGAGCATTTATTCCCGTGCAGAATTCGCTGTACTAGTTTTTTTTTTTTATTAGCAACGCACATCCATATAGAAGCATGACCATTTCGTTGAGTTTCTTCCAATCAGAATCTAAAACACTTTTGAGGAATGACATTACGAGAACTGAAGATGGCATATATAAATTGTTCATATTGCATAGACCAAAATTATTATGTTATGCTGTTGGCTTATTTTCATGTAACTTAATTGTATAAATTTTCGTTTAATACGCCAACTCTTTCTTTTCTTTTTTTTTTTTTTGGTGCGACGTAGTGGAGCCGCTGCAGCATTTTCTGGTTTCGTCGCAAAGGTTTTTCGGTGGACATGTATATTTGTATCAGTTAGGATGTCCAGGGACGAGCACACTCGTTAATTAAGGTATAGCGATGGCAGGTGCAGGCAAGCTCCAGAAAATAACTGAACAAGTTACAACTACGTACACCACTTGAACCATACTAGTTAAGTATTCCAAGACTTCAAGCGCACGCAATGTAGTGTTGTTTTCATGATATGTGCTTCGCACATTGAGATTGTCTTAATTAAGCACTTTTCGCGAGCACTGAATAAAGCTAGACTGATCATTCATTCATAATCAGAAGAATAAGAATGGGCTGGGGTGCGTTTGGCAGGCATTCTCAGATCATGAACAGCAGGTGGCCATTATCCCTCAAGAGAAAAGTTTATAACAGCTGTGTCTTACCAGTACTCACGTACGGGGCACAAACCTGGAGGCTTACGAAAAGGGTTCTACTTAAATTAAGGTCGATGCAACGAGCTATGGAAAGAAGAATTATAGGTGTAACGTTAAGGGATAAGAAAAAAAGCAGATTGGGTGAGGGAACAAACGCGAGGTAATGATATCTTAGTTGAAATCAAGAAAAAGAAATGGGCATGGGCAGGACACGTAATGAGGAGGGATGGTAACCGATGGTCATTAAGAGTTACGGAATGGATTCCAAGGGAAGGAAAGCGTAGTAGAGGGCGGCAGAAAGTTAGGTGGGCGGATGAGATTAAGAAGTTTGCAGGGACAACATGGCCACAATTAGTACATGACCGGGGTAGTTAGAGAAGTATGGGAGAGGCCTTTGCCCTGCAGTGGGCATAACCAGGCTGATGATGATGATGATGATCATTCATTGTTAGAATTCTGTTAATGTCTTCTTTTATTCATGAAGCTTTCTTCAACCACGAATATTGTCACGTACGTGCGTAGTAGTGACGGTCGATCAAGAATGCGTACAGCGAAACTGTGAATGACGAAATTATCTCTTTATTAGGGGCGAACTAGTGCCCTTAATAGGAAGTGACATAATTTCAAAGCACAAATATGTAGCAGCGAATACAGTCGGGAATTGTCGAAACCTGATCAGTGGGCCAAGCACGTCGGCTTTTATTGATAGTCGTCGAATGTTCCAGGAGTAATCGCTGGTGCACGCATGTCTTCCAGAAAGTATACTACACGGTTCGCGTCGCGCGTGCAATCAGATTACGCAAGGTTCGGTGACAACAGACATATAGAACCATCGATAACACCCAGGAACTTCCGATACGTTCGCAGGCGCGTCCTGCGATGATAGATAACTTTTAATCATCCGAGAAAGATGTACACGTGTCAATATAAAACGAATGCGCGGACGATTCTCCACACTTCGCAGCATGACCCGCATATGTCGACCACGCACTGCAAGAGTACGCCATTTCCGAGCCGTTTTCAAAAAAATACCCCTCTGAACAATTCGTCGGCACCTCAACAACGTCGTAACTGCGTCATATATATGTGTGTGTGTGTGTGTGTGCGTGTGTGTGTGACGATACTTTCACAATAATTCCTGAAACAGCCGAAACAACAAGCGCGCGATGACTCTTTCGTGGCGGCCGGCAGCACAGGCAGGAAAAGCAAGCCCACAAGGGAGGAATCGCACTAGGGAGGAGAGTGACGCTACTTTCCAGGACCTTCCCCACACTCACCCTCCCCCCTGCATTTTACCGCAACTCGGTCGCGCGAGGTAGCGCGATAGAAAGCGCCCTTTCCCTCGGTATCACAAGTCCAACACCTGCCATCGAACACCGCCGTCAACCACGAAAACATGCGAAAGAGGCCAAGGAAGCTATTCGCTTTAAGACGGAGGTTCTGGGAAAAGGCTGGTGAGGAATGTGGGCACTCGCTGAAGGAATGAACCCCTGTTGCAGGGAGAGTAGCTTGCGCCCTCGCACCAATATACCTTATTTACTTTTGTCTCGGGTACAGCAAAATCCTTTGGATGCGTCAGCATTAGAGCGCTCATGTGATCGAAAAACCGTCTGTCGGCTTGTACATGAAAGAAAAAGTAACTTGTGATATGAAAAGCGTTAATCTAAATGCGAACTGTATTGGACGCGAGGAATTATATGCTCGTGCATAAATTATACATCATATATAGCAAAAGAGGGGAGATTAATGGAAAGGAGGCTGACGAAGGTTGAAGGGGAGAGCTAGGGCACCTGATGTCTCAATAGAGGAAGTGCACCGCGGAGAGGGCACAAGGGCATAAGTGCAGCGCGGCTTTAGAGAGGACTATGCATCATACCAAATTGTTCTTGTTGGTGTCGGTCGTACGTCATCCGCTCCGGACCCAGTTTAGGACTCAGTATAAGCCCCCATGAATTTAGTCGTCTTAAGGCCCAGCATGGTTACTCTACTGATAGCATGTACGGTAACTCTAGGGCCCAGTAAAAAAAATTATGGGGTTTTACGTGCCAAAATCACTTTCTGATTATGAGGCACGCCGTAGTGGAGGTCTCCGGAAATTTTGACCATCTGGGGTTCTTTAACGTGCACCTAAATATAAGTACACGGGTGTTTTCGCAACGTGGCCGGGATTCGATCCCGCGACCTCGTGCTCAGCAGCCTAGCTAGGGCCCTGTAGAGATACTGTACAGTGAACTAGCTTCTAGTTCACTATAGTTACTGTATATGTTTAGTAGCATATACGGTAACTCTAGGGCCCAGTAAAGCCCCTTAAGCTTCGTAAAGTAGCGGCATGCTTTGAAGAATGCCGCCTCCTCCTCGCGCGCTCTGGCCGAGGCCGACGACGCGTCCCTATTGGCCTAATGGCATCACGTGGGCCTTCACACCGTGCATCAGCGCCATTTTTGCTCGAGAAGCGTCTAGGGAGTGGCGAGGAGCGCATGTTGGCGCCGTTGCTACACTCGAGCAGTGTAGGCGGCGCCACGGTCGAGGAGGGAGCGTGAAAGGGAGGAGAAACGAGGAGGAGTGAAGGCGGAGGATAAGAGTGTCGCTACTTTACGAAGTTTAAGGGGCTTTAGGGCCCAGTAGAGTCACTGCCACCTAAAGCCCCTCAATCTCCAAAAGTAGCGCTAACTAAAACCCCTTAAATTTCGTAAAGTAGCGACACGCTTTGAAGAATGCCGCCTCCTCCTCACGCGCTCTGGCCGAGGCCGCGTCGCTATTGGCCTAATAGCATCACATGGGCCCTCGCGCCGTGCATCAGCGCCATTTTTGCTCGAGAAGCGTCTACGGAGTGGCGATGAAAATGCATCGCTCTCTCTTATTGATATTTTCGAAGAATACTGCAAGGAACAACTTATGATAATTGCTGATCAACTCGACAGCATAAATTTATCTGAACCGGAAAGAAGAGAACTTGGACAATTCGTCCAAGCTAGGGAGGAAAAATTACTAGGTGGATACCAGCACAAATATATTAGAGCTGCAGATCCCCCCAAAGGAACTAATGTATCCCCTGCAGCACGTAGCTCCACCGATAGTCATATAGGCGAGCATCCGGAGCCCTGCAGCAATATAGTAGACATATCCCAGAGTCTAAGTCCCGAGGAAATTGATCTCTTGAAACGTGGTCTAACGTTTTGTCCAACGAACAACGCAGTAAACGAATACGAACTCCACAAAGATATAAGAGAGTTTTCAAGATGCATGCGCATCAAGTTCTTTTTGGATAGACCAGACGTAGGAAAACAATGTAGAGACTGTCTTAGACCACCTAGCCCGTGGACACCGGAAACCGAAGAGTGCCGAGACCTGGATTTATACATAAAGGTGATATCAAAGGAAATTCTAGAGTCAGCGCGGCATTGCCGGGAACGCAAAAATTTGTCACACGCTCAACACCAAAAAAAAAAACTTGCGAAAAGGAATTATATTGTAATAAAACCAGCAGACAAAGGCGGCAGTATCGTAATCTGGCCTATAGAAAAGTACAAAAATGAGCCCTCCAAACAACTGAGCAACCACACCCATTACAGAAAACTCGACCCTAACCCAACTTCAGATTACAGCAATACTGTGAAAAACACAATAGCGGAGCTCCTGTCCAGGGAACTAATCACGCAATCTGAATATCGCTTCATGATGCCCAAGAACAAGAAAGCAGGCCGCTTTTATCTTCTTCCTAAAATACATAAAGTTCCGGTCGAAGAAATATTTACAGCAGAAATCCCAGGTCGGCCTGTTGTGTCTAATAACAACACACCTACAGAGTCACTATCTAAATTCTTAAATCGCCACCTGTCAAACATCCCCACCACCCTCACATCTTTTGTTCAAGACACGCCGCACTTCCTTCGAATTATCGACGGCATCAACGCCAACCAAATCCTTTCCGACAGCGCTATTCTAGTAACTTTGGATGTTTTAGCCCTTTGCACCAATACACGCCTGATTGAAGGAATTGAAGCCGTTTCTAAATCACTCGCAATCAATCCCCAAGCGCACGCTGCTGAAGTTTACCTGTCGCTCCTTAGGTTAGTTTTCATGCTCAACTATTTCGAATTCGATTCTATCAACTACCTGCAAACTTTCGGCACTAGCACAGGAACAGCATCCGCTCCCACGTATGCGAACATTTTCATGGGACAGCTTGAAGCATATCTGTTGAAATCCTACCCTTTAAAATCCCACACCTATCTTCGTTACATTGACGACATATTTATAATATGGGAACACGGCACAAGCACGTTAACCGACCTAATTAGCCATTTCGATCGCTTTCCCCCAAATATTAAATTTACTGCTCACCACTCAACTTCCTGGACTCGACGGTCTACATAGAAAACAGAAAACTGAGGACGACACTTTACCTGAAGCGTACGGATAGCTAGCAATATTTAGACTACAGCAGTCATCACCTGCGGCATTGCAAGCAAGTAATTTTTGTCAGACAAGCGAAACGAATAAGAAGAATCTGCAGCGAAGACCGCCAAGCACCACCTAAATGACCTTAAAGCAGCACTAGCAGAAAGGAACAATCCCCAAGTTGCTCTCGATAGAGCTTATGATGTCGCGTCAAGATTGGAGAGAGAGTCGGAATTGGCGAATAAGCAGCCCACACCAGAATCTGACAGACCACCGGCCTTTATAACAAAATATTCTAGTGCACTCCCAAACATAAACAACATCCTAAGAAAATACCACCCAATATTATTAGTAACGAGCCTCTGAGAAAAGCGTTCCCGGATGTCCCTAGGGTTACCTATCGCCGCAACAGGAACATTAAAGACATGTTAGTGCACGCAAAGTCAGCCAACAGCATTCCCCCGTAATAAAAGCATGTTGTCGCCCCAGGTGCAAAACCTGCAGGCACCTTCAAAGTGGCATTAAAATTAAAAGCACCGCAAATAGTTATACACACGAAGTCAAATCTAGCTCACTTGTACAAATTCGGATGTGATTTATATGCTTGAATGTTCCTTCTGTAAGAAACAATATGTCGGTGAAACAGGACAATCAATGAACGTCAGATTAAACGGACATCACGCGGACACAGCTAAAAAGCTTCCAAAATACGTCGCCGAGCATTTCAACCAACCAACTAGTTTTAGGGACTTTAGCGCCAACCACTAAAGCCCCTTAAACTTCATAAAGTAGCGACACTCTCCTCCTCCGCCTTCATTCCTCTTTCACGCTCTCTCCTCGACCGTGGCGCCGCCTACACTGCTCGAGCGTAGCAACGGCGCCAACATGAGCTCCTTGCCACTCCGTAGACGCTTCTCGAGCGAAAATGGCGCTGAAGCACGGCGCGAGGGTCCACGTGATGCTATTAGGCCAACAGCGACGCGGCGTCGGCCAGAGCGCGCGAGGAGGAGGCGGCATTCTTCAAAGCGTGGCGCTGCTTTACGAAGTTTAAGGGGTTTTACCAACCACTTCCCTCCTCATGCGCTCGGCGCGGCCTCGACGGTGCCGCCGCCCATGCTAGCCCTGCCCACTCCGTGGCCCTGCCGTAGCACTCGACGGCTAAAACGCTACCGGGGGATATCCGCGGACTAGTTCGTTCGAGCCCTGCGGAGCAGTTTTTTCAATCGAGATCTTGCTTCGTCAGTCGGTAACGTGCCTTAAGAATGTCGTGTTGGAATTGCGGAAGAAATAGATAAAATGACCATTATTTAAGGCGTAAAGCACGCGCACGTTGAGAGTTCGATCGTGTTGCTGAAACACGACGCATGCACGCGGTGTGCTCAAACACGCACGTAATTACCAGACTTTCAGGTTTTGACAGCGTGTACGTGGTTTCGTAGGTTCACATACAGTGCATATGACGCATGCGATACCCATTTACTTAATCGGACGCTAAGTATGTTAACGTTAAGCAGTAAAAATGTTTATCCTTATCAGCGGGCCTGCGGTCCTTCGCGGCCATTATAGTGCTGCACACAAAACGTGCGAGTAGCCGTTGCTCATGCCTCCAATATTGAGACGCGTCCGGCAGCAGCCGGGATAGAGGCGAAATGCAAGAGGCCCGTGGAGAGATTCCTCGTTGGTGTTCCGTAATTCTCATCGCACGGGCGCGTTATGTTGCAGCAGTCGTGGAGCGCTTCATTCGTTGCGGGGTGCTTCGGTAATCGCGACGACAGTTTTTTTTTTTTTTTTTGCAAGGACTGCTCTAGGAGGGCACATGTATACGGCTAACAGAGGCCTCTGGAGAGCACGTGACATTACAAGTGTTCCCGTTGACGCTTTGGTGCCCGAAATAATGACACGTTGTTACAACTAGTAAACAAAATCTAATAAAGAAATATAATCACTCCGAGGCGCCAACTTCTGGCGCAGCGCTACCGCGCCCGCGCGAGAATTACGAAACGCCAACGAGGAATTTACCGGACCACGCACAACTATGATTAAAGTTCACGTTAAACATCCCCAGGCTACCTAAATAAAGTTATCCGGAGCCATCCACTACGATCTCTCTCATAGCTTTAGTCGCCTCGGGATGATAAAAACGTTAATCACTACAAACCAAATGAATACATGCGGGCGTAAATTCGAAGCTAAACGACTGCATCCGTAAGTCATAGCAAAAGCGTCGAGAATGTGCAAACTTCTGGCTGAGCTCAAAATATAACATGAATAAAGTCGCTTTTATGTCACAGGCCAGCTGCAGATGCGTACACTTTCGCCGCAAGCCGAAACTACATGAAACAAAGAGAGCACATTCGAACAAAAGTGAACTTAAACGCGCTAGAAGCACGCACAGCATGAACACACAAACTTTTTCGAAGCGGCAGGCGTGTACTAGGCTCAAAAGAAGAGATTGCGAGGAACCGCGGCACTTCACAAAGCCCTGCGTTTTTTGCCACTTCCTCGAAGTCAGCTCGCCGGATCCACACTTTTCTTTGTGCGTTGCGCTCGCCGGATGGTAAGAAGCCTTTTGACGTCGCTGTGTCGGTTGCGGCAACCGAACGCGGAGCAGCACGGCATCACAATTAAGTTCTCGTACCCACGGAGCAAGAAATATTTAGGAGTGGAAACTCCGCTGTTTGCGGCGACCAGTAAAGGTCACAAGCCCGCGGATATGTTTTCATGCTGGCGGCACCTGGCGGCATGGGAAGAAATTACCGCCGTTTCGGTTGCCAGGGCAACCGGTTGAGCGTGTTGCTCCCGTTCGGCCGCGCGCGCCTGACTTCTACCACGGAGTGGCCGGAGCTGCCGGAGCCGCCTGCCGGGCGCTGCTTTTTTTTTTTTTTTTTTTCCGCTGCGGCTTCTACGACGCGCCGCATGGTGCCGCCACTGTATACGGTAGCGTCGGCGCATGCAGCAATTGTGACTTTATCTGATCGCCCGCGCCCGCTCGCGCTGACGGGAGTTTCACCTCCTATATGTCTTAAGCCTGTTTCACATGATGCGATTTTCGTCGCACCGGAAGTGCGATTTCCGTCGTTTGCGATGAAAATCGCAGTCGCAGTGCCGACCCCCCGATTTTCGGCTGCGACCAACCGGTTGGTCGCACAGTCGCACCATCGCACCGATCGCTGCGATTTTCCGTCGAAATTGCGCGGAGAGCTGTCAACGGAGCTATTTCGCCGGTTTGTTTTGGAAAATGGCGTCTCGTACGACAAGTGCAATGCGCGGAGACGTGGATCGTCGAATTCGGTACGTACGCGAAGGGAGAATAAAAAAAACTTGTACCGCAGATTGCATTCTCCGATTGCTATGCGTTTGTTGACACGCTACACAGCAAATGAAGTGCATTTTCACGTTTGCTTCGTACGCCTTTGCGAGTTGTCAGTGCTAACAGGTGTTCGATCCCCAGCAGACGACGAGGTCGTCACAATTTTCTTTTGTTGAGTAGCATGCAAAAATCGCGCTTACGGAGCAGCTTGTATTATTTCAACCTCGGCAAGGGCAAATGACAAGACAGCAAAGTACCCGAAGTTTCAACGTTGCGCTGAACGCGGTACCGTTCAGTTGCATGTTCAGTTGCATCTTGAAAGCTTATCTTGCCTCTTATTAAATTTGACAGAGCAAAAGTGTAGGCTATCGTAATGAATTTGCTACGATAGCATTAAATCCGTGGCTTGAATAAAATATTACATGCACGTTAAGTTGCACCTCTTCTCTGGAGAATTTTTTTTTTCTTGCACAGAAACCAATAAACATACACTATGTTGCGGACTTTGTATCCTTACTGCATCTGTATGAACACTTGCTCTGCAAGGTAATTAACTGTACAGCTAGTAGATTAATTAAATTCCTTGCTATAGTGGCAAAGTGACAACGTACCCTCCTGCACAATTATGTAGAACTCGTGCAACAATGCGAAAAGCAGGCAAACGTCCTGTTCTTGTGGGAATAAAACAGTATAAAACGACACGCTGAAGAAAAGTAAATCAAAACTGTGCAGTGAAGTCAGCCAGTACAAGCAGTTCTTGCACGTTCACAGCTGATCAAGTGTGCAGAAACATTCATGCCTTGCATGTTTCTAGTAAGTTTCTAATAAGTTTGTGATCACACACATTAGTGTGTAAACCCATATAACGATATCCGCTGCGATTACTATCTTTATGAGTAATGAAATACCATGCTACTTGCAAGAACATATATCACCCGAGGATTTTAGAACAAATTTCGGCATTTCAACTATACACAATATGTGGTTTATTCAATAAAAGACCACAAACTGGTTTTTTTTGCAATGACAAACTTATTCCAAACTTTACTTACATACAGGGAAGAAAAAAAGTTATAGACAGAAATATTGTTCTTCAATTTGTTCACCTGCCACTGTGGCTATAGAAATCTGCTGCTAACACAAGGCGAGGGGTTGATTTGCCAGCCATGGAAGTCGCATTTCGGTGGGAGTCATAGGTGAGAAAAAAATCTCTTGCACTTAGATTTAGTTCATCGCCTTTTATTGAACCCTTACACTTCAAAATACTATTGCATAGGGGGGCATGCTTATGCAAAATCTAACACCAATAGAAAGCAAAGGGCAGAATTGTAAAACAACCATCTTTCGTGATAATTCGAGTGTGTAAATATTCATTGCATCAATATGTACTATTCAACAGCACTGCACAAATAAGCACGATCAAGTATAGCAAGTACTCTGTCAGGAAGCTGGTTCTACAGATGTATAAATGTCAAGGCATGAATGCTCATACTACGTCGCACACATAGCACAAAAAAAAACCTTTTTCAAGAGTTGTCCCTTCTGGCAGATATGAGTGGGCCATAAGCAGCAGAAACTTTATTACAGGACATTGTGTAATACCGCTTATGAAAGAATGAAGAGAGTGAAGAGGCTTTTAACAGCAGTACCTCATGCTGCTCTAATAAGAGGAACGATGAGCAAAAACATTTCTGGTAGAGCACTTAAACAGTAACTTTCTGAAAGACAGAAAATTCCAGGTGAGCGTTGGAGGTACATTAGGCCCACACACACCAACAACACGGGCATACTACAAGAAACACTACAGCCTATGGTGTATTACAGTCTATGGGAAAGCTATCTTATACAGAAATCAAGAATGATGCAACAAGCCCTCAACAACTTTCTTGGCCAGTCTGGCCTCTCGCTTTCTGATAAGTCAGCTCATATCGACGTCGGAAAAAAAAGAAAGACTAGAATCAAGAACTACCCCAGATTTCACATTGTGATCCACATAGCTGGACAAATATGCCCGCAAGTCAACATCCACATATCCTCAGCTAGTGTAAGCCCATGACGGCAGAGCCAGCACGTGGGTGAAACAATTATGCAATGCCTGGACGCAACTTCCACACCTGGTGAAAAGAATAATCTCGAAATAATGGGGGTGGACGAGTGGATACTATAGAAAATCGCAGATGCTGTGCTTGTGTCCAAGGTATGGTACGGTATGAATTACCAGCAGCACACAAAAAAGACAACTCATCGAATACAGGCATCGGGTAGTAATAACAGGTCTTTCCAACTGTACCATGCTTGAAGACCTCTATGAGAAAGAGCTAACGAACAAGCACTTAGACAGAGTAGAGTTGCAGCCTGCAGCACAAATTCTTTGTCTCAAGAGCTCAGAACCCCGTCCCAAGATACTATGCCAGCTAGCATATGAGATGCAAAGACGACTACTTAGAAGTTAGCATACCCTGTTCTTACTGCTTCACACTGTACATTCTTGCTACATTGGCCAAATAAAAGATTTTATAAGGTATCATGAGGGCCATTAAAGTGACTTGTTGCAGTCTAAAAAAAAATGAATAGCCTGGCTGCAAATGGCACCAGAGAACACATAGGACAAACAAGAAAACCAAGATGATCTAACAACAAAAAGTTTTATGTACACATTGAGTAAATGCTCGCTGACAAGCAATAGACTGAACATACACAAAAAGGAGAAGCAAAAATTCATGTGCGTTTCCTGACAGGAAATGCATCCATTTCTAACGGAGGCCGTGCTGACAAGATTAACCCAGTATTTTTAGATTTACAGCTTCCGTAATTTCTCTAGGCAGCCGATCTGCACAGAATGCTAGCTTCTTCCTCTACAATGCACGCTCAGATGTGGAGAGTGCATTGTAGAGGAAGAAGCTAGCATTCTGTGGAGATCGGCTGCCTAGAGAAATTACGGAAGCTGTAGATGCAAAGACACTGGGAGAATCTTGTGTCAGCATGGCCGCTGTTACACTTTCAGATATGGATGCGTTTCCTGTTGGGATCTGTATGGACACACATCAGATCTTGCTTCTGCTTTTTGTGTAAATTCGATTTATTGCTTGTCGAACAGCATTTACTCGGCATGTTCAATAAACTTTCATTTGTTAATACACTTCATGATTGTCTTGGTCTCTAGCAGAAAGGCGTTCATTCTTTTTACAGTGAAGCTGTATATGCCTAGGCGAAACACTCATGGTCTGATCCCAAAAACCCTAGTGTAGGGGTATGAGCCATTGTTTAAGGGGGTGTGAGCCATTGCCTTCGTCTTGCATGATGGACGGAGACATTTCTTGTTGGGCAGACATAGAAATGCTTATGCATTACAAACATACATTTATCTGCGTATTATTGCAGGGAAGGGACACAGAGGGGGATGGGGTTAAGACAAGATCATGATGTCATTATTATCTTACAGCAAAGGTGTGGTGGGCCATTGGCTAGACCGATAGTGACGTCGTTTCTCTCTAGCAGCAGAGCGCGCATGCAGCAGTCTCTCAGACTTCCCAATAGGTTCGAAAATGTGTCCCTGTATTTAACTAAATGAAATGTGCAGCCCCGGTGTGTCACTTCGTAACTACAGTGCATAACTGAGTCATAAACATTATGATTAACACATTACAAAACACAAGTGCGTAACATAATTCAGAAAGACTTTGATGGACCCGCTGGATTAACACAATGAACCACTCATTGCACTTTCCATGATGGTGATCTTGCAAAGTGCAATGTGTGGCATTCCAAATAAACAGTGTGATAAATCCAAGCCAAACATGTGCATAACCTCATTAAGAAACACAGACATAACCAATAATATAGAAAGACTTGAATAAACCATTGGAATTAACCCAGTGATAAACATCGGGGCCGCACATTTCAGCTTCGCTGGTTTACCGTCTCTACAGGGTGCATGGGCAGTAACTTTTTCTGTTATTGTTTGTTAAGTATTGTATAATGTTGTGCCAGTAAAACACGTTGGGCTAGTTGGTGCAATGTATTGGTACTGCTTTTCTTGCTGTTTTTTTTCTTAATGTTGTGCCCTTCTTCCTTTTGTAACAACTTTTTTATTCCCCCTTGCATAATACTCCAACCTTGCAGCCTGCGAGGTATATAAATAAATAAGTACATAAGCACGTCATTCATTCATTTTGTTCATGGAACAAAAATGCATTGATAAGCTTAGACATATAGTCATTGCTTCACACTTTTGAAATGAATAATTATAGCTTGCTATCGACACTGAAGCAGCCTTTCGACAGCAAGAAAACGAATCAGTTTTTCCAGCTCTGAACATTGAATTGCAGGAAATGCAAGCAGGCATAAAATTCTGCCAATATAATCTGTTTAGGAATACCAAATTGGAATAAACATTGACGCTTGCATTTGTACTTTCTCTGGCTGAGCAATCTAGTTTGAAATGACTCCCATAAGCATGTTGTAACAATGTTGATCTAATACAGGTTAAATGCATGAATAGCTTAAGAAATCTGGATGATTGCTATAAATTACAGTGAAGAAACTATAATATCTAATAACATTAATAATATAATAATAATATTTATTTCCACAAAACAGGCTAACTTTGAGAGGCGTGCGAGGCTGAGCAGAAAGCTGAAAAATTCTACGGCAAGTGCGCCTGCCGTGGGCCTACGATCCTGCATTATGAATAGCGCGTATTGATATGGTCTTCTTGTTAGAAGTTCCGAGTATACTACCAGCGCGAGACACGGGACAGCAAAGTGGACGAGAAGCGTGTCTTTTAGAATGCTATGTTACGACGTACAGGTTTCTACAAAAGTGACGGTAACTGCTCGAAACATTTGATGCGTCGGCTTTTGCGCCTTTAGAAATATTTAGAGAGGGCTCCCATATATATATTCGCAGCGCAAGCACGGCGATGGACGAACCAGGCTAGCGCTAAGGTTGAATTTCACAACACAATTTTCATTCCACGTCGTAATCCCACAGATCGTTTGAGGCTTCGTTCAGGGGCACACGCGGGCGTTCGGGTTGATGCTTCTTGTTGCGTTTGGCGTAAGAATATGGCTAGGAGCAGGCACCACATATGCGCAATTACGGGCAATATACACGCATAATTTCTCCAGAAGCTGACGCCGAGCACGGGTAGCGCGAGGATCTTGTTGGGCTGACACGACAACTTCGTGGCAGCCGAATTCCGAATACTGCATATGCGGTGAGGGTAGCTATATGAACTTGTCGATAGGTCATGTTGTAGATTGTTGTAGCGCAGGCAGAACGAAACGGTAATAGAAGGTAGATAAGACAACACACAGCGCTGAACCATAGAATAAAGAACCGCTGAACCACCTGCGAACAGCTGTTTACGTGCGCGATGTCGCACTGAACTACAGAAACCGCCGTCGCGCACCCCAAGACAAATCTTAACTAACGTTTTTAAATTAGTAAACGTACATATTATTTGCTTATAATCAAGAGAAGTCAATAATATTATAGTTTAAACGTTTTATTCACTACAATAAAAGAATTATGCAGCGTGTGCCACGAAACCTGTCAGTAAGCAACCCTGGGCGTCGCACCAGTCGCATTGTTGAAATCGCAATCATGTGAAATGAGCACTCTAAAAATCGCATTGCGACGCGTGCGACAGCACCGATTTTCGTCGTTGCAGTCGCAGCATGTGAAACAGCCTTTACTCCGTGCTCGTACCTAACAACTCGATTTGTTCCGCTAACGCACTCGATCAGTCCGTTTACGCGTACTTTCGTCGCGCAGAGCCAACAATGGCGGTCAGAGCAGGGTGGAAAGAAAAAAATATACAAAAGCGCGGCGCCTGCTTCCACGTGACACAGATTGGCCAATGGGGGAGCGGAGGAGGCGTGGAGGAGGAAACGTCGGGGAGAGCGGGGTGGCGGAAAGATCTAAGAATGGCGTTACTTTTGGAAAGTTGAGGGGTTCTACTGCCACCTAGCGGCGGAGATTCCGAGGCCGGTATAAATTCCGAATGCGATAGCGTTAGGGGTTCTGTGTCGCAGGAAATCCGGCGTTGGCGTCCAGCACGGGACGCCGTTTCAGCAAAAGGAATGTCGAACCACGCAGACCCTCCACGTATCACAAGGAAGTTATTGAACTAATTGAATTTCTCAAGGTAAAATACGCCAGAAAAGTCGCAAAGTACGACTTGCACATAACCTACAGACACGATGGCGTCGGATTGTAGTTTGAATACACGAGAAAACATAATTCTGTAACGTGAAAAAAAAAACACAAGCCCCTTTTGCAGCGTTTCTACCATTCATAGAGCAGCCATTGCCTGCGAGATTTGCGCGCAAAGGCCAGAAAGCAGCGCGCCCGGTTCTTTGCAACACCTCCAGGTGGCGCTCGCCTCCGCCGCGGCGATCGGAAGATCGGTGCAAGTGGGGAAAAGACAAACAACGGAAGGCGTACAAAAACAAAGTTCACAATAGGGATTCAGAAAGTTTTGTTATGAGAATTTATCGTGTTTCTTCCCTTTTACTTTTTAACATAGGCACGACATTAGGCAATATAAGAGCTTGGTGACGTAACCCACTGCTCCATTCCAAATGGGATGCTCGTAGCATCCATCCATCCATCCATCCATCCATCGCGGCCCATGTAAAAGGCTGCATTTCTACCAGAAAGCTCGCTTTCGTGCATAGCGTTCGCCGCCAGTGTTTCCCGGTAAATATTAGCGTTACATAAGCTGCAGTTGCCAGGAAGCATGAGAAGCAGTCAGGGATCTTTGAATGCTATTGCATTCCACTCTTAATGATGAAGCTTAATCCATATTTTTTATTGTGGCCCCAAAGGGCCCTATGTTTAATTATTGCTGTATTACGCTTCCCTTTTATTTTCAAATTACCTTGGTGAGTGCTTGAGGAAGTCTTTCCTTCGTTTATGTATACGTCAAGGTATTTATATTGCTTGACTATGGGTATGACTTGCTGTTGAACTGACACCCGTAGTGAGTTGTCTTTTCATTAAAGATCATAATTCCCAATTTCTCTGAGCTAAATTAAAGGCTTACATTTGTTGGTGCATTGTCACACATATTGGCCAGTGTCTGTAAATCTCTTGGACTATCTGCTAGTAGCACTATGTCGTCTGCATACATGAGTACGGAGACCTTCTGTTGCACCATTTGTCCATTACGCATGTATGAGAAATCAATTTCTAATTGACTGTTTTCCATCTTTCTATGCCCTTAACATAAAGCGTGAACAACAATGGAGAGAGAGAGCATCCTTGCTTCAGCCCTTGATGAATTTCCACCATTACAATTTCCGCGTTCATATACAATTTTTACTTTGGCCTCTGTAGATATATCTGCCCCAGCAGCTCCACGAAATCGTCATACATGCCTTCGTCGCCTATGACATGCACTATTCTGGCATCATCTCGTAGCCATCGTCGCTGCACTACACTTCTCCCGCTTTTGCCATATCGTTCTCTACTTCCCGCCTCATGGTTCCGATGCACCCTCTTCCCCCGCTTTCCTCCTTGCGTTTTCTTTGCAATCACAGTCTTTCATCTCGTACTGGGCTCCGCATTCGCTTTCATCCTTCACTGTGCTCGGTCGCTTTGGTTACGACGGACAATGCCGACGCTCGCCACAGGAACAGGCACTCTAAAAAATTATGAGAATCGACCCACACAAATCCAAGTTATCGGTCAGAGGAAATTAAAAATACAAGCGAAATGAGTGTTATCCTTGATTTGAGCTTTCGTGCACATCTCCCTCCCATGACGTCATATGGTGGCATTAGAGGTAGTCGGTGCGCCATTGATAACGTTCCCATGGCCTCTGCTATCAGACGGAGTGCAGGATAATCTCGGTGGCCATGGCGTCACTTGCTTGTGTTCCCTAGTGAAACGGCGCAACCCAGGGGATTGGCCTTAAATCAGGCAGTGAAGAAACTGTTATCAATTTCTTTTTTACAGCGAAGCTATTAGCCTCTTCGGGATTGTTCATGTCCGTCAGAAAAAAAAAAAAGGAGAGAACAGAAAAAGGAAATGTATATCTCCTTTGGAATCGGGCATGCAGCACACAGCTCAGTATTCATTTCAACAAAAAAAAGCACAAAACAAGTGTCAAAACCGCATGATGGATGATAAGGCACCTGTGAACAATGCAAGACACATTCTTTTTCCCTGCGTGTGTTTCCTGGTAAAGATTACGGTTGCATAAGCTGCTCCGGTGGGAAAGGGGCAACAGCAGCATACGAATCAGCGAGTGACGTCACCAAACTTCTTATATAATAGGGAGACCTGCCTAGCAACTCATTCAGTTCATTTCAAGACCGCTATGGGTAGACCACGCAGACTCCCAAAATAGCAGTGTGAGTACGATGAGCATCGAAGAGTGCAAAATCTTAATGCTCAACAATCGTGTTGTGCTAAGGCTAGGCTGAACAATAGAACATTTCATGTCCCCATCGACGGCATTTGAGAGTTTTTCTAACAGTTTCGCCGGCCATCCACTTTCGCAGGGTTGGGATGGCGAGTCATTCTTTTTTTTATGGTTACATCTTCCATGAGGCGGCTGTTCGTGTGCCAAAGTGCCTGGCATGTTATGCGCTTTTCCTGTGGTGGCAACCCCTTGCTCATGGCTCCGCAATACTTAAAATGGTTGTAAAATGCAATGCCGTAGCATTTTTTTGCAGCAATCACAATACAGTGCGAATGTAAACCACACATTAAATTTTTGACCAATCATCACAGCAGCAATCCCGCCTGTGAAGCGAGGCAATGCCATCGGTGCTGCTCAAAAGCCTCTGCAGGACTCCTTTAGGGAGTTCTAAACAGCAAGATAAAGTAGCAAGAATAACAAGTGACAGACAGTGCCAAACTCTCTCTTTCATTTATTTAATAAACACTACATAAAGGTACTGCATTTACTGCAATATACAGCATACCAACCACTTGTACAAATGTCCTCACTACAACACACAGTGTAGAACACTGAGAAAGGCATGCCTATGTACAGACCAAGCTACATCAGTATGACTGATCGGTGCATAGGTCCAAACTTAGCCAGAAATTTACGAGCACAAGAAAAAGAAAACACAGCAGAGAGCACTAGCACACGACGGTGCTCGCAAATATTCTGACCTTCTGCATGGCCAGCAGCAGAATGCAGTAACATCTTTAAAAGCCAGCATCCAGATAAGTTTGTATCAAATGTCAAATGCCCTAATACATGTGATGACAGACAAGAGATGTGACTGTTGCGTTAACGGTAAACAGTCATGTCTCTTCTTTGCGTTGATCAAGTCTTGGGCTTTTGAAGTAGCGTACGCCGTCGCTCGCGTTTCTGTACATCCTCGACAGTTTCCCGGTGATGTTCCACCTGCTCCCATATGGGCAGCTGGTCTTCCTCGGTGATGACCTCACGGTACTGCTTCATCAAGTCATAGCGCTCCCATGGCGTCGCCACGGCAGCTGCTTTGTCATAGAATTTCTGCGGCAGGCCCAGATCCTGTACACCTTTCAGGTTCTGCCTCTCCCAGCGCTCTAGCCATGGCCGTGGCTTCAGCTTCACCTGTGCACAGAGTATGAGAATTAGAGGGAAAAAAAGATCTACAGTGACGAAAGCGGCACTTGGGCTTATGGAGCAGCTTCCGGAGCAGGAAAAATCGCAGTTTGGAGCAGAAATATACGCTTTCGGAGCAGAGAAATTTGCTGTTTGGAGCAAGAACAAAAAAATGCTTTAGGGCATTAACTTACTGCTCTGGTGCAAAGGGAAAGCTCTGTATAAGCTAGTGCTTTCTGAAACATTGTATTCAATATGTATTATACTAAGGTGCAAGTATTTTTTCTTCAACTTGCTGTTCCATTTTATTGTTGTTCAATATGAAGATGAAGATAAGCATAAACTTAATCCTAATTTGCAGTTAATTCTGCATTTCAATAAAGAGTTTAGTAAATAATTAATTTTCATCGCAAGGAATTGAGCCACCTGCAGCGTAGATTGCCTATCACATGTTCACGTATGTAGACAGCACTGTCACAGCTACGTAAATTGCAGTGTATATGTCATCAACATGCCTATACGTGTTAATGAATTTCTGCACACGAAATAAAATGTAGAGTTGGTACAGAGTTGAGTGATCGGATGGCCGTGACCAACAGCTACGATTGTATGGGCCTGAACACAACCGGCATCGCTGCATGGAGAGGTACCGGCCCTATAGGGCCAGTACCCCGCCAGTCCCATAACACCCAGCCCAGGCGATCACTTCTATCGCTGCTCATGGCAACATAGAAATCTGCTACATTTTGTTTTTCACACGAAGTCGTACTTAATAGAACAACATTAGATCAAGTGTGCGAGTGTTTCGTAAAGCAGCACGGAGTACTAAACCACTGGCATGACCGCCAGCACAATTCGACAGCATTTCGTCTCGCAGACGAAGAGCAAACATGGATCAGTGAGGTGGCTTGGGTGGCTTGCAGGTATACTACATTTTGCTTGCTATTTGAACTGACAAAACTGAGTAATCCAGTTCATTTGTGTCCATGTTAATCGTGCTGTAAAATATAAGCCCACTATGATGAGCTGCGGCCAGATCGCAGGCACCATCGGTCGTCACTATTGTGGCAGTCAGCGAGATGGGCCCACTGTTTCGTTCGGCCGTATTTCCATGGGGGCAAAATGCAAGAACATGCATTGAGTGCATGTCAAAGAAGCCCCAGGTAGTCAAAATTAATATGGAGTTTCACACTACCGTGTGCCTCAAAATTAAATTGTGGCTTCGGCATCTCCCCCCCGCCCAAAAAGCGCAAGCGGGGGCAGTGAATGTAGGCGGAACCTATGCTATGGTGCTGTTGGGCCTAGAATACTATAGAATGCATTGATGGTGCCTACCGTATGCAAACATGGTTAGGTCTATACGTTATAGCTGTGATGCTGTGATGTAAAGCATGCAAGGGTGAGTTGCGAAAAAGGGCGGCTTGATGCACAGCGCTTTCCTGTGCATGCAAAATAAGTATTCCCAATTCGGAGCAGGGGCAAGTTGGCGCAGGCCTGCCGCAACAGCTGCCATAAACAACAATTTTGCGCAGCATGTGGCAGGATTTCCTTCATGACGCAGTTTGGCACAATTGGTGCAGCACTTCTATCGCTGGATCTAGAAAGATCTATAGAGTCGCCAACTGATTTTTCGGACTCCAAAAATTTGGACATGCTTGATTATTCGGTCTGCTTCGCAGCACCTCCATTCTCCCCATAGACCATAATGTATAACTGCCGAAAGTTCGGACACCTTGCAACCTCTCGTCAGATTTTTAGGACACTCCTTGAGCCAACTCGATTGAGAGCACCATGCACCGACTCTGACCGGTGCATGGTTCGACTTGCTGAACGCCATTTTTGTTTTGAACGGAGCCTCCTTGCTGCCCCATGAAGTGGTGCTAGTGCAAATCCCCGCTCATCATCATCGTTTCTGCCTGGTTCGATAGAGTGGCTACAGCAGTTCCAGTCTCAGCTTAGTAAGCCATGTCAAGACAATCCAGCAGCTGATTTGTTTCTTTCTTTGTGCACGACACTGCGAGTAGGCCATGTTTTTCGTTTGTGCGACTGGTGTTTGCTTTGTGTGCTGTGTCGAGGTTGTGGTGATCCAACACGGCATACGGACACATCACGTCAAGTGTCTAATGGCGTCAACTGTGCCCGCGCAGACTGCGCTGGGGAATGCCGGCAAGCGGGTGCCGGGAGGCCTAGGATTTGTCGCTTTCCGATGTGCTCCCTACTGATGCCGAAAATGTTCTGCCGAGACCTGTGCAGTGGTTGCATTGCGTTTCCAGACACCGTCTCTTTTGACAGTTTCACAGGTGCTGACACTGCTGTAGTAACATGCGCAGAACTCGGCGACGGCGAGATCATTCGTCAGGTTTCTGCTGCACTGCCGGACTCTGAGTACTGCCGTCGCATGCAGAGCGTGTACAAGCAGTGACTGTGCTTTCAGCCGCCTATAGTGACCTTACGACCCTCTCCGAGATTCAAGCTTATCTGATTGCGCGTAAACGGAACAGCTTGCAATGGCGCATTCATGATTTCTTAAAGACTACTGCCGTGCCCGAATAAGTGCGTGGAAATAGAGGATTTCTTTCGTTTTCTTAATCTTTTTCGGACACCTGTTTATTGGGACATTTCCGCAGCCCCGTGAGGTCCGAATAAACGTTCGGTGACTGTATATATACAGGGTGGTATACTGGTATGGCTCAGCTAGAATTCCGGATCTGCAGCAGACACGCATTGCATAGCAGACTCAGAAATTGCAGGAATGAAGTACTGTTTAATTGGAAGACAGCCCTGCGACAGCCTAGAATTAGCAGCTGTTATAAAATGGAGAAACTTGCTGGCATAGGCAGGAGTCAGCCGATGCAAAATGGAGATTGTAGGAAAGGAGGATTGATTTTAGACAGATTTAGTTTAGCGTACGCTATACCATTGCATATGCTATAATATAGTGGGTCATTATTGCGCATGTGCAGAACGCTAAATGACCCATAGCGTATAGCATATGCACGCTATGTCTCAGATTTAGGGTTAGCGCCTGCGTGGTTTGCATAGCTTGCGTGAAATATGGCGGCGGTCCCGGCTGCCCGCTTTGAATTGGATTTGGCGTTGCTTCTGTAAAAAATTCACTTCGTTCGTAGCAAATGACTGTATAAATGGCTTTCGCTTAGACTCAGGCCGCTTTGACGACAGAGTATTATGGATAACCTTGTGGAGTTTTCGAGATTGCTTCTCGTTTAGAAAGAGTCAAAGCATAACGAAAGAAACATTTGAGATGCCAGCGCCACCTATCAATGCAGTCGGGAGATAGCCAGAACGATGGCATATGGCCTCTGAGATCCGAAGATCTTGCAGGGCAACTGTAACAAACGTCTGCTGCTTAGCGTACGCTATACTATAACTGTCTTTTATTTGATCTGGGGCGGTTTAATGTGTCCTTAAAGTGCGACATTTGAATGCTTTGCATTCCGTCCTCATCGTAACGCAGCCATCACAGCTGCGATTGAACTCATGGCCTCATGCTTAGCAACATAATGCCACTGAGCCACTGCTGCTGACATTACCTTCAGAGTGTTAATTGGCACATCTGCTCCCTCACTGTGCGTCTGAGGCTCCATGTCAAAGGGAAATGTGCTGTACTCAAGCGGGGCATCTCGCAGGTAGCGCAGGTGCTCATCCAAGCGTTTCTCCAGTCGCAAAACTTCAATTTTCAGCAGGAGGGGGCAGTACAGGTCGTACATGATCTCCACACCTGCAAGAGCAAGGGCCACAGGCTTATAAATATTCACCAGGCAGTGTAGAGGGTATTAAAAAAAAAAGTCGCAGGAAGCCCGAACGTTGCTGTGTTCTGGTCTGCTCTTCTAACCTCTCCAGCATGCCAGAAAACAATTGCCATGCTTATGGAAGGCTCCAGGCACACATTTTCTTACAGTATTACCTAGAGGAAAAAAACTGGTGCTGCTCTGCTGTTGTATGCGCAGAAATGTTGGGATATTGCTGGCTTTGGATTGGTGACATTCTCAGAGAGCCAGGACACATTGAAGGCAGGCCTGGCTGGCACCATTTTGTCTGCTATAATGGCTCATTCTTTACTAAGACAGTACATTAAAGAGCCACCTTTCTTTAATATCACACAAAAAAAAAATGTTTTGTATTTCATCATGGGGACTTGTGCTTGGATTCACAAC
The DNA here is from genome assembly GCF_023375885.2 of Dermacentor andersoni. Lineage (NCBI taxonomy): Eukaryota > Metazoa > Arthropoda > Arachnida > Ixodida > Ixodidae > Dermacentor > Dermacentor andersoni. The sequence continues at coordinate 92,240,406 of NC_092819.1, read as the reverse complement.
TATATGAAATGTAAAAAGTGCTAGCGGGCTGCTAAAGTTGGAGGACAGACAACAAGGTCTGGGCTCGCTGTACTGTAGTCTGTTTTTGTTTTTCCTCGTTACACTTCTTTGAAAGATATAGCACAGGTAAAGTTTTTTATGAAGTTTTCGTTTTAAGCCGGCTTTAAGTGTGCAACCATGACCATGTTTCAGGCCAAGCCGCATTTGAGGCAAAGCCGAGCACATTCACATAGTGGCATTCCCAAATCAGGACAGCACCCAGTAGGGCACTTGTATATACCGTAACCTTGCGCTTATAACCCACACCAGAAATTCAATAAGCTTACCAGTAAAGTCGGGGTGCAGGTTACATGCAAATTTCACCTAGAGGTGTGGCTTCATGGCAATGCACGTCACACTGCCGTGGAGCTACAACTCAAGGCAAGGTTCTCCGCCATTTGAAGTTTCGTTATCTTCTAGGCAACACCACTCTTACCGCAACCCTTGCGTGGTAAATCTGTTTCCGCGCCGCTCCCTCGGTCTGTGCGATGCACTTTGCAATACGGCAGATAGCCAAACTATACAGTCGCCGACTGATTTTCTGGACTCCAAAAATTCGGACATGCTCGATTATTCGTACTGCTTTGCAGCACCGCCATTCTCCCCATAGACCATAATGTATAACAACTGCTGAAAGTTCGGACACCTTACAACCTCTCGTCTGATTTTTCGGACACTCCTTGAGCCAACTCGATCGAGAGAAACATGCACCGACTCTGACCGGTACTTGGTTCGACTTGCTGAACGCCATTTTTGTTTTGAACGGTGCCTCCTTGCTGCCCCACGAAGTAGCGCTACTGCAAATCTTTGCTCATCATCATCGTTTCTGCCTGGTTCGATAGAGTGGCTCTACAGCAGTTTCGGTTTCAGCTTAGTAAGCCATGTCAAGAAAATCCAGCAGTTGATTTGTTTCTTCGCGGATGACGCTGCGAGTAGGCCACATTTTCCGTTTGCGTGACTGGTGTCGGCATGGTGGTGTTTGCTTTGTGCGCTGTGTCGAGGTTCCGGTGATCCAACGCGGCATACGGAAACATCACGCCAAGTGTCTAATGGCGCCGACAGTGGCCGCGCAGACTGCGCTGGGAAATGCCGGCAAGCAGATGCCGGGAGGCCTAAGATTTGTCGCCTTCCGATGTGCTCCCTACTGACGTGGAAAATGTTCTGCCGAAACCTGCGCAGTGGTTGAATTGCGATTCTGGACACCGTCTCATTTGACAGTTTCACAGGTGCTGACACTGCTGTACTGACATGCGCAGAACTCGACAACGGCGAGATCATTCGTCAGGTTTCTGCTGCACCGCCAGACGTTGACTCTGAGTCTGAAGATGACGCACCATGTGCTACGCTGCTGTGGCATGCGGAGCGTGTACAAGCAGTATAGTGTTGTAGTTGAGCGTGTTTATGCTCCGCTAAGCAGCTAAGCGGAGCAAAAGCGCGAATGCGCATGCACCGTCTGCTTAGCCGTAAGCGGGATACCGGAGCGAGGAACACGGTCCGCTTAGAAGCTGCCTGAGCGGAGCGCGCTGCGCAGCGCTTTGGCTAGCGTTGGCGTCAGAAAGCAAGCACGCTGGCTATCACGTGGCGTTCCCCAAGACGGCGCTTTATTTTCCATTGGATAAAATAGACCGGTAACGCATTACAAGCGCACATCTAGATACTTCATGGAGAAATAAGTTATATATATACATATATACGTTTTACTGTGTAAGAGTGATCAATAGGTGTTTTTATTTTCTTTAATTACCCTGAATTTGGCCAGGGGGCGCTGCAACTGCGATAGGTCTGCTCTCCGCTGTGGCTTAGCGGGGCAGCTCGGAGCGGAGCGTACCGTAAGGATGCTCAACTAAAACACCCTAGTGACTGTGCTTTCAGCCGCCTATAGTGACCGTACGACCCATTCCGAGATTCAGGCTTATCTGATTGCGCGTAAACGGAACAGCGTGCAACGGCGCATTCACAATTTCTTCAAGCCTACTGACGAGCCAGAATAAGTGCATGGAAATAAAAGGATTTCATTTGCTTTTCTTAATCTGCTTTTTCGGACACCTGCTTATTCGGACATTTCCGCAGTCCCCATGAGGTCCGAATAAACGGTCGGCGACTGTAATTGAGATTTTCGGCTCTGTCATGTTTCTTCTGCCTGCACGGTCATCCTCTGTTGCATGAATGCTAGCTGTAAAGTGATCCGATTCACGTCACATGTGACGTGACTGATTCGTCAGTGATCAAATCCACCATATGAATCTAGCTTAATACAGCATCGCTAAAGAGGGGCGAGCAGAGCCACTGGTAGAAGAAACCACAGGGACAGGTCCGCTAAATGGAGACTGTTTTTTCAAAGATTTGAATGTTGTGTGCAATTATTTTCATGGGTTATAGGCAGAAAAATATGGTACAATGACGCCAGACTTCCCTCTAGGTAATATTGTAAGAAACTCTGGCTCCAGGTATGCTAAAGTAGTCAGAATATTTATTAATTTATTTATATGTGGTGCTGCCCCATCGTATTGGGACAAGGCAGGCGTAGACGAGAGAGAGCGAATAATAAATGGAAAGACAGGGAAGTTGGCAATGCTACCCAGATTGCAATGCTATCCAGATGGCAATGCTATCCAGTTTGCTACCCTGAGCTGGAGGAGGAAGAAACATTAGTAAAAGAATATACTGCACATTAAGAAATAATAAAGGTAAAACCTGATAAGGCAATTCCTTCTCAAATAAACTGTATGGCGGCTGTAGTGTGTCTAACAAGATGCTCCACAGTTTGATCGCATTGAGAAAAAAGGAGGAAAAGAAATATATAGAATGGTCCAAGCGAGGCACCAACAGCTTGGTGGGCAAGTATATGAAAAGAGACACATGTTGAATGGCTAAGGAAATGGGTGCGTCAATATGAATTTCCTTGTTAGCAATTTTATGAAGAACGGAGAGGCGCTCACATGTGTGTCTGTGTCTAAGCAAATCTAGTGATAATATTTACGCAGGAGAGTAAGACAAAAAGGACCAGTCACAGCAATGATAAAAACTTTACCACTTAAGTCTAAACCATTTTTCTTAAAAAAAGTTCAGCTACATTTGCTCACAGTGTTAAATAATGTTGCTTCAATAACCAATGGTAAGAATAGGGTATGTGTTTTGCAAATGTTCAGTGGACTGTGCTATCCTGAAGTTCCACTGTACTTGGCTTGTTTCTATTTGCAGATGCAACAGCATTTCTAGACCTCACACCCTTCAAAAGTGCATGGAATTGTTGCTTCCTAACAGACAAAACTGCTGCTGGCGAATTTATGCCAATGGGATGGTAGAACTGCCCCAGAAAGGCGTTGGTGCTGGGTTCTATCCCCAGACCAGGACGAATTTTTCCTCAACTGTGAAGTTTTCTTTCTGAGAAACCCATTTGTGTTTCCTTTGTAGCTTCACGCTACAGTCGAGTGGATGACAATTTTTCCCTTCCAATATGGAGACTGCCTCACTTGGCGCCGCATTGATCATCGCTCACCTAGCTTGCCTAAGGAGCTTTCATACACTCGCAGTAAGGGCGCATGAGTGTACAAAGGCTCTGTAATCTCACCACCACAGTCATCATGATGTGACCAATTATTCCCATGACTCACCATCATTATTTGCACTTCCTTGCCTCTGTTTTTCATGTTCACATGTTCAGTATAGTGGGCTTTTGTATGAGCTGCGCTTTGTTGTGTACATGATTTATTGAAGACGGTGGATGGGAAGTAGGCCATGCCTGTGGTGACCGTAATGTGACCTCGACACTTGCCAGCAAAACCAGTCCAGCGGTGACTTGGGGTAGTGTGTTGTAGACTCCGATATGGAGGGGAGCAAGACACTGACTGGGACAACATCATTTGTGCGAACAGCATCGTCTGCGAAGTGCACAGTGCTAGCACTAATGAAGAATCGAACTAAACTTCAAGGAGTAATTTCTTGTGTGTCAGCGGAGCAGCAGTGGGGCGCAGGTGTAGACGAAATCGCGTTGCCACCAATTTCCATTGTGAAGAAGAAGAAGAAGAAGAGAAAAACTCCAGCTGCCATGTGTTGTGATGTCGTGCATACTTCAACTCATGTCTTTTTAATCAATGGGTGATGGTGTGTGCTTTGTGGCTCTCTGTGAAATGTGGCAAACACAATGTGGACCCACAGCAGCATTTCCTTCATCTGGGTGCTCTCGTTTCAGTGGCAGGGTGGGCGATTACCATGCACCTCGTTTTGGCTCATGAAAAACGGATGCAGCATGACACTCAGGTTCATTATAAGCGAGCTCGGCTGTAAGTGATCTCACCTTGATTGTCGATGACATTTCGCAGCGTGAATCGGTGCCGCATGCCAACACCGGCACGCATGATGCAGATTCCAACAAAGCGGTTCTGCTTGCCAGGGGCGTTGTTGTCCGAGACTGTGACTGCCATTATGGAGCCTGGGTAGCAATCGGGAAACAGCACACAACATTGCAGGCAACGATGCACAGTGGATATGACTGGATAACGATAGAAAATGTAGGCCCCAAAATGCAGTCAGATTAACTTATGCACAATGACAACTTAGAAGTACCCACAAGCTTAGCCCCATAACAACTAATACTGCCTGAGCGACTAAAAGAGACTTACTTATTTGGTGTATTTAGCATGCTAAAGCAACAATGGTGCTATGATGGATGCCATAGTGGGGTGAGGGGGGTGCCAAAGAGGGGATTGTATAAATTTTGACCATCTGGCAGTGGTTAGCCATGCACTTGCATCTTAGTACATAATCATTTTCACATACAGCACCCACATGAATGCAGCAGCGATGGTTGGGAAGCAAATGCGTAACCTTGCACAAAGTTAAATAATAATAATAAAAAAAGGTCACCGCGGCAGGTACTATGACCTTGCTATGTAAAAATACATATTTCTGCATTTGCTACATATAGGAAAACCATCATCCTTCATGGGACACTAAAGGCAAATATTAAGTCAACACGAACTATTAAAATACCCTTCCAGAAACCTTGCAATGTTTGTCGCACACAGAAAACAGAAAAAAAAGGAGAGAGAGAGATAATTTAGGAAAAAATCGCATCTGATGGGTCTGCCTATCACTAGTGCAATTCAAATCACCGGCCCCCTAATGTGGAGTGGTGATGTTGAATATGCCATCACCACCTTTTGCTGCAGTTTGTAAGTAAAACAGTGCCCAACAGCTGGCACTGCGGTTTTTTGAGCAAAATGCAATATTGTGGCCAGAAATGGACCCACGACAGTGGGAAGCGAAAGGGAAAGCATGTGCAGAATCGTATACACAATGTTTGAAGCTTGTCCTGATAAACCTCACTGAAGACCTTGACAACAACACATTGGCTCGTGATGCTGGGCTCCATTTCAGCAATTTAAGTTGTGAAGAGCGTGACATGCTACTGAGGGCTTGCACTGACGGTGTGGCATTCTCTGCTACTTGTAGTTTGTGTGAGCCTTGCGAGCCAGTAAGATGAGCACAGCACTACGTGATAACGAAACTGCTAAACCTTGAAAGCGCAGGCAGCCCAGAGTCAAGCGCAAACAAAACCTGTCAAAGGTAACGTCAACAAGTTCTTTTTTCTAAGAATTGAATAGAAGCAGACAAGAAGCATTTTCTTCCCTCTTACAATGTAATGCAATGATCTTTTTATTATGAGTGGTTGACTAAAGTGACTGTTACAATGAGGGGTTTCTATGTCACCGACATAGTATTTGAATGTCTCAGGAGAGTCTGAAATCATGCCCCTGTATTTACATCAATTTCTCAATTACTGAAGCTCTGTTCATGATAACATTGACACGTAAAACGTTCTCGAGGATTAATCTATCACTTAAGCTCGACTTATTTGCTTTTAGCGTGCCTTTAAATAATTTGTAGCACTTAATGTTATGTTATGTTTATGGCCCTCTCTATAAGGAACAAAAGAAGGCTTCCCCAAAGGAGACTTGCATTAAACGGCTGCTCGCCAGGCACCATTGCAAATTCTGGTCACACACTGGAAATTGTGAGCACTGTGCAGGGAGTGTCATAGCATAAGAAATTTTCAAATTGGTTCATTATTAGAGAAGAAAGGAGAAACTAATCTGTAGCATTGCCATGTTGCCAGGAAGCGAGTTTCACTGACAATGTAGGCACTCTCTTCTTTTGCCTTGACTAGCGTCTGCAACTGACTTCCCAGCCTTCCACACATACTGGAGCTGAGGGGCCGTGTCACATGTATGTCACGAAGTCGGCCTTCTTCTTTTTTTCTCTCTTCCTCTTTTTGCTGCAGCACGCTCCCAGGAGCAGCACTGAGCATTTTGCATTGTACTTTTAACAGGGTCACGTGCCATTGTTCGTGGTATTGTAAGCAACGTGTCTTATGTTGAGGCATTCGTGCATGCCACTTTGACTGTCTGGCTGGAAGTGCAGTTCCTTTGAGAGGAAGGGCAAGCGGGCTTCTGTAATAAGTTTCAGCTGTTTTCGTGCTGTGAAACCATTTGATGCTCTGCAGACATGATTGGCAATGCGCGATCTACACTTAGTGCTTGCCTGTTTGCAATGGCCAAAACTTGCGAGGGGCCCTTTTATGTGTGCAGTGGGGCAAACTGTATTCAGTGATAGACAAAATCACAAAGAATATTGAATGCACATTTTACTGCTAGGTTATAAGCAGTCTCATGATCCATACATTCGTTGCCGTGTAGTATTCGACACCAGCCAGACTCATGTAACCTCCACAGCCTGTCAAGGTTCTGAACAAGAAATTAGGGGACATCTGTGCTACTGCAGCAGCTATGCATCGTAGTCATCAAACAGTATGGCTTATACGGGCCAAGACACCCTGAAGATGTGCCTGGCTAGCTGTGTTCTCTACGTCACATTCCCTCATTCTTTGCTAAAGCAGCGTGTAAAATGCCAGTTTCTTTGTTATCACATATAATCATTTTTTTTTATTTATTGAAACTTGTGCTAGGTCACGCAATTATGTTGAATGGGAGCACTACTGGGGAGGTATTCTGTAAGAGTCCACTTAGTGGACATGTCTATTTCGTCTGCTGCTGAAGTGCTGATTGGCTGTGGCACCTTGCTGCCACAGATTCACAGCCCAGCCAATCGAAACGTTAAACAGCAGATGAAATGGACATGTCCCCTAGGTGGGCTCTTACAGAATACCTCCACTGGTGGCCATAAAAATTAGTAAACGATGGGAGTAACTATGACACCCATGAGGTGCGGCTAGAGCAGTGCGGCTTTGCACTGTCCGGTGTGCTCCAACTGGCATGGACTGGGGAAGTCCGACTGTCCAAAATTAGAAGAAAAACTATAAGGTTAACACTCACTGTGTGCCAGCCTCAATTGTCAGTTTTTGTTCTCTTCACTTGCTTGTTGCATTAAATGTGAGCAAGCAATTATGCACAATGTGTTACAGGCAAACGAAGACAGCGTGATGGCTTAATTCACACAAAACGGAAATTACATAATTTTAAGCCAAGCCGCATTTGAGACAAGCCTTGCACAACCACATCCTGGCCTCCCCGTGGTGGCACAGCAACCATTAGGAAACTTGCACAGATGACACCTCCAGTATTTCTGCTATGAAATATTGTAAGACGCTCTATGCAAACACACCAAGACACAAGCAGTTTTGGAGCACTGACAAAAACAGAAAGGCCTCTTACCTACGTAGAATTCTGGGATCTCAATGACTGATCTCCGGTTGAGCATGTCTTTCCTCTCCAGTTTCTCCCTAATGACATTTCTCAGACTAAAGTCTCTGTCTGGAAGGAACTCCGGATAGATGAACCTGACGATGAAGACACGCAGAGAAGAAATGAGCAGGCTGCTGGTGTATTCCGGTGTGCACATCACCATCACGTCACAGATTTTTTTTTTTTTTACCCTAGATGTGCAGACGCGATCTTAGCCCCATCATGTGGACTACAAATAAAAAGAAGCTTGGTGTATTTGCAAATCAAGCCATACATACAGGTGACAACCATAGCGGCAAGAAAATGTTTGTTTTGTGCTCATTGGCTGTCATACCACAGTTATTCTAATAAACGCGTGTTAGTAACACATTTTTGTGATTCGTGCTGCTCTTTAAAGGCCGGTTTAACGCCAGCAACCTTTTGTCGCGTGCAGTAACGATTTCCAAGGTTACAAAAAGCGCTTCAGAACTGCGTTTCTCTTGCCTCTGGCACTTTTGTGATTTCGCACGCACTATTTACTGCGTCGATTCGTCTCGGCAACACGATGGTACACGCATCCGACGCTGATCCATTATGTGACCAGATTATCAGAGCTGTCAGTCTTTCGTGGAAACACAGTTTTGTAAAGTCTTTTTTCTCCCGCTCTAAATAATATCCTTTCCACTGTAATTTTCTCCTATACCTCTCCGTCAATGCTGGCCGCCATTCAGTTGTCAGCAGACTCATCTCAGAGAAAGTTACAGTGCGGCAAGCGGTAACTTTCGCTTTGAATAACTTTTTTTTTTTAATTTTCTTATAAATGAACCTGTAACTACCGACTATTTCTCAAGAATCTTTTCGCAGCGATGATCAGCGTTAGTATAGCGTGCAGTTTTTATAGCGTGCGCCTAGTTTGAAATCAAGATTAATATACGTTAAATTTTTTAAATGACCCCCGCGCTACAACGGTGCACAATAATGCGGAATATTCGCTTGCCTGTAGTCTACAAGTTTGTCGGGTAACTTGCTACGATTCCTCCTGTCGACTACAGCATTCTCTACTGGTGCATCGGACGGCTGAGGTGACTGCACAGCGAGAAACCTGCAAGAGGCTGCAATACCATTCGGCAACACAGCCATTAGCAGTAGAGATTTTCAGGCGTTTACCAAACAAACAAGACAGGGATAACATCACGAAATTGATTGGTGCAATTAGACTCTTATTGAAACTAACGTCACGGAATAAACTACAGTACATTGGTCCAAGAAATCCGTAAACATACGTTTTTGAAGGTACGCACGCCGGCAGAAACTTGTGAACACTCTAGACGCCGCCATGTTTGATACTATTTCTAAAACGAGAAACGACAGATAAACAACTTTAAAGCAATATACAGCCAAATGTTTTCTTAAATACTGTAAAAAAGTAATTTATTACTTACTTTTGCAATATTATTACTCAAATTTTGCGCAAACTCGCCCTTTTTGATTTTCACGTAATCATCCTCGGCGCCACGACGTCATGACGCGCACTACGCTGGGAAACGAAACCGAAACTTGAACTGGGTGTCGCTAGATTTTCAGCTTTCCTAAGCAAAAAATACCCTGGGACTTTAGCTTGAATCACTGCGTTTAAGATATTCCCATATGTATCTGTTGCATTGCGCCTATTGCATTTAGCCATCAGGGAGAAAACTTACGAGAGGCATGGCACTATTAGCGCTATTTATAACATCCTGGCGTCGTCTGCTTCCGAGGTCTGCTCAGCGCTCGCGCCGCATCTTCGGCATGCGCAATAAGCCTTTATTGTTTGTGAATGCAAAAATTCACAAAAATAAATTAATAAACAAATTTTCTGATGTTATGTACTTAAATAGGGCGTTAAAGTACTGTACACGGTCCTGAATATTTCACTGCGAGTGTTGGAAAAAACGTTTTGCGCTCACCGCTGCGCAGTTCTTGCTCAAATTTTGCAGAAGGATCGCATTTTGGCGTCGACTTCGTTTAGTATAACACTTAACACAGTTAATTGCCTCCTTTTTAAAAGAAAAAAGTGCAAATTTGCCTACGCTTATAGGGATGCGAGCTGCTGCCGCGACGGAGTAAGCACAAACTGGTGTTGTCACCTGTCGTCACCTGCAGAAAGCAGCGTTTCAGGGAGGGTTGCCACGTATTGCCCGCGCCTTGAACAGGCGACTTCCCTCACTGAAACGCTGCTTTCTGCAGATGACGACAGGCGGCACACAAGTTTATGATTGCGCCGTCGCGGCAGCCGCTCGCATCCCCATAAGCGCAGGCAAAGTTTCACTTTTTTCTTAAAAACCAGGCAAATAACTGTAATAAGTGTTACACTAAACAAAGTCCACATCAAAATTCAATAGTTCTGCAAAATTCGAGCAAGAACAGCGCAGCGGTCAGCACGAAACCTTTTTCGAACACGCGCAGCGAAATATTCAGGACCCCGTATGTGGCAGTAAAACTTTGAGTGAGTTGGTTCATGGCTATTCAAAAGGCGCAGCACGACTAGGACGGAGACAAAGAAACACAAACCACATTACGAGCGCTGACTAACAACTGGTGTTTCGGTGCAAATAAACCCAGTTGTTAGTCAGCGCTTGTGATGTGGTTTGTGTTTCTTTGTCTCCGTCCCAGTCACGCAGTGCCTTTTGAATAGCCTGTATGTGGTGCAGGAAAGGAAACCAACGAGTACAGCCCTGGCAGACGGCAACCTTTCCTTTCCATCCAGATAAGAATGGATAAATTATTAGTAGAACATTTATAGGATAAAAGGTAATGCAAAAAACACGTAATCAGGTATAAAAGTAAAGAATCTGATACATTTGCTGTAAACGAGAAAAATATTCATGCAGACGATAAACAGTACATACACACACTGTGAAAATCACCAGACGGCAGGTTAATTCAGCTTTGGCTGCATGCAGCTATAGTTAAGCTTTGGAGAGTTTGGCGTATATAGGTTAATGTTAGAAATTGCAGTGCGGTTAACTGCAGTTTGGCGTCATTCAAGTCTGAAGAGCAAGGAACCCGATCTTTGCGAAAGCTTACGCAAGTTTTCTGCGACAGAAGTGCGTGAGAAATGGACAGAGGCTGCTTCAAGGAAAGGTGAGCGGTATTTTTCACTATTGTTTTATTTCGAGAAAAAATGCTTGCAGTGGGTATCTCAGTGTTTTTAAATCGCCTCATCTGTTTTATATATCTCTTCCCAAACTGTCAATTGAAGGTTTCCGCATGGTATGGCGGTGCAAAAGATACGTACGCAGCGGCAGTGAAGATGAACGATTCGCCTATTCAGCTCACGGCCTACCTTTAGGTGTTAAAATGTGTGGTCATTCTCTTGTGCTGGGACGTCACCTTAATTTCTAGCTCTAAAACGCGGAGAAGCGAACGTTACAACATGAAAAAAAAAATAATGGATACTTGGGTCACCTTGCAAAACCTCAACCCAACTGCCAGTCAAGCTGTTTCTTTCGAGCAGATGCAATAAAAATTCAGTTGCCTGTAATTAAATCACTCGCTTTAAAACGCTGCTGCTATATGACTGGTCTGCTTGAAATATTGTCAGGAAATAACGCCTTGGGCCATATGGTAAAGAAATACACACACATTTGACTTTGAGAGTATATTGGCCATAATGTTCCTTCCATTTTCGCTAAATATCTTGGTGGCGTCTACAGTTGCCCAGGAGCAGCAGGTTAAATTATCTCTTGTACCTATGACACACTCATTACGCTTCGGATAGCCTGCATACGTAATTTACTGCTAAGGCCTGTAATTTGTCCACGCACTTTGAAATTTGCTTACAGATTTTCCATAATGTGCCTATACCCGCTGTGGTTGTTTAGTGGTTATGGTGTTGAGCTGCTAAGCACGAGGTCGCGGGATGGAATCCCGGCCACGGCGGCCGCATTTCGATGGGGGCGAAATGCGAAAACACCCGTGTATTTAGATTTAGGTGCAAGTTAAAATTCCTTCTAAGCACGTACAATTCAAGGTACTAGTAATTAGTTAGCACACGGCGCACACTTTCAGTTAAGAAGAGTGCTGCAGGATATGACGGGCCAAAATGGCAACTGGTAGCTCAACAACCCCAATACATGTTCAGCATCATCTGCCGTTATCAAGCAATTTCCTGGCGCAATTCGTACTCCTGAGAGGCTACTGCAATTGTTGCAGTGCACCTGCCTGTGTCCGTCGATAGTTATGCTACATAGTCTCCCGCACAGTGTTCCTCCTTTCTTTATCTTTAATTATTCTTCAGCAATATCGACTCCCCCCCCCCCCCCCCCCCCCAATTCCCCATTTGGGTTGCAAACCGGTCGTTCGTCCACCTTTCCTCTGTTGGCCTTTCCGCTCTTTCCGGACTTACAAATGGCGGTAGTTCGCTTATTATTATTTATGCGGAGATCGCGCGTCCTGGAAGTCGGTTCAAACGAAACCTTCATACGGTGCTTGCGAAAAACGCGGTTCTTGTTTAGCCCACCATTTCGAAGGGGCCAAGTTGGACCCGTTTTCACCGCGAAACGCCTCATTCAGCTATAACGTGTGGCACTCGAGCATGCGGATCCCACGCACGAGTGTGAAAGAACATGACACAGTTATGAGAGAAAGACGACGACGAAACGACCATGACAGCATGCGACGAAGTCATGCAGACGTTGGATATTTCAGCTATTTCACTGGTACCCACCTAAGTCAGAGAGCAGAGAGAGAAATCTGTGTTCCGTTTTAAACATGCCATCAAATTCGTGCAGCAGTCCTTGACACAATTTTTAACAGCGAAGCAGCCGTTCTTGTATTCATCACCGCATTGTTGTTCATCCCATTAACGTCGCTTGTAGCTTACCGCTTTAATTATAACTCGGTCTATAAAGTGTAGTCAAACACTACTACGGTCTGCTAACGGGACAAAACTTGCCATTCACTTGTTTTTTTCCGATCCTTCCTTCCTTCCTTCCTTCCTTTTTTTTTACATTCGCTGTTTTTCCCTCGCCTTTCTTGATTTCGTTGTACGGTTGTATCGGCATTTCTTAACTTGCCGCTGTAGAGTTTCTGTGCCCTGACAGGCACAGCGACAAGAGGTCTCGGGGCTTGCTAAGTCCTTTTTATTGTTATTACGTTACTGCGTATGTCCTATAGTTCAACAAAAAAGCAAGGGCTGCAGTCGCAGCGTGACGACGCAGTCCCCAAGGGCGCCTGGACCGACTGACAGCGACAGCATCAATTTTCAGAGCTCCAACTACCCTTCCTGTTTTTCTTCCGCCATCGCGAAGTGCAAGACTAGAAGTATGTCCCTCAGGACGACGTCTCCGCCTTTCCCGCATCGAAGTTTCTTTATCGCACGAAAGGGAAGAAAAAACAAAAAAACAATTTGAAAAGTGCACCCATCCCGTGCACGACTCTCTTACCATGAAAAATTACATTTAAAGCTGATGACTTCGCGACGTAGTAACGGCAAGAATACAACGTAAAATGATGTAAACTGTGCTACTTATGCGACGAGGCAAGTTTACGCTGCGTGATTTCAAACAGCAGATACAACGGTGCAGCCTGGTGTAAGCGTGGTGTTCTGTTTCCACTCGACGAGGTGAAAGTGATTTCGTGCGAATATGCCTTTATGGAGGGGCGTTGAAATTCAGCAGCCACTGTTGTATTGATCGAAGTTTTCCGCATGACTACATGGCAAGTTATAATATCTCCAAACCCAGTTGCTCCGTATATATAACTATAGTCTATCTCCAAACGCCGTACCAAACATAGCTGCTTATACAGGCATATTGATTTCTTTATTCTTGTGAATACTACTGTGACCGGGCTAGCTAGCCGTATAACCACAATATTTCTTTCTGTCTATTACCTGTGTCAGTGACAATACGCCTTATGCGGTATAGTTGAGAAAAATTGCGCGTATTGGCTCGGTATGTACGAAACACAAATTTAATATGGCCAAGAAAATCGCGATATATCCCGATCTTGCAAAGACTAACACATACATGCGTGACTACGGGGATCGAATTTGCAAGACCATCACTTGTCTATTTATATATATAGTCATTTAGGTAAGTTAGCTTAAACGTGTTATAAGTTAGGTGGTTAGTTATAGCTGTGAACCCAGCGATTAGTATTAAATGCCAACTTGCCGAAACCTGCACCACACACACACACTGGCACACACACATCGGCTTCACGTCTGATGCGGGGTCGCTTCCCCCCCCCCATTTCCCTCTCCTTATTGTATATTACGGTAATGCTTGATGAAAGTGAACGTTGTTACTTCCTCCTGTACAATTAACTCATCATGAAAATCAGCATGAATCTTCCTGGTGTCCAATTTTACCTTGCGCAACTCTAACCTGTGCTTTGTGTGGGGCGACTTCTGAATAAATATGGATTAGTCACTGTGTTAATGGTGATTTATAAGGCTCACCATGCGCCAAGGCTGAATTAGCAGCCATGCGATGCGTTCACGAACAACACAACAGAACGGGTGAACGATTCAAGGCATAGTCATACAATATTCACATTTTCTAGCCATACATTCATGTCTTGCACTGATGGCGAGTACCTCTTAAGATCTGTTCTACAGGTAGCGTTCTTGGGCTTCCTCACTTCTATATACTACGCCTGAAGGGACAGACCAGAATTTCGCCCTTAGAAAGTATCTCTTATGCTAACTTATGCGTCTCCAAACTTGGGAACGCGTCTGCATGTGCTGTGAGAACGACATAGTGAGGACCACTCTACTGCGACGGCGTAAAGCAATGTTCCACAAGGCGCACAACTTTCTGTGCCACGCAAAACTATATATGCTGGCGCAACCCTTCTATTGAAAATCAATTTTCACGCTGGCAGCTCTCACGCGAACAAGCAGGCTAACGAAGAAGAACAGAGAGAAGCAGCTTGTCAGGACAGCATCGCAACTAATCGAATACATTTCGATCTGGCCTGCGCTGGTGACGGCGAGTGTGTCGGCCACTACAATCCTGGTCGAACGGCTCTGCTAAGTTCTGGATTGGAAGGGAAGAGTCAACAGCTATCAGTTTGTGGAAGAGCTTCTTTGTTTTCAACGAGTCACTATTTAGGACATTACATCTATAATGTTGCAGCGTGTGCGACCGGGCTAGTTGGTATTCCATTGCTGAAGTGACCAGCGCAAGAGTAGACACGGGGCACAAAAAGGCGACAAGGACAGGCGCCGTTGTCTGTCTATAAACACACACACACACACACACACACACACACACACACACACACACACACACACACACACACACACACACACACACACACACACACACACACACACACACATACACACACACACACACACACACACACACACACACACACACACACACACACACACACACACACACACACACACACGTGTTATAAGTTAGGTGGTTAGTTATAGCTGTGAACCCAGCGATTAGTATGAAATGCCAACTTGCCGAAACCTGCACCACACACACACACACACACACACACACACACACACACACACACACACGCACGCACGCGCACACACACACACACACACACACACACACACACACACACACACACACACACACACGCACACGCACACGCACACGCACACGCACGCACGCACACACGCACGCACGCACGCACGCACGCACGCACGCACGCGTGCGCGCGCGCGTGTGTGTGTGTGTGTGTGTGTGTGTGTGTGCACGTGCGCGCGCGCGTGTGTGTGTGTGTCCGGAGGCTCGACTTATTTAGTCAAGGCGGGCCGCTCCCACGTTGGCACTGCCAGGCCAAGCCCTTCAGCCACATCATGGGCCCTCTGGACGGCCCTTAGTTGGCCTTGAAACAATGGGCTTCGAATCCTTTCTTCTCGCTGTGTCCATTCTTCAACGAGGTTGGGGAGAGTCGCGGGACACCCCGCCAGCATATGTCTGATTACAATCGTTTCATTCCATCTAAATGTCCCTTTCTGGATATATTTTATTAATGGGGTACTGCTTGGGATATGTACCTGTTTGCAATAAGCGAAGTGAGACTGCCTGAGCCCTGTTCAGTTTTAAATGTGGCCATGGGTATTGCCTGCGTCCTAAATAGTAATGTTTGGTTATGTCATTGTAAGTTCATAAATGATCTCTAGATTCCCTGGCTTGATGGTGAACGGCTTGGTTGTAACTGTCACGGTTAGCAAGTCATCGTGCCAAGTCATGAGCAACCTCATCGAGGTTTACTCGAGTCTCGTCCACTTTCCCCATATGCGCAGGAAACCATCGGATTTCAGTTCTCATAATCCCAATGTTTTCAAAAAGTTTAGCTGCAACTCCAGCAACATAGCCTTTATCAAAACACTCTATAGCGGATTTCGAATCACTGTAAATGCAGGCTTACTTATTACTCCTGATGGTTGCAGCGTTACTGGGCATCCCTATGGCTACATTAACGAGCTTCCTGGGCATTACAAGAAGTTTGTTAAGTTCTGCCTGCTTCCATTTGAATAATCCAGCCACATAAGTTAAGTGACAGAGAGTAAAGGCATGTATTAGCCTCAAAGCGCTCTCTTCTCTTAAGCCTCTGTGTCTATTGGTAATTCTCCTTAGTAACCTAATGATTTCATCTGTTTTATTCGAGATATGTTGTATTGTTCTATAGTTAGCATTGTTTCATTCTATGTGATACCTAAGAACCTTGATTTGTTCAACTAGCTTTATTGCGGATCCTTCACGTGTGTATAAGCACACTCTTGGCTCATCTTCTGGAATGTAACCTCTTGGTTTACGACCTTTTCTGCAATGTTTAATGACCAAGAGTTCTGATTTGGCTGCTGAGCATTTCAGGCCCATATTTTTCAGTGTGTTCTCTACAACATATAAACATTCCTGTAATCTGGTCTCTGTCTGTCCTACATTACCCTTGGCACTCCATATGGTTATGTCGTCGGCATATACCACATGATGTATACTCTCAATTTTCTCCAGATTTCTTGCAACCTTAGACATTGCTAAATTGAGTAGCATGGGTGAGAGCACAGCCCCTTGTGGAATGCCACTATTTTCCAGATTCTTAGCTTCTGATTTAAGCTCTCCCAGCATGAGTTGTGCAGTTCTGTTTATAAGCAAGTCCTTAATCATGTTAAAAAGTGTCTTACCTAACCCCATCTCCGAGAGAACGCCAAGTATTGCCTTATGCTTTATACGATCAAAAGCTTTTTCCACATCCAATCCCAAAAGAGCTTTCGTACGCGCTGGGCTGGCCTGTATAAGTTGGTGTTTGATCAGCAGCATAGCATCCTGAGTTGACAGCCCGGGACGAAAGCCTATCAAGTTGTATGGGAGGATGTCATTCTGCTCAACGTATTTCGTGAGCCGATTTATGATGACATGTTCCATATCTTTGCCTGGATATGACGTTAAGGAAATAGTGAGTTGTTTGCCTGGCTTTGGTATGAGGATAGTATTGGCCACCCTCCATTCCTCTGAGTATACCCCTTTTCTCCAACATTCATTGAAATGTTCAGTTAGATAACACATTGATTCATCATCTAGATTTCTTAATGTCTTGTTAGTTATTCCGTCAGGTCCAGCCGCGGTAAGGAGGTGTTTTGCGTAGCGGTAGCTCTACTTCTGCTTAGCAATTCATCTTCACGTGCTACGAACTCTGCATGTACGTTAGTGATTTCTGCTTTGACTGTTGCGTTCGCTTCAGTGATGTGTTCAGCACACGCTTAATGTGTGCGTGGGCTTGTGCCAGCTTTGTGTCAACAGGGCGGTGGGCGGAGGAGTTCTGGTATAGAGACAACCTGTGCCCGGCTCACCTGCTGCCTGACCTGCGCTGCTCCCTTGCTTCCTCTTCTGGCACTTGAGGAACGATCTCGCATCGAGGTCTTGCCACGGGATGACGTCCGTCGTCGCGATGAGGTTCTGCGCCTGGAACTGGAACGGGGCCTGGAACAGCTCCTGCCTAAGCAACCTCTGCGTCGGGGACCGCGACTGGCGAGACGCTGAGCGCTCACCACGTAGTTTCGGGGACGGGGCACTAGCCTCCTCGGGGCCTGCTGCGGTTTCCGGCGGTTGACGGGGGGCAGGAATCTGTTAAGGCGGGGATCTGTGGCGGGGAGAGGCCGAAAATTTTGATGCAGTATGTTTTCCCCAGGAATGTGATCACCATGGTTTTTCCCAGTCTTCGGCATGCTGGCGCCTCACACTTGGCATATGAGAAATGATAAATTAATCAAAATGAAAGTGGATGGAAAAAACCGAGGGTGGCACTTGTGCTGCTCCGTCGTTAGCGAAGTGCCGCACTTCTGTACTTGGATGTGGCGGGGGGGGGGGGGGGGGGGCAGGGGAAGGGGCAGACGTCCTCTCTTTAGCCAGTCTCGTTTCAGGTTCGTCAGTGGGTCACAGTCCTCTTGTAGAAGTAGCACCGCAGAAGAAGGCCGAAAATTTTGATGCAGTATGTTTTCCCCAGGAATGTGATCACCATGGTTTTTCCCTGTCTTCGACAAGCTGGCGCCTCACACTTGGCATATGAGAAATGATAAATTAAGCAAAATGAAAGTGGATGGAAAAAACCGAGGGTGGCACTTGTGCTGCTCCGTCGTTAGCGAAGTGCCGCACTCCTGCACTTGGATGTGGCGGGGGGGGGGGGGGGGGGTGCAGGGGGAAGGGGCAGACGTCCTCTCTTTAGCCAGTCTCGTTTCAGATTCGTCAGTGGGTCAAAGTCCTCTTGTTGAAGTAGCACCGCAGAAGAAGGCCGAAAATTTTGATGCAGTATGTTTTCCCCAGGAATGTGATCACCATGGTTTTTCCCTGTCTTCGACAAGCTGGCGCCTCACACTTGGCATATGAGAAATGATAAATTAATCAAAATGAAAGTGGATGGAAAAAACCGAGGGTGGCACTTGTGCTGCTCCGTCGTTAGCGAAGTGCCGCACTTCTGTACTTGGATGTGGCGGGGGGGGGGGGGGGGCAGGGGAAGGGGCAGACGTCCTCTCTTTAGCCAGTCTCGTTTCAGGTTCGTCAGTGGGTCACAGTCCTCTTGTAGAAGTAGCACCGCAGAAGAAGGCCGAAAATTTTGATGCAGTATGTTTTCCCCAGGAATGTGATTACCATGGTTTTTCCCTGTCTTCGACAAGCTGGCGCCTCACACTTGGCATATGAGAAATGATAAATTAAGCAAAATGAAAGTGGATGGAAAAAACCGAGGGTGGCACTTGTGCTGCTCCGTCGTTAGCGAAGTGCCGCACTCCTGCACTTGGATGTGGCGGGGGGGGGGGGGGGGGGGGGTGCAGGGGGAAGGGGCAGACGTCCTCTCTTTAGCCAGTCTCGTTTCAGATTCGTCAGTGGGTCAAAGTCCTCTTGTTGAAGTAGCACCGCAGAAGAAGGCCGAAAATTTTGATGCAGTATGTTTTCCCCAGGAATGTGATCACCATGGTTTTTCCCTGTCTTCGACAAGCTGGCGCCTCACACTTGGCATATGAGAAATGATAAATTAATCAAAATGAAAGTGGATGGAAAAAACCGAGGGTGGCACTTGTGCTGCTCCGTCGTTAGCGAAGTGCCGCACTCCTGCACTTGGATGTGGCGGGGGGGGGGGGGGGGTTGCAGGGGGAAGGGGCAGACGTCCTCTCTTTAGCCAGTCTCGTTTCAGATTCGTCAGTGGGTCAAAGTCCTCTTGTTGAAGTAGCACCGCAGAAGAAGGCCGAAAATTTTGATGCAGTATGTTTTCCCCAGGAATGTGAACACCATGGTTTTTCCCAGTCTTCGACAAGCTGGCGCCTCACACTTGGCATATGAGAAATGATAAATTAATCAAAATGAAAGTGGATGAAAAAAACAACTTATATATATATATATATATATATATATATATATATATATATATATATATATATTGGCGAGTACTCCTGCAAAATCGATCCGTAGCGCGAAAAGTGTCACGCCTTTTCTTTTATATGCAGAGTAAATGCATAATTGGCAAAGTTGGGATATTTAATCGTTATAGTAGTGTACATGTAGATGATTGGTAGCTTAGACTTGATAAGGTAGAAATGGGGAAAGAGATATAAAAATAAAATATATGAACCGTTCTCGTCTGGCCTCCCTGAAAGCTTACTTTCTTGCGTTACTGCCATGCGTGAAAAGAAGCCTGCTTTGGAATTGCGAAGTATATAACAAGGTAGAATAGTTGATTGGTAGATGGGTAATAGTGTAATAGTGGATGATTGGTAGCCTTAAAAAATATAATTGGCGCCGCCGTCGCCGCGTCAAGGTCATAACAAAAAAGGAAAAAGGAGAAAGGAAACTGCGGTGTGGCAAAAATAAAAAAATAAAAAAATAAGAGATGAGGTGATGGCGATTCGGCTCAGTTGACACGAAATATCTGCAAAATAGAAGGATAATTGGTCAAGTTAACACATGTAAACATTATAATAGTATAATAGTAGATGATTGTTAGTACTGGGTAGACATGCATAAGCTAGCTAAATAACTAAGCAGAAGCGAAGTATCATTCTCCGAACTTCTGCAGAATTTTTGTTACTTGAAGTTTCGGCCTTGATAAACACAATCTTGACTAATGCCGGCACTCCTGCTGGAACGCCGAGTAAGGAAATGTCTCAATGGACTGCGCGCTTTTTCCGAGCACTTCTTATATGAGTTGTGAATGCGAAAGCATTAATGACCACTTGAACGCCACTGAGCGGTGCTTCGAGTTTTGCGCTGCAAGTAACGCACCATAGCCGTACGTGCTGTCCAAGCCAGCAAGGAGCGGCAGCCCGCTTTGCCAACGCCGCGTGCCACCGCCGTACTGATTGACGAGAGACGCAGGAAGTAGCAGCAGCGGCCACCAAGGCCGCAAGCAGGCACAGTAGATAAGGGAGAGAGAGACACGTAGCGGTGATTCCCTCTCCCCTCGCTCAACATCTGACACGTTAGCGAGGCAACAGTTCCCTTTCGTACCCTCCGCTCCATCCAGGCACGCTCGTGGCATGGCGTCGCAGCCAATGGGAATTTAGGGGCCATTTCGCTGCTACAGATGCTGGATTTATTGCTCCAATGGGTCGCTTGATTCGCTCGCTCCTGCTTCCGCGCTTCCTCACTCCAGCGTTTTGGTAAATAGTTTCCACGTTCGTTGAGTGAGACGGGTTCATGTTTGCTTCTGCGCCCGTTTGAAAGTTTGTACGGCCGATAAAACTACTATGCTTACGTTTCGTATTGCTGTTTACGAATTTGCTATCGCCATCGATGCGTCGCCTTTCGGACAAAACTGCGACTTGTTTTATTTATCGCAACTTTAGTGCATTGGGAGTAAATCTTTGCTTTTCCAAATGAGAGGAAGTTGTATTTCTGTAATGAGGTGCGCAGTGCTGTATATTACTCTTCTTTCTTTAGGTCACGGCAAACGGGTGCGTGTTACAATCGAGGGTGCGTTAGAATCGAGTAACTACGATATATATATATATATATATATATATATATATATATATATATATATATATATATATATATATATATATATATATATATATATATATAATATTAAATTATCGCTAAATGTCAAGAATAGATATTAAATAAGGTAGGTGTATACATTTCGGAACTCTGTAATATAAGCTAACAGGACGTTTCATGTTTGTCTATTGTCCGTGCAGGTGACGAATAAACCGTGAATTTACCACCAGGGCGTAGAGGGCTGTTACATTACTAATATATATAACGGACGATGGGTGCTCTAATTCGGCGTTTACCTTCAGATTGTAAGTTTACATATTTAGCACGACTAAAAAGAAAGCAAATAACCTAGTTTTAGAAGCGCGAAAAGGCACTTAGTTTACATTATCCTTAAGTTTTCTGGTTTTCAACAATTTTAATACAACGAAATTCTTGAAAAATAATCTACGTTATAGAAGACCATTATTAGAGCCGAATTTAAAACTTCCAGGTCGTAAAAATGCCGCGAATCGTTCGTTGGAGTCACTAAACAGAGGTCGCCGGTCCCCACAAATAGGAAACAGTCGCTGAACAGAAAAGAGAACCGTTAATCAGCGACAAAATCACTAATACAATGGCAAGACTGTTTACAAATTATAAAAGAAACAAGGATGACTTATATGTTTTTTTCGAAAATAGTTAGGGTAGACGGCCCCAACACACGCGGGATATAATGCAAGTGGCGAAAGGCGAACCTTGTTTTGGACCACCCTGCGACAGCCTGCTCTGCAATGCAGGCGTGCAACGCACCTCCCACAGCTTGTAACATCATAATCATCGTCATCATCTTATTTTTATATTCACTGCCAGGACGAAGGCCAGCGATCACCACTTACCCCTGTCTTGCGTTAGCTGATTCCAACTAGGGCCTGCGAGTTTTCGAATTTCATTACCCCACCTAATTTCCTGCCGTCCTCGACTGCGCTTCCCTTCTCTTGGCACGCATGCTGTAACTCTGATTGTCCACCGGTTATCTGACCTACGCATTGCATGGCCTGCCCACCTCCATTTTTTTTTCTCTCGTAATGTCAATTAAAATATCGGGTATCCCCGTTTGCTCCCTGAACCACGCCACTCTCTTCCTATCTCTTAAGGTTACGCCTAATATTTTTTGTTCCATCGCTCTTTGCGCGGTCCTTAATTTGTTTTCGAGCTTCTTTGTTAACCTCCAAGTTTCTGCCCCATATGTTAGCACCGGTAGAATACAATGATTGCACACTTTTCTTTTCAATGACAGATACGCCTACAGTCTTACCTTACCATGAGATAGAGTAACCGGATATTAAATTGTTACGTGTAGAAAGACACAGACAAAAGAGGCTATTTACAGACTATTTACACTAGAATGGAGCCAGAGCGCCAGGCCGACATTCACTCGCGCCAAGGGCACCGACCCACTTCGTCGTCGTTCTCATGGCGGCTCGTCTCTCGGGTATTTACCTATCATATCGTAATACTACCCCCCGGCGGCAAAAGCGCCGTCACGGTGCAGTTAAATATCCAAGGCACGTGGAGAGTTGTAGGGCTTGAGTCGGGCGACGTGGACAATGTCACTGGTAGTCACAGCAGAGGACGTAGTGGGCGTGGCGAGAACGATTTCGTAGGTGACATCTGTCACTTGGCGAAGCACGCGATATGGGCCGGTATAACAGGAAAGGAGTTTCTCACAAAGGCCAACTTTACGCGATGGTGACCAAAGTAACACGAGGGTGCCGGGGACAAAAGTGACATCACGGTGACGGAGGTCGTAGCGCTGCTTTTGTTTGTCTTGAGAGACTTGTAGCCGAGCGCGCGCAAGTTGGCGAGCATGGTCAGCATGGGCGATAGCATCACGGGCATAAGCGCTAGTTGATGCTGTGTTGGACGGAAGCACAGTGTCCAGCGGTAGCGTCGGTTCACGGCCATACAAGAGGTAAAAAGGAGAAAAGCCAGCAGTGTCGAGACGAGAAGAGTTATACGCAAAGGTGATGTAAGGTAAAGCCTGGTCCCAATCACGGTGGTCGTCTGAAACGTATTTGGATAGCATGTCTGTAAGGGTGCGGTTCAAACGCTCAGTGAGGCCGTTCGTTTGAGGGTGGTAGGAGGTGGTAAACTTATGCTGTATTGCGCAGGCACGCATGATGTCGTCAATGACTTTGGCTAAGAACGTACGGCCACGGTCTGTTAGCAATTGACGCGAACACAAACGACGGGCTATTGATTTTGGCGGCAGGCAAATAAAGCCAGTGGGGCGTAGGCGGTACTGGGGTGCGTCAGAAGGTTCTGCGAGAATCGGTAACTCAAGGCGAAGGGTACTGGCAGAGCAGTCAATAAGAGCAGAATGCGCGGAGAGAAAATCGAGGCCGAGAATGAGGTCGTGGGGGCAATGAGCAATCACGGTGAAGAGGACAGGAATGTGGCGGCCGGCGATGCTAACACGTGCCGTACACATGCCGATGATAGGCACAGTACCACCATCCGCAACGCGGACGACGCGTGCCGACGCTGGGGTGAGGAGCTTGTTCAGTCGTCGTCGGAAGGCAGCACTCATAATAGAAAGATGTGCCCCTGTGTCGATGAGTGCCGTGACAGGATAGCCATCAACGTCAACGTCAAGAAGGTTTTGGTTCGTGTTTAACGTGAGCAGAGGATTTGAGGGCAGTGTCGACAACGCAGCTTCACCTCCAGAAGCTGCAGTGCCTAGTTTTCCGGCTGGGCCCGGGAGGTGATAGGCGGCGAAGAGAAGCGGCGGGGTTGGGGCGAACGGGACTGACGGCGTCGAGGTGAGGGCGAGCGGCTGTAGCGAAGGTTCGGAAGAGGAGCATCAGCGGCAGTGGGTTCACGGCGGGTGGCATAGGGAACGGAAGGTCCAACGGTGCGGGAGTAAGTGGCGGCGTATGTCCGAGGAGGCGGAGGCCAACGGTTGCGGCAGTGACGAGCGACGTGGCCGATGCGACAGCAGTGAAAGCAGATTGGTCTGTCATCAGGGGTACGCCAATCGGACGGGTTGCGGCGAGATGTGGCGGAAAAGGACTGTCTGGGACGAGGAGGGCCGGTGGAGAACTGGGGAACGCTGGGTTGAGATGTTGAACACACGGAGTTCAGACCCATGTTCTCAAATTCTTGTCGGACTACGGCCTGAATCATGGCAATCGTGGTTGCTGGCGGATCGGGAGGCGTCGTCGAGAAAGCTGGCGAACAGGCGGCTTCAAGCTCGCGGCGAACAATACGGGTGACGTCGTCACAGGTGGTGGCCTGACGCGATCGACCCTCACATGTCGACGTAGCAGCGGTGTTGGGTAGCCGCGTGATGTGGTGTGTGATACGACGGCTCTTGGCTTGTTCAAGGCGACGGCATTCTTTAATGATGTCGTCGATTGTCGAGACATTTCCGAAAACAAGCAAATTGAAAGCGTCGTCGGCGATGCCTTTTAGGACATGTGACACTTTATCTGATTCAGACATAGCATCGTCAGCTTTGCGGCATAGAGCCAAGACGTCGAAGATGTAGGAAACGTACGGCTCTGTAGATGTCTGAACGCGAGACGCAAGAGCCTTTCTCGCGGCAACCTTGCGGCCAATGGGGTCGCCGAACAGTTCCCGTAGCTGTTCTTTGAAAGAGTCCCAACTGCTGATGTCTTCGTCATGCGTCTGGTACCACACACGTGGCGTGCCGCCAAGATAAAAGATGACATTGGCGAGCATAATGGTTGGGTCCCACCTGTTATTAGCGCTGGCATGTTGATATAGCTTGAGCCATTCGTCAACGTCCTGTCCCTCCAGGCCAGAGAACACACCAGGGTCGCGATGTTGCGCAACCGTGACGACGGGAGCAGTCGGACCAGCCGAAGCCGTTGCAGAGGCGGGCTCGTCACCGGGAGGCATGGTGACAAGCTCGACGTACCGACCACTCCGGAGTTCCGTGGCGAGGACGGGGATCGCTGACCTCCACCAGAATGTTACGTGTAGAAAGACACAGACAAAAGAGGCTATTTACAGACTATTTACACTAGAATGGAGCCAGAGCGCCAGGCCGACATTCACTCGCGCCAAGGGCACCGACCCACTTCGTCGTCGTTCTCATGGCGGCTCGTCTCTCGGGTATTTACCTATCATATCGTAATAAAATTTATGAACAATCATGCATCGTAGGCTGTTCCATGCTCGAACCACTACAGCGAAAAATAACTCATTTTAAATAGTTCATTTCCACAGAAAGATTCTCGTTTTGGTGGAAAGGGGAGGCAATATTAGCGACGGGAGTGTCGTACGCTCGCGATGAGCTAAGGAAAAAGTGTAGCCGCCGCAGCAGATAAGTAGCTATGACGTTGGCTGCTGAGCTCGAGGTAGCGGGTTCGATCCCTCTCGTGAATGTTGCATTTCGATGGTGGTGGAATGCAAGAACGCTCGTGTACTTAGCTATAGTGCACGTTAATGAAAACCAGTCGGTCAAAATTATTCTGCAGTCTCCCTACGGCATATCTCATTATCATACCATGGTGTTAGCACGTAATACCACAGAAAAAAAAAGAATTAAAGTAAGTTCGAGAGTTGGTGAAAGAATGCCGGCACTGAATAATGATAAAGCTGCAAGAAGGAGGACAAGACGAGGGAGGTGAAGAGGCCGTTCGATTGAAGCAGTATAGACGAACTCAAGAATATTGAAATAAAAGTAAGAATGACGAGGACACAGCACGGCAGCCATAGCGAATGTGCACACAGAGCCAACAATCTCGGTCACACAAGTTTGTTTTCGCTCGTAAAAGCCTGTTTTCAACTACTCTGTCGTATGCCCTTCTACAACCGAGCGGCACTTCCTTGAGAGATGTCCTTTGACAGCGGATGCGTGCGACTTGCAATGCTGAAGCCAGTTCGGTACATTTTCGTTCCTTTCTTTAAGGTAGTGGGAAACTTCGGACAACTTCTCTTTGGTATATTTAGATAGAATTTCTCCAAGTTGAAAAAGCCGCAGTCTTTACCAGAATTCTGCCTCTAGGTATACGGGGTGATCATTTCTAAGTTTCCAGGAATCATTAAAAATCGCCTGTAGCAGATAACACAATTCTAGTCCTTGAGCTGGAATGCTTAGAGAGGCAGACATTACTTGCGCGAGAAATCGAAACACATTAAACTGAATAAAGGAATTCCCTAATAAACTTCTTAACTAATTAGATTACTGCACATATAGCAATTTATGAATTGTAGCCATTGAGATTGCAAGGTTTATCCACGTGGAATAAAATCCCAGAATGCCACCAGTTTGGAGATATGCGCCACCAAACGCACCGTAAAAATGCACCGTTGTTCCAGTTATTTTTTACCAAAACGCCCTTTTATGCATTGAAGCACAAAAGTAACTGGAACGCTCCCGTACTTCGTCCCACACTTTGGGAAACAATATCTCGAAACTGGTGCCATCCTGGATATTCGTTTCAAGTGTGTACGTCTTGCAAACACACCGGCTACAATTCGTAAATTGCAATATGTGCCGTAAAGGTATTGATTAGGAAGTTAATTAGTTGATTATGTGTTTCAATTTCTCGCGCTAGTAAGGCCCACCTCTTCGAACAATTCAGCGCAAGGACAAGAATATGCTATCTGCCACAGATGACTTCTAAAAATTCTGGAAAACATAAAAATGATCGCCCCGTATGTAGTCCCTTTATTAAACATTTTCTTTTTTCATCATTGCGCTATGCTGTTAACTTTAAATACAAAGGTCGCACGTCTACAAGTATACTTAATTAGGGAGAGCGCGAAAAGATGGAGCAAGATTCGACAACACAAGTGGCGCAGTTGTCTGCGTTCATGTCGTCTAACCTTGTCGCGTCTTTTCGCGCTGTCCACAAGTATTTTTGTATAGATAAGAACCAACGAGCTCAGTTTGCGACCCTTCTGGTGACGTCCACTTCTTTATAATCCGAGAGAACGAGCTTTCCGTTCCTTTCCACGTGGAAGTCGTGACATGACCTGAGTGCTTGAAAAGCGCACGGCTGACTCGACGCCTCCGCTGCTTTTAACCGCTGAAGTGAAGTAGACTTCGTTGGAAACAACACAGATGGCGCAACGTTGATATGCAGCAGCGAAGAAGAAGAAGAAGAAGAAGAAGAAGAAGAAGAAGAAGAAGAAGAAGAAACTTTATTAACTTTATAACTTCCTACAATAGCTTACCTGACGACTACAAGATTCAGGAGATATACAATTACTCAAGACTTGTTGAACCCAGCTGTAGCTAATTTTTCAGAATATCGACACCTCCTATTCCCTTGGCCCAAAAATTCCTTTCACACCAGAAAAACTGAAGTCATCTTTACCCGATTACGTTGTCGAATACCAAAATTAAAGTTCTATCGTCACAGGGCTGGTCTGGTGCCCTCCCCTCTGTGCCCAGTCTGTGGAGAAGATGAAACAATAGATCATTTTTTCATATTCTGCCGCCGTTTCACTTCTTTAAGAAAAAATCTAGAATCAAGATTTACACAGCTTGGTTTGAGCTTTTCTATTATAAATATCCTTTCTCTAGGAGCCTACTCTCTTGGAAAGTGCCACAGGGATATTTGCTCAACCGTGGAGGATTTTATAAGTGCTACAAAGAGATTGTATTGAATTCTTAAACATTTTATTTTTGTTCATTTTCTCCAGTTAGCCTTACCAATTTTAGTCCTTTAATAAAGATAGCCTAATTTTACCCAAATCTTGGCCAATCCCCCACAGTGGGTGTGCGCCATCGCATAAGGAATACCATACCATACTATTTATTAAAGAACATTGAATATATTAAAACAAAGGCAGAACGAGCCGTAGCTATGCTCCGCCGGCTCAGCCACCGACGCTCTGGACTACGCAGAGATACCTTACTGATGATCTATAAAATGTATATTCGGCCCATATTAGAATTCGGCTGCGTAATATTTTCCGGTAGCCACGCCTACAAAATTAAACCTATGATACTTTTAGAAAGAGAAGCTCTACGGTCATGCCTTGGGCTACCTCGATTTGTTGCCAACGTTGTTCTTTATCAGGAAGCTCATATACCCACCCTAGATTGCAGATTCCGCATACTTACGGCTCAGACATTTTTAAACATTTATGACTATTTAAAAAGGCGTACGCAATATATATTTATCACTGAACCGTCTGAGTTTTTCCAAGTATCGTAGTCGAGATCCCACAGTCCTCAGGTAATATTCGTACAAGAACAGTTACAAAAATTGGATGTGTCCCTACGCCATGTTTACCATTCAAATGATGCCTTACCAGACCTCAAAATTCAGTTCGATGACATATTTCCAAATCACGCTAAAGTATTACCAAGGCGAGATTTAATTGATATCTTAAACGGCCATTTACACCAGCTAACCACTGACAATGTAATAGCTACGGACGCTTCTATGTGCAATGAGAAGGCAATAGTGGGGATCTTCTCTGAATCTCTTCAGTGGTCTTACTCCCTTCGCCTTCCCGACTTCACACCTATATTTCAGGCAGAATTATTAGCGATTATATTAGCATTACGAAAACTGCCCCAAAATGACCCATTAGCTGTTATTGTGACCGACTCGCTATCTGTATGCACAGCACTAACTGCATCTTTAAATTCAGCAATTGAAAGAACAATTCGTTTGATGGTGCCTCCGTACTTACGAAAAGTACGTTTGCTTTGGGTACCGGGACATCATGGACTTGAATGAAATGGCTGATTCACTCGCACGAGCTTCCCTGAACGGCCCTATCATATCTGTTTTGCCGACATCAGCTTATGTCACCGCGGCTAGGTACAGAAATTTCGCTATATCTCAATATTCTGCAATATTCATGCTAACACCGTCTTCTGATTTCCACCATCTTGGCTTCCCATGGAATACTAATTGGTGCCCTTCAAGGCAATTGGAAGTTTCTTTTACAAAATTGAGAGGTCGCATACCTCCTCTAAGTTTTAACTTACACAGATCTGGTCTCGCAGTGTCCCCTCTATGTTCTTTTTGCAGTGAACCTGAAACTATAGAACATTACTTTCTCTCGTGCCACCGCTTTCTAAGACAAAGAAAACTATTAGAATACTCATTTACCAAACTTGGCCTCTCGCTAACCTCGCCAACCACTCTTTCTTTTGGGGCGACTTCACTGGGATCCAGCCACAGGGATGCTTTTCTGGCAGTTTACAATTTTATTAGAGACTGAAAAGGAGTACCTTGCTGAATTTCTAAAATTGTCCATAATTTATATTATTTCATTTCTTTACGTTTACTTATTTTATCGGAATTTCTAACAATATTTAATTACACTTCTAAATTACAGTACTATCGTCCCACGCTCCACTATACAAATCTAGCTTCTCTCTACTCCTAACCATACGGAAAACCGCCTGCTTCTTGGCCAATCCCCCATAGTGGGTACGCGCCACTGTCTGGGACACAAGACAAGACAAGAATAGTCCGGCAGTTCTTGCTGTGGTGGCCTCAGGTGGCGACTCGAAGTGCTTGGACTCGGGCGGCACCTTCGGCTTGCCGGACGGCCCAGAGCTGGTCTGCCAGCTCTGAACATTTAAAAGCCGCCTCCCAGCGGCGGCGACGCCTACGGAGAAGGTCCCCGGCGGCTCCCGCATCCGGGGCGGCGCCGGGAAGACGCGAGCTCGAGCCTTCCCGGACTCTGGCAACGGCCGCGATTATGGACGCGTCGCGAACGCGGCTGGTTTGATTACCGTTGTTGCCAGCACATTCCCAGAGCATGTGTCGCAGCGTTGCTCTTTGTCCGCGAGTTTTACACGCGTCTCTTGGATATAAACGCGGATAGCATTGGTGTAAGAAAAAATATTTTGTATTGCGGTTTCCCGTGAACAGTCAATTGCGTATTTTTCTCAGCTATCAGTTGCTGTTTCTTTTTCTCCAGTATTGTCAAACAGGATGCGGACCACGGTGACTCTCGAATGTTAGGTTCGGTTTGGTTCAGTTCAGTTGGGTTAGGTTAAATTAATTGTATTCTGGGATTTTGCGTACCCTTTACTTGGTGAAAAGGAAAGCCCGTCGTACATTCACTCGTTGACACAGGGCTTCATGCGCACTACGTGGACAAGTTCAGAAGGGTGTTGGCGGCGCCTTGTGCAGTAAGGGCTATCTGGAATGACCTCGTATGTGACGTCACTTAGCCGTCGCAGCACTTTATAGGGTCCGAAATATCGCCTGCGGAGCCCCCGTTTTCGGATAGCCCCCGTTTTCGTATAGGCGTCCAGACCCATACTCGGTCACCGGGTTCGTAAATGACAGGTCTATGATGGCCATTATAGCGGCCTGGGGCCGTATTCTGTAGCGGTTCCTTTGGGAACCGGTTCCCTTTGGCTGTTACGTCTGGATTACGTCACTCGGAGAAAGAGTGGAACGGGGCGGCGTGAGGGGAACCAATCAACGAGCGGCGGTCTGCCGGAAGATCACGTCATCATTTTTGTTTGTACTTAGGGGACGGTATAGCAATTGAAGGATGTTGCTGGTTTGATAAAAAAACATTGGTTTGTATAGAACACTTGCAAATATATTTTCAGTAATAAATGTGAGCTTGCGGCGCAGACCGCTACTGGGAGTTGTAATTTTATTTGTGTTTTTTTCTTATTTAGTCGCTAGGTGGTGTGCCATACGTTATGCAAACAAGTTGCCTCGCTTTGTTTACGTTTTGGACTTGCCAGTTTGCGCGCCGAATCCGAAACTGGGTCCTCATGTTTGAGCGAGGCCGCGCGATATACTCGTGTCATTTGTTGAAGAGCACCCCTACCTTGCGAAGGCGTCGTGTGTGCTGGGTCAACAGCTGACGGCGGCGCGCAAGGAGGAGCTCTGGCAGCCAGTGACTGCCTTGCTGAATGCTGAGGGCCCGGCAGTGAAAACTGCAGCCCAATGGCGCGGCGTGTGGAAGAAAGATGTGTATAACGCCCGTCGTGATGCAGCCGCCTTGCACGCCGAAAGCAGGTAAGCACACTCGTTGACGGAGCTTTTGCGCACCATATTCTAACAAACGTGTTAATCACAGAGGAACCGGAGGAGGCAGCCTGCCCGGACCGCGAGGGCGCGTCCTCTCCCTAGTTGGAAGGGCGAGCGCCATCGGAGTCTGCCCGCCGTTCTTCGAGCCCGACGAAGAGGTGAACATCAGCGCATGGGTTTCAATAGGTCAACGCCAAGTCGACGCGCTGTCGCGATTTATGGCAACACACACGCTTCTAATTTTTCAACTTTGCCCCGTGCGGTCCGTTTATGGAACGCACTACCAGATACCATTGCATGCCAATATAAACACTGCATTTCGCAATCTGCTAAACGATCAATATGCCGTTTCATCCGTCTAAACACGTCATGTCTTTTGTAATTTTCTTGCATTTTTTCTACAAGTTAAAGAATTTCAGTGGTCCCAATTTCTTTACAATACTTACTACTGTATAACATGCAAAAACGTTTACAATGTTATTATGCTATTATGTTGTTGTTTACCATTTATTGTTATTGCTCTACATATTGTATTTGCTAATGTAATAATTTTCCATGTTCTGTGCGTACTCCTTTCATTATGCTGATGTTTATTTCTTTCCCGATTCCATACTAATATGTTACCGTATTTCCCCATTTACACTATACCTTCTCGAAGGCCTGTAAGGTACATGTAAATAAATAAATAAATATTTACAATGTTTGCAGATGACTGTATAGTATACAGGGTCATCAACAGCGAATCTGACCAACAAGCACTACAACACGATTTGGATTTGATTGCCATATGGTGTGAAAAATGGAAAATGTCACTGAATGAGAAAAAGAGTGTCCACGTCACCTTTACCGGGAAGAGCTCATATGACAGCAATCATAACACTATAAATAATGCTACTCTTGAACAAGTGTCAGAATATAAATACTTAGATGTATTTTCTTCTGCTGATCTAAGGTGGAACAGACACGTTACTCATGTTAGGAACAAGGCTGTCGGAGCATTAGATTTTTTGAAACGTAACTTTAGTAGCTTGCCACAGAAACTTAGGGAGCAACTGTATTTCACACATGTGCGCAGTACACTGGAGTATGCGTGTGTTTGCTGGGATCCATATGCTGCAGAACTTGTAGATAAACTAGAAAAAGTGCAGAACAGGGCAGTTCGGTTTGTCCTTGGCAATTATGACAGGATGCTTAGCATGACAGAAAGCAAAAAAGCATTAAATTGGCATCTTCTTGAACACCGTCGCCGAAATCTCAGATTAAAATTTCTTCATAACATATACCACTCTAATACGGGGATAGCCAGGTAATTGTATTTTCAGCCGCCCACATATGTTTCTAAAAGGAGAGATCACAAATTAAAGATATGTGAGATTCCTTTTGACCCTCTATTGCATGAATTATGAAAGTCATATTTTCAGCTTTCATTATTGATTTAATGAACAAACATGACTGTAATAATAAAGGTAAAGCTTTGTGCCAAACATCGCACACCATGAAGATGGCTGAGCGCTCTTGCTGCCATGGGCGGAAAACAAAGCTTCACGGACGGTGGCCTTTTAATGTGATGTGGGGAATGAAATGAAACAGTTGTTTGCTGCGTTCAGGCACAGATGAATGTTTCACTTCCTCTATCTTACCAACGACTTGTTTGTGCAAGGTGGCCGCTTACATCTTTGTTTCTTCTCGTCAAATTCTGGCCAGTGGCTGACTTGGTCAGATCGGTCGTCTTTGGGTGGCATTGCGGCCGCTGGTCCCTGTGCTTTTTTGACTTGAACATGGAATTCGATGTCCTGACTAGAAGTCCTTCCTGGTCGCTAGTTGGGTAGGCACTTGTTATCCGAGGTAAGGCATTCTGCAATTTCTGCTTTTAATTGAGCCAGCGGTAGTACTTGTCTCCTCCTAAGCTGCTCCTGCACCCTCCTGTACAATACCCATGCTGTTAGTACCGATAAGTCTAGCATAGGCGTAAAAATTCGAAAGTGCCATTTCTTCGACATCTGATATGTATGCAGTAAAGTCCAAACAGAGAGTCCAGCAGGTCGACACCACCCATGTGCCTGTTATGGACCTTTACTACGCTGGGGCAATCAATTTCGCGAAACACCTTGGCGGAGGTAAACCAGCGCTGAGTCTTTTGGACTGGATCTCTCCCAACAAAGCTCGACAGAAATGTCACGGCGCGGTTGTCGTATCAACGCACACACGATAACTCTACATCATCTATCGCGCTTGTGAGTGCCTCTGAAGCACCACTTCCTTTACATTTCAGTTCCTTTTCACTTTTCAGGCGGCTGTTTGGTAGACGATTCGCCCTCACCACACCGATCGTCAAAATTACATCTTGTGATAGAGTGACCTGCAGCTTCGGGCTATTGAACAGATGGCAGCACGTTACCATATTTTGTATTTCAAGTTCATATTGTGCCAAATATGGCACACACCGATTTCGGTTTCTCTGCTGTAGTTGCAGGCAAAATTGAGAAAACTAGTAACTGCCTTGAATTGGCGAGGCCAAAAAATATGCCAAAATTTTTCTATGTTTCTGCGGTCGAACTTTTCAGAGAAAAAAAAACCAATTGCTCGTGTTTGCCCCCTCCGAGTTTCACGTCGCATCCCAAAATCTACTTCACCTCTGTTTTGCGTATCACTCAAGAGATGGCAGCACTTGCCCATAATAAGTGCGCATAACTACGAGATTTACTCTGACGGTATCACATTCTCAACTGGGAATCTCACACACGCGAAAAAGAATGGTAACCGGTATGTGCCAAATATGGGACGCCATGCAATAGAGGGTTAAAAGCGACGCTTTCCGCTACTCTTTCTATGTTCGTACTATAAGAGACTGGAATACTCTACCACCTGACACTGTCTGTATTTGTTCAAATGATGATTTCTTCCATGCTTTATGAGTGTAATTCTGAGTGTTCATTTATATGAGTTGTACCCTCCCTGCTGTAATGCCTGAATGGCGAAGCAGGTACCCAATGAATAAAATGAATAAATAAAGAATTGTTTATATTGTTGCACCTTGTTAAGCAGCAATTACGAGCATTATGTGAAATCATGTGTGCAAGAAATGCAATGTTGAAGCAACTCTTGAGTTTAAACAAAGCAGTAGTAAGCTTGAGTGTCTGCTATTTAAAGAAATCCTGCTCCAATAAGTGCTTGACATGTCTCGTTTGTTGCTATACGTTTCAATATGTGCTATACAGATTGCTGACGACATTTCAGTTGCTGTGTAACTCATGCTGCTCTTGCGTGTCACACATGAACAGACATCTTCAGCTTTGGAACAATGCATACTGCACAGTAAAATAGGCATTGCAAAGCAATATTCAACAATGCAAGATTGGTTGCCATTCACCTTGGAAATAACCTTTATTTAAAGAAAATTCCCTGGCGAGACAATATTCAAAAGCACAGTGAACAAAGCAAAGGAGTAACATAATGGCACATGGTTATTTGTCACTGCATGTGTATCTGTCATGCTCAACATAGACAAATCATGTGCTTTTCACTACTGCAGTATGCAGCATACTATGATTAGCCACATGTGAGCACACGCAATGTGTTATGTTGAAGTGCACGGCCTATTTACTTTCATGAAAATAAAAATAAAACATGTTACACCAGCACATGTCTCCGCCTCATTTGCCAGCGAATGCGCCGGCGAACACTTTGCAGGTAGGCAATGCGAAAATTTCTGGGCAGCCGAAACACACCAACTATGGATTCACGCACCGCACGGCCTCTTTGAAACAAAGCTCGAGAAGGCTGTACAGGGTGCGCCTGCGGTGGCACCTGTACTTGAAGCGGCACTTGTGCCTGGGCTGGCTCCTGTGCGCTGTCGTCATGTGCACCGTCATCACCTGGGTCGTCTGGCAGAGGCACGCCTGCTGCAAGGCAGAGGTTATGCAGTGCTGCACAAGCTGCAACAATAGTGGCTGCTTTCTGAGGCGAGTAGTGGAGCACCCGATACCTCTGCAGGCATCGGAAGCGGCTCCTGACGACTCCTATGCACCGCTCAACGGCATTTCGCATTGATGCGTGTGCCTCATTATAGCGCCCCTCTGCCATGAGGCGATTTGGGTGACCAGGCACAGGAGTCATGATCCATGGCTCTAGCGGGTACCCAGAGTCCCCTGTAAAGTGTTGCACGTCAGTGAACGAACGTGGATACATTAAGGCACAATGCAAGAACACAGTCTACGCCAGGGCCCTTTTACAACAGCAGCGGGTCTTGGATTTATTGTTGCAATATCTATCGAACATTGACCTTCCCAGAAAGTTGTAAAGAAAGTTCGACTCATTTTAAAGAAAAGCCCAATTTCACCTGTTGTCTCGGCTGCAAATCTCATTCTCGGGTTAAGTTGGACATGTAATATTTATTTCATACTCGTGGTTTTCTGCTCCGCTCATCCCATTTGCTTCTCCCTAAATGTACATCCTCCACTAAAACTAATTAGCTCTTCTCTCTTCAGAAGTGTTATTTTATAAAACACTTCTAAGGTCTACTCTCGAATATGCTGCCAGTATCTGGGATCCTTACTCTACCTTTCGTACCTCTTCTCGTGAAGGTACCCGAACTCGAGCTACCTGTTTGATCCTTTCTAATCACTCCAGCACCACATGTCGCTGCAACAAAAAAAATTGCAGACATTGTGACACAAAGAAAAATAGCGCAACTTGCACTATTCTACAATATATACTACACCGATCACTAACGTCGATGCCGAAAGTTTCACGCACACGCTTATTCCTTCGTTCCAAGGACAGTGACCAGCAACCAGCTACCCGAGTCCATTGTCACCAACCCTTTTCCATCATACTTGAAAACTGCCATTTCGACGTGTTCTGTAGAATTACACCCCCGCCTGTAACGCTCCACGTGGCATTCAGTGTATTGAAATTAATAAGTAAATAAACAGAATAACATGTCAGCTGTTGTATACATGCTGGTAAAAATATCTGCCTTCTAAGAGAGACATGTTTCTCTCGATAGTCGCTGTAGGTTCATTAGGTACTGCTGCATTCACAACACATTTCTAGCAAATCACGCTTTCTTAAAGCTTGCTAGGATGCAAAACTATTTGACTGTGTATGTTTTACATGTGGAAGAAGCACTGCTACTTTAGGTGCACTTACCAAGCAAGACTTCTCCATGAAGTAACAGGCCACGAGTGAGGCGGCGGCGAAATGCAGAATGCCTCCAAACGAAATAATCGTGGCACGATCCCGGAAACCGTGGGTCAATTGCCAGGATATTCAGCTTTGCATCACACACCTCGTAAGGGAAAGCAAAGAGAAGGTGTCAATGCCACTGCAACAAATATCTGGCACAAACTTTTGCTTACAACACTACTTGCCAATCAGTTACTGTTCAGTCAGCCAACACAATTACAGAAAAGGAGATATCAACATACGCAGTAGGCAGTTGAACTAATCATCAGCATGATAACAATGTCATCTTAACCTACAAATGCAATGTTGGCATGTGTACATGTGCTCATGTATGGCGTGCGGTCACAACACAATGTGCAAAATAATTCCTTTGGTTTCTTCCGTCCATATTGTACAAGATTCTGCTAGAGAGTGCCACCTGTGTTTTTTTCTTGTTTTTCCAGACAAAGTGCCTATTACAAGCGAAAGAACGCGGAAGTGGCAGCATGTGCCGTAGCAACAGCTAGAGCAAATGGGTGTCCACACATTCTCATTCTCCCTCACACCATTTTCATTGATGGGATGCTCCTTTTCACGTTTACAGTCTGTTGGCCACAATGCTTTAGTTTTACGTCGAATAAGAATCACAAGGGCTCGTCTTCTGTTAGGATCGCTCGCAGACGAAGACTCCCTTCACTGCTACGGCGTCTATTCCGGTTTAAGTCGCGCGTAATGTGTTTACATTGTAGCATCGAAAAGGCTATTCAACTGTGATTAGAGAGCACTGAAAAAGTGCGGCCGGGTTCTATTGCCAAGATCAAAGTTGTCATTACACATACAACACAAACGCTACTTTCTCGAATAGGAAAATAACGAAACGAAGTTTTTTACAACGTGCACTCGCGCAATCACATATCGAAAATATTTGTCAATGAACAATACTCACGACCTTGCAGTTGAGGGCGTAATACCCTTTACGGCTCAAGTACGATTCCGTTTCGCCGGGGCCGAGCTTCTTAGGGCGAACGATGGCTATCAGACTCCCGTCCACACATCCTAGAACTCATGGAATTTTTCCACGGCTAAGAAAGCCTTCCTTGACGGCGGCTTTCTGTTGCGCCGTGGATGGGAATCTAACCCATCCTTTTTCTTTGCCCACAACCGTAATGGCCTTGGCGACGGCTGTAATGATCCGGCTGACCGAAGGCTGCGACAGTGCAATCGCTTCTTCATTCCCGACGCACTGTTGAAAGCTCCCGGTGGCAAAAAACCGCAGCGCGCACAGCACTTTCATCGTAGTGTCGACACCACGAAATCTTTGAGGTCCGAGATGTCCTTCCAGCTCATCGCAAAGACGTCACACTATGTCTTTGGAGAGCCTAAAATGCGTTCGAAACTCTTCTTCGGCCATGCCGAACGCGTCGCGTCGTTGCCTCTCGTCGCGTCGTTGTCTTTCGGCACTCGCCAGCAACACAACCAAAGGAGCCGCCATTGCCGTCTCTGTCTCGTCTCGTCTAGGTGCCGGCTCGTCAGCTGGCGCGAGATTAGCCGGCAGCCACGGTTGCCCTAGCAACCCTCGACATCATGCTCGCCCCCGCGCGCGACCCTCGAGAGAACCACTTCTCCGCGGTTCCTCTCCTAGCAGGGAACCGGTTCCTTTCCAGAAGATTGGCAACCTGTGTGACGTCATCAAAATTTGTCGTCCCGCCCACCAGGGATGACGACAACGAAACGCCGACCAATGGCAACAGCCCAAAGGAACCGGTTCCCAAAGGAACCGCTACAGAATACGGCCCCTGTGTCGTACTCTTGCTGCCGGTGTATTCGCACGCGTTCGAGCTGCCTGGCTTCTTCTTCACGCTGCGTAAACGCGCCGGCATTCGTGTCAATGTCGTCAGATTCGTGTGGTAGCGTGTCATCGAGCATCGTCCTCACTTCCCGTCCGTGAACAAGGCTGAATGGACTCATCCGTGTAGTTTCCTGTTTAACCGTGTTATAAGCAAATGTGATATAAGGCAGAATCTCCGTCCCAATCTTTGTGCTCTATATTCACGTACATTGAAAGCGTGCCTTCGATTGCTTTGTTCAGGCGCTCTGTTAGTCCATTCATTTGTGGATGGTACGCTGTCGTCTTTCGATGAGTTGTGCCTCTGAGCGTCAGGATCTAAAAGCGCGGCTGTGAATGCGGTGCCTTGGTCTGTTATGACGATGGTAGGTGCGCCATGTCTCGGGACAACACTCTCAATGAAAAACCGCGCCACCTATGCTGCGGTGCCTCTCTGAATAGCTTTTGTTTCGGCGTAGCGAGTAAGATAGCCAGTTCCTACAATAACCCAGCGGTTACCCGTAGCAAGTGGACCCAAGATGTCCATTCCGATCTGGTCAAATGGCGTTTGCAGTACTTGAACTAGCAGTACTTGGAGGTGACTTGCGCCGCTGACCATCTAGGCAAGTCCGAACGTGGTGTTTCACGGCAACGGGCAATCCGGGCCACTAGTATTTTTGTCGTACTCTGTTCAGCGTTCGCGTGTATCCTAGATGCCCAGAAGTGGTCTGGTTATGACACGCTTCCAGTACTTCACAACGAAGAGCATTAGGAACGACGAGCAAATAGCTGGATCCGCTCGAAGAGAAGTTCATTTTCTACAGAACTTTGTTTTTTACGCAAAACGACAAAAAGCCTCTTGCGAAAGCCTTACTTAGGTGGGGTCTGAGTTTGTCCGTTCAAAAAATTAACCAGGCCAATCAGCTCAGGGTCGTCACGTTATTGTTGTGCAATGGTAGACGTGTCGAGAAGACCGAGGAATGCTGTTCATCGGCAGAAGGAGCCGACTCTACGGGCTACCGAGACAGGCAGTCGGCGCCGGTATGGCGTTTTCCCGACTTGTACATGACCGTCATATCAAACACTTGCAGTCTAAGGATCCAACGTAATAATCGCCGGGAATTCGGAGCTTTAAGATTTGTGAGCTAGCAGAGCGAATGATGGTCGCTGATAAATTTTAAGGGGTGACCATACAAATACGGGCGAAACTTTGTTACCACCCTTACGACGGCGAGACACTCCTTCTAAGTTGTAAAGTATCTTGCTTCTGTGAGTGACAGCGTTCTGCTTGCATAAGCGATCACTCTTTCTGTGTCCTCCTGGCACTGCACAAGCACGGCTCCGAGACCAACGTTGTTGGCATCAGTGTGAAGCATTGTACGAGCTGTCTCGTCATCGTGGCCAAGCACAGGAGGCGTTTGTAAACGGTTCCGCAAATCGGTAAATGCAGCTTGCTGTTCGTCGCCCCACACAAGAGCAACGCCATCCCTCGTGAGGCGAGTTAACGGCGACACAATGCGAGCAAAGTCTGCAATAAAGCGCCGATAATATCCACAGAGGTCCAGAAAGCGTCCGACAGCCTTTTTATCTGTGAGTACAGGGAACTGTGCGACAGCAGCCATTTTGTTAGGATTCGGGCGGACACCCGCGTGACTGACGACATGGCCAAGAAACTCTAGCTCCTCAAAGCAAAAATGACGTTTCTCCGGCTTTAGGGTGAGGCCAACGGACCGTGTTGACCGCAGAACCGCTTTAAGCCGCTCAAGGTGCTCTTCAAACTTTGCGGAAAACACTATGACATCGTCGAGGTAGACTAAGCTGGTTTTCCACTTCAGCCCCGAAATCACGGTGTTCATAAGCCGTTGGAAAGTGGCGGGCGCAGAGCACAACCCGAAGGGCAAAACTTTAAATTCGCAAAGTCTATCTGGCGTCACAAAAGCGGTTTTCTCACAGTCTCTCGGGTCCACTTCGATTTGCCAATACCTACTCTTCAAGTCCATCGAGGAAGAGTAACGAGAATGCCGAAGCCGGTCGAGGGAGTCATCTATACCTGGGTGTGGGTAGACATCTTTCTTTGTGACCTGATTTAGCTTGCAGCAGTCGACACAAAAACGCAGGCTACCGTCTCGCAGGCGCACCAGTTCGGCGAACAACTGCTCTTTCACGCCGCTCGTGAGGTAGCGTAGCTTTTTATCATCTGTCATGTTTGGGTCGGCTCTACGACACAGACGGGCCATGCCCTCGGCGAACATTGCGACAGTTTCATTGGGTTTTTGAACCTGTAACTAAATTAGCTGCTGGGCACGGTCCCGTCGGTCGACACTCGCAAAGATATCAAGGAGATGCTGGCGGAAGTCGCTCCAGGTCGATAGACTGCCTTCTCGGTTTTCATACCACGTACGAGCACGATCACCAAGAGCAAAATAGACATTAGAGAGCTTTTGTTTTAAACTCCACTCATTGATCTTGGTGACGCGCTCAAACTGGTCAAGCCAGTCTTCGACGTCTTCAAAGGTGCCGCCGTGAAAGCGATCCGAAATCTGCGGTTGAAGAAGGGTTACCTGTGGCGGTCTGGACGAACGGACGCTTTCGGGATCCTGTGGCGAGCTGGCGTCGGCCATGGGCTGCGATGGGCAGCGTCTGGACGAAGGTTCGTGCAGGGTGTGAGCGCCGGAGAGGCCTTGCAACCAACGACTGAAAGGATGCATAGGCGTTGCAATGGACGACAGAGTGTTCGGACTGGATGAACGGCTCCCAAGAGGAGTCCGGAGCATCGGGTTGTCGTACCCCGCACCTCCACCAGTGTCGTGGTTCAACGTGAACAAGAGACAACACGTTGAGCAAGACGGCGGAACAGCCTGCTGCAAAACTACCAGAACAAAAACGTCTTCTTCGTCTCTGCATTTCCTCAGTCCCACTACACGGAGTCCGTTAAAGCACTGTCCTCATAGTCGTCTACATGTCTGCATACAGCACGTGCCAATATTGAATCTGCAGTAGCATGCCAAGCCTTTCATTAGCTAGGTTACCCTATCCAGTTGTCATTAAACCTTCTCTCCCTAGCGCCCGTGCTTTCGAGCTTACTGGTAGATGCAAAGGGTTTCCTTGTGATGAATTCTCGGAGTACGCAAGATAGATAGATAGATAGATAGATAGATAGATAGATAGATAGATAGATAGATAGATAGATAGATAGATAGATAGATAGATAGATAGATAGATAGATAGAAAAGCTGCGAGGGAGACCTGAACCGAAGTTCTGACCGGTTACTCAGCAATGGGGAAGGGAAATGGGAGTCAAGAAAGGGAGAGATAGTAAAGTGTAGATGGTGAGGATGAAAATGGTACTGATTGTTGACCAGAGACGACCCTTTAAAGTCTCCAACCCAGATCACTCAGTGCAAGAATTTGATAAGAGCATTTGGAACATCACGCCCACGACAATGGTCCCGCCAAGGTTCTATATGATCGAACTTTTCAGATGCAGACTAAGGTTGATTGATGAATTTGGACAAATGTTGTTCACGGGAAGATGTACAAGACCTGTTTCCGCAGTCTCGAGTTTATCTCACTCCTCGCAGTCCGGTATGTGGTCCGTACTGTCTGCACAGCCGATAAGGTGTAGGTAGCGCCTAGTGAATGCCACATCTAGTCGCAACCTGAGCAGCAAGCTTGCACTACTTTAGATGATGGCGGTAACTTCACTTGCATGTCTGGGTTCAAGTCCGTGAAGGTGTCCATGGCGGTGACTCGCAAGTCGCGCGTGCGATGGGTAGGCTACACGTTGCGATTAATGTGAGAGTTCAGGAGGCACTTGTTCGAGCCTGGTGGTCTGGCATAGTGCCACGCCAGCTTTCTGAGGAGTTTAGCTCAGAAGACCCCAAATGCTAACTATGTATTTTTGCAGTACTGTACTTCAAGAAAACCTTAAAGTGATCGCTTCAGAGTTCCATAAATTTCGACACCTATACGACGGGAAGGAACTTGACACTGTTGCTCTGTTGTTTTATAGGTGTCTGTGCGAACGCCTCTGAGCAAGAGCCCTCTGCATCGTTATAAGTTAGCATGATATCACGCCCGAAAGTATCTTGAGTGATCAGTTACATGGGCCATAGATTTGAGTCTTATGACTGCGCTAGAGGCACGCCGTGATGCAGTTTTAGAGTAGCAAGGGACGGGGAGTTAATTGTGACCATGTTGATTCGAGTCAGAAGAAACTCTGATTGATAAACAGAGCGGCGCTTTGTGGAGTCGTAATGGCCGTGATATCGGCGGCTGGGTCACCAGTGTTCTGGCAAACAGAAAAAAAAAGAAAAAGAAAATGGAGAGCCGACTGTAGAGCAAGACTTGCTTAATCAATCGAACTATTTCACGCAATAATAAGAAGCCAACAGATAACGAAGCCG
Source organism: Dermacentor andersoni (assembly GCF_023375885.2). Lineage (NCBI taxonomy): Eukaryota > Metazoa > Arthropoda > Arachnida > Ixodida > Ixodidae > Dermacentor > Dermacentor andersoni. The sequence goes on along the minus strand of NC_092819.1, from coordinate 92,197,854 downwards.
GCGAATGCACGGGCGAACTTATGTGTAATAATAATTGCAACGTAGAAATAATACATTGAAGGGAAATGAATGCGAACCTTGTACGCAATGCGTAATCCGAACCTACGACCTTCGCGTGAGGTGAAGGTTGTGAGTTTGGTTCGCGTCGATGGCAGGTTGCTTTTTGATCCACGTTCATTTCCCTTTATCATTTCTACATTTCATTTATTACCACAAATAACTTCTCCTATGCTTTCTTTGGCTCAATTATCTGTTGGTTTCATATGGTTTTGATTAACGAAAATTGGGCCCCTTGGTTTCCCCGTTCTTCTCGTTCATTTCACACAACAATGTAGTACAATAGCATACTGCTAGCTTAAATTTTAATGTTTAACTTAAGCTTAATTTTCATTTTAGGCTTAATTTTAAATACTGCTAGCATATTTTAAGAGATGGCTGAATACGTCCCCCTCCTTCAATAAATGCCAGAAAGCCATCTCTTTTTCATCGTCAATAGCAATATTAAATTCCGTTATACCATGATCTAGTGACAGCTTTGGAACTTCATTCACACCGGTCGCCGTCAAGATCTGGGAACAGGACAGCGAACTTAGGCAGCGTAAATTTCTTTCATGCTCTAGCACATCTATTCTATCACCTACTTCCGACAAATCGCGAGCCCCCCTTTTTGTTATCTTTATGGTTTGCGTATTATTATCTCCCTTGGCGGCTTTTATGTCGTCGAGCTTCCTGTATATCTTTACTCACCTCATCTAACTGGGGCTGGAGGAAATTACCCTTTATTAGGATATTCCGGCTGATGACGGCTCCATTGTTGCTGAGACTATGAGGCTGCGCTTATGTTGACGTCTGCCAGAGCCCACTACCACCTTCCGTCGACTACTCTTTACTATTTAATTGAAAGGTTAACCCAGTGTAGGCTTGACACCGCTGATAAACGCAATAGAGAATACAGAATACGAGCACCTTTTTTATGCATAGGGCGCCTTCTCAAAACATTCACACTGCAGGGTTTATACAGCGCAAGTGTCCAGTTCCGACAATCACTGCTGTCACAGCGGATAATATATCGTGATATGGAAGCGGAACCTACGAACACTATCAGCTTTCTACCGTTGCCGTTCTGCTTGTATTTCTCTGCGTGAATATCGGGCACGTACACTTTCCTAAGTCGCAAACTTCGTGCTTTTGCGAACGATGTTATTTCGTCACATCGCTTCGCTCTCCGTTGGTCCGAAGTTATTTCAAGTCCGCACTGCAAATATATAAGAAAAGAGGAAACGAGAGAGAATGCCGCAAAAAGCCTGACGACGTAAGTCCAAATGCCGGAATAAAATGCACCCTGCAACTGAGGAAAGCAATACTCCGCAGGTCGTTATGGAAGTGAAGAGTAATATCAAATGGAGAGCGAAGCCAACGTGCGTACCTACAAGAGGCCTGACAACCCCCACCCCCTACTCCCTCCAAAGAAAGAAAGAAAGAAGGAAAGAAAGAAAGAAAGAAAGAAAGAAAGAAAGAAAGAAAGAAAGAAAGAAAGAAAAATGCTGGGATACAGACTAGCCAGTTCGATATTATCGACACAGCACGCGACCTCCCGTATGGCAAAGTTGCCGCTGGCGCCAAAACTACGACTCTTTAATTCTGTGCACTATCAACGTCGTTGACGCAGTCCTGACACTCCCGTTCGTTCAGATGGAAGTGCACTTTGTACTTCGAAGCTGTGCACAACCTTTTACCGTTCTCTCCTACTATCGAACGTGATCTATCTGGTTTAATTCCCAGGAGCTTTTTTTTTCCAGCACATATCGCGAAGCATTCTGCTCAATAAAGCGTTCAGCGCAGGCTGACAACCAGGACGCCGAACGACGCGATCGTTAACTTGAGCCAGTTCGAGAGAATGTCCACTTCATTCAAACTGACTCCTCGTGAGCAGCCTACCATGTTTCTGACGAATGAAAATTCCGGTAGAAACCAGCGGTGAAAGTCGTCAAAGAAAGCGCTGGCTTCATTGAAATCCGCTGGCATTATTTAATTTATTTATTTGGACATACCGCGGCCCACCTTGAGTTATAGCAGGGGTTGGTTACAAAACAGTAAAGCAATAAAGTACACAAAAATATTACAAGCGTTCAATGACTGCTAGAAATTCATTTACAGGCAATTCGCGAACATTTCCAGGCACAACATTCCAGCACTGAATGGTATTGGAAAAAAAAACTATACGTAACCATGTTTGCACGGGTAGTATATGGCATAATATTTAGATTATTGTACAGCCTAGTTCTTGAAGGTGCCGGAAAAGTAATATAGTCAAGTGCACGTGGTCAATCTAGCTGATTTATTTTTATAATAACACAACGTCTTTATCTCATTTTTTGATGCGGATTCCAGATGAATTATGCATATACTCTAAAATCGGACGGATAGGAGTTTTATAGGGTTAAGAGTTGGTGGGATTTCGGGGCAGAAAGCAGGGGGGCGTGCGCTGTAGATAACCAAGTCACCGAAGCGCTTTATTGCATGTTAAAGTTTATAAGTGAACACCAAGACACATCGTGAGATAAGACAACTCCCAAATATTTATACGGATAAACTATATCTGAGCATTGGCTGTTAAAAGTATATGTGAAATCGGAAATCAATTGACATCTTGAAAATGGCAAAAAAGAACACTTTTACTGAAGTTGATGGTCATCTGCCACTGCTGGCATCAGTTACAAAAGCTTTCAAAACAACGGTTAAGAGCGGATTTAATCAGCGCGAGATTTAATGACGTGATAAATGACGCAACCATCGGCATGTAAGCCGATATTTGCGAAGATATTAGAAGGTAATGTAGGCCAGAAAAGAGAGTGTTCCCAGCACGGAGCCCTGCGGTACGTCAGATGACACATTTACAGCCGGAGAATTTACTAAAGTTGCAGAGTACATACTGAGAACGTTGGGAGAGAAAACTAGATAACCAGTTTACAATATTTTGGTTTATTAAGATGCCATTAAGTTCATGCAACAGCTTAGTGGGGTCTACTGTGTTGAAAACTTTAGCAAATTCGACAAATAACGCGTCAATTTGGACACCTATGTCAAGGGACTCAGTTATATCACGGGCAAACTCAACGAGTTTGTAAACCATGCTTAGGTCTTTTCTAAAACCATGTTGGGACATAGATAGCGTGCTGTTAGATTAAATAAACTGGGCTATGTGTTTATAGACATTGTGCTTTAGGAACTTGTCTCACAGAAAAGCTAATGAAATTGGTCTGTAATTTGTTAATGTATACGCATCACCCGATTTCTATAATGGGAGAGCCTTATCCTTCCACGAATTTGGGGCTACCATGTGAACCGGGATTTCTTAAAATCATCGCAAGGTACTGTCAAATTCATAATGAACAACGTAAAAGAAATTAGTCCGGAATGTCATCTGGTCCTGGGTTCTTCTTAGTGCGAAAGCATTAAAGGCGGCGTGAGCGAATGATGGTACCAAAAATAGCCGACACCGAAGAGTAAAAACTCTTCAATAAATGCTCGGATTGACGTCAAATTTCTCAGGGAGGTCCCTGCAAACAAAGTAAATTAATGCCGTTTGAAAAGAATATTAGGTAAATTTAAGTCTTGGTGGGAATTGAACCCGGGCCTGCGATATGAGCACGCTTCCCCGACGCCATGGCGGCTTCACGGTTTTTGTTGACTAACTATGTGCCTAGTGCGTGCACCATTGCACACGTCACATCGAAAACATCAGGTTAAGACGCTAAATTCTTTAAGAATAGAAAAGAAATCAGCTAAATTATCCATGATGGACACATCATCAGCGCGGGAAAAATCCCAAAATGTCAAATAAAGGAAATGCATTTTGGGACCCTTTGTCCAAACAGAAACATAAACAGCTTTGCGATCAGATATATCATCAAAAATTTCACACGCGTAAGCCAATTTGAGCTATTGTTCACTGAGGAAACCCAAATGGTGAACCCTGGCGTACGTCTGGGGTTACTGTCCACTATCTTGTCTCAGTCTGCACGACAAGGATAAGTTTACCAGTGCCCTGCCAGACAGAGCGTTCATAACAGGAAACTGAAAGGGATGACCATGCAATGCCCGGGGTGTTCAAATTTCCAAATAAAACTTAATTAGAGGAATGCAGGCCATGTTCATGAAGAAATGTACTTAAGCTATGTAAATGAAGAAGTGAAGAACCTGGATGATGGTAAAGAGTACCAAATATATATATACAGTATCGTTATCTAGGTGCACATTAAAACCATACTGATTCAATATCAGCAGGGCCTTGGATAGCTGAAAATTGAAGTTTAGAACAAATAAATCATAGCCACGCCACCTCATCTGCCAATATAGTACGGTCAGGTCTAAGCATAGGTAAAACCTGGCGGTGTTATTTTGGCGTCAGAAATATTGCAATGTAGCTGTGTTTCTGTCACACCAACAATATAGGGAGAATATGACGAAATCAAGAAAACAAAGTCTGGGTATTTGTTAACGAGGCTTCTGGCATTAACATTTAAAATGTCTAGATTTTCGCGGGAGGGGGTGGAAGAGTTTGGGTCGGGCATGTCAAAAGGCCCTCAAGAGAAAAGTGTATAACAGCTCTGTCTTACCAGTACTCACGTAGGGGCAGAAACCTGGAGGCTTACGAAAAGGGTTCTACTTAAATTGAGGACGACGCAACGAGCTATGGAAAGAAGAATGATGGGTGTGACGTTAAGGGATAAGAAAAGAGCAGATTGGGTGAGGGAACAAACGCGAGTTAATGACATCTTAGTTAGTTGAAATCAAGAAAAAGAAATGGGGCATGGACAGGACATGTAATGAGGAGGGAAGATAACCGATGGTCAATAAGGGTTACGGACTGGATTCCAAGGGAAGGGAAGCGTAGCAGGGGGCGGCAGAAAGTTAGGTGGGCGGATGAGATTAAGGAGTTTGCAGGGACAACATGGCCACAACTAGTACATGACCGGGGTAGTTGGAGAAGTATGGGAGAGGCCTTTGCCCTGCAGTGGGCGTAACCAGGATGATGATGATGATGATGATGATGATGGTGATGATGATGTCAAAAGGGGTAGCTGGCCCATGCCTTCGTCTGAGTCATCCACGCTGAGGACGTTGTTGAAGGGACGAACAGATTCTCATTGAGAACCAAGAGTACTGGGTTCATTCACAATATCTACATGAGGAGAAGAGAACGTTACGTCTCAACAGTTTTAGGAGGGCCAGGAGTTTTAGTTCAACATCTCCACTCAATATAATACTTTTTAAAAACAAGAAATTACATAAAAAATATTTGCTGCGTGGGCGAGGAACCAGCAGCAAAAATCTGTTATCGGAACGTACGCAAAGGCATTATCGAAATGACGTACCTGCGTAAGAAACAGACATCGCTTCAGCTTGGTTGTCCAAGCGATGTCGCGTCGCTCACTGAAGGGCCAGAACATCGGGACTTCTTTTATATTCTCGGCTTTGCAAGTGGAGGGACCCGGCTTTACCATGAATGGGCGGTCCAATATGACGTCACTGCAGTAGATTACATACAGATGATCTGCACGTACCAGGAAGGCCCCATCATGATTTTGCTTCGCTTGGAAGGTGGGTTCCGTTGAAGGGTTCCGGCTTCAGCACGCTGCTTTCCCTCATTCCTCAACTCCCCTCGCATAATCTTTGGCCTTTCATTCATTCACAACTCCCTTGTAATATTTTAAGATCGAATCGGCACAGTTTTCATTACACCATCTCTTGGATCGGTCCAGTGTCTCCGGGATTGGCCCACTTTAGTTTATGCGTTTATGCGTTTTTAGTTTATGCGGCCGAGCCAGAGCACTTGAATGAAAGTAAAGAAAGCTTCACTTTCACAAAGGAATTATGTGTTGGAAGACCCATATTTATTGCAGTGAGAATATTAAGGTATCATTTGGTGTTTCATTGCGTAATTTCGAACAGTGTCTTTCACCAGAATATTTTCAGCATAGATGGCTATGTAAGGCATCTATGTAAGCGGTTTCGCCAAGTGTGTGCTTTCGCGCGCCCACTGGAAACGCGCGATCACTCGCCGACTCCCTCGCCCTCCGCCACCCTCACCACACTACATTGCTTTTGAATGAATGAATGAATGAATGAATGTTTATTTTGACAGAAATAAAATACAAAGAATCTCTGTCAAAGAGGCTGACAAAAAGGCACGAATGCCTGACTAAGTGTCAGTCCCCTTTCCCAACCCATTCCCAGTGCACAAAACACTCAAGCACACAGGGCAATCATGGTACACAAAGTGGATACACACACAAAAAAATGAAAAGTACATGAAATACGTAACACAAATACTGTACAAAAGAATGAACAGTCATACCTGAAGCGACAGCAAATACATGTTCACTTTTTTTTTGAAAGTGTTTAGGGACGGTGATTCATTTATTATAGTGAGTAAGCCAGGGTGATGATTCAAAAAATCTGCAACTATGAATGTCTGCTTTTGCATGCCGTAATTGGTACGGATCTTGCCCTTGTAAGTTAATTGCCTCGTGTTGTATTTATGTTCATTCGGGAGGTATGTTTTAAAAAGGCGCTTTCATTGAGTCTTACCTCTTTAAATATTGCAATGGCTGTTTTTTGTTCATCATCATCATCATCATCATCATCATCATCATCATCATCATCATCATCATCATCATCATCATCATCATCATCATCATCATCATCATCATCATCACCACCATCATCACCATCATCATCACCATCATCATCACCATCATCATCATCATCATCATCATCATCATCATCCGCCTGGTTAAGCCCACTGCAGGGCAAAGGCCTCTCCCATACTTCTCCAACAGCAACAATAAGGTTTTCTAATGTTAAAATACAATTATTCTTGAAAAGCGGAGCGGAGTGGCTTCTATAGGGCGGATTCCAATTCCCTCACCTAATCCCACAACTCCTTTACACCAACCTCGGCGCATATCTCCTCGCACTTCTTTTGGACCAAGGTTCTATCGCCTGAAGGATTGCATCATCGCAAAGAAGCCAACGCTCAATAAACACATTCGCGAAAAGGCAACGTTGAAGCTCTCCGTTGCACTATACGCTGTGGCTAGGCTGTTTTCCTTGCTGTACCCATAAGTGAGATCTATATGATCACGATGCCCTAATTGGTTCGAACAACACATTCTTCGCCCAGTGACAATACAAGCTGCACGAGGAACCGCCTCATTGACGCACTACGGCGTGAGCGTAGCTTCGCAAGATGCTGCGCCGAACTAAACTGGCAACTACAACCCATTTATACTTCGGCTGACATTTGACTTCTGTCTTTTGGTTTCGCCGTGAACGCCACACTTTCTGCGTCGACCCAGTTCACTACGAGCAGTGGTGGCCAGCGTCTAATTCGATTAGACTATTGGAGACAACCTGTACGGAGGCGTCCTGGGTTAGACCAGAGTGGCCATGGTATTCGCCCAAGTGAAGGCTAACAAGGACGCGATTAATTCTCAGCCCTGAGGTCACCCGGGCTGGCTCGATTCTTGTGTTTGCCTCTTGCTCAAAGAAAGGAAGTGCCTTCAAGCTAAGTGCCAATTAGACCAATTCTCGCGAGTGCCTTGTGTCCTTATTTCGCCTTGTTTCTCCTTGAAGCTATGCTGCGTTCGATGGAATGGCAATTGCCGCCGCTCCTGCGCCACGGCTCCTGCGTTAAACGGTTGTATTTTTCTGAAGTAGAGGAAAGCAAATCATTAAAACTAAAAGCAAAAGAAGGTTTTACATAATTATTGACTACAAACATAAGTATTGCTGCCTGCATTTGTTTCTTGTGCCATAGAAACTAATGCTCCGCCCTAACAAGCTGGACATTGACAATAACCCCACAACATAATTATTCAATATCAGATTAATGGTAATGATCAGGTATAAGACGACAACATAAGGTTGATTCCCTTACCAATGAAAAGCGCCGGTGACCCTTTTTTTTTTAACATCTCAGTGGTTCACTTTCCTGTCTTTCTTCTCTTTGTTTTCTCTTTCAGCAAATTTCAGGTGAGGTAAATAACGTATCTTTGACAAAATATTTTTGTTTGTGTCTGCATGTGTGTGCGTTTGTCTAGAAGACAGCCAACGGGTTTTATAGCCACCGTTGCACAAATATTCTCATTTATTTGCATATAATTATGTCATAGCTGATTATCTGTATTTCCTTTCACCTAATTAAGCGCTATGCGTTGCGTGATTTTTCTCCAAGTTCGATATTTTAGTACACCCTAAAGATCCCACCGCTACCTCACTGCTTTACACTGGAATCACAATTGGCGTTCATTACATTCTTACACGCAGAGCCCGACGGGAGGACTCTTCCGCCTATACTTATATAGTGATTCAGAGGAAGGAGAAACATAGGCTATTTTCTGCTACCCGTGAGGGAGCATGACTCAGCATCAGGGGAGGGGAAAACGGGCGAGTAATGCAGAGAGAGAGAGAGAGAGAGAGAGAGAGGTTAACCAGATTGCATCTAGCTCGATACTCTAAAGGGGGAGTGGAAAGCGTAAAAAAAGGAAAGGAAGATAAAATGATAAGGACTGATGCGTATGCACGCGCCACATCGTTAACCGTGCAATAAAAGCGGTCGCATTGCAACTGGAGCAATGGGAACAACTGAGTGGGTCTTTACCTCACAAGGACTCTTGCTGCGGGGAAGCCAACGTTGCAGGTTCTTATTGAGCAACCCGCGGCGGCTTATGTACAGATGGGTTTGGGCGCTGAAAGTACCACATAAATGAGGAACCAACCGCGCTGTTTTACAACGCTACGAGAAAGTGCGTAAGGGGCACATCAATGGGCGCGTGTTTAGCAGTCTACATCTCTACATTTTAAGTGTACCACAACGACAGCGGTATAGCGAAAGTACGAATTTGTGAGTTAATATGCGCTGCGCAATAAAAGACGCAGCTCTCCGTCATCCACAGAATCAGTATAATAGCCGTTAATTAAATCAGCCCAGTCGAACGGTCTCTGGCATGTAATGCCAGTTATCACTCGCTGGGCATGATTGTCCGCGAATCCTTACGTGTGATTCACGATCTATTCTCATGAAGTACCGAACAATATCCCAAAGCGTCGTTGCTAAAGTTGTCGATTACATAATTATATTTTTCCCGGAGCGGCGTCACATCGCCGGGCTGTGAGTGACTGATAGAAAACATAAGTTGTTATCTTTGGTAAGACACATGTTTATTGGCTCGCTAGTGGCGTTTGTTTGTTTGTTCTTGATTTTATCATTGAAGCATTATGTATCTGTTTGATGGTTGTGTATGCGCCTGGGCGGAGGGGAGGGGGGGGGGGGGAGAGTCCTCAATACCAAGTTTGCGTGTCGATATAAAACTAAACGCAAATGGAAGTCGGTGTTTGAACTGAGCCCTGCACCGCGCTATACCCTGCAGTTTTATTCCCCTACCAAGTCACTTAAACCTACTCCCTGCCCAGTTTCCAAGCTCACGAAAGTGAGGAAATTAGCGAAAGGGTACGCTTGCATACGCATGACGCAATATGCATCAAGAGCGCATGCGCGAAGTGAGCCACTCAATTTGTCTTTGACAGCATTCAACGGTGTTTGCTCGTTAGATAAATGCGGCACCACCTCAATGCGCTCATGGCATGCCACCGAGCAGTTTCTCCCTAAAACACAGAAATAATGTACTGTGATTCTCGTGCTCTAGCGTGCCTCCTTCCTCTTTCCCACAGAATGCGACTCAACTAAATTATGGGGTTTTACATGCCAAAACCACGAAATCGCAGCTATCAATTTACCCCCAGGGCGCGCATACTGTATTCCATTTCTATTAAATGTTGTCGCCAATTATGCTAGTGCAGCGAAAGAACCTTTTATAACGACGACGCGGATAGTGTTGCAGACTCCTGAGTGTACACGTATGGCCAACGATTCTGCAATGTAGTAATGCAGGGATGACACATGTATAAATAACGAACAGACTGGATCCGTGAACTCGAACTACGACTGTGCTCGCCGCTATCGTTGTTAATGGGGTGTTGCGTGTCTTCCTGGGAACACATCACCCAATGAAGAGTTAAATTAATTACTCATGCTCTTGGCAGTGTTTGCTCCTCCTCCGCTATTGCAACGTGACAATAGCAAGCAGTTAAGGCACCCGATAAGCAAAACGTGAAACCGAAGAGGCATAGGTTTTACACAGCTGCGCGGAGAAGGATGTACCTTGGTGGCTGTAGCTGCTCGTGGAGATTTCAAAAGCAGGAATAAGGACGGACGGCATTCGCACACACGTAAAAGGAAGCAGGGAAAAAAGGTGACGTACATTAGAAACGTTCCTCCACTGTGTCGAAGCAGGAAAACGCTTATAGTGGTGCCACGTGGCCATGAGTGCGTTGTCAAAGCAACTGGAAGATCGTTGTTGCTGCAAGAGTATCTTCGGTCATTTTCTTACGTTATCTCCTGGACACTAACGCTATCACGCTCTATGCACCGGGAGTCGAGTCGGCAAAACAAACATCTATTTTTTTTTGGTCTTGTTCTTCGCACGCGGCAAAAGGAACCGAAAAAACCCGCAAGGTACGGTCAAGCTCTCCAGGCAGTAATAATCACATTGGCGACCATCGAGGGACACAGCTATGGCAGGAACCTGAGTGAGGCAGAAGAAGCCACAGACAAAAGACAAAGGTGCCGAAATTGTATTTGTCGCCACGTTCCAGCGTTAGAATGGTAACAATGTTTGACGTGGACAGCGAATGGAGCCTGATTTAATTCCACGTCCTTCCGGGCGGCACCATCCGGCAGAAGGAAGACCTAACGGCAGTGCCAGTCGGTTTGTACATAAACAAAGCACGCGTTACACGGAGTGAGATGAACGTGTGCTGACAGAGACAGGGGACGTCACTGTTCTCGTGGCGACTGATCAGCGTTACTCGTACAACGACATTACAACGTGCTATTCTTTTGTCTCTCTTCTAGGCAAGACAAGAGAAAGCCAAAGAAAGTGGTGACCGAGCACACGAACAGGTGAAACGAAGGACTTTTCCTCCTCCTATGCTCCAGTTCTCTAGGCAATACTTGGCGTCTTCTCGAGGCCGTACGTGTTGCCAGTACGGTAAGTTTGCTAGAGAGTTCACTGACCTCATCTGCGCGTGCATTCTCTTTTGTTGTGCAGTACGCTTCTCACTTCTCAGGAGTTGCGAAGTACTCCTGAGCGAAAAGTAGCGAGGTAAACTCGCGCGCCTTTCTAAACCTGGACCATGGTTTACTCAGGTTCTTCCAAAGGAGGACGTCATATCTTGGCTGAGACGGCCGCTAAAAAAAAAAAAAAGAAAGCTAGTTGTGAGCGTTCTGGCAAATCTTCCTGTTCGTTACCAGTGTCCATATTTATGAACACTTGCTCTAAAGTTAAGTACGCCTCAGCGAAAAGTTCCGAGGCCTTCAAATTACGTGCCTTTATTAGCCTGCATCGTGGTTTACCCAGTTTGCAAAGGAGGACGCCATATTTCGGCTGTGGCAGAACAAAAAAAGATAAGAAAGAGATGTCTGCAAGCAGCTCAAGCGATACTTTCGCAACTTCTGTCCACACTTGCAGAAACGGTGTTCAGGCGTAGAAATGTTTCTTATGTCACAATTTCTTTTCTATGAGCTGCTAAAACAGTGTGAAATAAACTTTAAAAAACATTTACTCTTTTCTTGCCTACATTTTCCTTCGGTAGTGAAGAGGTTCACAATGAAGTAGGTTTAATTACGGTACTGACACGCTCTGGCTATAAAGTGGTGACTTGAGTCTACTTGAGTCTACGCACGGAACTGACGCTGCCTGTCAAACTGACGCTGCCCGTCACCACACACACACACACACACACACACACACACACACACACACACACACACACACACACACACACACACACACACACACACACACACACACACACACACACACACACACACACACACACACACACACACACACACACACACACACACACACACACACACACACACACACACACACACACACACACACACACACACACACACACACACACACACACACACACACACACACACACACACACACACACACACACACACACACACACACACACACACACACACACACACACACACACACACACACACACACACACACACACACACACACACACACACACACACACACACACACACACACACACACACACACACACACACACACACACACACACACACACACACACACACACACACACACACACACACACACACACACACACACACACACACACACACACACACACACACACGCGCGCGCACGGTGTCGTACATGTAGCCAAACTGTCTTGTCTTCTGTAATTGAGCAAGCTCGAGTGACCGACTGGACCACCTTTTTTTCCAGCCTTTACAGATGCCCGAAGTACGGTAGATATAGAGCGGGGCCGCTTTGCCTTATGCATGGTCGGCTTCGCTTTAAGCGAACGGTGTGCGGAACGCGGAATGAATCCAGGCTACTCGGTGGGCGAGTTTGTAGGAAATGTTTCGGACTGCGAGAGTGGTTGGCGAAGAAGGATTCAGACGGCTCCTTCGGGCGGCGTGTCCGAATTCCTCGCCGTACTCGGCCTCTAACGCCCGCCGTGAATCTCCGATGAGGCTGCATCGGCCCTTTGGCTTCACTGCTCTCTCTCTCTCTCTCTCTCTCTAGCCGCGATGCTTTCCACCGAAGCTTAAGCGATCCCGGCTGAGTGGATGGTGGCCACGCAGCATGCGCAATATTTATAGGCGCCTGGAGCTTTTGAAAATTTGAAGCTTGATGGTTCTTTCAACTTTCAGGTGTATACGTCATACACCTGAACATCTTCGGGGCTTAACAATATTGTTGAAGCGTCCAAATATATATATATATATATACATACATATATATATATATATATATATATATATATATATATATATATATATATATATATATATATACATTTACACAAGAAAAGCTTGACTCACCACTACAACTGCTGATGAGGGCATGAAATAATTTATTGCTTTATGGCAATGGTAGTAATGGAAGGACTGGTAATATTGACAGCAGGCCGCGGCTGATCGTATTGCCGTTCCTTTTTCCCCGTGCCGCTCCTCGTATTCACGAAGCTGCTCAAGAGTCCTAACTATGTTTTGCTCACACATAGCGGTTCTGCAACAACAATAAAATCAGTTGCTAGGATGGTTTTCATAAACGAACGGCTAGTGACGTCACAACCCACGTCGCAAGCTGCCGTCGCCGTGGCAGCTTGCGCAAGAGTAATCTTTACCGGCAAACGTAAACGGGGAGCGCTTCGTGCTTTGCATTGTCATCAGTATCGCCTTATCATCAATTATGTGGTTCGGATGCTTGTTTTGTACTTGTTATTTATTGAACCGAGTGCTGTTCTGCATGTTGTATGCGTGAATCCAAAGAATGTATGCTATTTTCGCTTGAGTTTGCCGAGTGCTTGAAGCCTGCTTCAGCTCCGCCGCGGGTCGGCCCGATATTGAATTTACTCCGGGATGGGCCCACATTTTGGCCCGCGGATATGGAAAATGCCGACCAACGAGAGGCTAACAGCTTTAAAATTGACAGCAATAAGCAAGACGAACAGTTCTAGCGCAATATACTGGGGACGTATTCTGCGACGATCACTTGGGCGGTACTATCGCCGAAGAATACGCCCTCTGTTTATAAGCGACTTATTTAGATTTTCTTTAAAAAAGTGCCAAGAAAGAAGACATGTCACATTAGAATTATGGAAACGTCGGGCTCATCTGCTAATGTGAGCATCCTGTGCACGTGCAGTACGTACACTGACTGAAAGTGCGCGTTCAAAATAAATACATCGTTACAGGAACGCTCTTCACAAGTGGGGAAAGGGTTGAGCCTACGTGAACTCCTTCCCCGTACAAGCCTGTCTGCATTGGTCGGCAATATAGGGAGCTCACGCGGAGTTCCGGAATGCCGAGTCTTAATCGTTCCCGTGGTTCCATTAAAGCACAGAATAAATGAACCGGCTAATGCAATTAGCTTAATTGAGTGATCTGTGTGCAATCTTACAAACTTAGCTGCGGACATTGAAGACCCGGAAGAGTGAGGTTCTAAGCAATTAGCGGGTGCCTTAAAGGAATAGTTAATCGTAACGGTATATTAGGTTACACTGGCGTCACACGTTTCGATTGATCGATTTATTGAATGACTACTTAGTTCATTGGTTGATCGATCGATATATTCGAAATGTCTGCAGCTTGCAGAGTCAGCTTTCTTGCACTCCGTCATTGTCAGACGAAGCGTAAATGCTGTGGCATGCGAAGTAACAGGCGCAATAAAAGGTTCATAACATCATATCATACGACTAATATCCTAACGTTGTGACTGTTTGGGGGATTACGTGGTGTTTGTGCGAACGGCGAATATTTCTTGCCGGCGCGTAAAATTCCAATCGATGGCCCAATTAGAAAGGCGCTTTCGCACTAAACACAAACGTGAATGGTTGGGCGTGTTGGTACAGCACTGTGTTACGTCTCAATAGGGCCAGAGGCATTAGTTAGACGTTTACCACGGGGCAACACCCCTTCCCCCCTCCCCCTCCATTTGTCAGCGCCTATCCAGAAGTGGACGCAGAGTTGACGCCGACTGTTGACGGATCAAAAAAAGACCCCTCGACCTCAACCGGACAACCTAAACTAATTGATGAATAGGGCCAACGTCGATTGCTACCGTGGGAATGGCTTCGACCTCGTATTCCCAGATTGCTACACGCTTGCGCCATATGCAGGGGCGAAGGTGCGACTTAGGAGGTGGAGTTCGGCGGTACGGTGTGATATCATGCGCGGGATTTTGCGATCAATTGTGATTGGCCGCGATACAGTAATCAAATTCCCTAGTCTAGTGTTCTAGAGAAGACGCCTGTATTAAAAGCGGATACTTTTGGGGCAGTAGAGAGTGTTACGACGTGTCGTGATGTGAACTCAGTCGTTTAATATGCTCCTACATGGAGTTGGCTTCCGTATCCGGAGCCAGTGTCAATAATCTAAATTAAACCCCTTTTCCTCCATTCCTACTTGCGGACGTACTCATCAATGTGCCAGGTGGATTCCTGGCCCGAACACCACCTCGAGTCACAATGACTGCTAATAGCAATAGCGCGAAAAGAACAGAAACGCAGAGACACAGAAGAGCGCTGTGGGGTACACCTCTGTCTCTGCGTCTTTGTTGTTTTCACGCTCTTGGTTTTAGTAAACCCAATAAACGAAAGCACGGATTACTCAATCGTATGACGTCGCAGATATTCTGTTTACAGCATTTTATGTTTGAAAAAAAAAAAAGAACGGGCTACAAGATATTGCCACGAAGGCGCACATTACAATCACGGTTACTTCAGCGAAGTTCGCGCTATTAGGGGGAATGCCACCGCTGGAAAGACTGACGCTGTAGTCGACGTGACATGGTACGAGGGATTACGTGGGCACAGCTGCCACGTCGTCCGCGTCTAAAGTAGGGGAGCGGGGCGGGGGGGTAGCTGAGAGTGAAAGCTTTAGCAACGTCAGCGAAGCCTTAGCCGTGCTGTGATTCGTAGCGCATCGGCGATACATATTGACACAACAAGTAGAGCTCAGGAAAAAAATAAAGTGATTGGATTGTTACGAAGGGCTATCGCATCTCCTCGTGGGCGACGATATCTCTAGCTGCACAGCGAAAGTAATTTCGAACAGCTCCGGAAGCCTTCCCCCAAAGATGTTTGCTTTCGTCCCAACAAATGATTATATGCTGCCCTGCAGCTGCTACTGTCCAGTTTATATACGCCAGTGGCGCTAACAGCGGCAAAAATTGTTAACGCTATAGACAGTCTCCTAGCTACACTGCAGTAACTTCTACCTCGGCCCGCGAAGATGACTGTGCTGTGCTGTGAAGCGTACACGTGCGCATTGCACAGAAACAGTATGCTGTGTAGCCCTCATCATACTCACCATACCGCTATCCTCCTTCCTGTTCACATCCTATCTTTCTTATTCCCCAAAACCCTTACCCAGCGTGGAGTAGCAGGCTAGAGGCACTTCACTCAGGCTGACCTCTCCAGCTTTCTGCCGTTAAATATTCTCTCTCTCTCTCTTTTATATGCTGCGACTTAAAGCCCACGCCACGGTGCAAATACATGCATTACGTACATACTGCGCTCATGACTAAATATCTTTTTTTTTCGCGGGAAATGGGAAAAGAGCGGACAGAAAAGCCTCGTGCTGTTCTTCCTTCATTGTACTCCTTTCTTCATTGTTTATAGGGCATGAAGCCGTATACCAAGTTTTTATTAATGCGCGTTTGCAAGATATTGTGTCTTATTTATTTATTTATTCATTCACTTATGGTCATTCAAAAAATTCATTTTTTCTAAAGAGACCTTCTTGATGGCGAAATGTGGCCTTCTCATATGGGTGTTTTGAAGAGCCGAACAATACTTGAACGGCAAATCGCAATGTCCAGGTAGCTAAGTGTAAAATATTCGCCAATTAACTTTGTAATTGTTCTCTTTATGTTACATGTTGAGATTGCGAAATTGAGCAGCCGTATTCCCGTTCCCGTTTGTCATTCCCGTTTAGCGAAAATTCAAACACTAGCACCAACTTTGGCATCCCGGTCCCCTAAACGTGGTACGAAGTATATGGCGTTTCTATTAACAGTTCCACGAAAGCCACTCCCTGAGATCTGGGAACGTAAATAACTGCAACGCCTACTCATTTTTAGCATATCGTGTAGATGAATGTCTCAAAAGGAGATGCTATAGAATCAAGGTTTCTGCTATAGGCAGGTTTATTTTCAGGACGTTTCGATTTCAGTATCGCAATTGCAACAAGTGTCTACATAAAAGCAGTTTATTACTGAATATTTTCAATTAGTTGCATGGCCATTTCAATTTATTTAGCAAGAAAATTCCGCCTCTTCTCATAATCCATCTGTTGCGTTATCTTTCACAGATGATCTTGAAACAATCTGTTACAACTAAAAAAAAAAAAAAAGAGCGTAACTTGTAAAGTGTTGTGTGTTTGCAGCTTGTCCAGGACCGACCATTTAATAGCTAGAGACTTCGCTCGCTTTTAGGACACTTACTGAAATGTCTAGGAGGGTGCCCGCGCGGTGCTTATTGATTTGAGTGCCGGCGGCCAAATTATGAGCGCCGCATGTTATCCCTCATACCACGTCAGCAGCGCGCTTCCGGAAGACTGCGCACAATACGCAGTCGTCACAAAATACTTTTGGCCTGTCATATTACTGTTTATGTTCCCTTTATTTCCCTCATTCCTATCTCCAACTTCTTTTTCGATATCCTCCTTCCTAAAATGCAGGCAGAAGTTGTGTCCCCTCCCGGTGGCAGTTGCCAGCTTGCTCCATCCCTGTTTCTTTCCATTGTATATGTTTTTTAATATGGCATACTACTACTACTACTGCTACTACTACTACTACTACTACTACTACTACTACTACTACTACTACTACTACTACTACTACTACTACTACTACTACTACTACTACTAGTACTACTACTAATAATAATAATAAATGTATGCGTCCAGGTGCACTTCTCCCATCCTACCACCTTCGTTGTGTCTTTCTTACGTCCACTGCTGCGAGTGTACGAAAACGTTGACAATATTTCCTCCCTTTGTATTTAATGTATTTTTATGGAGGGTTGGTAAATGATATCGGAGCGTGAGTGAAGCGCTAAGATACAGAAGAGGTTTCGAGAAAGCTGACGACGAATAAAGGTATGGCACCTCGGACAAGTTATACGGTCAGGGACGTGTCTTTTGTGCCTGAGCCCTGCCCAGTCGTTGTTCTCCCGCAGGCATACGCACGAGGTAGTATTGGCTAGCTTACGATATAAGAATTCAGACAAGTCCCCCCACCGGCTTTGCTTTTAGTTTTATTTTCTCTCACGATATTGCTTGGATTCTTCTGAGTACCGGCGCTTGCAGCAACAGTGGTCCGAGTCCCCTCATTTTGGAAGCTACTTACCTTCGGTCTCAATGACGCAAGAACAAACACGAAGTGGGCGGGTCACTCGAGCCTCGGTAGAAAGCGTTTGTGTCCCACAAAGGAAAAAAGAACGGATATCCAAGATAGGAGTTCGGTGTGGCGTGACACACTAGCTATTTGTTCGCCGTTAGAACAACTGACGAGGCTTACGGCTAGCGAACTCAGGGCAAGGACTGCATTAATGAGGACGGTGAAACGAAGCAGATCGCCCGAAAGACGCACCTTTTTTTTTTTACATATGATTTCGTACGCATTTTAACCTTGCGCAATGCTCTCGCAAAAGTTGCAGCGCTTGCGGAGCTCGTACGGATTAGTAAGAGTTGTATGGGAGCACCTTGAATATAAGAAACCGCATGAGCGAATACTTTATGCGTTGGAACTCCTCCTGCGGCTAGGATCCTCCATACCTCATTTGTCTCTAATACTGTCGCGCTCAAGGCAAAACAGTTTGCATTAATCCCAACACGAATGCAAGGAACGCATATTCGGGCTCATGGTTTCTTGACGAAAAGCTGCAGGAGAGGGAACGTACATAAGTCTTTCGAAATACAGTTCGTCTTTCGCAGTTTGAGAAAGGGCGGCAGCGCACTTCTGTATGCACCGCCGCCGAGTGCCCTATTTCGAAATGTGCGACAGTGAACAAGTTGCATCGCGATGTAATCGTTAAGCAATGCTGGAGTGATCTCCAGTTACAAGCCGCCCGGCTACATGTCAACGCAGTAGCTGCCTGTCGTCTCAAGCAGAACGAATTCCAATCTCAAATCATCCGCAGTGATTCCAGATAAAATGTGCACTTTCGCAGCTACAGAGCAACGCTGCCGTCTGTCGCTTTAATGGTGAAATACGCTGTGCATCAGGTTTTGTCACAAGTGACATCGCCATTTCTGGCACTTTCAGTGGAAGGCAAAACTGTGCCTTCAACTGAAACAATTGCTCCCTTTATTCTGTGCCACTGCCGCTGAGGAGCAGTTACAACCCACTCCGGACAGAACAGCATGCAGTGATGATGCAGTCAGTGTGCAGTCATAGACATGATTCTCAAAGACAAGTTGTGCCCAAACTGCAATGCGGAGGGCGCGCATTACTTAATACACTGCAATATGCTTTTCTTAGAAGTGCCGAGATAGATGGAGGGTGAACGGAATTCCATGAGCTGAACTGCTTCCGACGCTCATTCCTACGGCACCAATGAAATTTGAGTGGTCGTGGTTGCGAGCGTCGCATATGGCGAATCTAACGCCGCAAGAAACGCCGCGTGCTGAGAGATCCGTGGAACGCGTCCTGAGATAACGCGATAAACAATGGGACTTAGAAATAATGATGTTACGATGTGGTTGTGGCCCAGCACTTGCAGACGTTTTCCGCTTGGAGAGTAGACATACACGGTATGCAGTACTCAATTATTATAGGCTGCCTGGACTCTTTCAACGGTTCTGCTGTAGCCACTCACAACGTTGAGAGCGCTGCAGGAATGTAGAATTCCTGTTCTCGCCAACAACTACAGCAGTATTCATAACAGAGGTCATTGGCTCATTTACGATTTCGATACCTGACTTACAGACTAGCCTTAATGCTGTCACTTTACTTTCCGCAAGACAAAAGTGCGTATTATAAAAAAGGACGAACGTGACAGTTTGGGCAGGTTGCTAGCGTTTCATTGTGATGTCATTCTCGGCGCACTAAAGGTTACAGTGTGTAAGGGACAGGCACACATCTCTAACTTTGCTGATTCCTTGTTTTCTGTACGAATTCATGCTCTGTGATCTTCATCATTACTATAAGGAGTGCGGGATGCATGTATGCAATGTCTTTGCCTTCGTGGAGCATCTGATGCACTGTACGCGCCACAAGCACTCTTGTGCACGTTAGTCTCATTTTCACTGCTTTCTTTTTTCTCCGTCTCACTATTTGTCCTGACCTGCCGGGGTCGTTGAGTAGCGGCCGTGTTCTTTACTGCTGAGAACGAGGTCGCGGGTTCGAGTCGCTGCCGCGGCAACTGCCTTCACACTCGCGCACCCAGCTTTGCGCGCAACGCTCAAGAACTGCGGGTATAGTTGAAGTAATCCGGAACCCTGCACACCGGCATCTCCCACGGCCTGTGAGTTTCTTTTGAGCATTAGTACGCAATGCAGTCCTGTACGCAACGCGGTCATCACTGTCAACAATAGCAACAACTATTTATGCGGAAATTTCAGCGCTCCTCTGTATCAGCGCATTATTTGTTCGATGGGGCATCTATTTCCGTTTTCGTTTCTCGTTGTACCCGTGTGGTGCGTTGTGATAAAGTGGGCCTCGCAAATTGTTTCGTTTCCTATGCTGAACTCACGAAAGGCAGGCCGTCATAAAAACTCGTTTTCTATAACTAATCAGTTCTGTCCAGCACCTCATCCTTTCATATCTCTCCGCGCAGCCTTGTTTTCAATTCAAGCTTGCGGCAGGCTGCTATAGACAGTTGCAGAAACGCGGCTCCGTGTTTCATGCAAATGTCTCTATCGCTTTTGTCCTGCCTGCAGCACGCTTTAACAAATTTAAATATAACATACCGGCTCGCCCGAAATCTCCAGCCGGCTAAACTAAATTGTTTGCAGTACGAAATACAGTTTACCCGTAGGGAGCATATTTTTCCCTGACTCTGTTTCTTTCTTTCTTTCTGTTTTTTGTGTGTTTTATTTCCATCACAATCGAAAAACTCCCGCCCTCTGGGCTCAGGCTGAAATCTCCGTTTTTTCTTACGAAAACAAAATGTTTTCTTTCTTCTTTTTTTTTTTCCAAATCTGCCTGCTCCGTCACGTTTCAGCGCCGGAAGGAGCTTGGAACGGGCTCTTGCTGACCCAATGGCTTAGAGTGGACCCTCGGAATTGTGTCTCTGTGCTTGTCCAACAACCTCTTTTTTCCCCAGCCACATTGTGCCTTTCTTAACTCGATAAATCGCAAACAGGAACTGCACCATTTGGCGGTGGAGCGTGCCCTGCAAGGCAGAGTTACTGCCTTGTCCGAAGGCACGCGGACGTAGACCTTTTATCGGAAATCAATCTTCGCGTTGACCACTCGCGCAAATAAAACAAGGACAACGAATCAGAAGTAAATAAGTAGTTGAGCAGCTCAGTGTTGGTCTCGACTTGATTGAAGAGAGCTCGCGAATCAAAGAAAAGAGAAAATTCAGCTGCTCAGTGTAAGTTTCGGCCTGATTGGGTCCGATTCGATCGCACGAGTACTTGAAGGGGGTGCGTTAACGTCTGCGCACTTGGTCAATTCGCGTCTACAAACTTTCAGTATCCAAAGACAAGCCACAGCATTTCGTGGTTCCCGAAGCATTCGCAACTGTACGTACAAAGTTCGTACGCTTTTATCCACAGGAAACATCCATATTTACCGGCGTTCATTTGACCTAAGCGGTCCTGTTATTACCGGTGTAGATGCAAGAAAAGTTCGATCACCAAACGGTTTTCTTTCTTTTTTTTCCAGTAACCGTTAAAATTGTCCCTCAAACATTTAACGCGCAATTTTTCGGCCTTAAAGATAAAATTTAAATTGTACCTACCCTAAATCCAACTTGTCGCGATTTGCCCTGAGGTTACAAACGGTAACCTATATACTCTATACAATATTCAGTTACAGATGGTCTCGTCTCTTGTATGGCATTACGTTTAGGGCAAAGCGAGCCATGCGAATTGTTGGACGTTTGCAATGAAGTGCTACTTATTCAATAACTCGACATGCGGACGTCGATGCCTCACAACTGTCCTCCATAACGTTTACATTTTGACCTGTATAGATAGACTACAGTCAAGCACTGTTCATAACGTCATTGACGTCATCCAGCGAAACCAATCGCATGCGATCGCACGTATGATGTTGCCGCTTCTTGAGTAATGTTTCTACGCTTGTACGTAAATCCTTGAGAAACTGCTAAGGAGGGCGCAACGAGACCTGGAGCGAAAAAATTCTGAGCGTAGCCTTTAGAAAGATATATATTATATTGACCATCTGCGCCTCGCATCGAATGCTCAGTCGCTCCTTGACCGTCTCATTCACCGCCCGTTTTCTCGCATGGGAAAATATGGCGGCAATATTTATGAACATTGCTGGCATTTCCGAACATGCTGCTTCAGATGCGCCTCCGCCTTTGAAATATAACACCGAGGAGAAATTAAGCGAATCAATAAATAAATGCAAAAGTGCACAGAAGTTATACAGGGGAGCAGAACTGAGTGCTCGGATCGTTTTCGTTTGTTCCAAACTTATCAAGGAGCACAACCGAAATTGTTTTCATTTAAGCCAACGTTTGGAAGTTGTACATGGACTTCTTTCTCAAGAGTCCACGACGAATCGAACGATCACTGCTTAGCGTGAACATTGCATATCTCGCTGATATTGTTAACGGGCAGCTGCGAGAACGGAGAGGAGGCGAGGAAGTGCAAATGCTGACGATGCGAGTGGAGCTACTTGCGAAGAGAACTATAATAATAATAATAATAATAATAATAATAATAATAATAATAATAATAATAATAATAATAATAATAATAATAATAATAATAATAATAATAATAATAATAATAATAATAATAATAATAATAATAATAATGATGATGATGATGATGATGATGATGATGATGATGATGATCATCATCTTCACTAAGGGAAGAATAAGAAAGAACTGCTGCTCCTGCTGTTCCTGTTCTCAGGTCTTTCGCTCGCTGACTCGCACGCTGTTGATGTGGACCTAACCTCGGTCCCTATGTCACCACCACCAGCTTATCTATATTGCGCACTGCAGAATTAATCATTCTCTCAGGAACCTTCGATCCCCCTTTGAATATCTAGTTATCGAAAAAAACCTACAGGACTTTATAAATAGAGTAGTGTGTTAGGAGCGGTATAGCAATGGCGCTAATGCTTCAACTTAAGGGCACGCACGCGCCTTCAAGAAAAGCGCTGACAAACGGTAATGACCACACTATAAAGAGTGAGTAAAGAACGCAGAAAGGTTTACTTTTGTCCACTACGTACGAATCAATGATGCAGTGATGGCAGCCCGACAAAAGAAAATAAAGAAAGAGGGCGTTGCAACACCCCAAACAGTTTGTGGTGTCGTGCTTGCCTGTGGCGCTGCACTCATTTCCTAATAGTGATGAAGGCGTTGAATCAAAGCGTATCGAATTTTTGGACTCTGCGAGAATAAACGCACTTCCATTTCTCGATTCGTAATGCTCTGGCTACTGCATTCACTTCTGCAGTCGTTCCCTAACCGGGAGATGTAAAGCGGCTCCTCGCCATCGTGGGAGGCTGTGTAGGCATGCACTTAGTGTCTCGAATTCGAGAATGTGAGCCGCATCTGAGGAGAATGCCTAATGTGCACTCGTTATTCGAAGCACGTGGGATACGTACGCGCCCCGAGCGGAGTTTCCTCTCTGTGCAAACACCGTTCGGTTGCGCCCTCTGCAGGTCTACAACACGGGGGCAAAGAGCTTGCGAACACGGACTTCCGTGTTGCAACCGCAATCCTGGGGCCTCTCTTTCTTCGCAGTGTACGTTATTCCGTATTGCTCTTGAGTACAAACTTGATGACGTCATGCGCACGTGCGCAGTTTCTGAAGGTTCTTTAATTTGACCTCCAGAAGCAAAGAAAAAAAGTTACAGTGTCGTTTCACTTCGTGAACGCGGGTGACGCGCAAGCGTATGGGTGCTATAGCGCACGCGATGCTATCGGCCCTCGGTGCGCCTAGACGCCTACACTGTTCGTATACAAGACAGGGCTCGCGCGGCCGCGCCATACGCAGCAGCAGCCGGAGTAGAAGGCCCCGTTGTAAACATTCGCTTACCATCTAAATTAACTAGCATGGTGTCAATGCGCACAGGCACATGTGAACACTTCACACTCGATGACCGCGGACACTCGCTGTCAAAATGCTGGCGTGAGGAATCGCGGCAGCAGCAGTGAGCGAAGTGATCTTCATGCTGTCCATCGCTTCAACGCAAACTGAGCGGTGAGAACACAGCGCACGCAAAGCTATACGAGCCGTCGACCGATCTAGACTGTGCCCCCAAAGCAGATCGCTTTAAAGATAAAGCCCACGTGACCGCGCGCAACCGCGCCGTGGGACTGCTTATGGTGGTACCGCTGGCAGGGTAGTACCGTTCAGTGCCGCATGGTGGAACGGTGGTAAGGGGAGCGTTCTCGCATTCTTCCCTCGTGACAGCTATCGTTTTGAGATGCGTCTGCGATCGAGGAGGTGGCAGGCGCTGCACGGGGTTCCGAACGCGTTGTTTAAGGAAGTGACACTCGAAGTCGAAGTACCGGCTGGCTTTCGCGTAGGAGTAAGACACGGTGTTAAGGGGGAGCACCCCCCATAACAGGGTAAAATTTAGTGCCGCAAATAACCACCTCCCAATGCATGCTTAAATTTGTCTCAAATAGTAAGCGAGATTGGTTCTTTATACATTTTTTTCGTTATCCATTAACAGCAAACATTTCAGCAGTGCAACTTCAGGCGTATGTATGCCAGATTTTATGTTAAAAGTGTTAGTTTAAAGAGTATGAAGGACGCTTAACGATTTTTAACCTCTGATTTCTGCGTTGTGGTTGCCGACAGTGCTAATTAAATGTGCAGACGAAATTTCCAAACAAACCGGAACCAGCACGGAGGACCAGGCGCCTTCTTCGTTCGCTTGCTTCGCGGCTTCAGACATATACCGCCGATTTCACGAGCTGGCGAGTTACGCTTTTGCGTAAAAAGTCTATGAGTTTTCAGCCTGTGGTTCCAATGTCCCCGGTTCTGGAAACCTGATTGATCCATTCTCGGGTGATTCGTGTGGTAGAACGAAAGGCTAACGGCACTGCATGAACACAGACAGAATCTGCTGAACTACATATTCAAGCACATAGTCTTAACGAAGAATTAGAACAAGGTAACTATCCTCGTACCTAAAACTTTTGCCACGCCATTATCATCAACTCAGTTCCTTACAATAGCAAGCAGAACAGAAGCAGAAAGGGTACCTCTGCAAGCGCTGTTTCCCTTTACTTTAAATGATAGCAGTGCTTTCCCAAGAAGCAAACTTGGGGTTAAGGTGAAAGCACGGTATTCCCAGAGAGATAGAGGGGGAGAGAGGGAGGAGAGAGGGAAGAGAGTGGAGGGAGAGAGCAAGTATACAAATGTAGTCTAGTTAGTTTTCATCTACCTGAAGTTAGACGCTCGCCGACTCCCAAGAAAGCACTCGCAGTTATAAGACATTGATATTGTATGTGTTATCCGTTTGTTATGTGTTTGCGTTAATTGTCGCATATACTGTTTGTATAATTTTATTTATCATCATATTCATCTAGAGTAGCATGCTACGCGTACCGCCAGGCAAACTCCTCCAGCTTTCAATAAAGAGCTTCTCTCTCTCTTCCTCTCTCACACAGCCTTCATTGGACATGACACCTTTCGTTTATAGAGCTTTCGTATCCTTTCTTTATGTATGGTAAGTCCTCACGCAGTTCTTGGTTGTCGAGTGCCGACATTTACGCTATATATACACAAGGTATACAAAAATAGCCTAATTGCTGAATTTACGAGGTGTCCCAACTATCTATATGGTAGCCTAGGTTCAGAAATATTCGAGTTCGCAATAGAAGGAATCCTCTAAAGGCATATTGTTGGCGACTCTGCAGAACAAACAACAAAACGAAATGTTTTGCATTCACTATAGGCGCATAAATAATCGAGAATTACTCAACTCCGCAAACTTTATTTGCAGAGAAAGAAACTTCGAAAGCGAAAATGCTAGCGCGCTCCAGAAAACCTCCAATTCAGCAGTATTTCAATTCGCACCTTTCGATCAATTTTGCCCCTCGTCCTGAAGAAAGGCGGAATACGAGAGGAACCCACATGACTGCCCACTTGTTCGCCGCCATCGTAGTGCTCTCAGTCGCAACGCACGTGAACGGACAGCGGTATTAAGTCAGTGCGTTGCTACTTGGAAACTTGCAGGGTAGCGACTGCTTCAGGTTCTTCATTCTGTATATTGCTGTCACGAACGACCGCGTCTGTAGATTTCGGCAGTGCGACTGAGAACGATCGGTGCCAGGAATGTCGAATCCAACGCCATGCACCATAACCCTGTCACTTTCTTAGCCCCAGCGCGCTAGGTTAAAAATACTATTCGTCCCCGTGTGGCACGCTCTACAGTATATACTACTAGTTCGGCGCGCAAACGCATTGTTTTTTTTTCTTATTACATACTTTGCGCGGTTTCTTTATGAAATTGAAAGAGAAAATGCTTACGCAATAGCTAGCAAGTCTATAGATGCTGCTGAATGGGATTTTTCTTATAACGCTCTTAAATCTTTGTGGATATCTTGCAATAAACGTGACGATTGAGAAATCAAATAAGCAATGTAGACTTGTTGTTCAGATAAAGAGTAAAAGAAATTGCGTGGTTTGCTTCGTATACAGTCACGAATGGCGTATACAATTATTCGCGTTATTCTATACCACACTTAAGTAGGTATAAACGTTGCATGAAATCAACTGGAACACCTTGTAAACGTATTCTATATCGACTACTGGAGACACCCTGTATACGATGTCTATACGAAGTACTCAAAGGAGCGTTATACCCAATGACCAACTCCGTGTTCTCGGGCGCGGTGAAGTTATAGGCGTATATACAACGACGCATGCACCGAGAGCTTGCGCTGACTTCACAGCCGATCCTAACCCATAACTAAAGAATATTGCTTTCCCTCCCCACTTTCCGTCTTTCTTCCCCTTTTACCCTTCCCACCAGTGTAGGGTAGCAAACAAAAGCTTCTCTTCCGGTTAACCACCCTGCCTTCCCATCTCATTTCTCTCTCTATCTCTACTAAGAAATTGCTATTGCTTGCTTACCACCGTGGACTCGCATCGAACAAGTAGACAGCAGCTTTCCATTTTTTTTCGTTGCTGCACGTAAAAAAAAGAAGAAAAAAAAAGAACTGCAGAGACGAATGATAAACTATAGCATAACGGTCAGTTCACTTTTTGACAAGATTCTATGCAACATCAAGAAGGTGCGCTTTGCTTTCGTTGTCTTAAAGAAGCTTTTACACGCTTTTAGGACAAACAGAAAACGAATTCTCTTTCGAAAAATGACAGCCGCCCTTGTATTTTACCATTTTACCATGCGTTATGAGGACGGTAGACAGTCCAGCAGCGCAACGTTCTGCACGCTTTTCTTGTGCGGCTTGCGCTAGTTGTGGTCATTGTTCGCGGGTCTTTACTCCAAATTTCGAGCGTCACTTCATGCCTTCGCACAAAGAAAGGAGCTCCAGGTTTTGATCGATACAAAACACTCCCTTTGGCGCAGTACACCTTTATCTATCTCTCTCTTTCTGCACATTTCGGAAGTAGAACGCCTCCTCATCCGCATCCTTTCACCGAAAAAAAAAAAAGAAGAAGAAAGGGACAAAGACTCGCACGTCGTTTTAACGTACTACGCTGGTTATCAATGGGCGCCGATAACACGCGGCCTTTCCATTTCCCTTCAATTCTCCGCCCAAACTTTGCCCATCTTCTTTATGTCAGAGAACTAACCTAATACAAAGAGGCAGTCATAAAATCTTGGCTCGGAGCTTCCGCGGGGAAGCCTTCCATTTCCTTTCGAGCGCGACGCCTGCAACACAGCGCGGCTCGAAGCGAAATACCGGGTATAGTATCGCGCTCGACAGCTCGCCAGGGCGTCTTCAACAAAGTCACAGACGAAGGCAGGGTTAAACTTCAGCCAGACACCTCACCGCACCGGTTCAAATTCCTCTTAGCCCCCTTTTTTTTTCACGCTGTCCACAATTCAGCTTTCCTTCGATCCCTTTCCGCGCCCCAGGGTGTTTTCGCGTCGTCTCAGAGCTCTTCCTTCCATCAGACGTCAAATATAAGAAGCAAAGTGAATGAACCAACCAAGGCACTTCGTGGGTCGAGAGACAACGGAGCAGAAAAGAAGGGCATCAGAATCTTCGTTGCGGCGGGCGATAATCTCGAAGAAGCAGTGACAGCTCTCTCTCTCTCTCTCTCTCTCTCTCTTATACACGGTACCGTCCAGGCAACACCTATACGACTCATTCAGAACCGATCGCTCCGCTTGTTCCCATATAGAAGCGCCAGCCTTTTCCCTCCGTGACTAC
Source organism: Dermacentor andersoni (assembly GCF_023375885.2). Lineage (NCBI taxonomy): Eukaryota > Metazoa > Arthropoda > Arachnida > Ixodida > Ixodidae > Dermacentor > Dermacentor andersoni. Next base: position 92,169,645 of record NC_092819.1, on the reverse strand, counting down.
TCGTCGCGCCTGATGATTCCGAAAGAGGAGGCTTCGAGCATCGGGAACGAATGACACCGGGGCTTATTGCGACGGTGATATAATTCGAGCCGTTTCTACCACTCGCGACCCCCATATTTCCCACCTGACGTTCTCGTTCGCCCACCGCGACGTACTTGCTTTGACGACGCGAGGTTGATCGTACCCTTCTCATCTCTGCGTTCATTTCTTCATGTCAGCTTCGACCGTCTGACTTTGTTCTCTTTGTCGATTACAACGCTTTGCCGAGGTGCCGTCCGTTAACGCTCGTCTTTTCAATCTGGCGCCTTGCGTATATTGCGTCGCATCCTGCCTTCTTTCAGGGCGTCTAGATTACGATGTCATCAAAAAAGAAAAAAAAAACTATATATATATACGCAAATATATGCATTTCGCGCGCAGAATAGGCTAGTCACTAGAACAAGAATAAACTATGTACGACAATGCATAAAGTACCAAGTGCCCACGTCCCTGACTCGAACAAAAAGTAGATTGGTTTCCCTGACAGTGTTCTCAAAGAAGTATGCAAAGAATCTCCGATTCAGAATGACATTGCATTTCTATAGTTTATGCGATGTTTGCCATTTGAACAATTTTTACCTTTTTGCAACTTGCGCATTTTTCACGCTTTGTGAACTTGCGATGCAGTGTATATACCTCTCCTGTTCAAAATTGTTCTTTCAACTTGATTTTTTTTTAAAAATCATTTCTACATGTCACCTCATGGTTCTTGTGTATGCCCTATTGTTAATACAGTGTTTGTCTGGAGCTTTCTCTTTTGTAGCCCCAACCTCCACTCTGCCACACTGTATTTGGAGCAATGAACTTTCTTCAGGCTTTGTCGTTTACTTTTGCTCAATTTTCTAGTCCCAGAAATGAACAAGCAGTTACACAAACAAGTCAACTATTGTAATTTGTTTAAGCCTTTTGTCTGCTTTTATGCTCATTCTCTCATTCTAACTGTACCACCTAACATACAGGAGTATGTGATGTCCTCCACATGATTAAGTACACATTTCCCAGTTAACGACCTTGCTGTGCTGCTTGTGGCTGGGAGTGGCGTTCACGAACGCCTACTCCTATTGCATGGGAATGGCTGAGAGCCCGGTGTGCGATTCCCGTGGATGCGAGAAAACCATCGAGCACCTATTGTGTAGCTGCCCTCGCTACGACGTACAACACCTCTCTCTGCGGACAACTTTCAACCGACTGGACTCAAGACTGTTCTCCGAGTCGAAGACACTCGGACCGTGGCCACACCCATCACTGGCACGAAAAGCGATTCGTGTACTAGTACACTACTTGAAGTGCACTTGCTTAAGAGACCTTTTATAGTGTCCCTGTGCCTCCTCCCACACGCACTCAGTGATTACTCTCTCCCCTTTTTCCTCTTTCTATTCCCCTTTCCCCCCTTCCAGTATAGGGTAGCAAACTGGGTGCTCGTCTGGTTGACCTCCCTGCATTTCCTGTCCTTGCTCTCTCTCCGTCTCCCAGTTAACGTAAAATTAGCAAAACAGTTCTGCGGAAGCCCGCAAAGTGGAGAAATCTCGTAGAGGCTACCTTCACAGCTTCGTGCTACAAGCAGTTTAGTAGAGTAGTTTGCTGGGCCAGTTGGTGCATAGTGAACGTATAATGGTTTCCAGCAAGTACGGACGCGAGCACAAGTAAGTAGAAACGGACAGGACAACGCTGTACAGTTGCAAGTCAGGAGAGTTGTAAGTCCCCAGGACAGTTGTAAGTCCAGCGTTGTCCTGTCCGTTTCTACTTACTTGTGCTCGCGTCCGTACTTGCTGGAAACAATTATACGTTCGTGCTACAAGTCAAGAGGATTGCACAAAGTTAGGCAGACTTACCTTTGGAAGCACAACACAAGCGTTACTTCGTTGAGCGTATGTGGACGCCTTCAAGTTGCGCTAAATATAGTAGCGAAAATGCGCTAAAAATAAAAAAAAAGCCGGATAGTTAATGCCACATTCCAGCGGCACCACGACCGTATATAAGCTTTGAGTAGAGAAAAGACAAAACGGAGGGAAAAGCGTGGGCAAGCCACAAGGGGCAATGAAAATTAATGGCCGAATTGAATTCTGTTGCAATAAAGTCCGTCATAATGTAAAAGAATAATAGGCGTTGTACATGAGCTACCGCGACAAAACTGCGGTGGTGAATCTCGGAGAGCTGCTATCTGTATAGTGGCGTGTACACTGATGCAAACCTATACTGACGCATTAGCACTCCGCCCGGAGCTGCTGCCATTATGGACGGTGTAGCAGAGCAGATCGACAAACAAGGAAAAGGAAGACAAAAAAAAGGAATAGTCTTGGAGAGCCAGAGAGACTTTAGCGTGTGATCTCGTTAGAGCTGTAATTTGTCAGGTCAGAAGGGATCGTTAGAAAAGGCGACCCGGCCGGTAGCTTTGATGGCAGCTGTGGTTCCCACCTAGCAGGTCACGCGAAAAAAGACTGTCGGAAAGCTTCCCGTGCCGCCGTGACGTTATGTATTGCTAACCACTTCTGTATCGTTCCCTAAATAACTTTTGATAGAATGGAAGGTTGGCCGCCATTTGCTCGACGCATACATGCATGAGTGTGCAATTCCTGCGACCGTGCAGCGAGTAAGGGACACTGAGCAGTTAACCAGGCGAGCGAGCAGTACGTTGGTGAGGAAAGGTAATCCAGTCGACACTTAGCATTATCAGGTACATTCACATTGCACGACAACTGTACAAATCAGGACAGAGGAAAGGCACAACGAGAATCTTTCTTTCGAACGATAAACGTGCACAACCAAAGCGGGAAACGGAAAGTCGTTAAACCGCGATTACTGCGGAAGAATTGTCTTTCACATTGACACCTGGCGATGAACGAATGTGATCCTCCAGTGACTGACACTGGCCGTCAACATAAACGCTCGTTGAACATCGTCGCTAAATGAGTAATCAGTCTAATAAAATTATCAATTACACTGGAATATATCAAACAATCTATACTTAATACTTCAATCAAATACAAGAGTTCATCGTTCCTCGCCACGCCAGCTGGTATGCCCCAGTGGCCATGCAGTTTCGTTACAGTGCGGCAAATGCCTCGACGGCGCGCTCTTCACACCGCAATCACCTGGTGATCTGGCGGCGTGCTCGGCGGCAGCTAACGTTGCAATGCGGCCGCACGCTTCGTAAAACGTCGGACGCCTGCATAACAACTACAGAGTACTGCTGTATGACCTGTACAAGAAAGAAAGGGTTGTGACGAGATCGCAGACGTATCTTATGTCATTATAGCTACCCAGAACGTTAATTAAGATCATCATCGCTCCTCTTATCTCTCTCTCTCTTCCTCTCTCTCTCTCTCGCTACGGATAAATATTCATGAGCAATGCTTCGCAAGGTTCACGTTATGAGAACAGCTGGGTGTGGAAAGCTGTGTAACTGTGTACATGCTACTCGTATATTTCTCAGCCGTCCACCTGAAGCATAGAAGTGGCGGACTTTTCATATGCATGGTCGTACAGCGCCATCATGCGTAAATCCATACTGGAATTGAGATAGTGGGCCCCTCTTGTTCGCTCCCATGCTTTTATGACATGAAGACATTCACTAGGAAGGCAAGAAAGCAAACCATATTTAGTGCAAAGAACAAATGAAAGCACTTGGTTTCGGCTCCCAACCTCAGTTATCGCGAGCTTAATTATTGGTTTTCCAAGACGGGCGAGTTGTTGCCTCATAAAGGAAAGTCATGATAATTTTTGTATATTTTCCCGGGCGCCTCGTTTTCAACTGCTCCGAAGCGCCCTTCCATGACCCTATTTCTTTATTTCGCTTTGTTTCCGTAAAGGAAAAGCCCCCTTTGTATCTTTTCATCGTATTACATTTTAGTGAAGTTGAGTAAAGCGCTCTGGAGACCGTCTTCGCACATGAGCGCCGCCAGATTACAACACCACGAATAAACGTAATCAAACAACAGAAACACTAGAACAGCATCGCTGGTCAGACCTAACTGGTCACTTCAAGCGACGGCCTTTGTCTCCGAGCGCACGGGCAGTTTACGAAAGTATCCCGCCTTGGGCGGCGGGTCGCTTTTCAGAGGCCTCGGGCTTTTCTCTTATGGATGAGTTTAGTTCTAGATGAAACCGCTCAAACACACGCAGCTCCAGGGATGCCAGTGTGACCCTCTATCCGCCAGTGTTGTCTGTAGGGAGGATGAAGTGTACCATTGTTTTCGATCTGCGAGGCGACCAGACTTCGAGGCACTTTACCCTGCAGGTATTGGACAATAGTGCCCGCTTGGAGCGCACAATTTTTGAACAGTCGTTATGGACGACGTCAACACGAACGGGGTTTCCACACGCCACGGTGGCTTTGAAAAGCTCCTTCATATTGCGACAGCTTTTCCCTCTTGCGCGGCTCCACAAGAATGAAATGGATTTCATAGTATTATAGTGCCACCCTATGTGGAAACAAAGGTATGAAAAAAGCTGGCGATAACCCCATATTTTAGGCTAAATGAAAATGCTTAAGAGAAAGCTTTAGCTCGGGCCTAAGTGCGATTTTTCTGTTCAAGTACATTTAAAACTCAGAAATGCTTTTTTAACGTAATAATTCTGCGGAAACCCGCAAGGTGGAGAGAAGTAACTAACTAAGGGAAAATGAGACGCCCACCCATTTGTAGTAATTACTACAAAGGAAACCCATACGGGTTCCTCGAAAGAAAAAGCCTCGCAGTTGAAGAAACATTCGTCCTAGTCCGGGACTTGAACCCAGGACCAACGTCTTTCCGGGGCAGCCACTCTACCATATCTGAGCCAACCAGGCGGCTAGCAGATGGCAGGGCAAAGTCGAATTTGTCAATAATGCGAAGCAAAGGCAAGGGTTTGATGTAATAGTTCTGCGGAAACCCGCAAGGTGGAGAGAATTAATTAATTAAGGGAAAATGAGACATACACCCGTTTGTAAAAATTGCTGCAAAGGAGGCTTTTCTTTCGAGAAACCCGTATGGGTTTCCTTTTTTGCCGACATTAAGCAGCCTTGCAAGGCTTAGCACAGCATTCTGAAATGCACCTTAACTTGAAGCTCATGACGGAACTCTTTTATATATATATATATATATATATATATATGTATATAACCCCTGGCGCTAATTCGCCAAAGACACTCACTGGGTTTCCTTCGGCGCGTTCACGACAGGCGTAATTTAAACAAGTCAAGCATAGACTTCAATATAAGATGAATTTCTGAATACGGAGATTGATCTCAGCACTACCCCGTAACATTTATGGACAGCTGTTCACGGACATAACGGCAGAAATACCAAAGTGCGCGAAGCAGGGATGAGGCAGGGATTATTACACCAGGCCAAATTCGGTGCGTCGTATAGACACCACATGTAAAACATTCACAGACGGCACATTTGAATACTCTAGTGTTTGTACTTGGTCAATATCGTACAAACGGGGGAGGTGGGTTGTCCGCCATAAGGCTTCTTTATTCAAGTATTCGTAGGATTATTTCATAAGCCACTATCCCAGGCAGTACAATGGACTGGGACTATTACGAAGGCTACGAAGTGTGGATTCTTTTTTCAGATGTCACTGTGAAGAGACCAGGTAATATCACGAGTCAACAGCTAACGCCGAGTGATGTAAAGGGACTATAATCTGCGAAGAAACATGCCCGGATAGTTCTTTGTCAAGCTGTCCTCCAAACCACCCGCTTAACGGCATTAGGGAGCATTAGGGAACGTTCCGGGAACATTAAGACGTCGTTAGCATGCGCATGCGGCCGGCGTGTTGCCGGCAGCGCCACATCAAGAGCGCGAGAACTTCGCCGCGCTGACGTCTAGAAATAGGTCTAAACGAGGTGCATGCACAGAGACCCCCCCCTCCCCCCCCCCCCCCCCCGAAAGAAAAGAAGAAAAAAAAAAAGAAAGAAGACGCTGGCAGGCAACTTCGAAGCAGTCGGGCAGTGTTACCAAGTCCGGGACCGCCATTGAGCAAGGCGGAGAAAATCAATGAGCAAGTACCCGTCCCACAAGCTCGCATCACCTATCAATAAAGTTCTTTGACTGACCGACTGTACTGGAGAAATTACGGTCACATTCCGAGCGGCGTGATTATGCCACCGCGCGGCTGATTTGCTCGTCGTACTTGTCCCTGTGTGTTTCTGTGATGGAGTCGGCATGGTAAGATTCGCCGCTAACGCGATCACCGGCCGCTTACCTTCAATGAGCCACAATGCGGGGGAACGTTAATAGAATACCACTGTGGCCCTGTAGACTGAATTTGTCTCTGCTTGTATTTCACTTCAGTCTGATTTGATTGCTCGTTTGTTTGCTTATTTTTTCCGTAGACATATAAATGTGGAAAGAGATCAAGAAAAAAAAGAGTTGCGTGAGCAAGTGGACAAACCCTTCGTTCCCGCACACCGTAACACAGGCAAAAGCAGCATGGTACGAAAGAAGCAAACTTTAATTAAGAAAAATACATCGAAGGAATCATTAACCCCCGTATCCAGAAATGCGTCTTAACTTGAAGCACACGCTTGACTCGATTTAAATGACTCCTGTCGCGAACGCACATAACGAAACGCGATGAGCGTCTTGGGCGCGTTGGCGCCAGTCGTCATTTATATTAAGTCAAGCATGGGCTTCAAGTTAAGATGCATATCTGAATACGGGAGTAAGTGTTTGCACAAACGCGCATAATATAAGTACCATGTTGGAAGATAACTAGCTTATAAATGCTACAAACCGAGTACAAAAACAAAAGAGGCAAGCAAGAAAATAAGGGTTTCCTTCAGCACGGCAATAAAGTAATCCAAAACACTTTCATTCATTTCGTGAAAAAAATGAGGGCTCTAAATAGGAAGAAAAGAAATAGGAAACATTCCAAGAAACACTAGTTGAGATATGCGAGGGAGGTACACTTGTTTTCGCACATGTATGGCACACGTATACATTAAACAGACGTATCCTAAGAGAACTCTGTCATGCAAACCTAAGCTGAATTCATTTCTTCCTACGCTTCGTTACCTGACGCACATCACGACTCGAATTCCCGAAAAGCTCTTAGGCAGCGGTTGTTCGTAAAAGAAAATTTCAGCCACTCGGCCCCGATTCTGGAAATATGATTAGCAAAGATGGCCAGGCAATGGCAAAGAGCACTTACGGATGAAAGTCTTTGTGAATATGGCCCCAGTTGCGATGCAGTTCTGCGTTAAGGCCGAAGGGAGGCCTGCGCTCCCTCCAACTTTTTAACCGGAAGTTCTGGAGATCCTGTGACGTTGTTCTGGCGTGAAGCAATAGACCGTGTGAAAGGTAAAGCGCCTGGAAAATTGATGAAACGAAGGGCGACGACGCGATGTCGCCTTGTTGCGCTGGTGGAAAGAACAGCGAGGTGCGCCACGAATTGAACCACGTGCAAGAAACAAAGGCAGCTCGAGATGATTCTGTTTCGTTGTTAAAAACCGAGCTTTACCTCTGGAGCTCGGCATCCGCTGCACCTACATTTATGAGTTTCGCAGCAATTATAAAAAGAAATTAAACTAGAATCTATTGACTGGAGAAATTTTTTATTTATGTCATTTTTTTGCAAGGACTGTTGAAAATTGCAAGAAATATTCATGTACGAAGTCAACTCTGTATATAAAGATATTAAGATTACGTAAACTGCGCCGATTAAGCCACCTAAAGCAGACAAACTTCGCACATTATACACCGCTTTCAAGTATACCACTAAATAATCATTAGTAGCTATACAAAATCCTCGTAAACGCTGTAAAATTTTCAAGTAAGCTTTAAGTTTATACATCAAGTTTATATGCTCGTTATACGCTCAAACAGAAACAGTTTAGAGATCTGCGATATCTGTTTTCTTTTTTGTGCAGAGTTACGGATTTAAAAACTGCAAGCTACAGTTTAAAAATTATTTCCGCATTTATGGCAATTTTCGCAAAAAGTATAATGTCCTAAATCGGAATGCTGTTGCCTACTGGTGCTATAACTAAAATTTCTCCCTCAAATGCAACAAATTTCGTTCAAATTGGTACATCAGTTGTCTAATATTTTTGGGTTTCCTGGATAGAAGAGATAGATAAAAGGAAAGCAGGGATGTTAACCAGTCAAGAGTCCGGCTGGCTACCCTGCACTGGGGAAAGGAGAAATCGAAGTTGACTCCGAGGTGAAGCTTCCTTTTAAACTAAAGACCTTGGCCTGCCCCTTAGAGAGAGATAGAGGAAAGGAGAAATGCAGGGAGGTTAACTAGAGGGGAAGATCCGGTTTGCTACCCTACGCTGGGGAAAGAGGGGGGGGGTAAAGTGATAACAAAGTAGAGATAAAGAAAGAAAGGAGCATAGACGTACAATCACAGTTATTTTATTTAGTATAAGAGGCACTTGCGCAGGGTTGTGTGTGCACCTACACAGTGTTTATCCACGATGAAATGAGTGACTTCTTGTTCCAGCTACCAGATTTCGTCTAGATTTAGCCGTTAGGATAATTTGTGAACAAGTGGAGACTTGGAGGGGGCAGTATGTCCAGAACGTAGAAATAAATGAAGCCCACAGGGAGTTCATGTAGCGCCGAAGGTGTCGGGATATGGAATAAAAACTTGATATTAGCTATATTAACACTGTACTCAGACGTTAGAGTCAGTGACGTAGCGACCGAGAATGCTGCGATTAACACTGACTGACCAGTTCACGAGCTTAAATAAGCCGCCTTGCTACTTGTTATAACTTCAATAGGAGCGATGCTTGTGAGACTTAAGAAAGAACATTCTGGACATTGACGTTGTCCCTTTCGCGCAGTACAGGAGTCTAAACTGGTTAACGTCCCTGCCTTCCTCTATATTCCTCTCTCTCTCTTTCCACTTGTTATAATAGTTGCACAGATTATGCCAGTGCTAGAGGTCTCTTCCTAAATGTTTGCACACAATCGTTTTCTGTGCAAGAATATTGTTGTGCACATGGCGCGACCACTTTTGACAACGTGTGGCTGATATGAGCAGTTTATCATGTAGAAGAATCACATGCCTCATCATCGGCACGTATGATTCCAACTTGATGACCCTCATTTAATTGTCATATACTCGCTTGGCTTACTACGCTTTCTCGCATCTCTACTGAAGACGCGATGCGGTTCATTAGCGCCACGGCTACCAAGCCTACGAACATTGTACCGATGAAGGACTTGGGGGAGAGAGCAGTGAGGCTCACTGCATGAAGCTCTAGCAGTCCGTATATAGCGCGACGCCTGGCTAAACTGCGACCCGAAACGAGCGCACATTCCTATCTTTTATTGTACTTTTCTTTTGTCACGGGCCTGAATAAATAAGAATTTTCAGCGTATTTCAATTATGAGACGTGGTTCCAAATTGATACGCCTTGAAAACTCGCCAGTTACAATTCGTGAATTGTTATAGACGCCGTAAAGAATTGAGGTACAATTTTAATTAATTAAATTGTGTTAAGTATAGAAATATGTACATTGATTTATGGTACAAATAACGTCTCCCTCTTTAAGCAACACAGCTCAATAATTATAATAGTGCTATCTGCCACAGGCACATTAAAAAGTTTCTGTATAAGATTAAAAGAAAAGAAAACAAGCACCCGCACATCTTCAGTGTGTGCTCAGCGCAGCGCTCGAATACAAGGAGTGCCGTTTTGTTACTACTCTTGCCTCCTCCTTTTTGTAATGATGATGCTGATGATGTTGATGATTTCATGGGATCCTATTTGAGACGTGGCGGTGACAAATAGTCACCTAGCCCGTTGGAGGTAATCAGGTATGCTATAGATACTTTCCAGCCTAGTACTTTGTCTACATCTCAGTTATCCTACTTCTCTTACTTAAAGCTTCTCGATCTTGTACCGTTACCTATGCCTGTAACGTATCCGGTCTGATCAATCTCGTCCTTGCTTTTTACATCGAAGCTGTTTACCTGACGGACCTGTATGAATGATCCGTATGCGTGGTCTCGTAGGCGGTTATCTGGGTCTGGCTAACGTCCGTAAAGTGAACAAAAAAGATGGCGGCGCTGCGTGGTATCGTAGGGGGGTTATATGAGCTGGCTAATGTCTGTAAAGCGAACAAAAAAGATAACGAGCGGCGGCACGGTGCAAAGGAAAGAAAGGGCACGTGCTCAGTGGGGGAGTTGCTGCCGGCTGCGTCGGCTGCCGTCTGCCCTCACTACAACGACGCGGCAAGTGTGGAGGGAAAACACGGAAGTGTGCACCTCGGTAGCCGCCGCTGTGTGTAAGAACCGCATTGTGCACTGCAGACGTAGATCATCGCAACAGCTGGAACTCCAACAAATGTGGGGAAAGTGGGAAGACCACGCCTTGTGCGCACGGCCGAAGAACAAGCCGAGTACGAGGAGAAGCGTCGACCGCACAGACGCATCTATAACCAACGACAAGGTGCCCGTGCGAAAGCAGAGAATGCGGCCAGTGACTTTGCCTCCGAAGAACGTCAGCGAGAGCAGATGCGAGAGTAATCGTTGGCGTTGAGCGCAAGCTACTGATGAAAATCGCGCACTGGAGGCCGCTCGTAAGCGTCGAGCTAGGTCGTTCGAGTCTGCGTCCAAGCGGCAGAAGCGTGAGTTGCGACCTCCTTCGAGTTTCACCCGGGCGAATTCGAAAATTCAAGAGAACGAGGAGTTTGGCCATAGTTGCTCGATCGGCGACCGAAAACTTCGCTGGCTAATCCGCCACCGTATGAATGGTTCGGCCCGAACTTTTTTTTAGTAGTTCTCTAAATGTCTCTTGCTTATCTCTACTGCAGACCGGTTAATGCTTCTGTGCACTTTAAATCCAAGCGCTTCTGGAAGGTTTACATTACCTATAGGTCTCGCTGGGTGAATACTATCGCATTCTATCAGGATGTTTAATATCTCATTTACTTACGTTTACATATACTGCAACCCAGATGTGGGGTTTTAGGCAGGGTGGAGTTACATTTGCTGGGTTTGGCAAACTGGCAAATAGGAACAACAATACAACGGGGAAAAGAACTACACATTTTGTCAATGCAACACAGTGCTTCACTAGAAGGAAACATTTCAAACAAAGCACCTCATGTGGGACTTATCCCTGCTGAACCTTACGGCAAACAGGTGTAAAGATGGCTGCAAAACCATTTCGTTAGAAAGTTTATTCCATTCACTTGGTGTAAAAGTGAAAAACAATAAGTGTTATTATGAACCCAGAATCGGTTGGTGCAGGACAGGGGTAATTGGAGATCGCAGGGAGAGGCCTTCGTCCTGAGGTGGATATAAATAGGCTCATGATGATGATGATGAGCCCAGAAAGGAGTTATAATGAACTCCTGTCTCTGTCTTGTAACATATCCTGCAGAGAAGGAAAGTATCTTCCAGACATCTAACTTATACTGACATTTAATTAACTGAAAGAGCAATTCCAATCCCGAAATATGATTACTTGGAAATACGAAACTTGGTGCATTACTCAAGGCTGCCACTCCACGCTCGCGGCGACGAAAAGGTGGACGAAGAAGATCCCGTGCCGGCATGCGTGTGGCTCGCGTCAGGCACCGTCGCCATCGTAGCGTTCGAACGTTGTCCGCGGTCATGGTTCCCCAGCGGACCAGCCTATCCTCCGTGGGGCGTCTTCCGACAAACCGGCTCCTCGAGCACGAAGCGGCAGCGTATCGCGGACGACTACTTGGACGTCCAAGACCGAAGCCCATCGCCTTACGAGCACTGCTGCCGGCTGCTCGCCACAGCTCGTCGCATGCTGCCTGCCGGCCTGCTCCACTCGGCCAGCACCCCGGTCGTCGCCACCTTGCTGCACCTGGCCCGCTTCCCATCCACGGCGCGCGTCATGGACCACTGGTGTCGGCTGCCGGACGAGTTCGCCATCCCTGCCAAGTCCACCTGGCGGAAGGAACTGGCAATTCCTCCGGCGCAGGCAGCCGACACCAGCCTGGGTAGCGTCAGTGCAGCGTGCGGCCACCTTTGTGCGGACGGCGGTGGGGTGTGTCTCGAGTCCCGCGATGCGTGGGAATTCGACCTCCCTCACGTCACGGCCTCCGCAGGTTGTGGCTCCGTCTGCCGCCGAGTCGGGCCGAGTGGTAGCGGCAGCGCAACGGTTGTCTTCGTCGTCATCTGGGTGGCCGGCTATGTGATCCATCGTTGGCGAAGCCTTCATCCTCTTCATATGTCGCATCATCGTGGGCGCCGCCGATGTCGTTGCCCACTGCTCTTAGCTATTCGTCTCTCACGGTGTCCATTCAGCATTCCATCAACGCGTTCGTAGTCACCCGTGACCGCCTCTATGAATGGGCCCATGCGTGCCATCACGCACTCTTTCTTGGTCATTCTTGCTTATATAATGTTATACTCATCGAAAAGAATTTTGGGGTAGTGCGTTTCGAACTCGTAAGCGCTGAAATAATTAAATTGTGTTGAAAATATTCCGTTGCATCTTCCTTTTTCAAGCTGGAACTGCGCTGCTCGCAGGCAAACCTTGTAGACCATTGCCTGCTCGTCAGCCAGCGCGGTTGGTCGTGTTAGCCGTATATGCGCTGCAGAGCGAGTTTGTCCTCCTGACGTCACCGTGGTCTCACAGCGGTAGTATTGTACCAAGCTGGCCGTGTTAGCGAGCTTCACCCTGAGCTGTATACGTGGCGCAGTGTTGAAGTGAGACGAATAAATTAATCCGTAAGAAAAGGTAACAGTAGTCCTTGCCGCACCCTCATCGAAGAGTAATATTGCAACGATTACTACGTGGAGAGCGCCATGCGAAGCACGTAAAACCGACCTCTGTCCCATGTTCCTGATTGTGGTGAGTGCTACGATTAGCCTTAGCGATTTTCAACACTAGCAGGGCGATTGAGCTGAGACACGGAGACAGCGAGTTGCACAGTCTGCCTAGAGTCTTATTATTGTTTTTACTGCAACGGAAGTTAAGTGCGCGAAACTAGATTCGCGTTGTCCGCGCATCCGTCCATTCACCGTTGCCATGGTGTACGTTATTTCGTCGTTAATCCGCTTCATCTTGAGCGTCAGCATCGCCATATATGTAATGTGGAGAAAAATGCAATGTTAAGACGCGACGGAGGGCGGAAAGGAGCTCATTGCAGCAAACAACAACTTTCTCGCAATGAACTCTTTCCCGCCCTCGGTTGCGCCTTAACATTGTGTAATAAGTTGACGCAACTAGCCCAGCAATAAGCATTGGTACGAAACAAGACATTGTTTACAATCGCTGTTTTTGGAAGTCGAACTAATTAAGTCACAGCAGCATTGCGCATATGAAATTTGGGCGCGCCTACACTGCACACGCAAAAAAAAAAGAAGAAAAGGTTGGGAATTAAGTTCAAGGTTTCGCGCTGCATACATACTCTGAGAACTGTTGGTGCCTGTGCATGAATCTCGCAGCCGCCATGTACGTTATTCGCACAACATGTGTTACAGCATTTGGCAATTCACAATCGCAGCCGCCATGTACCCTAAATTGCAAATGGACAGGGAAAAGAACTCTCCCACAAATCTATGTTCTCACCTTATAGTTGATGAATCCCCACCCAGGGCTGTCAAAACGAGTTATAGAGCCTGAAAATCAAGACGCGTTTAACACAGCAGCTACCTCATCCCACTGGCATAAACATTGGCCTACAAAAACACAGAATGTCAAAAATGGTGGAAGGAAACTGTATATCTGAATGTCATCTTTAACGCCCTGCTTTAACATCCTTTAATCTGAGTTGGCTTGCCGACAATAACTGAGCGAAATGGGTCTGAACGACTTCAGTTCTTGTACCAATTAACTAAAGGACACTTCAGAACTGATTTCACCAATTTGCTTAATTTTTTGTCTAGGTTTGCGACCCCACAATGACATCAGCTAACTTTAACTCGTTTTCGCGTCAGTAATACTTGCTTTAAATACTCATTCCGTCCGCGAACATTTATTGATTGGAGTAGCCTCACTAACAACGAACTGTTTCAGCCGTCACGGACGTTGTTCGCACAACATATGTGTTATTGCATTGGGCAATTTATTGTTCTATTGTTTATTGTATATTTTATTTTTATTCTTTCACATGTTCAAATGTATGCTTGCAGCTCACTGCAGAGCTTGAACTTGTACCCTTATTTCTTTTCGTTTACATTTTGCCTATTTTGTGAAACTGCTTGGTTTTTTTTCCCCACCCTGCTATAATCCTGATATTGGGATTGCAGCACCGATAAATAAAATGAATAAAGAATGCTTCTGTCACGTCAAGTAGGTAAGTGCTTGGAAGACGTCTTACTGAATGACAGAAGCAAAAATAAAAGGACTGTTTTGACACAGCTCCCAGAAACTTATCAGGTGGGCCACAAAGTGTGCTCATTACGAAGTAAGCGAAAATAAACATGATGCACCCAGATTGTTTGAATTAAATATATTCAAATAAGGAAATATTTGAGAACCTCGCACAAAAAATAATTTGCAGAACTCTTTGGCCTAACAACTGCGAATGTAAGGTTGCATAAAGCTATACATTTAAACTCAACAAATTTTATACATTTGGAGATAGTGTTCATGAGGGTGCTAAAATGTGCGCATGTATATAGAATTCAGCAACATGCATAACTATGAAATACAGAAACGAAGTTGCGTACGTCACAAATAAAATAAAGCGCCAACTTAGGTATCTAAACAACAATGTTATTTCTCTAATATATAAAATACGTATAGTTATGATTCGAGTATTATTTACAAACTTTGTCTTTTTCTCGAAGCAACCACCCCCAGCCGACAACATTACAACCGCTACTTTCTTGTCCAGTCATGAGTAGTGGCTGCACGCAATTTTTTGAAGGAAAGCAAGTAAGAGATAACAAGATGGTGGTTTTCACTACGGGAGGTTGTTGCTATCGCGGTAAATGAGCTTGGAGTCCAAAGAATCCTGGAAGTCGGCTGGCCTCCCCCCCTCCCGCCTCTCTCTCTCCCATATATTAAAAGTTCACACGAACAGTAAGGTAAACTATGGCATGAAAAAAAAAAGTTTACTCTTTGACTTAAACTTCTCTAGCAGGCGGACATTATTAGCAGGATCGACTAATCACCGATTGTTGCTATCGAACGTTTCGACCAATTACTTTACGGTACATATTGCAAATTAGGAATCATATACGGCGACTCAATTTACAAAGGTTATCTACTCGAAACAAATTCTAAGGATGACACATCTGCAGTTTCGTGGTCACAGTTTTCAAGATGTGCGATGAAAAACATTGGCGTTTCAGCTAATTAAGTTTTCCAGTATATAAAGGAGCACTTTTAGTTTTTTTTTTGAAAATGGGAGGCAAATGGCAGAAAAAATCTTGCAGTTTCGCCCATAATGCAAACCGACGTGATAGCTGACACAATATTACACTCAGTAAGTATTGCACTGCCTCGTGCACGATCGGTTGTAGTAAACATACGTAGGTTAAACGAAGTCAGTGGCTTCCTTCTTCATCACCGAAGAGTGCCACCTACTCATTGGCGTAGCTTGGGGGGGGAGGGGGTAGGAATGTTTGGGCAATCGAGCCCCTCCCCACACCCGAAATTTTCCCACTTAACCCTTTCCCACGGAAGAGAAAGTGTCCGGAGGTGGGCTCCGAAAGAGCGACATGAATGAAAGGGTAAGCTTGAATGTGAAAGCGAGGCGAAGGCTAGTGGCGGTACGAAAAGGGGGGGGTACCATGGGGGCGATCCCCTCTCCCATGCACAGAATATTGCGGCCCCACTCATGATGGAGGTTCAGAGCCAAAAATTCCACACGCAGATAAAGATAGGACGAGCGCGTGCGTGAAACTTGAGGCCATCGTTGTTCCTAACGACAGAAGGTGCCAGTTCTACGGCCTCTGCTCCGCAAGGCCGTAGACCTGGCAGGCTCAAGTCCTCTTAATGTCGCAGGGACTTTAATGCCCGGCTTCATATCTGTGCTTATAAATATGATACCAATAAGGGTAAGCACCTCTCGCAGAATGTCATGGATCTGGACCTGACGCTGATCCCTGACCCTAACTTTCCGATCCGAATCGGGACCACCACGTTTCCTACTCTACTCCTGATCTCATCTTCGTCAAGAATGTGACTGAGGCGAAATGGAATAACTTGGCTGAGAACCTTGGTAGTTACCATTATATTTGTGAGGCCCAGCTTCCTATCGTGGGTAAAAAACAGCGCGAATTCTCGTACACGGACTGGGATAAATTCCTCAAGCTTCGGGAGGAGAGGCCTCCCTCAGATTCCCGACCTACCATAGAGCAATGGATGGTTCAGGTCCAAGAGGACGATCAGCGTGCGACCTCTAAACTTTGCACCAACCTTCCTGTTGAGAAAACGGACAGCAGGTTAGCCCATCTGTTAGAGGACAAACAGTTCATTCTCAACAGACGGATGAGTCAACGACTGAATCGTACGCTACGCAAAACATATCTGAGATTAACAAACACATTGAGGAGCATTGTATAAGCCTCTCAAAACAGCAGTGGGATGGTGTTTGCAATTCCATAGATGGGAAGATGCGTAATGGCAGAACTTGGAACTTGCTTAAGCAGCTGCATAACGAGACCAATACTAAATCTAATCAGGGGCATGTCATCGGTAGAACCATACATGAGGCCACATGAATGACTTCCGAAGATGAGTTAATCCGCACGCTTGCTGACAAATATCTCCCAGTCGGGTCAGGGCGGTCTCCTGTACATATGGATTACCAGGGCCAATTCCTACCTGGATGCGGAGTTTGGCGTTGAGGAGATTCGTAGGGCTCCACATGGACTCAATGGTAGATCCGCACAAGGGCCGGATGGCATCTCCAACAAGACGTTGCGAAATCTGGATAATAAATCAATCGCATACCTCACAGAAGAAATTAATTAAATTTGGACGAATTGAACCATACTATTTATCAAAGTTTATCGTTAGCTGAGCTAATTACTGTATGTGTTGCGTCGGCTGAGTTCACTTAAAATCAAAGCCCAAGGTATTTATATGGCTCGAATGCAAAAAAAAAAAGAATTCTACGAACTGAATACCTAAAATGAAGAGAGTTAGTTTTATGGAACATTTTCATAAATATAGTCGCTGCGAAATTAATAGAAATTTGCGAATTACAGCAGCAACCAATAACCCTTTTGAGATGAATCGTTCAATTCGGTACTCGTGTAGCTTGACTTTTACGGCTATGACAGGTATTATATCATATATAAATGGAATAAACAAGACATACTGAATTGCTCCAGATTTTTACTGCAGCAGACATGTCTCATAGAATTGCGAATATTTGCTCCGGTATGTTTTTTTCCATAGGCAACCAGCTCAAGCCTCAAATAGCAAGGCACTGTCTTTTCTGTTGTACAGATTTCTCTTTCTCATTTCTCTATCGTAATTCTTGCGAATTCGCGTCATGGATGGATGGATGTTATGAGCGTCCCCTTTGGAACGGGGCGGTGGGTTGCGCCACAAAGCTCTAGCTATTATACTGCCTAATGTCCTACCTCACTGAAACGAGAACAGCGTCACCTGCTGGTTTGCTGCGGCAAGTGTAATAATATGCTAATTCTCCGTTCTTTATCAGTCATGCAATTTCCAGTGTAGCGTTCTTTTTTTTTAAATATCTTCTCACCTTAAGAGCTTGACACTTACTTTGCTTCGCTCTGTGCAGAGAAATGAAATGTGCCGGACTTCGTTTCTTCATTAACGGCAGATCAGTTGAATACAGGATGAAGTAATATCGATTAACCCGGTACGGTAGGAGCTGACCAAAACAAGAAACTGGAATGTAAAATAAAGCAGCTAATTATAAAATATGCATAGTTAAATATTAGCGTGACATTGTCTATGAAATCTATGTGGAAGCTCTTCGCTTTGATGTGAAGAGTCCGTGAACTGTGTCATTAAAGGGAATATCCACGCGAACTGACAACAAAAATGATATATATATATATATATATATATATATATATATATATATATATATATATATAGATACATGTTAGCAGATTTATTTTCGTTCAGTTCAGTTTCCTTCCGTACATTTTCTTCTCTTTTTTTTCCTTAGCCTGAATGCTGGGTTTGATCATGGACCTCCACGGTTCGCAGCTGTCGCCTCTCAACATGGTGAGCAGCACAGGTGCTTCCCTGCTGCCTTTCTTCGCTCTATTCTGTTGAGAGAGAGAGAAAGAAAGAGAGAGAGACTTATAGAAAATTTACTTATTGCCTGAGCTATAGCTTGCTCGGGCCTTTTACTCTACACTGGGGAACAGCGACGGGGAGGAAAAGGGCCGATGAATTATGATGATATGAGAAGGAAAGTTTCGTTCCTGGGTCCCACTTATGCAGTCACTTGTGTCGTCGATCTGGTTGGGTCCAGTGCTCCAACCTAGAGTTGCGCATTAAGCAACGATATAGGGCGCTTGTGTCTGTTCACGAGAACACACACATACACACGCGTGCACATACGCACACACAAACCGCACCATACCGGCACCGGATGGACCCATCGCAGTGGTCAAGTTTAGGATGGCCTGCACTTGTGGCCCAACTACTGCATCGCATCCGACGCGTGGGCTCGCCAAAATGTGATGCGTGCCAGTGCCTGAGACACTGGACCACCTACACTTGTTGCTTCTACCCAGTGAACGGCAGGCATTGATCGCTTCGTTAGCACCCATAACGTCACAACGAGCGAAGCAATTAACAACAATTAATAGCGAGAACGTGTTACTGGATCATTGACCGGACATGTCGATGAAGCGAGCCATCAAGGCTTTCTTCGACTAGTTAACACAGGCTAATACATATGGCTGTGAATGAGCCCGTCAAACACGAATGTGTATTTGAAGGCCATCCTTGTGCCTGTCTTTATTATTGTTCGTCCGTCCCCTACTCTTCCGCTTTTCCCTTTTTCCCTGAGCAGAGTAGCAGGCAGGAAGACTCTGTGTTTCCTCAATACATTCTCTACTCCGTCTCTCTCTCTCTCTCTCTCCATTAATAAAACCTCGTTGTCCATGGATCCCAGCACTGGTGTTGGATCTGCATAATTCTTTTGTATTTACGTACTGGCTTAGGAACAATCAGCAGCCAAAATCAGGCGCGCACGAGAGATCCGAAACAAGTGCAGCTTAGCAGCAGCATCAAGTTGTTAGGCAAAATACATTTAGCTGTTTTCCTGTAAATATTCTGTGGTTATGCAAGTGATCATGAACTGGTTTGACTCGTTATTCTTTTCGCTCCATAGTTGAGCCCGAACTGAACAGTTTTCGGTGAACCGAAACGAAAACCGGAACGAAAAAGTTTCGGTTTGACACTCCGGTAGCCGGTGCATAGCCAAGGCACATCCCCTTGGAACTGACTCTGAGGATAGCCCCAGTTTCAGTTTCGAGATATCCATTCTACAAATATGTGATACAGTAGATTGATGTTTCACTGATATTAATATCTCTATGCACCAGAAAGCGTTTCCAAAAAATAAGAAGACAGCAGCAATATACACCTCACTATGAACGTTGCCGTTAATGCTATGAGAATTGAAGCGATGTAGTGACACATTATATTGAAACCGCCGAAACGCGTCATGTAAAAGGCGTGTGTGCTGCAGGGCTCCTCTCTCGCGCATTTCTCTGGATGCGCTGCGTCGCTCTGGAGGCGCGTATTGTGCGTGAATATTCGGACCGAATTATCTGTTATTGGTTTGTGAATGGTGACTCTCTTTCCTGAAAGGGGGCACTCGGGCGATCCAGTCGCCGGCATGTCTTACAAGGCCAACGACATCCTCCTCCTTTTCCTGATACGATAGGGGTTCGATTACGCCTCGCATTGGCGACATTTCGAAGGACTCTTGATTGAAGAGCCACACCTACCTAGGGACACGTGCCCTGTGACCCAAGATGGCGTCAGAGAGGTCTACCGAAACGCGCGTACACCCTCTGGCACACACTGAGTGCCCTAAGTTTGTTTGAAAGAAGAGCGGCACACACGTAGCGTCACATATTCCGCGTCGAGATTTCAATTGCTAACGTAAGTGTCACATATTTAGCGCAGTAATTTCAATTGCTAACAGTGAAACCTTTATTAGAACATGCTCCCGGGACAAGCCATCCGGTGTCTGTCTCACAACAAGCACAACTTTTTTTTTCTATGTGACCTATATCAAGCTTCCTGAGGTTTTGTTTACGCACAGTTTTTTAGTAAAAATAAACGTTACCTTACGACCAATTCAACGTGTCAATTTCATTGAAGGTGGCAATACTTGTAAGTTTGATTACGTTTTTCCAAGTAGTTCTAAGCTAGTAGTCCATCATACGGAAGTTAGACTCTTGAATACACCTAAAATACTTTCCCTCGCACTTTGCAGTGTGCACCTACGCCTCATAGAGAGATGAGGGATCGGCAATTGGCATATGCCGCGAAAAACTATCATGGGGCTTTGCTATCCGTCTTCGCGTTAATACTCACATTTTTGTCACCAGATTCATGGCCATTGCATGGCGCTATGCACAATTCCCTAGAATGTGTCACAAATAATAACGATCGCCGACTGTCTCATATTTTTATGTCGCCAGAAAGTACGGATCATTCACTAGTGCACTCTTCGCAACATTTTTTTTAATACACTCATGTTCACAAATTTTTTTGCGTGGATAACGAAGCAGAGTGCACTTGCGCTTAATGATGCTCATGACCGTTTGACAAAGGTAGGGCTTAGTGTGCCCGTCGATTTCTTTAAACCAAATCTTACGCTGATGGCTGTGACAAGGTTCCGAAGAGAGCAATTTTTTGGTAGCAAAAACGGGCCCCTTCTGCTTAACCGGCCTACATACATTTAGCTTTGCCACGGAATGCCCGGTCACATCTGTAACGACAATGTGAAGTATCGGTTACCCTTCAGTGGTGTCGATTACAATAGTTAAACCTCTACTCGAATAGATGTGCGTTCAAACCATCGAACTATTGTGTGTCGAGTGAGGATGCAGAATCTCTTGACAATTTCCTCCTCTCTTCGCGAAAATATAATCCCGAAAGAAAGGCATATTTAGAGCAACCCCTATCGCGTATTGGCCTTCCTCTCTCACTACCTAATAGTTTATCTGTTGGTGCGAATGCCCTTGGTCGTGCCCGAAAGCGAGAGTGTCATATTGTGCTTGAATACTTCATTGCTACAGGGAGGCTGACATGTTAAACACCCTTTTTCTCTTTATTAACATTTGATTCGCATTTCTTATTATACCAGCGGCTTCATCAAAATTGGCGTTATCACTTTTCATATAATGCTAAGTATCTATAGTTATTATTATCCTAATATAGGTAATGCAGGTCACTAAATTAGCGGGAACGAGGAACTTCTATTATGTTTCCATTGCGAATCTAAATACATAATGACCACTCAGAGCTATATCTGAGGCACACAGATCTGTTAATAGAATGGTGAATTATATTTCTCAGCTTGTTTGATTTACTTTACATTTATTGATATAGCCATTTGGTATGGGTCCCTGGGGGTGTGCCCCTTCTTGGCCAATCCTCCAGGATGGGCATGTGCCACTGCAACACAAAAGGCATAGAATCCCTAAATATAGCTAGATACATGCTGCTCTTCTCTGTGCATACTCCTGTCATCAGCATTCCTCCCTCTAGAGGCGTCACGCACATCGGCTTCATCCTTATGAAATCGTTACGTATGTGTCCCACACTACGCATCCACCTGATCTGGAGTTTGCATTTCGGTATAGCTCCTGAACGACGTGGAGTACAATCAACCTCTGTGTATGACTTTCATGGATTATGAAAAGGCACTCAGTGCAGATACCAGCAGTCACGGAGGCATTGCGCAATCAAGGAATCGTGGATGCATACGTGAATATCATGGGAAATATCTAAAAAGGTTCCACAGCTATCGTACTTATCCGCAAGAAAAGGGGAAAACTACCGACGAAGAAAGAGATCAGGCAAGGAGATACAATCTCTCCAACGGAGAATCAGTTCTGCGGAATTACGCAGCGGGGAGGAAGGTTCATCAAGAAGAAAAATTGACAGCCACCCGTATGTTGCGCGAACGTACAAAGGAAAATCGTCACGGGATTCTCAGAAGCAAAGCATCGTAGTCGAAGAAGGATCGGAGGATTCGAACCCGGGACTAACGCATTTCCGGGACGGTCGCTTTACCATCTCGGCTAACCAGGAGGCTAGGAGATTGCAACGGGATGGCGAATTGATTGACAACTCGAAGGTCAAGGGCACTGAGTGTGACAAATCCGTTCTGCGGATTTCCAAGGTGGAGAAAGGTGGACGCAAGGTGGCGGAAGGTTCATCGAAGAAAAAATTCACATCCACCCGTATGTAGCACGAAGCTACAAAGGATAACCACTCGCGTTTCTCGGAAACAAAGTCCACACGCGGCTGGGATTTGATCCCGCCACCTCGTGCTGAGCAGTGCAACACCATATCCGCTAAGCCACTGCGGCGGGTTATTTTAACATGTTGCTATCGCATTCATACTTTCGGCCTGATGGTAAATTTTTGATCTTTTCACTCAATCGATCAATGAAACTGTCTCTCCATAACGGCATGCCTCAAAATCGTATCATAGTTCTGACTTGTTAAATCCCGGAAATTTATTTAATATATGTAAAACGTCATCATACGTCAAAATGTAGGCCGATCCGAAACATTGTCCACCTACTCCTCTGACGCGAGGAGTGACGTGACAAAGTGTGGTGCGCAGTGACTCCGCCTTTTTCTCACTCCCCAACTCGCTTAGAAAAACTTTGCCTTTTTATCGACTTAAACTGGAGGTTGTAGATGTAGATGCAGAAACTGGAGGTTGAATCGCTTTCCAACTTCTTCTTTCTCGCTGCCGAGCTGTCTTCAAACGAACTAAATATTCAATAAAACTTGGTGCATCACTCAAGGGTGCCACTCCACGGTCGCGGCGACGAAAAGGTGGACGAAGAAGATCACGTGCCGGCATGCGCGTGGCTCGCGTCAGGCTTTCTCACCGTCGCCATCGTAGCGTTCGAATGTTGTCCGCGGTCATGGTGCCCCAGCGGACCAGCCTATCCTTCGTGCGGCGTCTTCCGACCAACCGGCTCCTTGAGCACGGCGCGGCGGCGAATCGCGGGCGGCTACTTGGACGTCCAAGACCGAAGCCCATCGCCTTGCGAGCACTGCTGCCGGCTGCTCGCTGCAGCTCGTCGTATGCTGCCTGCGGGCCTGCTCCACTCGACCAGCACCCCGGTCGTCGCCACCTTGCTGCACCTGGCCCGCTTCCCAGCCACGGCGCGCGTCATGGACCACTGGGGTCGGCTGCCGGACGACCTCGTCGAGCCCCGCAAGCCCAGCTGGCGCAAGGATATGGCCATTCCTACGGCGCGGGCGGCTGATGGCAGCAGGGGTAGGCCACCAGTGCAGCGTGTGCCAGCCGCGGTGTTGACGCCGGTGAGGTGGCTCTCGAGTGGGAGTTCCATCCTACTCGAAGAGGCGACGTCACCGACTCCGTAGTTTCTGGCCTCGTCCGCCACCGAGTCTGGCTGACCGCGGTCAGCTGGTGCTTCGACGGTGGTCCGCGTTGTCCAGATGGCCTGCGACGAGGACAAAATGCGGACGCTTCGTCGCCGGCGAAACTTTCATCCTCTTCATCAGTCGTGCCATCGCGGGTGCCACCCTTGTAGTCGCGAAATCTGCCGCGTCATTTGTGTCACTCGCGGTATTCGTTCACCTCACCACCATTGCATTCATAATCGTTCGTTCTGGCCTCTACCGATGTGCCTACGCGTGCAGTCACGCTCCCCTTTTTGCTCGTTATCGTGTGTCTACTTTCGTGCCTAGCGAGAACAAAGGCGCGATATGTTTCCAACTGTAAAGTGCTGAAGTAATTAAATTATATTGAAAATATCCCATTGCGTCTTGATTTCAAAAGCTGTAACCGCACTGCTAGCACGCCAATTTTATAGACCACAGCCGACATATCAGCGAGGCTATCCGTTTGACATCTGGGCGGAGAAGGCCGCGTTTGCGAATTATGCACTGGATGGCCCCACCGTTTCCCGTGACACGTTGTAGCACTAAAACGAATTAAGTGAAGCGTTAAACAATTAGTGCCCATCGCTCCTACGCTCTCGATGAAAAGAACATTTTGGAGACGATTGTTACAAAGATGGTCACGTGAAGGACGGAAATGAAGACATACTACCATGACACCATTATCACCATTAAAATGGTGGTTTTAATTCACCATTGTAATCTTGACAGGTAACAAGGCGGGCAACATGAGAAAATATGGAGAGCGAATTTCAATTAATGAAAGGCGGTAACAGAAATTTTATTATGTTTCTTTGTAGGAATTAACAGAAGCTTCATATCGCGGATGTCTTCTCCATGAGTTTTACTCCTCTAAGAGTGGGATGTCATTTGCACGAGAAATAAAAATGAATAATTAACTTGTTCGAAAACTGTGTTAGGAATACATAATGACGTATATTGCAAATCGCGGATTGTAGCCGGAAGGGTGTAGAACAGGAACCGAACCGAAAACCGGGAAAAGCCTTTACTTTCGCTCGAACCGGAACTGAACGCGGAACGTTACAATTTGTTTCACTCCGGAGCGAAACCGAAATGAATTGCTGGCTCTCCCGCAATTGAGAGTAGATGTAAGCTTGAAATGGCAACCGGCAAAGCAGACTGGCTGGAGATGATACTAGCCACAATCTTAAAATTGGTGTAGTGCCTGTTCGCAACGGCTCACCCCACCACAACGCGCCACGCCATACTGTTCACTGGTCCACGCGGACGCTGCCAAGCTAGGAGAACAAAGCCGGCTGAAGGCGCCCCGACAGGCAGCAAAAGACACCAGAAAGACAGAGCACACTGCCCAGCTAGAATAAAAAAAGCGCCTGAAGAAGGCGCCACGTAACGCGGCGCCATCTCCCGAGGCGACGCAGAACCCGCGCCGCGGAACTCACGGACCGCTGGAGTCAAAGGAGCACAGGCAACTCTATCTCAGCGCCGAAAGATG
The DNA here is from genome assembly GCF_023375885.2 of Dermacentor andersoni. Lineage (NCBI taxonomy): Eukaryota > Metazoa > Arthropoda > Arachnida > Ixodida > Ixodidae > Dermacentor > Dermacentor andersoni. The sequence continues at coordinate 92,144,623 of NC_092819.1, read as the reverse complement.
ACAATGAAGTGTACGGTGCCCTGTATCTCCCTTGTGAACGTCGCTATTGAAAATGACAAATAAAACTTCAGCATACTACGTGTTACAGATTGAGTAATATTGTGAACAACTGTTAGGAAGAACTCTCTGTAACTTATTTGGGCAACAACTAGCGGATGTAATGCGGTTCTGTGCAAAAGGTACGGGGCCCGAGACCTCATTTTCTTAAGTTTTACTGGTTGCCCGGATGATCTCGTTTTGTTCTCGCAACGTTGCTGGATGTTCTCGTTTGAGTGCCCGGACAACGGCTCTGGCTTTTGGCTCAAGGTCACTTGAAGGTCATCGAAAAAGGGACCTAAAAGCATTTCATGCTTTAAGATATTACAGCAGAAGCCACCTCACGATGACTTTCGACGGTAATGCGATTAGCATACAAGCAACGTAGTGTGACATTCCACTGTTGAAGCCACGTTTATTAAGATATTGTTACGTCACGAAAGAAACGGGGTTTATTTGAGAGGAATCAAGGTGAGCCTGAGACGGGGCAAAACGTCCTTCTCCTCTTCCTCGTGTTCTTCGCCCACACTTTTTCCGCTCATGCGCTGCATTTACAGTAATATTTCACCCCTCCTAGACGAAGCCCACCGGGCGAACCATTTAAGTTAAGAGTGAAGGGCTTCAGACGAGCGACGTGTACCTCCTCAGTCTTGGCGGAGCGTCGTTCAGTTGTGGTGAGACGCGCCAGTAGATAGTCTACCTGACTGAACTTGTGAAAAACAAAGTATGGGCTTTAATAGCTAGCGAGAAGTTTCTGACACAGGTCACGTTTGCGCACCGGACACCACACCAAGACTAGATCCCCTGGAGAATAGACGACATCGCGATGGTACCGTGCTTTCGACCGGTCTTACGAAGCCAGAGTATGCATGCGGGTCAAGCGTCGAGCTTCTTCACCGAGACACAGAGCCCCACCGATAGAGATATCTTCGTGGGTTAAGAAAGAAAATATGGTGTCCAGTGTGCGGCGTGGCGGACGAGAGTAGAGGAGGAAAAAGGGGCTGTAGCCAGTACGGGCTTTGCAGTGGTAAAGGCGTATGTAATAAAGGGAACAATTTCGTCCGAGTCTTTATGGTCCGATGTGACGTGCATGGACAACATGTTCACCGGTGTGCGGTTGGTACTATCGGTCAGCCAATTTGTTTGCGGGTGATAGGATGTCGAATGGCGAAAGCTGGAAACGCGAAATCGAAGAAGCTCTTCTACGACACCTGCAGTAAACTGGCAGTCGCAGTCGCTGATGATGACTCGAGGAGGGCCGTGACGGAGAATGATTGAGTGCAGCAGAAAAAGAGAAACTTGGCTGGCGGTGGCAGATGGTAAGGCAGCCGTCTCGCAGTACCGGGTCAGATGATCGGCAGCTACGATGATCCAGCGGTTTCCTTTCGATGAGCGGGAAAGGGATCCATGAGACCAATTACAACGTGCTCGAAAGGAGAGCTAGGAGGCGTCAGTGGTTGTAGGAGTCCAGATGGCTTGGTAGTTAAGTACTTGTGGGCCTGACACTGAGCGCAACCAGCCACATACACTTCAGTCGACCGACGCATACGGAGCCACTAAAGCTCTTTTGGGCACGATGAAGTGTGTGCGCTGCCCCTAGATGTCCGGAGGCAGGATCGTCATGCATGGCCCGCAGAATAGTGGAGCGTAGCTTCTCCGGAATAACAAGAAGGTAGCGGGCAGCAGTTGTAGCGAAATTACTTTTGTAGAGGAGGCCATCACGAATACGAAAAGCCTCGGGTTGTTGTGGAGTCATGCGCAGCGTTGAAAAGCGGCTGTAAGCTGAGGTCTTCTCACTACTCCTCTTCAAAGGTCTCTTTGTCAGGAAATGCTGGCGTCAAAGAAGCAATCCGGTGGTCAAAGTTATCCGCATCCAAAGTGTCGTGTTTAGTTGCATTCCCGAAAGGCAGTCTGCATCAGCGTGTCGGCGACCACTCTTGTATGAAACTGTGAAGCTGTACTCCTGGAGACGTAGAGCCCAGCGCGGGAGACGACCAGAGGGATCACGGAGGTTGACAAGCCAGCGCAACGAATGATGATCCGTGACGATTGTGAATGGAAGCCCATACACATACGAGTGGAAACGTTGCACAGCAAAAATGACCGCTAGGCATTCTTGCTCCGTAACGGTGTAATTGCGTTCAGGCTTTCTTAGCGTGCGACTCGCATTAGCAATTACGTGCTCTTTCCGGTCACATCGTTACACGAGGACTCCACCGACGACCACGCCACTCGCATCGGTGTGGATCTCTGTCGGTGCGGCTGGGTCGAGATGCCGAAGAATGGGGCTTGATGATTGCTACTAGCACAGCCCACCGGAACACACACAGTGGACAAAGCAGGTACGAGAGTGTCCTCACAGGCATGAAATGCACCTTCCTCGCTTGGAGCATCCTGTCTGAGCTGGTACGAAATGTCGCCACTTACAAGCATCTCCCCTGTTCGTCAATCAACTGTGGCACAGCACATCTGTAGAAAATGAAAACCTAATATAACATCATGTGAGGATCGGCGGAGAATGGTAAATTCAGTCGTGAGAACTTGACCACCCAGTGAGACTTGTGCAGTGCAAACACGAACGGGCTGCCACGAATGCCCACTTACGCCACAAAGTCTTGCCACTTGGTTCCATTGAAAGATCATTTTACGTCCTAATAACCTTTTAAAAGCAAAGCTCATCAGATAAACCATAGCACCAGTGTCCACTAACGCCATTGTAGACACACCGTCGTCAAGGACTGCCGCTTTGTTCTTCAACATAAACACCGGGCGAGGCATATCATTCAGCAGCGATCCTCCAGCGATCTCACCTCTATTGGTTGCGCTCACTAGTTTTCTGGTGGTGGGGACCTTGAACGACACCGTGGTGAAGGAGACCGGTGCAGTCGAGGAGCAGGAGGCGCCATCACGCTGCGGTCGGAAGCTGGGGAGCGGTTACGAAAGTTTCCTTGCCAAAAGTTGCTGCGAGAACGTGATTGCGCCATTGAAGGCCATTGGATGTTGGGCGCTGGGGTTGAGAGTTGATCGTACCGAGGCCTTTGACGATAAGGACAACATTGGTATATGTGGCAAAGAAAGCCGCGGAAGTAGGGGTCATTGCGACACTTCTGTTACTTCGGCTGTATGCGACATACACTGTCTCCGGTATTTGCCCGTGCCACTATGGCACACGTTTGCCAAGGTCGCGCATGAAAATGGTGCCCTGACGACTACTCTATGGCGACGATAAAATTACGAAACAGGAATGGCGTCGATCTGAAAATACAATATTGACACCAGTGACAAAGTTGTATTCATTTATTTAGTGCGTTTGTAAATTTTCGTTATTGTTGTGTATTTCGTATCGTGTCCACCTTAATTAGACCTCGTGGCCATACTATATTGCAAATAAAAGGAAGTACGGCACCTGACTGCTATATCTTTTGTACAAGAATGCCCTAATATTATTAGTCCCCCTTTACCAATGTCAGGGTCCCAGTTTCAAAACCAGTGGCGGCACCTCCTTTCTTGCGTATTTCACTTAGTCTATACCGGGAACCAGAGCAACGGCGGTCGTCACCACCATCGATAAACTGGTCACAGGCGCGTCGATACGGACGACGAATACAGCCGAAGCAGAAGAAGTGGCCGTGGCCCTCGCACTCGCACAACCGGGAGTGAGGACCGTGGTCACAGACTCCCAGACCGTCTACGCAAGCTACCGCAAGGGGGACATCTCTCCCGCGGCACTAGCGATCCTCACCAAATGCAAATCACCGGGACGGGCCGTTGAGCTCGTGTGGGTCCCGGCTCACTCGCAAGTGGAAGGCAACGCACTCGCCGACCACTATGCCCGAGAACAGTCAATCCGGGCCGAGGACGAGCCAGAGCTACCGCACCCCGTGACAAGCTACAAAGAAATCACGCAAATGTACAGAAGCGGCAGATGTAGGCTTCCCCGTCCGCATCCGCAACTCAGCCGACAGCAGCAAACGATCTTGCGACGCACGCAAGCGGGGTCGCTAGCGCATCCCGTGCTCTTGCACAAGATGTTCCCAACAGAGCATGACACTTTATGCCCTTTTTGCAGACGGTCAAAAGGCACTCTAGCACACATCCTTGCAGAGTGCACTAAGCTCAAGAACCCCCCACCATCCCTACCCCCCACCCTCCCCAGCCCCAACCCCCCCGAGCGATGGGAGACCTTGTTGTCCAGCCCCGACCTACCGACCCAGCTCGCGCTGGCGGCTAGGGGCCAGGAACTGCTGGACGCATATGGGACCTGAGAATAAGGTTCCACCCCATCTGGTGCCAGCGCGCACCAACCGTCACTAAGGGCTCAGTTCAAAAGTTGATTCTCTCTCTCTCTCTCTCTCTATACCGGGATAATCCTTAATGGCGGCTACTAACGGCACGACAGACAGTGACGACCCACAGTGACTTGGCGAATATAGCGGAATACTCCAATAACTGGTTTCGCTATGAAGAAAATAGCTGTAGGTTCACTTTTAAAGAAGAGCTTGAAATAACACAGTGAAAGCAAAACTACACGCACAAAAGATAATGGCCAAAATTTTAATGACATAGACCGAGGACGCAAAAAAAAAAAATCCTCCAAAGAGAGGAAAGCATTAAGCGAAACGGCTTGTCGTTCCGGATGTGGCCCGAGGTTATCTCTTGGTGCACTATATAAGAGCGAGGTCGAGAAACTTTTTTGAATTATAGAGAAAGTTTCGAGGCACGAACATGCGCGAGAGGCTGGAAAATGGCACTTGCGCGGTTAGGTCCGAGAATACGGCCATCGACGCCTGTGGATGGGTTATGAGCCATTACATTTCATCTTCGACGTGGAGAAGGCGTGCTTCGTCGGCCGAGAAGGCGACTGAGCAGAAGGGGGAATAAAATCTTGGGGACCCACTGTATCAAATATAGGAGCTGACTGAGCCTGCACTTATAGCCTCGCCTTCTGTGGAACGAATACATAAGGGCCGATATTCTTGTGAAACGGGCCCTTCTGTCGTGAAACGGTTTTATGTCCGTTTCTTGATCAAATAGATGTTATTTTCGGACGGAGCTGCATGTTCAAGTACGTAAACAAGAAATTTCAAGGCGTTCTCTTTTCAAGCTAAACACGAAGAATCAGTGAGAGAGTGTGTGAGTTAGTCACTTAGTGAATGAGGGAATGAGCGAATGAATGAGTGAGTGGGCGAGCGAGCGAGAAAGAAAGAAAGAGAGAGAGAGAGAGAGAGAGAGAGAGAGAGAGAGAGAGAGAGAGAGAGAGAGAGAGAGAGAGAGAGAGAGAGAGTCATGGTCAATGTAAAGCAGCAGAACTAACCATCAGAATAAAAAACTACGCACGTCCGTTTATACATAGAGTCATACTGACATTATGCCGCGTGGCAACCCAGGCGAATAAAAAAATAGAACTACGCGAGTTGGCGAGCGTCCATTCTATGGCGACAGCACTACTGGGACAAAGACTGAGGAGAGTAGGAGCAGGACATACGCTGTCCTGTTTAGCACATGTGCAGCACATCAGCGCATGTTCTGTCTTTCAATGCTTCAATTCTTGTCCCAGTAGCGCTGCCGCCGTACAATCAGCACAACTAACCAGATAGCAGGTGATTATAATTTGGAATTTTGATTGCGTCCTTGGTAAACCTGCCGACAAATAGAACGACTAGATGAAGATTAGAGCTCTTAGCAGAGTAAAAGAACCTTCTTTCCCTGCCGTAGTTCGGCACACAGGTCACCTTTTTGTTCTAAAATTGGCGCAGCAATTGGAAGCCTCAGACAACCCCGTCGCCATAGCGTCCCAATAAACTGTATTCCCTCCTCCTGCTGTGACTATGGCATAGCTTAATGTACGAAGCCATGCAGTACTAATGAAACGGCTGCAGGTGCTTTACTCGCGGAATGAAACGCAACATGGAAAATTTAAAGTAGAACACTCCTTATGTGTAATTACTCAATACTGCCATTTCATGTCGATGCGATTCTGGGGCCCTATTCACTAAGCTTCACGTTCGTAAGCGCTATTTTATCGGTTGGCCGGCTTCGCTAATCACATGGCTGGCATCGCGATTGGCTTGAATTGGCTCTTACGAAGTGTTTTAGTGTGTAAGAGCTTGTAAGTGTATGACCTACTCACTAAAGGTGATGCGGACTCCGATCTTAGTACACAAATCTGATCTAAGTGCGGAATTGCACCAATGTGACACGAATTGCCAACGGGTGGAAACGACTGTATGCGCATTAGTTAGTCGCAGGCTGACGCGTTTCATCCCGCTAACATTTTACAACGGTGCCCAATTGAAGGGCTAACAGCGGAGGTGGCGGTGGTGGTGGTAGCAACTTTCTTCCATCACAAAGCGGAGGGAGGCCAGGCCGCAGGGAGGTCTAGGTCGGGGCCCATGGGGCCGCAAGTTTGTCGACCAACTCTGCCAGCATGGCTCGCAGCAGATGTTTTGACGCTCGGAGCACGCGCTCCCAGGTCTCCACGGAGGAAGCCGATCGTATGAGGTCACCCGAGGGTAGGTTACGGTTGCACCAATCCGTTATGTGCTCCTGCGCTGCCGGCGTCAAACCATAATGCGTGCACCCGCACGCGCTCTCATTTTTGAGAATGGCCACCAGCCTGCGGGGGCTCAGAGCGCTGTGTCTGAGCCCTTCGGATGGCGACCGCTTGGTGTCGTTCCAGAGTGTTATGTGGAGGTGGACACGCACATCGGTCCTAGCGCTATTGTCTAAGTTTATGCCCAAAACTATTTGAGGCCTCTTCATGAGCACTCGGGCAAGCTGCCCCAACCCCCAGGTTGGTGTGTGCGCGGGTGTCTAGGTGGGCAGCTTCACTGCCCAGGTTACCTTCGTGGCCTGGGGCCCGGAGAAGTCTGATCGTCGCCTCTGGCTCTCGTAGTTTTTGCAGGGCTGCAGGACTAACACATACCGTGCGGTAATCTCAAATGGCCGTCATTGAATACGACGCTATCACCATCAGGTGGCATGGCATCAAAGCAAACACGCATAGAGCGATGAACCATCACATGAGAATGGGCCCTGCGTCGTCGCTTTCATCGCCTCAAGTATAAGCCAGTCCACCAGATATGCGCTCAACATTTCGTATTTCGAGTGTCCACGGTAGTAGTGTATATTCTCGTTTAGTATGCATAGCACATGCATAGCATCGCTGTAGTAGCATACGTCCACCTCATTTCAGTTATGGCCGTCCGTGATTTAAGTGTTACTTCACATGAACGCCTTCTGCGCCAGTGTGTCTGAAGAATTTTAACTGAGCAGAGCTCGTACACCTTTGCTGACCATCTGCCAACAATCTGCTAAACGAGTTATTTTTCAGCGCACATTATTTGATTACACAACTAAGACAAAACAAGAGGAAAGCTGCAAATTTTACGCAAGACAGGTATGACGTCAGCTTTCACCGCATGCTGATGAAATCAGCAGGGAAGCTATCGCAGCGAACGACAGGGATCAGAAAAGAGATAGCTCAGCGGGCCAGCGGGCCCAGCAGGCCAGCATAGACGCCAGTGCGCATGCGCGGTACAACGTGTGCAGTGGCGTCTACGCTGACCCGCTGGCTCGCTGAGCTATAACGATCTAATAACCGCCAGGCTCCACACTGATGAACCACAGTAGGCTGACTAGAATGCAAATAACAAGAAGGCGAACGCTCTGAAAGCTTTCATAAGTCTCTTGAGGGACAGGGACATTGTTTCTAACTATTGATGCCTATATTGTTCTTTCTGCTTTTTATGTTTATGTGCGGTTACTTGTCCATTCCATCGTATACTTATTCACATATAGGCATTTTCCAATATGTTGCACTTGTATGTGGCCGCCATTTCTGTATTCTTCCTGGAAGGATTTCGATCTTTCCCTACATCTATGAGAGAGCGCGAATGCGCGTGTTCTTATTTGCTCATTTATTCATGTAGTTTCGGGATATTCATTAGATAATCAAATGTTGTCGAAAGGCCGGGGATGAAAGCCATCAACATTTTCAATATCATCCAATAAATAAATCAAGCAGGCAAATATGTATATATAGCCGAGAACGCCACCGCCTCCTATATGGGGCCGTGCTCTTTCGTTGACGTTGCGTCTTTCTCGTTTTCATATTTCGTGACACGCAGAAACTCATCTGCAGGCACAGGCACATATAAGAATACGAGAAAAGGGCGCGAATTCCCATCTCATTAGTGTTCGTATTACGGCCACTGCACCGACCGAGAACGAGTGCGTAGCACATCTCCGTGGCTACTCCGCGATCCTCTGGGTTCTCACAGAGATCAAGGCACGTGCTTCGGGCTTTTCCTCAGTGTCTGCGTGTCTTCAACACCAGCGAGAATGCTGGAAACGCCGCGCTTGGCCAAATAGATGTATTTTACCCCCCCCCCCCCCCTGCTTTTTTTATTTTTTTGACGTTCGCTTTGCCGGTGTGCTCCACGATTTGGTTGCGCACGCGGAATCGGCAAACGCTATAAATGCCTTCACTCATGAATATTTCAGCATGCGCCCACCCGCCTCCGTGTTATTCCGCCCCGCTACTCTCCCAACTCGTTTCAATGAAGGAGCTTGAATATCAAAAAATGGAGGGATAGGAGGAGCGGAGGGCATCATTGGCCGCTTCTTTTTTTTTTTTTTTCAGTCTAGCTTGTCAGCTATTTTTTACTCTTTGCTATATGTTTACGGTATGGAGTAGGTGGTGCGCACTGCTGGAAGTTTAGACTGTCCCTGCTGTCACTTCCCGGCATTAATATGTATCCAAGACCTGTGTGCGTGCCTGTGTGCGTATGTGTGTGTGTGTGTGTGTGTGTGTGTGTCATAGACTCACCGCAAGTGTTCAAAGTGAGGGCTCGCGGCGTTTCTTGCAATTTGATCTGTATAAAACACGTTTCTATAAAACTGCTTCTTGGCCTGTTTGGCACTAGCTGTAAGACGTAGTTGCCGTGAAAGAACACACACACACGTGCTCGCGCACTACCTGTGTGATGGTGTGTGTGTCTTATTTTGCGGCCGGTATGTTTTGCATTGAAAAATGTGACTCTCGCAGCCGGCTTAAGACTGCGAAGAGAATTCGATGATGATGAATGAGGTTTTACTAATAGACAAGACACAGTAGAAGAGAATATTATACAGGAGGAGGTTCCGAGGTCGAAGACTGTAATGGGACCTCCTGTACAGCGTATAAGTAAAATATAAACAACAGTTACAACAAATAATGTAAAATGTTAAAAGAAATAGCAAACATAGTATTGGTTTAGCTTTGGCAGCACTAATACAAATCAGCTGCAGACATGCTAGTAAAAAAGTATAATAATTATTGATACATTCGACTACTTACATAACTATAACGCCATTATGAAAGTAAATGGTTAATGAGACATAACCAATTGAACTTTTATTTGTGTAGCGTAACCAAATGTACATTTGGAAGGGAGAAAAGAAAAAGAAAGCTTATCTAAGTGGTTGCAGATGATGAAATGTGGTCTTTTAGTTGTCGTTAAAATTGGAATGATTTACATGACTTAATATTAGGAGGTAGTGTGTTCCAGAAGGAAACGGACAGAAGAATGGATACTCTGCTTACCATAATTTGTGCGTACCTTGGGAAGAATAAAATTATTGTGTAGTGCAAATCGCGTAAGATTAGTATTCATTAGACAAGATCGAGGTATCAGACTGTTTCGGTGAGCGTTATCTAGTTGTCGGCATGAAAACGTACCAAGACTAAAGTTAATAAGTTCGTCCACAATAAGAAGGTTATAGTTACGTAATAACTGTTTGGAATTGAAATGGTTAGGACTAAATGTAATTATTCTAACCGCCTGGTTTGTAATACTTGTAATGATTGTAAGTGGGTACGATACGTATTGCCCCAGCATGCAAACCAATAGTTTGAATGTGAATGGATAAATGAGTAGTATAGAGTAGAGTAACGGCGTTCTTCTGCCAAATGTCTTCTGCCACACACACACACACACACACACACACACACACACACACACACACACACACACACACACACACACACACACACACACACACACACACACACACACACACACACACACACACACAGACACACACACACACACACACACACACACACACACACACACACACACACACACACACAGACACACACACACACACACACACATACACACACACACACACACACACACACACACACACACACGCACACGCACACGCACACGCACACGCACGCACGCACGCACGCACGCACGCACGCACGCACGCACGCACGCTTGTCAAAGCGCGGCAGCCGGGGAGAGGAGCTCCCCAACTGTGAAGCGAGGAGGTCTGACCGGTGCCGGCCCGGCGGATGCGTCACTTCTAGTCTCAACGTGTCCGTGCGGCGCCGTCACGCGCGCCTCATCGCGAGCCGTTCCCTCTTGCCCTCGGCTCCGAGAGTATAAAAGCAGCAGCCCACGGACGCCGAGAGAGGCTCCGATTTCTTCCGTCGAGTAACGTGCTCTCCCGTCTCTCCACTTCGGTCGACCTGACCGGCCGCTCTTTTGCAATGCTATAATAAACAAGTTGTTCTGTTAGCAGTCGACTCATCCTTTGCCAGGACCTTCGGATGCTTTCAGCTTTGCCCCAGGCCGCCAGGCCAACGCTACCCTTGGGGATTGCGACCCAGAAGCAACACTGTCTAAACTTTCTGATTGTATAACAAAGAACAAACTAAAACTAATAGCACAAGAAGCTAAATTTATTATGTTCGGGCCTATTAACAAGCACATCGGCAATAATATAATAACTTCTTGTAACGACAATGCCTCGAACAATTAAGCACACTGAAATTCCTAGGAGTCTGCTTCCATGAACACCTGGATAACGCACGTGAATCACCTCTTGACCGACTTAGCTCGTTCTGTAGGATCTCCGAGTAGGATCGCTTCTCTACTCACTTTGTGGTTAAGTAAATTATCGTACTACACATTACTTTACTCGAAACTACTATAAGGAATGCCGGTGTGGGTAACAACAAAAACGAATTATGATAGGTTATTAATCTTGCAAGAGCGCGCGCTTCTTATCCTAGAAAAAGATAAAGGTCACGGAAAGGACGTAGCCACTGAACTACAATTTCTTAGACATGAAATCCTATCTGTTAAAAAGTGTATAATCTAAAGCTGATGCAACACATACATAAGCACAAATTACAGGATGGTTTCTCAAGCACTGGATCCATAAGATATGTCTTCAGAAGCTCTGGCTGGAAAACTTAAGGAATACGCAAAAACTATGGCAAGCAGGTCATTGAATATAAAATAGTGCAATTATTGAACCTCCATGAATCGAATATTGACCATACATTACAGACCAAGCAACTCAAACGTCATTATCAATCATTGCTTCTCACTACTAAGCTCATAGTCGATCCATAAACGTTGTGAAATTATGTTTGTATATTTCTAACTGAATTTTTGCTGGTAATTACAATATTTGAACAAAATTGTTTAATTCTATTCAAATGCATGTTTTTCGGTGCATAATGAATGTAGAGCATGTTGAACGTACATGTATACGCAAGGACGCATGGGATCAGATGAAAAAGAAATAAAGAAGCAAGTGGTATGCACTTGATGAAATGTATATTTTATCGTGTCAACAGTTGCAGACTGGATTATTGATCAGAGGGCCATGACCTCGTCAAGCTTTCTCGCCTTCAGTGTTTTGCAGGGAAGGGCGCGTGTTTGTTCCGTGCGCACCTGCAAAGTCAAAAATGCTAATCCCCGGAACTTAGGATGACTGAAAGCTGAGCAAGTTGGTAGGGAATTAATGTTTGCGAAACGGCAGGCGTGCAAACAAGGTCGAAAAAAAAAAACGAAAATGAAAAAAGAAAAACGCCGTTTTGTTGCGTTTGCGTTTTACTTTGCACACCCACCCATATACGCCTGCGACACTTGACGAGTAGCTGGTGGACTGCTGCCTCGACTATACTTTAGAAGCCGTGGTCGAGCTGGTCGCTATAGCCTCGGCTACACCGACGACAGCTACGTTTACATAAATGCGACAGTCTATAGCGTGCCGCATTCGTTAGCGCATCACGATAATGGTTAGGCGGCAGCGTTTACTTTGAGTTTGAGTTTTGAGTTTGAATTTATTCAACCACATGGCAGGTACATAAAAGTGCACATGGACGTGGTTAGGTGTGATGGGAAAAAAGCTGCAATTAACAGCTTGACTGGCCCCATCACCCGGAAAACAACGCTTCATTACAAAATCACTCGCGGTTCATATCCCGGCCTCGTCCGAAACGATTGACCGGAACCTGTTTCCGGTGGTTGTCATTCCGCCGGCGGGTGTGGGACAGCGCACGACGGCAGCCGTCTCTCACCCTCAACGCGACACGCCTGCGTGCACACGCACCGCGCGAGGCGACTTACCCCGTGTGGAACCACTCTCCCCTGTCGCATCAGTGCGATTCGCCTGCATATATATCGCATCACTACCGTTTACGTGAATGCGATGAGGCACTTGTACCACTCATTTAAACGCCGCCAACTACAGAACAAAGCGGGTGAACCCGGACTGGGGTTCTTGAGATAAACTTCACACCCTCTCACTCTCTCTGTTTCTCTTTTCGTTTCTTCTTGAGTCTCTGTTAGCACGCCTGCCCTTCGGTGACCGCGAATCCGATTAATTCTACCCGGAGTGCTTTGTGCTATACATCCGAAACCGCTCTCTTCTTTTCAGAACGCATTCGACCAAAATCTTACATTACCTAACCACAAGTATACTTTGCAGTGTTCTTTTCTTTGTGTTTCTTTGCTTTCTTGTTCTAATTTTAGGCTGTGGACAGTTTCTTCTTTTCATGCCTTTTTTTTTCTTTTAAATGGAAGCTTTATCCCAGGGCCAACACCAATGCCACCTATTCAAGTACGTATAAAACACAGAAATGCTTTTTCGAGACATTTGCTGGATCGATTTCAATAACATTTCTTTTTTGCATGTTAAAGAACAAATTTAATTCAAGAGATATTAAGAAGCAGAATCATAATTTGGGGCTTCGACGTCTTTACGATAATTTGTCAAAGAATTGGTAAATAAAAGAGTATAGAAGCACTAAGTTCACAAATTCTTAATTCTGCACCAAAAGCAAATATCGCGGTTTTCTAAACTGCATCTATTAAACCATATATAAAGCGCACTACTTTGAGATACGACTTTAGACAGTACGTAAATTAGCATACGATGTTTGCAAAGGTGTTGCAAAAGTCCTACTCACAAGTAGGTGACCTATTTCATAGCGGCGTATAATGCGTCAGTTCCGTTAGCTTTACATTCATACGCAGAATTGTGATATCGTTTTTCATTGCTGAATTACAGAGTGCTGCTTATTGGGCAACTTGGGATTGAATAATTGCAACGGAATGTTTATACAAGCGTCAATTGTTAGAAGCGCGCCGGTTTATTTATCTATCTGCCTTACTCTGTCATTCTCCTAAAAGCGCGCCCTACCACAATATGAGTTACAGATTTGTAAACTTCGTAGTTTTCAACCTTAGGGCGAAAGGCTGAAAACGTACATTGAGACGAGAAAAAAATAAACAAAGCATAGCACGAAGCTGTCTTCCCAGTGAAAAAAAAAAGAATTTTGTCCCCGCGACATTCGTGTCCCAATATCCGTGCACCGTTTCGGAGACAAATAGGACATCCGCCGAGCATCCAACCTCGGATACCCCTACCATAGGCATCCCAACGATTTTGCGCATGGACCTTTTTCGTCTTAATCCCGCTTCGCATGAAGCGATTTTCGTCGCACCGCAAGTGCGATTTCGGTCGCATGCGACAGAATTCACAGTCACTGGTGTCGACCCCCCTCCCCCCCCTCCTTTGCGACTGAAACATACCGGTTATGTCGCACGTCGCACCGATCGCAGCGATCACTGCGAGTTTTCTTCGAATTTTTTTAGATATTTGCAAAATTGCCACGCGACCGACTGCTAGCTCATTGCCCTCGCTTTAAAGGGCAATCGCATATTGCATTAACTTCAGCGCATTGAATTTTTGTTTATGCTGTTTGCAATTTATCGCAGTAGTATTCTAAGAAACTACTCCGCCTACAAATATCGCTGCCCCCCCCCCCCCCCCCCCCTTTAACTTGATTCTCTCTCTCTCTACTTCCTGTAAAACACATGAAACAATCTGGAAAGCTGTCAAACACCTTGTATTTGTAAACAGTAGATAACACATTAAGTAAATGAAAATAAACATCTTGCAATGAAGTCAGCCAGTTGCATCCATTCCTGCGAATGATAGCTTCCTTTTAAGTGCTGACGGTTATTTCATAAGCCTTGCCTAACAAGAGAGAAGCAAAGTTGCTCATAAGTTTACAATGACATGTATTACTGAATAAACTCGTGTAACAATATCCTGTCGTTTCTGCCCCTATAAATAAAGAATCATGCAACTTAGAAGGTACACAAAGACAGCATAACATTTGTGCATCTGAATCTTCTTGCTGGATTGTGAAATGTAGCTGCTTACTGATTTACTCCATGGTGGGATTTAATGACATGCGCGTGCAGACTCCCCAGAAATCTGCTCAGACATTGGTCACGGGGACTCAGATTCATCCAGAATTCTACCCAGCCGAGCTTTCTCCGACTCGTATTTCATCAAAATTCTAGTGAGCCAGGCTCACACAACCTCAGCCTCACGGTTTGGTTCAAGTCTTAATGAGCTGAGCTGAGTTCACCGACCTACGTATACGTTACATGACATTAAAGTTGTGACCTGTGTAGTGCATAAGCAAACATTGCATAGGAGCCCGTGTTCCATCAGATGGAAATAAGGAAAATGGCACGCATTGCAGTTAGTTTTATAGAATTTAATTGACCGTTGCATGAAAGCTTCGCATCATGTCAATTCCAACATGCGCATCGGGTCTACGTCATATTTTTTGCGCATACTCTTGGCGATCTTGGCCATTACTGAGTGGCCACAATCTGCAAATTTCAACAAGAGAGATAGAGAGACAGAACAAGGATAGGAAAGGCAGGGAGGTCAACCAGAACAGCATCCGGTTTGCTACCCTGCACTGGGGGTGGGGGAAAGGGGAATAGAAAGAGGAAGAAAGGGAGAGAGTAAGCACTGAGTACGTGCAGGAGGGACACCATACACAAGGACACTATAAACGGTCTCTTAAACCGGTGCACTTGAAGCACTGCACTAGTGCACGAATCGCTTTTCGAGTCAGTGACGGGTGTGGCCACGGTCCGAGTATCTTTGACTCGGTGAACGGTCTCGAGTCTAGTCGGTGTAAAGTTGCCCGCAGAGAGAGGCGTTGGACATCGTAGCGAGGGCAGGTACACAATAGGTGCTCGATGGTCTCCTCGCACCCACAGGAGTCGCACATCGGGCTCTCGGCCATTCCCATACGGTAGGAGTATGCGTTCGTGAACGCCACTCCCAGCCACAAGCGGCACAGCAAGGTTGTTTCGCCGGGGGAAAGGCTAGATGGTAGTTGTAGCCGTAGCGTGGGGTCCAGTTTGCGTAATCTGCAATTGAACGCACTTGAAATCCAGAGATCTTGTGAGTTCTTGCGTGCAAGTAGGCGAAGTTCCCTGGCAGCGTCCGACCTCGCTAAAGGTGTTGGGCGCGTCTTGGTATCTTCGTAGGCAAACTGGGTAGCCTTGTCAGCTAGGTTGTTGCCGACGATGCCACAGTGAGCAGGAATCCATTGAAATATAATGTGGTGTCCTCTTTCCAGAGCTTGGTGGTGCACTTCAATGATGTCAGATATCATCTGCTCGTAAGTTCTGTGACGTAATGCAGACTTGATGCTGTGAAGGGCTGCCTTACAGTCACAAAATACGACCCATTTCTCTGTTGGCTCTTCGGTGCTGTACATCATAGCGGCATGGAGTTCTGCCAAATTTCAACAAAATGTTTAATAAAGCGATGTGGTGCAGCATATAAAAAAGACGGTTACATCAATGTAAGTACAACAATCAAAACATTATAAACACATGCGCATACAAAGGTGCACACGGATGCTAAATATATGTAGAGACGGAATCGCACTTCAGCCGACTTGGCTGCCATCTACTGCGAAAGAAAAATAAAAGAAGAAAAGTACAGGACGACACTGCAATGAGGCCACGCATGGTCATGCGGCTTGCCTGGGATCTGAGCTATAGGCGAAACATACCCGAAATCTAGCAGTTGCCGCGAGGTAGCAGCCACAGACGCTGGCGGAGTTCGCAGCCGGCCACTCAACCACTACAGACATGTGGGTTTAGTCTGTACTCGTCCTTAAGCATACTTTTATTGTCTGTATTTGAGCTTTTAATTTGGACTCCTCAAAACTCTTGGATTCTGAACCTTGCAAATGTAAACAGTTTTAATTCCATTGTTGTTCATGAAGAAAGCCTATGTAAAGGCTTGGAGATATTGTCAATGCTTAACACTTTCCCGCAGAACAATATGTAGTATGCTATTGACATTCAAGCAGCTTTTCAACAACAAGAAAAGCAATCAGACTTTCTTGTTTTGAGCATTGGGTTAATGCAGGATATTCAAGCAGGCACAAAATTTTGCTAATACAGTCCGTTCTGGGATACCAGATTAGATTGTACCTTGAGAATTTCCTTGCACTTTCTTACTTTAGGCGATTAATCTAGTTTGAAATGGTTTCTATTAGCATGCCCTAGCATTGGTCTAATGCCGGTTAAGTACATGACCAGCTTAACAGATTGGGATGCTTGCTTTAATTGCCAGTGATGGAACCATAACGTCTGCTCCAGTTGCTTATGTTATTAGAAATGTGGGGCTTTTCAGCCCCAATTTAATATAGTGTGCTGAAGCAGGTAGAAACCCACGCATGTCAACGAGATTGGTCCATAGTTGCGATGGCTTCCTACTCTACGCTTGCCACTATGAATGCAAAAATTCCAGCGCTCTATATTGTTATTGAACAAACAAACGTACTCATAACGACGTATTTATTATTTGCCGTGCGGCTAAGCAGCCGCACTACGTATACTGAAGCATATTGGTTAAAGCTTCTGATACACATTCACAGTATACTAACAACGCGAGACATAGGGCAAGAAAGTAGACGATGCCCATGTCTGTTAGAATGTTATGATGCTACGTACACAAGTGACTGCAGCTCCTAAGAAAATTGTGGCGTCGGCTTTTACTCCTTTAGAAATACTCCGAGAAGACGTCTATACAATATTACAGCTCACGCGCAGCGATGGACGAACCCGGCTAGCGCTAAGGTTGAAGTTCACAGCACAAACTCCATTCCACGTTCAGTAACCACACACAGATCATTTGCGGCTTTCTTCAGGGGCAGGCCTGAGCTTACAACTTGGCGCTATCTGCTACGTTTGACGCGAGAATGTGGCTAGGAGCAGGGACCGCTTATGCGCAACGAGCAATATACGCACAATTTTTTTTCATAAGCTGACGCTAAGCACGGGTGGTAGCGCAAGGCTCTCGTTGCACTGACGCGACGACTTCGCTGCAGCCGAATCCCGAATACTGCATATGCAACGAGGATAGCTTTATGTGTTTGTTTGTAGGTCCTCTTGTAATGTGTTGTATACCGCAGGCAGAAAGCGCAGTAGACAACACACAGCGCTGAACGACGAGCTGCGCGACAGCGGACAGCTGTTTACGTCCGCCACGTCAACTCGCACTGAACTTCAGGAACCACTGTTGCGGGCACTCCAAAACAAATTTTAGCGTCGAAGCGTGTTTAAACGACAAAACACGCGTACTGTTTACTTCAACTGAAGACAGGTCAATAATATCACAATGCACAAATTATTTCCCTACATCTGAAAAATTATGCGTCGCATGCCACGAAATCTGACAGCAAGCAACCCTGGGCGTCGCACAAGCCGCATCGTTGAAGTTGCAGTCGTGTGAAATGAGCGCTCGCAAAATTGCATTGCGACGAGTGCGACTGCATCGAATTTTTTTTTTTGTTCCAGTCGCAGCATGTGAAACAGCCTTTATACACACGAATAGTTGTGCTCCCAGAAGCTTTGTCTTTGAGTTTCCTCACGGAAGAATAGTGGGTTCTAATATATGTTAGAATTAGAATTAGAAGCAACCATGTCAGCGTGTACTTCATACTTTGTGTATTTCCAGGCGTAATGTATTTTTGAAAACTATAGATATAACGAACATCACAAAAGACACATCGTAAGGGCTGTGTCCAACGTTGTTTTGTGCACTGTCTTTTCTTCTCACAGTTCATAACTGCGCTTAGACAACTCTCATTCACTCTCTCGAACTCTTGCTCATAGGATGCTGGGAAGCTGAATATTCATAAACACGCTGGGAGGCCAAGGTTACAGGCCTGCGAGCTGTGTGGCCCTGAACACAAAAATAAAAAAGAAAAAAGAAAAGAAGAAATATTGGAAACGGTTAGGCTCAGGTAATTAGGCCTGCCAGTTCCACGCGGTGCAAGGACCACAAATGGCCTGTGAACAAACCTAAAGGCGCGCAAGGCGCAGACGACTAAGCGGTTCTGGTTCCGGCACCTCGAGGGTCTTGTACTCCGCGGTGCTGTTATACATAGCTTGAGCTATGGTTACTATAAGCGGTGTGGCTGTAGTCGTTACCAAGGCTTGTTCTTTTTTTTCTTCTTCGCTCGATTGTTTCTTTTTCTTCCCCTCCGCATGATTTATTCATGCTTGTAGGACGTCCGTAATGATAGTGGAGGAACACGCTCTGTGACAAATAGTGCTGCGCGCCGAATCGAATATAAATTCGGAAAGAAGAACAGAAATCACGGCCTTCACACTCGCAGGTGAGAGAGCATCAAGTGAGCGTTCTAATCTAGTCGCGGCCTCGTTTGCTTCATGCTCGCCCGACGATGAGGCGAGACCGGTGACGTCACTCGTGGACGTCTACAGAGGGGCGTGCCAGTTGAGCTCGTCGGCTGTTCAGTGAAATTGGCCTGCACTCACCACGCTGTAGAAATTAGCAGCGTTTAGCTTTTTGCATTTCTGGAAGCGGTTACGCGTCAGGTCTCCTGTGGGGATTGAAACGGTTCTGAGCTCACCGGATGGAACGCTTCGAGTATTGTGTAGAGATTAATTGGTGGCTATTTTGCTTAAAAGTAAATTAGTGCAATTTGCATAACTACTTGTCTGATTACTTTATCGAGCGATGGTAAAATGCATGACTCTATGGTAAAATCAATCAAGAGGAAAGTCTTCAATTGTATCACCTTTCTCATTTTGAAAGAATTTCGGACATGTTTCGTGAAACGCCCTCTGATAAGGTCAGACATTTTGTAGATGCTTTACCGAGAAAAGGAAAAAGAAATCTGTCAACCGACAGAGCAATCTACGAGAAGTCTATAGGCATTCTGGAGACTATAAATCCATTTCATTAGGCTTCCTCCACATTACTAGCTTTTACAATACATGCCCACGTTCGTTACTGCTAGACTCATCTCCCATATTAGGAAAGCTGCGTTTTCACAGCCTTCAATGTACCGCTGCTGGCAAAAGCATGGGTGTGCATCCTGCTCTCAGTCGAATATTCTTATCTCCACACACACACACACACACACACACACACACACACACAAACACACACACACACACACACACACACACACACACACACACACACACACACACACACACGCGCACACGCACGCACACGCACACACACACACACACACACACACACACACACACACGCACGCACGCACGCACGCACGCGCACACGCACACACGCGCACACACACACACACACACACACACACACACACACACGCACGCACGCACGCACGCACGCACGCACGCACACGCACACACACACACACACACACACGCACGCACGCACGCACGCACGCACGCACGCACGCACGCACGCACGCACGCACGCACGCACGCACTGTAGCGAGGTATGTCGCTTCCTGCGCTCTATGTCAGCGTCGAAAGCTCCCTACATCAGCTCCAAGCGGACAACTGCAACCGGTTCCTTGTCCGTCGCAACCATTTGAGGTCGTTGGCGTTGACCTGTATGGCCCTCTTCCTGTGACTCTCACCGGTAAACGATGGATTGTGACAGCCGTTGATCACTTGACACGCTACGCCGAAACAACTTGTGTGAGTTCTGCCTCAGCTTCTGAAGTTGCTGCATTCATACTTCAATCCTTAATACTGCGTCACGGTGCTCCTCGCGTCCTCCTGAGCGACCGTGGAAAAGCGTACCTCTCGCAACTACTAGACGAAGTACTCAGAGCCTCCGGAATCACCCACAAGACTACCTCCAGTTACCATCCGCAAACCAACGGCCTCACAGAGCGATTTAATCGCACGCTGTCAGACATGTTAGGCATGTACATCGACCCGAATCACAGAAATTGGGAAGCAATTTTACCATTCGTGACCTTTGCATATAATACCGCCGTTCAACGCACGACCGGTTACTCGCCCTTCTACCTTGTCTATGGTCGTTCGCCCTCTTCCTGTCTTGACGTCTCTTTCTTCGCGCCAACTGTTCATCAATGTCCTTCCTCCTGCGAAGAATATGTGTCCGGCATTCTGCGTTGTCGCCAGCTCGCCCGCATCAACACCGAAGCACGGCAACAGGACCGCAAGCAGCATTACGACGCCTCTCATCGCGTCGTGTGCTTCCGCCCTGGCGAGGAAGTGCTACTCCGGACACCAGTTCGTACTCCTGGCTTGTGTGACAAGTTTCAGCTTCGGTTCATCGGCCCCTACAAAGTCTTGGAGCAGACTTCTCCAGTGAACTATCGCGTGGAACCAGTTATTGTTCCAAATGACCGCCGCTGCCGCGCCGCTGAGATTGTCCACATTTCCTGTATGAAGCCTTTCACGAGACGTTCACTGCCCCTTTGAATTGCGGCCAGGATGGCCGCTCTCGCGCGAGGGGACATTAGTGTGGGAATTTATAAGCTATTCTTTGTCATCTGTACATGATCATCATCATATGGGGTTCATATGGGGTTCTTCTTCATCATCGCTGGTGGGGCTGGCTCTCGTGTGTGCTCCGTGCTGTGGGCGTGGTCGGTTCGCCTAATCTTGTGACGCGGAATAAACGCCGTGATAACTGCTGCGTCACAATATATATATATATATATATATATATATATATATATATATATATATATAGAGAGAGAGAGAGAGAGAGAGAGAGAGAAGGCGCCCGGTTGTGCTGTTTCCGCCAGTGCAAGCCCGATTAAATCTGGCGCCACTTTTCCCTTCGGCGATCTTCGCATGCCCCAAGAGGGAGGGCACAGAATGAAGCGGTGCTATCCCCATCGGCCGCGCTCCCGAGAGTGCTATTGCGAACGTTAGTTTGGAATAGGCATGGCTGCCCGTTTTCCTTGGCTAATTGCTGCTAACGAGGTGCGATCCTCATTCCAAGAGCGACCGTGCTCCCCACCGCCCACGTCGAAAGGAGAAATGCGCAGGCCGGACGTGCGTATGTCGCGCGCGTCGGCGCCTGTGGTTGCACTCTCGGCTGGCAACTTGCCTGCTGTGGTTTGCGGTTTGCGGTTCGGATTCAACGTCTGTAGTACCGTGCCGACGCTTTCCTTGGCCTCCTCTCGTACGAAGAGTGAACGCAAAGTGACGGTGTCTTGTCCCCGCTTTCGCACTACTAAGTCGCTTCTGTCGCATTCTCGCGAGATGTAGAATAAAAGGCCGCGATCATTGCGTTGAGAGACGACGCTTATTTACTCTATTTACAGTAGTTCCACAACTACGTTAGAAGACAGCCCATGGTGGACTCTGTGTCTGGGACTCTCTGTTCTTCTTTTTCCGGCTTACACACGCCGCACTGACGTGCGTATTTGATTGCTTCTTCTTCGGTTTCGCTCTTGGAGGAAGAACAAATATTTAGTACGGGGTGTACAGGACTCGATGACACTTTTAATAACTTGTATGCTACAGCATTTTCTATGCGGGGCGTTTGTTCTTCGGCGGATTTCTTTTCTTCTCTCTCATTTTTTTCTTTCTTATTTTTTCTGTTCATCCCTCAAGCGCGACATGTCTTTCCCAGGCGAACCAACCAATAAACATTCTTTTTCTCTCCATACGAAATGTTTGTGGTTGAGCGAACGCTTAGGACTCGCGGTGGATTTTTGCGAAAGCGCGCTTAATGTATACTTTGTCCTTGGCGCAAGATGAGACTAAGTGATTACCGATTTTACCATTTATTTCATGCTGTCACGACGCAGAGCAAGTATAACGGGCCAATTAGGAACGAAATGGGGAGCCTCGGTGCTGCCCCGTTGTTGCACAAACACGGCATAGGCGGAGCGTTCTGGTAAACTTATACCGGAGACAGCTAAACTCCGCGCATGCGCAGTCTTTGCAGCCGGTATACGGTAGAGCTCTTGGAATAAGGCAACCTCTGTTAATAGGGTCTATTATGGTTGTTGTATTGTTGCCCTTCCCTAAAACCGCTTATGTGTGTTGTCGTTGCTACACTGCTTTTTTAACTTTTAGTTGTGTAAATATTGCTGTTGTTGCTCTTCTACTACTACTTCTTCCCCTACGCCTTCAGGTAGCATGTGTCGGTTTATTGACCGGTTGATTTCACCCAAAAAAGATCACGTTCTCCTGACGCCTGCGGCAGAAAGGATGTTCCACATCCGCTGCCAAGGTCTGTGAGTGGTGGCGCTCGCTAACACTCCCAGGGTTCTGCTAGGAAACATAAATGCCCAAGAAAGTGGATGGGGAAACGGCGCCGCGGTAGCTCAATTGGGAGAGCATCGCACGCGAAATCCGAAGGTTGTGTGATCGTTCCCCACCCCCGGCAAGATGTTTTTTCATTCACTTTCGTTTCCAATAATTTATTGGTTCTTTATTTCATTTATTAAGAACAAGTAATTTCCCCTATGTTGTCTTCGGTGTCAGTGTTTGTTGGCTTCTTATGATATTCTTCGTCTTTTGTGTTTATGGACCTGTTCATTCCACTTATCCGCAACGCCAATCTTCACAACACATAGTATTTCAAACACATTCGGCCCGTGTTCGGCGATCTGTGCGACAACTTGCAGAAATTAATATAATTTCGTCGAGCAAATTTTCTCTTTGTACAAATAACTGCGCTTGTGAAAGTTTGTGCACTTGTGCATAAAATAACACTGCAGGCAGAAATATTAGTGCAACGTAAACATCAATAATTTTTTTTATCACTGATGATGACATCAATAAACAGCGTGTCCTACGACTAACTTTATTACCGCACCCTCGTATCTGTTATAAGCGATGCACTTCCCCACTTATTTCTCGGTATTTTCGTATTTGACCTTTTCTTATACCGTAGCGGGCTCCAGGTGCTTTGCGCTAGTTTTATGGTCAAATATTGCGCCAGCTATCTATCTATCTATCTATCTATCTATCTATCTATCTATCTATCTATCTATCTATCTATCTATCTATCTATCTATCTATCTATCTATCTATCTATCTATCTATCTATCTATCTATCTATCTATCTATCTATCTATCTATCTATCTATCTATCTATCTATCTATCTGTCTGTCTGTCTGTCTGTCTGTCTGTCTGTCTGTCTGTCTGTCTATCTATCTATCTATCTATCTATCTATCTATCTATCTATCTATCTATCTATCTATCTATCTATCTATCTATCTATCTATCTATCTATCTATCTATCTATCTATCTATCTATCTATCTATCTATCTGTCTGTCTGTCTGTCTGTCTGTCTGTCTGTCTGTCTGTCTGTCTGTCTGTCTGTCTGTCTGTCTGTCTGTCCGTCCGTCAGTCCTTATTACGCCACTTTTCCATCAATAAAGAACGAATTTATTCGGTGCGCGTGAGTTTTACTTACCGGGGAGCATATGATAAGAGATAAAAGTGCCGAAAAAGAATTTTTATATGAAGATTTCAGATCACCAGCGTCAATATTTATCGAACAACCCATATACATGTTCAATTTGGAAAATATACTTTTCCAAACGAAAATTCGATTTTTTTTCAACGTCCCGTGATTCCATCGCTGATATCAGGAAGCCAATGTCCATACCTTTATATATGCGACATATACGCATGCAGAAATAGTGTACTCGCAAGCAAGTACGCCTTCCAAACTCAGCAATATTTTCTTTTTTCAGCAGCCGGAGATTTAAGTCTGCATTCTTCGTGGCAGTGTTCCAGCACATACAAAGCGCGCGAAAAATCAAAGGTGCTGTCCTTCAGAAAAAGAGGGTCAGAACTTTTTAAAACAGAGTACTCTCCTTTTAGAAGAAGAACGAAGGACAGGACAGCACTTTGTTATGTCATTTCTTGGTTTTTTGCACGCTTTCTATGTGCTATAATACCGCCACGAAGAATGCATGAGAAGCTATAGCCCGCCAGCAAACATTACTGAAGTTCCGTGTTCACTCTTAGAAGTCGAGAGGCATACCCCCATCCACTCACCACTGACACAGGCAATGACCCGCGCTCAAGGTCAAATACTTCACGCGTGACACAAGGAGGAGAGAAAACAAGAGGTGAAAGGCAGAGAGGTCAATCAGGTTAAGCGTCCAGTTGGCTACTCTGCACAGGGGGATGGGGTAAGGACAAAAGAGATGAGAAAGCAAGATAACATTAAAAGAAAGAGCGCATCAGTTCGCACACTCTATAGTTTCTTTTTTTTTTTTATGAGTCCCGTTTCTTAAAAAAATGCACAAGCAATGTTAAAGCAGTTCGGGCCGGCGTCAGCTGGCACCAGGGACCAAGAAATCTGGCTTCCTTAAGCGGACGTTGTCAATCTTGTTGAGCGTGGTGCTGAGGACTTTCTTTGTTCATTGAAACGACGACAATCACAAAGAAGGTGCGCTATCGTGTCTTTGTACCCACAAACTTCCCATTCTGACTTGTGGCCATTCCGATGAGGTAGGAGTACGCATTAGTAAAAGCTACTCCAAGGCACTGACGATAGACGTCAAATGAGAGCTATCT
The DNA here is from genome assembly GCF_023375885.2 of Dermacentor andersoni. Taxonomy (NCBI): domain Eukaryota; kingdom Metazoa; phylum Arthropoda; class Arachnida; order Ixodida; family Ixodidae; genus Dermacentor; species Dermacentor andersoni. Next base: position 92,119,630 of record NC_092819.1, on the reverse strand, counting down.
ACCGTCGTGGCAAGCCATGTGGAAGGAGGCGCTTCAGATGAGTATCCAGGAAACAAATGCGCCTGTTTGTAGAGAGAAAGAGAAAAGGATGCATAGAAAAGCAGGGAGGTTAACCAGAGGCAGTTCCGGTTGGCTACCCTGCACGGGGGGAAGGGTGAAGGGGGGATAAAAAGAGAAAGAGAGCGGAAAGGGGAGATAGAAAGAAATAGAGACGAGCGCGACCAAACCGCGTACACTACAGAGCGGTAGGGGGCGGCGTTCTCACAGTCTATCGTGAAGCCCCGCAGACCGCAGGAACCTTAATAACGCGAGTAAGGCCTTTAGCGTGGATGTTCTGTGGGAGTATGGAGCTAAAGCTTTCAGTTATGATAGTGGACGATTGTACAACTGGTCCAGTACTCTGCACAGCACTTGTCTCTTAGCACTATATCGCGTGCAGACACAGATAACATGTGCGAGCGCATAATAATATACACAGATAATATGCTTGTGTGTATCATCGATGTTGCATGTGGCCATTCCAATAAGAAAAGCAGTTCGTAAATGTAACGCCTAGCCACAGACGGTACAGCATGGTCAGTTCACGGTGGGTAACCCAGGCGGTATATGCATCCGTATGTCCGGAGACAACGAACGCAAATGACACATGGTGAAAGCGTTCGTGTTCCACAGAGGCAAAGTACATTCTCGGGACATCAGTTGCAGCCCAGCCGCAGCGTCTGTTCGCGAAAGCGGAATCAAGACACGTTGACCACTTTCGTGTGCAGATCGGGCGGCTTCGTCGGCGTGGTCATTCCCGCTGATGCTGCAATGTCATGGAAGCCATCGACAGATTATGTTGTGTCCCTTGTCATGGCTGTGATGATACATGTGTCGAATTTGTGAGGCCACTTGTTCATTGGTCCGCGGCGTACTGGGCTTTGTATGCACTGAAGGGCCGCCTTGGAGTCACTAAAGACTGCCCACTGTTGCGGTGGTTCATGAATAATGAAATCAAGTGCAGCACGGAGTGCCGCAAGTTCAGCACCAGTTGATGTGGTCAAACTTGATGTTTTTAATTTGATTTCTTCAGATGTTGCCAGGATGATGACGGCCGCAGCCTGCTTGTAATGTCTGCCAAATTCTACTGGGCCAACGTAAGCTCACGAGTAAGCACACGGGGCTTTTGGGCTGCGTCTGCTCTTGAGATCGGGATAGCGACGAACTCGCCACTGTCATGTGAAGATCAAGCGGCTGCGCCTGCTTGCTCGTTTCCAAGGATGCCACAGTAACTTGGCAACCATAGAAATACGACTTCATGACCTTTCTAAACTGTCCGATGGTATAAATTTCTTGTATGTCCGCGACAAGTCATTCGTGGGGATGACGGTGTAATCCAGAGAGCGAACTCTGGAGGGCGACCTTGGAATCACAGAAGATGGATGATTTCTGAGACACCTGCTGCACGCGGGGCTGCAAGTTCAACAGCCGTCGTTGATATCAAGCGCGATGTTCTGACTTTTACCGCTGTAGATTTTGCTGGGACAAATACTGCAGCTGCTGAACTGGAGTGCGTGACCGACCCATCGGCGTAAACATGTAATCAGTCACTGTGGACCTCGTGTAATAGCAGTAATGCCGCCTGCTTCAATGCTGCAGACGACATGTGTGCCTTCTTCTTGATACCTGGTATGGTAAGGCTTACTGGACGCGAATGCAGGTACCACAGTTGCAATGAACGTCATGCTGCTGGGGCGTAATTAGATGATACACCGATGCTCCGTAAGTAGTCAGGAGAAGGCTAAAACTCGTATGCGGCCCAGTTGTTGGCAGGCGCGCAAGATGGTGACAGGGTATTTTTGCCACATGTCGAAACTGCACTCCTAGAGCGTCGACTGCGTTGTACGTTGCTATAGGGTGGTGAACCACTTTGGCAATTGTGGCTGCTGTGGATGCACACACAGGGAGGGCGAGGTACGTTGGTTGAACATCGCACTGTGTACTCTGGAGTGCGCGAAGGTTCGTTTTACTCTTGTCACCCAACACGGGCGGGCTGCATGTTAGGAAGACCACAAATAATGCGTGGTATAGCTGCAGCATCAGTTGCACAGATGCACCCCGAGACTTTTTGCCGACGAATTTGAGCACATGGGTTATTACACTCAACCACTTCTTCATATTTGAAAAAGCGGCAGCGCAAAAAAGACACACACGGAGACGAGACGACGTCTAGAGCTCGCCCGCGTCGTCTCGTCTGCGTCCGCGTGTTCTTTGCGCTGCCGCTTTTTCAGATATGTACAAACACGCCCGATGAAATGTGTGGCGTCCAAGACAAATCACGGTCGATGATGACTCCAAGGAAATGCTACTTTGTTTTGCAAGCAATTACTTTTACATTTATGCGTATAACATATGGAGTCATTGCTTTGAGTGTCAATGCGACTAATCGGCACTTTTCTGAGCATAGTTCTAGGCCTTTCATATGTAAGTAAGGAGACGTTTGTGTGACCGCCTTCTGCCGTCTCGCTCGTATCTGTGGACGTGTAACGAGACGCTGTTTTCTCAAGACAGACCCACACAATAAATCTGCGTCCCGGATTTTATGTTCTCACTTTGCCGTGTTGCGTACTGCCTGAGCTGTGCGACTTCTTGGTTCGAAACTCTCTCTCTCTCCCTCTTGTCCTGCATCTTCCCTACGAAACCTATCGTATCCTTTAAATGTCGCTTTCATTTCCGTGCCAGATGATTTAAGAGAGAAGCTTTTGTTGAGTAAGTTGGTTGATCACAGCTAAAAAAGAACTTAGCGTGAAAAAACAAAGAAAGAGACAACTACAGAGAAAAAGAAGACGAGAAGACGCGCTTTCCCTCCCATCGCGTCCTTCTTCGCGACTGTGCTTTTTTGCGCTCACTAGCCTTTGAGAAAGACTGCTAAGCTCGCAACCTCAATCCCTCGGGGCACTACCGACCCGCGAAGGCCGATGAAATGGGAACAGGTTTGACGAAAAGGTGGAAGAATGCCGCAGCGAGAGAGAGAGAGAGGGCGATAACAAAAGGATCTGGAGGTAAAAAGCTCGGTTCGTTACGAAGTGCAACCGGTAAAAACAGAGGCTATACAAAGCCTACCCACTTCGGAGCGACATATGTCGCAGCAAAAAAAACAATGGTAAAAAAAAGGTCCATAGTCAAAAGCAAGTGTGTGCCACGTGGCGAAGGATTGGGGAGTACATCCAACTGACCCTTCCGCGTGGATGCGTTTGAGCCGGCGACGAAGCTGCTAGCCTCAAAGTAACGATGTTCGTGGACCAGCGTTCAAATGCTGTGCTCGGAAAAGGGTGGGAAACGAGGAAAAAAAATGGTGTTGTCGTTCGCCGCAGTCGAAGCAATGACGCGTGTGTGTCCTTCGAAACCAGTGGCGCAGTGGCTTCTTTATAACTTCATTCAATTGAGAAACTGAAACGCCAGAGCGCTGGGGCAAACGAATAGTCGTAAACAATACTCCTGATATTGGATGGCTGTAGCCTGTCATTATACTTCTTACCACTTAAGGAATACCGGAACAACAGCGTCGGCGGCAGCAGGATGGATGGATGGATGCTATGAGCGTCCCCCTTGATACGGGGCGGTGGGTTGCGCCACCAAGGTCTTATTATTTTGCCTAAAATATATATGGGTATAATCAATTTTACTATGAGCTTCCCTCCCTTGAAACCTGGTCTAGCCCATATCACCCTGCACAGCTTCATTTGTACTCTTTCCGTGAGTACCCAATGCGAGGCGTCCCACTGACATCTAGTTATCATCGAGTCCTGATTGTACCCCTGATTTCAAGTAAACAACCGCATTTGCAAAAATAAGTCCTGGAACCATTGCACCTTTCCACATACCCCGGTGTACATCGTACCTATTGTATCCCCGTAGCGCTCCGTGCTTCATTATGGCTGAATTTCTCTTCCCCTTTTCTGTTATAGTTTTTTCCTGTGTTTCGATATATCTATTGCCTTAGTTTATCCATATACCAAGGTATTTATATTCTTTTACGCGAGGTATTTCCTGGCCCTGTATTGTCACTGTCTGTTTGCTGTTTTCATTGAATACCACAACACCTGATTTTCTAACGCTAAATTTCAGAGCTAACTTATCGCCTTCCTGTCCACAGATATTAGCGAGACGTTGCATATCACTTTGCGTGTTAGCTAGCAACACAATGTCGTCCGCATAAAATAAACCTGGAAGCTGCTGTACCTGCCTGTTGGTCAGTCAGTCAAGAACTTTATTGAGGTCCTGAGGAGGTTTAAGCCGTTGGAGATCGCACGCGGGGAGCTCCTTGGGCCGAAACGGTAGGCGACGCCCAAGTCGGGACGGGAACATGGTGACGCTCCGCCAGTTCTTGGGCCCTCTGGACAGCCTTGAGTTGGAGTTTGAGGTCCGGGCGTTTGAGGGCTTCTTCCCATTCGGGCTCACTGGAGAGAGGGCTCTCTGGTAACGCGGTACATTGCGAAAGCATGTGCGAGAGTGAGCAATAGAGTTCTGGGCAGTCTGGGCAATTTGCCGGTATTCCTGAGTTGTAGTGGCTTAGTAGGCCTCGTGACGTATACGAGTCCGTTTGCAGCATTCGAAACGTGGCCGCCTGCCTGTTGGTATGAAAGATTGTACCCGATATTACTTCCTTCTAGCGCCCTCTCCATCCTCACCATGTACATCATAAACAACAGTGGTGATAAAGGGCACCCTGCTTCAGTCCATTGTTGATATGAACTTTCTCCTCGCTCCTCATCCTTTCCCGTTCAACGCAAACTGTATTTTCAAGGTAAATCTCCCTCAAAATCTGTATACAGCCACTGCCTAAGGCTTTCCCTGCCAGTATATGCCACAAAACATTGCTGTCTACGTTGTCATACGCTCCGGTAATGTCTGAGAAAGCCACATATAATGGTCTCCTTTCTACTCTTGATACTTCAATACATTTCAATCTAAATCTGACAAGGCCATGGCGGAGAACAATACAACTTGGTCCTCACTACTAAAGCAACAGCCATAGCCAGAACAACAGCGGAAGTCACAACCGAAGTCACAGCTGATGGCGCAGCCAATGCCACAGTCGGTGGTACAGCCGATGGTACAGCCGGAGGAGATGCCACAGCCGGAGGCGATACCGCAGCCGATGCCACAACCGGAAGTGATGCCGCAGCTGATGCCACAGCCGGAGCCGGAGCCACGTCAAGTGATACAGCTGCGCACGGCTGTAGAGTGGGTTCCTGACAAATTGCTCGAAGAAGACCGGCAAGTCGTTATGATGCTCAGGTCTCTGATAAATACCCTTCGAATTCTCTTAAATAACCTGCACACTCCGTCAGCGCGAAGTGCAATGCAAGTGCTGGGGTTGGGGGATGCTCTCAATTCAGTACTTTCCACTCTTGAGTAAGCATCATGGCTCACCAGCATCATTATATTCGCACTGAAGTGAGAACGGCCGGGGTTTAGCTTGAAGACATACTACCACGCACTGCAACGTACTGCTGACGCCTACCGGATCCTTGGTCTTCACTGGTGACTTCAACGTGCATCACCAGCTATGAACCACCAAGATTGACGGCAGCCTAACGTATCGACGGAGCACTTGCTTTGACTTGACTGATTTCCAAGCACTTTGCTGCGTGCACAGACAGTGTTCCCTCTATCCCGCTTTCCTCTTTCTGTTACCCCTTTCCCTTTCCCATTTTCCTTCCCCCAGTGTAGGGTAGCAAACCGGACGCTCGTCTGGTTGACCTCCCTGCCTTTCCTCTCTTTGCTCTCTCTCTCTCTTAACACGCTGAACAACGCCAAATAAGTTATAATCCAGATGCCTACCTATTCTAAAACCATTCTGAAGTTCTCCCAATATGGCATTACTCTCTGCCTATGCTTGCTGCTTTGATTTAATCACCTGGATTGCTATACTGTATATTACCGGTGTAATGGTCAATAATTTATGTGAGCGAATTCTATCTTTTTCCTTCTCACCTTTATAAATTAAATTCATTCTACTTTGTCGCCAACAGTCTGGTATTAGCCTATCTTGTAAGCTTCCTTTATTCTTGTTTGAACAAAGCTTCCTTAATTTTAGGCCCTAATTAATTTAATTAGCTTAACGGGAACCCTGTGGCTGTGCGCTTAGTAATTTTCCCTATTGCTTTCTTCGAGTTGAAATTTGTCAGCATCGGCTCCTTTTCCAAGTTTTTCTCTTTAACACTTCTTTTTCTCCCTGAAACCACGCCGTCATTGCCTTGGAATGATTTGGCTGTTATTTTTCGAATGTGATTTAACGCCGCACCACCTTCCAGTTTGTTTCCATCTTCGTCTAGGATATGATGCTGTAGTGTTCCAGACTTTCTGCCTCATAAGTTTATGGTGTTCCAAAATGTTCTAGGTGCAGCCTTCTTTTTATCATCAGACCCGCCGTGGTTGCTCAGTGGCTATGGTGTTAGGCTGCTGAGCTCGAGGTCGCGGGATCAAATCCCGGCCACGGCGGCTGCATTTCGATGGGGGCAAAATGCGGAAACACTCGTGTGCTTATATTTAGGTGCACGTTAAAGAACCCCAGGCGGTCGAAATTTCCGGAGTCCTCCACTACGGCGTGCCTCATAATCAGAAAGTAGTTTTGGCACGTAAAACCCCATAATACAATACAATCTTTTTATCCCGTATTTCTGACAACCAACGCGCACTTTCACCTTTTCTCCTTGTTTGCAGAGCACCCATCGGCGATGCCTAAGCCTACCCCCCCCCCCCCCCCCCCCCCCCGCACTCATATAAAGTGTGATTGCCAGAGTTTTGTCACCCCCCTCATCTGAGGCTTCTTATGACTTGTCTCAACTTTTTCACTTAAAATTTTATTGTGGCTAATAGCTTTCCGCATCATTATTTGCGCGGACGTGCACGGATTAAAAGGCGACAGGGCAGTGACAAAGTCGTTGGCTGTGCGATTTACGCCAGCGATGTGCTTCCCTCGCGGCTGTTCCTGATAACGATAAGCAGACTCAGCGGCAGCACACCCGCCTAAATGCTATGTTCGTTTGTGCGCGGAATGCTTGGAAGCAGTGCAATCACGATGCGCAAGCTGGCATGTCACGTGGTGTTTTGTTTTTTTATTCCGCGGGCATCCGCAGTAAGCTGAAAAACGCTAATACTTAACAGACAGAAAGACAGAAACTGTTTATTCGGACCTTTTTGCAAACCACTCTGCAACTTTCTAATTGGAATTTTTTTCCCTAGCTTCGTTCAGAAGTTGGTTAATTAATCTCGACTAATTATTTACGTAAGCAAAATAAAAACATAGCGTGACACACTACGCACAAAAGTGAGCAACATGCATTTGGTCCCGTTGTATTAGAGTGCAACGGCATATTTTTAAACTCTGTTTGAAGTTAGCTGAAACAACTCCACCCCCCCCCCCCCCCCCCCACCACCTCCTCAGGAAAAATGAAAACTTTCTGCCTATGGGGTGAAGTGTAAAAACACTTGCGTACCTTGATTTAGATGCACGTTAAACAACGCCAGGTGGTCGAAATTATTTCGGAGTCCCCCATCACGGCGTGCCTCATAATCGGAGCCTGGTTCTGGCACGTATTTATTTCGTGATTCGTGATTCATCATTAGTACAGAAGGAGGTCCCGGAGTTACAAGAACTGTCAGGGGGACCTCCTATTAGTAATTTAACATTGCATGAATTAATACATTTTGGCAACATAGCAGCGACAGACATCAGAAAACGCGAAGTTAATGAAAAAATAAACAAATACAAAAGGTTGCTTACAATAATTGAAGTTCAAAACAAGCAAATGAAAACGATACAGCGTATGAATAAATAAATATGTAGTATTTGACGCGTTATGGAACATAGGAATGACACATGTCAAAGAACACGGGGTTAATGTAACAGATAATTAGAAATAAATATATGCTTACAATACGCAAAGTACAAATGTTATATAGACTATGCGACAAAAAATTTGAAATGCCTAAGAAAGGAGAAAAAAGAAGACAAAGGAACATATAGAATAACCAATAAATAAAGGCTGTCGATACAATAGGCAAGTACAGAACCATTGAAAACTGGGAAATAGATTTGTACACAATATATACTTATAGTAATGAATCAGTAGCCAGTAGTGTCGTTAGTAAATATTTCTTCGTCTCTCTCCTGAATGTTAATGTTGTGCGGCAGGCTTCAATATGGGGTGGTAGATTGTTCCAGTATTTAATGGCCGTAAAAAGGGAAGTAAGCATTCCATAATTAGTGTTTATTCGAGGAAGTAAAAAATTGTTGTTAGAGGAAAATCTCGTATTGTTAGTGTTGGTGAGAGCAGAGTTATTAAATGCATCTAAAATTATTTCATGATTTAGTGTGCGGTATATTAGTAAAACCAATTTGAGCTGGAGCATGTAACGTAATGGTAGTATTTTTAAGGAACTGAAAATTAGTACAGCATGTGACATGTAACTAGAGAAATTAATGATCCTCAAGGCTTGATTTTGTAAATGTTGTAGATGTATTATGTGCGAGCAATATGTGTTTCCGCAAACTGAGATGCAGTATTGTAAGTGACAGTGAATAAATGCGTGATAAAGTGAAGTTCTGACGTTTTGTGGAAAATACGAGCGCGTTAGGATTAGTACTCTTATTCCAAAGGCAATTTTTTTTGAAACCATGTCAGCATGCAAGTTAAATTTAAGTTGGGGGTCAAGTTTGACGCCAAGGAAGACAACTTCATGTGCAGGTGAGAGAACATGAGTTTGTAAGACGAGCGGTGGCGCGGGAGCGATGACGCGTTTATGTGTATGAAAAAGCATAAACTGAGTTTTCGAAGGGTTGATCTGAAGTTTGTTACTTGTGCACCACGCAGATAAGTTGCTTAGGTCAGAATTTAGTCGTTTTATTACAGTATTTATGCATTTGCTATTAGTAAATATAGTCGTGTCGTCAGCATATAGAATAGATGAAGTACTGGTTAAACAGTGAGGAAGATCATTAATGTACACTAGGAAGAGTAAAGGGCCTAAAAGTGAGCCTTGTGGGACACCCTTAGTGACTGGTTTAGTACGTGAAAGTGAACCTCCGAAATTTATAACTTAAGTTCTGCTAGTCAAATAACTGCGGATGAGCGTAAGAGCTGGGCCACGAATGCCCAGAGCTTCTAACTTGTAAGAAAGGATGTTATGACAGATGGTGTCAAATGCTTTACTGAAGTCAATGAAAACTGAACCAACAATATGGGAGTTGTCAAGGGCATGTTTTATTTTGTCAGTGAATGATGTTATAGCTGTTTCAGTCGAATAACCTTTACGAAACCCGTGTTGTTCAGGCGAGAGAAGATTAAATTTGTGAAAGTAGTTTGTTAAGCGGGTTACAAGTAGTTTCTCAATGACTTTGCTAAAAAAAGATAGCATGCAGATAGGACGGTAGTTTGAAATTAATTCTTTGTTACCTTTTTTTAATATAGGAGTTATTTTACCGTGTTTTAATTCATCGGGGAAAACGCCTGTTATGAACATGCAGTTAACAATGTGCGCGAGTACATCGGCGATATGAGATGATACTAATTTGATTTTAGAAGGTTGTAAATTATCAAGGCCAGGACCTGTAGTTCGTAAACTAGCGATTGAATCGGATACTTCTTTGGGTGATGTAGGGAACAAGTAAAATGAATAAGGGGTTTGCCTGAGCACTGGCTGTGGTGTACTGTCTAGTGAATGATCATGTGTAGGACAGAAAAAAGTATTGAATTCATTTGCGATATCAGTGGCTTCCGTTACTACCCTTGTTCCTGTATTAAGTTGGTTCAGTGCGTGGTTTGGTGAAGACAGATGAAGAAAGGACCTAATGGTATCCCAGGTTTTGCGGGTGTTATTTGTGTGTTTAACAATCGTTTTCTCAAAGTAGGAACGCTTGGCTTCTTTCAAGAGTCTGGTAAGTGTGTTAGAATAAGTTATGTACCGCGACTTTAAAGTTACATTAAAAGGTAGGCGTTTTAATTTTTTATGGAGGTTATCACGTTTTTTAATACTTTTTAAGAGGGATCCTGTTAACCATGGGTTTCTAGGGGCGGAGAACCAGTGAGTATTTTGTGTTAGGCTAGTACATTGCGAGTACACGCTTTTAACTTTGTTGTTAAATTGTTCGAATGCCAGGATTGGGTCTGTTATAGAAAGAATCGGGTTCCAGTCGATTTCAGCAATTTGACTAATGAACTTAGTGGTGTGAAAGTTTGCCGTTTTTATGTTTCGTTGGTACGGTGTGTTAATAGACTTTAATAGAACGAATATGGGATAGTGGTCTGTTATGGGAACAGTGACTACGCCAGCACAGTGCTCTAGGTGTAAGTTTGATAATACATGATCTATTAAAGAGTGAGATCCGGACGGAGGGCATCGTGTGGGTACGGTTATTAATGAATCTAGGCCATATCCCGCATAGCAGTTGGTATAATTAGAGCAGTGACTATCATTGGGGTTAGTAATATCTATGTTTATGTCACCGAGGATGACAACATTCTTGTTTTCGTTTGTAATGATGTTCAAGATAGCATCTAGTTGAGAACAAAAGTTTGCAGAGCAATATGATGGGGAACGGTATACTGATCCAATTATTGGGTTTCTACTGTTAGCTGAAAGAAAAGTTTTATCGAATTCCAAAAATACAGATTCAACGTTAGGGCAAGAGAAAGATAGATCATGGCGACGGTGATAATATAATAGTTTTTTAATTAATAGTTTTTTTATAACCGCATAATATAATAGTTTTTTTTTGTAGTAATCATTCATCGATTGCCTATTTCCGAGTTCCCGCACGATCTGGCCATCACATTTAGACCCTGTGTTTACAAAAACGGGGTTACGTTGCTCACAGACATCTAGCATTAACCTCACTTTTTTTTCCGTATAACCATCAAGATCCTGTACGTGGGCGTTCATGTCACTTGTTTTTCGGCATGATTCCCGAAACCCTTAACATCAGCACTTAGGCATTCCACTAACTATTAGTTCTTCTCCCTGCAGCGTCCTCCCGTCCCACAAATGCACTTAACAGCACGGGCAGTGACACTTCTTGTAGATTTGCTCAACCGCAGCCAGTTATGAAAGTCAGTTTGATTGACTTCATGAGCTGATTTTGCATTGTTTGAGGATTTTCCTCGAAAGGAAATGTACGGAAAACCGCTATACATTAATGGCCCATACTGCTGCCAGTTTCTTCTCGCCAGTCGCTAGGTACAACGTAGCTTGTCCCTTCAGTGAAGCGCTCCGGTAGAAATGATGGCGCAACAAGTGGCCTCTTCTGCTGTCCAGCTCTGCGGCAATTTTGCAAACGGTAATACATTACACAGACATGCAAAACCGTTCTGTTGAAAATCTTTTATTAAGAACGAGTGGATATTCGAATTTTTCAATACGAATCGAATATGATGCATTTATCAGCCTCTCGATATGGCTTTCATAGATTACGAAAAGGCATTTGATTCAGTAGAGATACCAGCAGCCATAGAGGGATCACGTAATCAAGGAGTGCAGAACGCTTCCGTAAATATTTCCGAAAAAATCTACCGAGATTCCACAGCCACCTTGATTCTGCACAAGAAAAGTGAGAAGATACCCAGAAAGAGAGAGAGAGAGAGAGAAGGGAAGACAGAAAGGCAGGGAGGTTAACTAGAGTGAGTCCAGTTTGCTACCCTACACGTGGGGAGGGGAGGCCATTTACGGAAGCGAAGATCTTGGGGGCCTGGCCTCATAGTTCAATGGCCCAGAAAGCAGTTCGAGCGCTTTTTCGCTACCTGAGGGAAACAGACTTGAGTGCCAGACTGTAGACATCCTATACCTAAGTTCTCTCTCTCCCTCTTTCTACCCAGAAAGAAAATGGATCAGACAAGTAGACAATCTCTCCTAGTGCTATTCACTGCGTGCTTGGAAGAAGTATTCAAGCTATTAAACTGGGAAGGCTCAGGAGTAAGGATCTTGTCCTGTTGGGCAACACTCGGTACGGGTTACAACAAATGATTCTGGACCTTAACAGAGAGAGTATAAAAGTGGGGTTGAAGATTAATATGCAGAAGCCAAAGATGATGATCGATAGCCCGGCAAGGGAACAAGAGTTCAGAATCGCCAGTCACCCTCTAGAGTCCGTGAAGGAGTACGTTTACCTAGGTCAATTACATACAGGGGACCCTGATCATGAGAAGGAAGCTTACAGAAGAATAAACATGGGTTGGAGCGCATTCGGCAGGTATTGTCAGATCCTGACAGGAAGCTTACCTTTATCATTGAAAAGAAAAGTGTACAATAAATGCATTCTACCCGCTCTATCATATGGGGCAGAAACTTGGAGACTTAGAAAGATGCTCGAAAACAAGTTAAGGACCGCGCAAAGCGCGATGTAACCTGTAATGTTAGGCGTAACGTTAAGAGACAGGAAGAGATTGGTGTGAATCAGACAGCAAACGGGCACAGCCAATATTTTAATTGACATTACGAGAAAAAAAAATGAAGCTAGGCAGGTCATGTAATGCGTAGGTTAGATAACCGGTGCACCATTAGGGTTACCGAATGGGTGCCAAGAGAAGAGAAGCGCAGTCGAGGACGGCAGAAGACTAGGTGGGGTGATGAAATTAAGCAATTCGCAGGCGCTAGCTGGATTCGGCTGCCGCAGGACAAGGGTAATTGGAGATTGCAGGATTGCAGGGAGAAGGCTACGTTTTGCAGTGAACATGAAATAGGGTGATGATGTTGACTATTCGTATTCCTATTCGAAAATGAACTATTCGGTATTTTCGAATATCTGAAGCCAATCAAATCTTTCGCAGCAGCCAACTGCTGCAGTTTTGTCACTGTTGTCCATCTGCTACACAAACTGTCACAAATTATCATAAGTAAAACGACGACAAAAGTAGTTGAAGGATTGCGGAAACAAAACGGATAATGAAAATCTTGTTTTCGATTTCTCGGCGGAAGCCTACATGACAACCTGTGAGTGCTTGTAGTCTGTCATTTAAGGTTATTGATAGTCTACACACGTAGAATTTGTATCTTTTACTATATGGCCAGAGATGTTTTCCTCGCATCTTGCCCTTTTACATGTATTTACGGCAGACAAGTCCTTCAGCAACATTTTTTTTCTTTTACCACAACTTCTATTCTTTTTTTCAGCAAGAATTTATTTAGCGCTTTTGTAAAGCTCTACTCCACACAGAAGGCACTCATTCTCGGAAAGCTTGTTTACAACCAGGCTCTAGAGATGTTAGAGGTTATTGGTGCTGCTTTTAATAACATATTTAGTTATTCTGTGCTCAAGACTGATTCTTTGTCCATTATAGTAAGCTGTTATTTTGGGGCAGACTAGTCAGTACAGGTGCGGTACCTAATTATCTAGGAATAGATGTTGCTGTTCTAAATCCACATATGCGCTTGCGGTTGACTATTCCATATTCGGTGATATTTTCGATATTTACTGTTAGTATTCGATTCATATTCTGAAAATTTGGTATTCGCCTATCTCTACATTTTATACGTTGAGAGGGAAGAGGACTTCGCACAACATTGGAGCAGGTTATGTAAAAAGCATGCATTTTCTTAGGTATATGTTTTGGTATATATATATATATATATATATATATATATATATATATATATATATATATATATATATATATATATATATATATATATATATATATATATATATATATAATGTATTTCCTCGAAGACATCAATTTTTAAAAATCGCCGGTTGCAGATAGTACAATTCTAGTTCTTGAGCTGGTCTACGCGAAGAGGTGGACATCGGTTGCCCAAGAAATCGAAATGCATAAGTTACTCATTACCAAAAAATCCACTGATTCCGTTTGTAACTAATTATCTTACGTCACATGTAGCAATTTACAAATTGTAGCTCGTGAGACTGCAAGCCATATCAACTTGAAATAATTATGTGGATGACGTCATTTTCTATATATGCACCATCAAACTTGCTGCAGAAATACACTGTCGTTCCAATTATTTTTTTTTAAAACAAGACTCCGTTTGATGCGAACTACCTCGAGCGGCGCGGCAATTTTGAGTGTATTCGGGGCCTTTCTTTAGGCTTGGAAAAACACTTTTATGCAGCACGTATTGAGGAACAGAAAGCTGTATCGGGAGTCTTTCATGTCGCTCTACAATTTCCTCCTTGACACTTTTCATCTAATTATAATAATTGAGAAGTTGAATAATTATGTAAGACTAATTATCTTATTAGTCTCAATGCAAGAAACAATGATCTGAGTATCTGCAAGAGACGCCAAACAACATTACCTTGGCTCGGTCCAGCAACGTGGGATTTGCATATTTTTAAAATTTGTCTCATTCTTAACTTTGTTGTTCTCAGAGTCTTTGTCTTCGGGCACTCTACCAAACGAATGGAAAGTGGGCAAGGTCGTTCCGGTCTGCAAGTCAGGTAACCAAGTTTCACCGTTAAGCTTTCTATAACAACCATAACATGTAAAATCATGGAGCATATCGTTCACACTCATATAATGAACTTTTGATTCCAATAGCTTTTTTTCATCCATCACAGCATGGTTCTCGCAAGGGACTATCTTGTGAAACTCAGCTCTTTTCCTTCATGTCCTACACTCAAACTCATATACTAACGTGCAGACTGACGCAATTTTCTTTGACTTCGCGAAAGCGTTCGACAAAGTACCCCACTAACGCTCACTATCTAAACTTTCTCATTTGGGCTTGCATCCAGCTGTCTTACGATGGATTAAAGAATTCCTTACTAAACGTTCACAGCATCTGTGCGTTAATAACACTGCCTATATCCCTGTCCCAGTATCGTCTAACGTACCCCAGGGCTTCGTTTTGGTCCCCCAATTGTTTCTCATATAAATGATCTGCAACTGAAAGTTTCCTGCATAATTCGCATGTTTGCCGACGATTGTGCTATTTACCAATCAATAACTAACACTAACGAACAGGTCATACTGCAGTGCAACGTGAATAATATCCTAAACCGGTGCGATCGTCGGCTAATGGTTCTAAATCCCACTAAATATAAAGCAATGCCTTTCAATCATTCTCGCAACCCTCTCCTTTTTCCATACACAGTTGCTAACACTCGCATTGAGACAGTTAACGCGCTTAAATATCTAGGTGTCACTATCTTTGAAGATCTTAATTGGCTTCAGCATCTGTCCAACATCATCTCATCTAATAACAAGACCCTAGGTTTCCTCAGACGTCATTTACGAAACTCCTCTCATCATGTTAAACTCATTGCATACAAGTCTCTAATTTATCCTAAACTAGAACATGCGCCAGCAACTTGGAATGCTAATCAAGTTTATCTTATAAATGCACTAGAGATCGTGCAGAATCGTGCTACTAGGTTCATCCACTCATCGTGTTCATACAACACAAGCATATCTTCATTAAAGGCAGAAACAGGTCTGCCCCTCTCCCCTCCCCCCTTTACTGTCGCCGTCGCATCGCTAGTCTATCCCTAATTCACAAAATATATCATAGTTCTCTCCATCAAATACTTCACATCTTACAACCAGCTCGCATATCACTTCGTACAGGACATTCCCGAAGTATTGACCTGCCCCGAACCCATATTCTCACCTCTTCGTCCTCTTCTTTTCCACGCACCACTGTAGACGTACTGGAACGGCTTTCCCCGCGTCATCGTGGCCATCACCCACCTACGCGCCTTCATTGACGCTGTAAAAGCACACTAATCATCCTGAATGGTCAACGTGTTTTCCTTTTTGTGCACCCACCCCTTTTGTAATACCCCCACAGTGGGGCCTAGTGTGGGCCCAGGTAATAAAGTGAAAGTGAAACAGCCGGTATATTCGCTTCGCTCGTACGGCATGGTATATTTACTAGTCACTCGAAAACCACGCAGTAATGAAGATATTGTTGCTTTAAATTGAAGCAATGTGGGGATCGATCCCTGGGATTTCCAGTACTTCGAGCATGGCCTAGTTTTGACTTACAGTGTAGTGCCAATGCTTGCAAATTTACTCTGCGTTAAAAACAAACATAGAAATAAACATAGAAATAAACATATAAGTAAATAAATAAATAAATAAATAAATAAGTAATTAATTAAATAAATAAATAAATAAAAAGAAATAATTTAATTGTGCAGATTCCAATGCTCTAGAAATTTACGTTATGCGAAGCATTTTGCAGGTACCTGGCTATCCAGCATTGTTTTTTTCTTTCCCGAATGCGATACCAGCTGGGCCAACGTATTCCTGCAAATCGAGTAGTGCGTGCGGGCCGCAAGCGTGCGTGTGTGTGACGACAGCAGCACGACTACAACCTTGTTGTAGGCGATCGTATGGCGGCAATGGCGTGATTTCTACTCTGGCCGTACGATATGAGTTTGCGACATGGTGATTGTTTAGTTCTACATAGGTAGTCAGTGTACGTAAGCGAGAGAAACACAAATTGTGCCGCCATCAGCGACCACGTGTTATACTATCGTACACACATATGGCTCTCTTATATGGTTTATGTAAAACGACGATGGCACTTGTGCTACGCGGAAAAAATGTTAAAACTTCATTAACTTGCACGATCATGATATCTGTACAGCTTCGCACAGTTTCTGTGCGACGGTGGAGGGAGAGGAGGAGGGTCCCTAGTCCGAGACTCCTGTGGGCCGAGCGGTGTGCCGGGCCCGCCACACCAGTCTGCGCTGAGTCCGATCTGTGAGTCCGATATGTATAGCACGGCCTCCCACTATCCGTGTGCGGGGTTGGTAATGGACGGTGTGTTCGTTGCCAAGGGTCATTCCCAAGTGGTGTGGCTATTATCATCAATGGTGCCTTAAATGGAATATGCAAGTTCACCTAGATAAAACTGTCCTCTTGCGAATTTCGCGCAAAAAAGCAGGTTTCTCCTTTCTCTTACAGCCTTCTATATCATTCTATTATGGAGGTCACACATCATAAATGCTAAGGAGTTACAATAACAAACGATTTAACCTGGTCTGCGCATATTGCAGACATTTGTTCCTCATCATTTTCCAAGCTATGCTTTCTGAGGCGGACGCTTAGAGCCGCTCCAAGTAAGCTTAAACGTCATGCATACATAACATTTTTTAGATCAAAATTAGAGTACGCATTGGTCTTATGGGACCCGTTCATAAAGAAGGACATTTACCAGCTTGAGATGGTGCAAAGGCAAGCAATCAGGTTTATTTATAACAAATACAGAAGGCTTGATTCACCTACGACACTAATGAAAACAAATAACATCCAACTACTTCAAGTACGTAGGAAAATGTCCCGTTTGTTGTTCATGCATAACCTTTTAGGACATAAACTAAACATATCGCATCCCACAGTACTTAAACAGCTATCGTCTAGACGAACACACCACACAGGAAGTCATTTACTGGAACCAATTTTTGTAAGAACTGAAACATTCAAACAAAGTTTTTTCCCCAGGACCGTTTCCGACTAGAACTGTCTTTCGGGGGCCATTTTCCAGTCCCCTAATTTTGTTAAAGCTCTAGAAGAGCATTTGTTTGAGTGAATGAGTGCTGTATATGTGCGTATACGTGTATATATGTATAAATATGTATATGTGTATACATATTTTTCTGCTTGTTTATTAGCGACAATCTCTTAAACTGCCGTTCCTCCTTTTCTTTTCTTTTTATGTCACAGTGTATTTCCATGCCTTGTATAACCCTTCCTGCATGGGCCATAACTGTTGGCCTGCAGTATTCTGAAATAAATAAATAAGAGGCATATTCTTCGCAGTGTGTACATTTGCAAGAGGAAAGTGTAAGGTACATGTCGTGGAAAAGACTCAGCTGGGGGAACGTGTTTGTTTGAACGTTGTCGGCTGCAGGTGGATCCATAGCCTTGCAAGACATTCCGCGGGCACTTCCTACACATGAGCGCTTGCTTCAGGCAAGTTAATCATCGCTGAGGAGCGCAGCGTGAGACAGGCGAACAAGATGACGCGCACAGCATCACGGAACAGGACGAAACGCCGCAGCTTGTGAGCCACGCATCCCGTGTGCAGTGCCGCGGGATGGACTTTTTTCTCCTGAAGGTCCAGTGTCCCCGGAGAAACACCATGTGCTCGCCCATAGGGTGCTGTGCGCCTAGACGCTGGGGTGCTTGAAACAAATATTTTGCGCACTGTAGTAAATGAGGGCACTCCAACAAAACGTGTTCAACGTCTACTTGATTCTTACGAGTCACACAACACGGACGCTGCGAGTACGTTAACGTATCGGCATGCCGAAGTATATGCGCTGGCCCCGTGAGAAGACAATGCAGAAGGGAGTCATCTGGCCTGCTGAGTCCTTTTGTCACGTAGGACAGGTGAGATCACGCGGTGATGATAAGAAAAAAATAAATGGCTTGACAGGCAGCGTTGTTTTGGAATAAACTGAGGGCCTCGAACGTTCTTTCTCCTGGAGACCCTCTGGAAAAGTGCCTACAAAGTTTGTTACGCATTTTCAAAAGCCCGCACAGCTCCGAAAGCCTCAAGGCTTTACTCGCATGTCAGCGCAGCAGTTAGTGAGGCGGCTGACAGACTTGGTCACGATGTCTTAAACCTGTACATATTGTTTCGTGTGCTTTCGCGAGTCGGCCACGACTCCTGCTACCGGCACAGCCGCTGGTGCCCTTCACATCGACCGTATAGGCTGACTGCCGCTTCGAATGTGAATCTTCGTCCGCCGTCCCCTCTGGCCGAGCCGTCCGATGCTGACCTTGCTACTCGGCGAAAGTCCGCTAGCGTTCGCTCTCACCGCGACAGCGCCCGTCCCGTTCACCTCCATCTCGACAGTCGCCGTCCCCGCGCTTTTCTGGTCGCTTCTCGGCACAATGAACAATGCAGCTCGAGGAGGTGAGGCTGCACTGACGACCCGGGCTGCAAGTGTTTTGTTGACGATGTGCCTGTTAGAGTTCTCATCGATACTGGAGCTCAAGAGCCAGTAGTGCGCTTAGATAGATCTTCGTAGCCGTCTCCGGAAATTTCTTACACCTACCGAGTCCTTTACACACCTACCGGTCGTCCGAGTGCCCTCCCATCAGTACAGCTGTGATGGGAATGTGTAACGCCCGTTTTAACATTGCCGTTCGCCCGACACCAGCTCTCTTCACTGTACTCGCGAGTGCACTCACGAAATGATTCTTGGAATACACTTCTTGACAGTCCATTGAACACTCATTGACTCTTCAACCGGTGTTATCCGCCTCGAACTGCCTCATTACTCTGCCGACACTGCCGCGGACCATTCCGGGCTTCGTTGCGTCGAATTTTTTCCGGTGCAATCGGATGCTGCGGCCTAGACCACCACCTCACCTCTCCCGCCTCTTCGTGATGATCAATACAGGGTGTCCGCGCTATATGACGTTTTCCTGACGCGACATATATAATACTACACAGCCCCCAAGAAAAATATTACGGGCAATGATATTTACAGGGAATATATACAGAGAGAACGTGTAGCGTTGTAACACCGGGGCCAGGGCGACACCATCAATTGATAGCAGCGTCACTTCATCCGCTATTTTGCTTCAGAACGACTTTTTCATCGTTGCACAAACTACTACGTAACAATATGAAATGGACTGAATATGAATAGAATAATGCATGATATTGCACGACTTCCTTGATTTTCTTAACTTTATTGTATTTGGCCTATTCCCTTCGTTTGCCACTTGGCATTTATTACTGATTATAATCCTGTCCTTGGACAATCCAATGTATTTTACACAGGGGTCGTTCTTGTCTGCATTTATTTTTCGACTAGTATAATACATCGCTTTGATCCTGGTGCCATCACTGCGTCGACGTCTCACACTGTGCTTTCGCCTTGCTTGGTGTTTGCATTTCGGCATAACATGTGAGGGGTACAATGAATTACTGTAAAAATTGCATGCGATTAAAGTGTTCAGCTTTGGGCTGCATAAACATAAGATTTTGCTGAGAAAACACGTTGTATAGAATGAAAAAAAAAAACACAAGTGCAAGCATCGACATTGGTCGCATAGCCTCTAACGCATCGCTAGACATAGATTCAACACGTGCATTGGGTCTCCGTAATTTTTCTCTCGGCGCTGCCACGCATAGCGAGTGCGCGAATAAAAGAAATAAGAGAAAAAGCATTTGAAGCGTGACAAGATAGCAAAACGTTGGTAACGTTGCAACTCGAATGTGTTTCGTATGTTGCCGGCATCCACTGGTAGCGGAGCTGGTTTAGAAACTCAATGCTGTAACAAAGCCGAAAAAAAAAAGAAAGATGTTGCAAAGCGTGCGTGCCAGAAACTGAATGGTGAAATCCAACCGTAAGTAAGGTGAGGCTCTTTTGTTTCTTTTTTATTCTTTTTTTCCTGGCAGGGTTCAGGTGATGACAGCGAGCTTCACGACAAAAAAGAGAAAAACACTTTTCGCACGACCAGCAGCGCGCTTGCACTGCACGTAATGTACCAACCTTTCACGCACGAGTTCAAAGTCCTAGCATGCTTCTTACGTTTAGTTATACAAGTCGCGACGGTGGCTCAGTGGACATGCTGTTGAAATGCTGAGAACGAGGTCACTGGTTCGCTCCCAGCCGCGATGGCCGCATTCGGATGGGGGCGCTATGAAAGTATGCCCGTGTACCGTGCATTGGGTGAACGTTAAGAACCCCAGGCGATCGAAATTAATCTGGAGCCTTACTCTCAATCTGGGAGTGCTTCTCTAGTCGAGGGCACATTTGATATATCTTTGAGTCTTGTAAATTATTATCGAGTACTCTTCCGGGCAATGAATGGTGCTCTAATCTATTACTTTGGGAATTTTTCGCCAACGTTGATCCATTTTAGAGGATCGCAACAGTGTCAATCCAGATCACCTCGGTATTTTTAGCCTGAGACTGTTTTTATGCTGGGCGTCACCGAAAATATGTCCATTGTACGTGCGTCACGACATCATCTTCACGCTAATCCGCGAGGTGCCGATGCATTGTCTACCTAATGCTTGGGCTTGTAGGCACATAAACGTTAGAAATGTTTGCTTTATTAAAGGAATTGTGCTCTTCAAGACGTGTATTTGTTGCCATGATGATAGTTAAGTACCACTTTTATAACAATGAGTGATTTCATAGGCAAAATACCCGGCTGCCTGGAAACCCAGGAGGGTAGTAAGTATGGTAGTGCTTAAAAGGGTTTAGCAGTCATATTTTGTAGTTTTTGCGCCTACCTGATGCTTAGGAAAGTAGGCATAGAAAGGTTAAGAAGGTTTGCTTTGTCAGTGATGGGAATGCTGATACAATTGCTCCAATGTGCTACGTTCCGCTAAAGCTCAAGCGGCTTTGCCTTACCGTAGGGTGCCTCGACGACAGCGCCACCTCCTGCCGAAGCGTGGTATGGAGACACCATACCTTATGCTAAAGTCCTTTACCTTATGCGAGAAGTGTTGTGGCATTTCTTGCCATTCATAAAGCTAAATGAGCTAACTGGTCACTGAGTTAATCCGATCTAGTGTGCGATCGACCATGTTCGCTTTCCGCCACTGGGAAACTCTATGCGCCATGTTCGCGAGTTGTGTGTACCTCAGGACGAAGTTCTGTCGGGCCTATAGTAGCCCGCGCTCGACCAATTCCGCGTTGCTGGTGTGTCCCGCATTTGTACTTCGCGCCGGCGGTGTGGCCTCCATGGGAGGAGAGGTGCTCCTCAAGCAACGACGCGCACTTGGCGCGTTTGGCACAGCTGCTGCATGCAGTGTCGTGGCACTCAGCAAACTGAAACTTGTAACACCATCGCATGCTATTGGCTGCTTTGATGCGTCGCATGTTTATCTGCAGTGTGTGCTCATAACGCAGCGTATATGTGGATCGGCTATTTTTATAGTGAAAGAAGGTAAGGCATGCGGACACGGACACAAGAGAACCAGACTCTTGTGTCCATGTCTGCACACCTTACTTTCTTTCACGAGGAATCCCTACCAACTAGCTCAACTTTCTGTAGTTCGGCCATTTTATATAGCTAAACGACTTTAGGCCTAAAATAAAATTGCTCGAATGGCCATCTGCACACCACGAGACCGTACCGCCGTCACTTTTTTTTGTACCTTGGTGGTGGCTTACTTTACCGCTGAGTAAGCGCGATATACTTTTTTTTTAGAGCGTGCAGGTTGACTCACTGTGGCCCCGTGATGGCTGTAATTTATTCGCGAGTGGTGGCGTACGCGAATCGTATTCCTCGAGAATATTTGCAATGAAGCGCGCCGGTACTCTGGAACTGTGCTTGACGCGCAGGAGTAGTGTACAACCAGTTACCATTCAGAATAATCCTTGCTGACTGCTGCAAAACCTGCCCCAAATCATCACTTTTCCTGCTACAAAATGTGCTGCGAAGCACACTTTGCCATTTCCACCACTGCTTTATTGAAGGAATTGTATTTTTTTCATGACGTTCGTTTGTTGAAATGAGGATATTTAGCTATAATTTGTTTTATCACTTAGTACTTTTGAGGACAATATGCCCATCATCGTGGACACCTAGAATGGTAGTAAAGATGGCAGTGCTCTGAAGTTTCTTGTTGTCGATGTTAGTTGGTTTTCCCAGTAGGCGATTATAATCATCGCTCGGTGGCGCCACAGCGTCTATTGTTGAAACGAAGGTTTTCTAAACAGCAGTGGCTCAAGTTTGGATTAGCCGCACACGGGAAGGAACTTGACTGGGGATAGCTTACCTAGGGATAGGTAGTGATACAAGAGGTCAATATAAAGAATTGCTTGATTTTATTGGAAGCGATATAAAAGAGTTCAGGAAATCGGGCCTAGTGATATGAGTAGCACACATGAATGCGCACACGGCCTATTTATAAGTATTTACAGATTACAATGGTTCTACAGTGCCGGATCTGTGGGATGAATAGAACCTTCTAATAGTTAACAGGGAGAATAAGCGTCATGGAAAGGTAATGACAATGCCGGAAGCAGGCAGTCGAGTATCGACTACGCCTGTCTCAGGATACGAATGAGTAGACGAAATGATCACAGATGAACATGGAAAAGATAGCCTGCACAGCGAGCATGAGTGTATAAATTAATTATTTGGGAGAGACACCAACGCAAGGCAGGAACTAAGAGTAGCAGAATGCTTAAAAATCATAACAAGCAAATAACAGAGAACGCAAAAAGCACAAAGAACATAAAGACGCTTCCTACAGCAGTCTGGGAATACAAGAAACTGGTAGACGTCATACAGCACGAGATAAGACAAACATTGCAAAAAAAATTGTTCGCTCGGAAAGAAAACAGAACAACGTAAGGGGTGGAACCAGTAAATGAAGCCAGCTATTGGGGACCCCAACTAAATGCTCTGCCCCCCCTAGCGGCCGCGCCGAGAAACAGCTCATGCAGGTTCAAGCTTGAACCTGAGAGAACCTGAGAAAGTGAGAGAGGGCCTCCTATCACGGCATGCGCTGAATGCCTCGTAGTTCACTAATCGTCATGATTCTTTAAAACTGATGGTAGCGCTAGAAAGGACGGACACACGATGAAAAGACGACACGACGACGAGGAAACGCTACTGACAACTAGTTTATTTTTCGAAGAAGTTCTATATTTAAGAGAATCACAACACATGCGCGCAACCGAACTGCACCAGCCTTCTTTATCGCAATATCGAAAACATGCACGCGAAGTGAAATGATAAAACACCCGCGCAGCAAGAAGTGAACACATGACCAATTGAAGAAAAGCCATACCGTTACGGTTTTTCAAATTTCCCCAGAAGTGTGCGCTCAGCCGAGTACAAATTTATTGAAGCATCGCTGATGCACAGACCCGCCTTTTTTTGTATGTGGAAAGCTTCCAGGAAAACTAGCTTTAGCGCTTGCACTTCTGCCCAGAACCTTTGCTTCTTTAAACCGTGGCACGCACTCGCAAACCATCACATGCGAAACTAAGAAGGCTGGTGCAGTTCGGTTGTGCGCATGTGTTGTGATTCTTTTAAACATAGAACTTTTTCGAAAAATAAACCAGTTGTCAGTAGCGTTTCCTCGTCGTCGTGTCGTCTTTTCATCGTGTGTCCGTCCTTTTTAGCGCTACCATCAGTTTTAAAGAATGCATCACCAACTAGCCCAGCACCAAGTTTTATTGAATTAATCGTCGTGACACCGCCGCGCACAAGCCCGAAAATAAAAAAAAATACCGATGTCGCAAGACTCGTTGTGTACCATTATGCGTGTCATGCGGTGGAACAACTGCAATGTATGATTTCATCTTTATGCGAAAGAAGCAGACGACGCGCATCGGAGAGCGACTCGGATAAGAAACTTCGCATTGGGAAAAGGTGACGACTGATGCTATACCGGCCGGTTTTTTTTCGAAACATTTCACTCGGGACTTCTCTTTTTCCCCGACGAGCAGAACATTGCTTTCACTATCTTGCTGGTGTTTCAAATCGCGGAGTGTGCTTTCTTTAGGTAGTTGCTTTAATAACTTATAGTGATGTACGTTTAAGCTTCATTTCGTTTTGCTCGTTTATAGCTTTCTGCCCCAGCATTAGTGTTACGAATGCTTTAAGCAGCAGCAATAATCCCGCTTATGCATTTTTGTCTGCAGACACGGTAGCAGGAATGATGACTACCTCGAAAGGTCCGAAGTTGATCATGACACATGTTATGCCGCGAGGCCACATACCGTTGTCATAGTAAGCTTTAGTTTTGCCGTACGAGCAGAATATGCTGTTTTATCATGCAACGCGTTGAATTGTCAGTTTATTTGGTCGCAAAAGAATTTACAATCAACAGCAAACAGCACTCGTTCCAGCTTCGGAGCGTTGGACCTAGGCACAGTGCTGCTAGTTCCTTTCCGACACTGTGCGCACACCTCAAATCCATTACAACTAACTAGTTCAGTTCGTTTCCAAGTCATGCATTTTCGCGCAAGTGACTTTGCGCGAAAAAAAATAAAAAAACCTTCGATAAATTTTAGAAACCTGTTGGAAGAAATTCAACTTGGTCCGATTGGTTGTTAGTCGCTTCTCGCGTTTCACCGGGTATGAGAATTTCTGCGGGTGGCAGTTGCCTGCTGTGTTTCCAAGCCCGGGTCCTATACTGGAACACTGCGCCCTGCGAGCACGGACAGGCCCCAGCCATCGAACGCAGACGATCTTATCACACTTATCAGCTAACTATAAAATGAAACGTGCACCCCGATTTGCAAACGGTACTCTCATTTGCTTTCATACCGAGACACAGTGAACTGGTAAACTTACAGTTTTTAGCCTCGTTCTATCAGTGCAGAACATCCGTATTTGGCCTCTGAAAGCACGACAGATGTTACTGCCTATATGTTTTGAGATGCTATATGCGATACACGGCAACCCGAGTCGCAGTGCGAAGTTACCTATGAAGGTCGAAAACAGCCAACTATCGTACCTGTAGCAGTGGAGGAACGCGGCGAACAAGTGATTGCGCCTTTCGGGGAGGCTCGCTACGCACACGCACTTGTTTTCGTTAACCTCCGGCTCGCTAGAAAGGCTCTTTGTCTTTAAGAAAGCCAGATGCGGATCATTGGGTAGGCCGGATAGCGCAACCATTTCCACGATTTTGTGGCTGAAATCCTTGAGATCGATCTAAATAAGGTGATCGGCAGCAAGGACCCTCTCGGCTTCGACGAAACACCTCGATTCCACGCCGCGAACGAGAAACGTGCGAGCGCAGCACCAGGCGAAAGAGCCGCCGGGAACCTGGATGTCGTAGCCATCTTTGTTTATTTCGACAGTGCTGGCGGCACAAGTAACGGATTCTGGAATTGCCAATAGAAAAGCGTAAGTATAGGCGTCAAGGGAGCATAGAAAAGTCACAAGTTGCGTTTCACGGAGCAGAAGTACTGCGCAGACGGAACAAGTATCGAGAAAAGAAAAAGGCGGCTAGTGAGCTCGTGTAATTAAAAAAAATGTTCAGGAGAACGTTGGGTGCATGACATTCGCAAAAAAAAAAAAAACAACAACAAAGAGGCACAGAGGAGATTCTGGAACCACGTAAGAGTACTAGGAGCACTAACAGTTCGCAAACTGCTATAACGAATGAAGACGGTGCGATCTCCTCAGGAGACGACGCGCTGCGGTGCATGAGAGACGTTATTAGTGATAACTTCGGCAAGAGAGAAAGCATGGTCTAGACTTAACCAGATCCAGCAACAGAGAAGCGTCAGAGATCAATATGTAACGTAGAAAACGTCTACTGGAAACAAGCAGAAGCACACGGCGACAGGACCAAATGAAATCCCAATAGAGTTAATCAAACATATGGGTCTCAAAAACAAGGCACAACTGACTAGTGCCGTGGAGCATGTGAACGAAACAAAGAAAATTTTGATTAGAAGACGTGAAAGCAAGGTGAACCTCGTAATTAAAGTAAAATTTATACCGACGAGACGAGCTCGCACAGACCAGTTGCAGTAACGTCGGTGATGTATTGAACAGCAATGAAGGGCATAAAGTTAGAGTTGCCAAAGTCGGCGGGAAAGATAATATGCTGGGGGAAATACTAATTGGGTTCATGCCAGACAGTTGCTTAGAGGATAATGGTTTTGTGCCAACTTAGTACATAGACATTTCAATAACCCAGAATAGATCTTTGTGAATATCATTTCTAGATATTAAGCGACGTTACGACAGTGTGGACTGGGAGTTTCTACGGGATATTCTCAAGCACGAGGACATAGATGACGATTTTGTTAAGATTCTGAAGCTTAACAAAGCGTCAAAGCTTCTGAAACTTCTGGAGATATATAGGGACAACCGAGTGCAAATGGCACGGAAAGGCTGGAGATGCAATGAAATTGTCGAAATTCACCGATTACTAAAACAAGTTTTGTCTCTGTCTCCATAATTGTTTACGCTTTATGTTCAGGGCATAGAGAAAGACGACTGCAAAACAGTGAATTAATTACTTTTTGACCTATCTTACATCCGTAGCGAGCAAAGGGTGAAACAGAAGGTCTCTGGGCATCAGCCCAGGGACCTTCTGTTATAATGCTACTGCGCAATGCGCAATAATGCTACTAGTAGACAATCCAAGGAATTAAGAGAGGCCGGCGAATATGTGTGGCAATGCAGCGACAAATCTAGGCCTCAAGCTTAGCACAGGAAAATCGGGACCTATGACCTTGAATGAAAAGACGAGCAATGACGTGGTACCAAATCAAAGCAAGTCCGTAGCCATAGTCAAGCAATACAAACACCTTGTTGTATACATAAATGAAGGATGTACCAATTCAATCACTCAATCTAACAATGAAGCGGAAGTGGAATGCAGCAATAATGTATCATAGAACTCTTTGAGCTACAATAAAGAATGAGGTGGTGCGATGAATGTGGAAAGGAGTAATGGTGCCAGCGCCAACGTTCACTAATGCCATTATATGCTTGAAATCAGAGGTCATGTCGGGGTTGGAAGGTAAAATAAAGGTCGGTAGACCGTGTGGCTATAAAGGCCCACGGTGAAACCATAAATGGGGCAGTTCGGGGAGCCATGGGTTCAGCCTCTGTTGAAGTAAGAGAAGCGCAGACCAAAATTAGTTTTGAAGAAAGACTCAGAAATATAGATAAAATAAACGGGCGTCATAAGTGCATTAATATCTGTGCGTCAAAAACGGGGACACAGAACGGAGGAAGAGGTCGAGCACTGGGCAGCACAACAGGCCTCGTGCGCTTGCTATCACTGTGATTGCTTCGCCCTCCAACTGAATTGTAATTGTAATTATTAAAAGGCTGCACATTTGTGCGACTTGTACTTGCGAATGCAAAAGGAAGCTGTCACTTGTTTTTGGAATACACATACCACTTTGAAAAATACAGGGAACCGAGGGGCCCGGCTTTTGTATATCACAACTACATGAAGCCAAAAGACCATGGCAACAAGGAAGGCACAGGGGAAATTACTTGTTTATTTGATTGAAATGCAGAAGTTATAAATAAATGAAAATAAAAGTGGGCGAAAAAACAGCGGACCGCAAGTGGGATACGTCTTCGCATTACTCGAACAAGCAAATTTGGAACAAGTAAAATGAACAGGTAATTTCCCCTATGCTTTCCTTGATGTAATTGTCTGTTGGCTTTATGTGATTGTGATTTACGAAAACCGGGCCCCTCGGTTCCCTTTATCCTTGCTCATTACATAGCGATCGGGTCTCGTCTCCGGCAGCTTTGACGCATCCAGGTAGCACACGAGGGATTCTTGGCCAGTTGCCCTCTCCCAAGTTCACGTACAACGTGACGCATTGCGGCGGAAAGCACGTTCTACATTTTCCGCCAAGGCCGTTAGTGGTGGTGATGATGCCTAACGCTCCCATGGTTAATTCTAGGCTGTAAAAGAAAGCTGTTCATTTAGAGAACATTTACAGGAATTTTCTGTACAGCAAAAGAAATTTTTTGTGAATGCTCTATGACATAAACCTGTTAAAACCCGTTTAAAGAAAAAAAAAAACTTAAATTTTCGGTTCTTCTTGATCTCTGGCCTATAAGTCGAGTCAAATCGAAAATAAAACCGTTTTAAATAATTTTGACTGCGTAAAAAACCCAAAATAAACTTTTAATGTTTCTTTTCATACACGCCATTTTTTGCATATACAACGTACGACGCGTTGTTTGCGGTACTACTTTGATGCCCCATGCCATTATCAGATGGGTGCTCTTACAGCCGGCGCATGTCGGCACTGCTCCGTTTCTGTTTACGAAAATCGTAAAAGGTGAGTGGTTTTCTCTTCAAGCACATTACAAACAGTGCGCGATGTATTCTTTTACGCAACGTTTTCCGCGTGTTCATGACATAGAACAGGACTACAGTGCAGCCCGCAAAGAAAATTCAGGCGGGCAGTGCCAAAATTTAGCAACTATGTGTTCCGACTTTTCAGCGTACGTTGCGCTTCGTGAGGTAACGTGGTATTTGGGTATATCGTTAGTTTTTTGTTATAGCACACGTAACGGCTAGCCAGTGGGCTTTACAAATGTATTATTGTCTATTCTTGCCTTTTAGGAATGCACGTGTTTTTGCTGTGGCTGCGAGAAAAAAAACAAGCTTGCCTGAGCTCTCAACAAAGCTCACTAAGCGACGCTAGTTCTTATACGATCAAATGTTCAGTTTATTGAAGTGACCGCAAAGTACGACATCTTTCTTGTGTTGTATAATATTTCATTTGTTTTGATGCTGGCATACGAACCCGCCGCATATGGGGGCGCATGGTATCCAGTATTGGTTTTGTTGTTGATGTTGTTGTTGATATTGTTTTGTTGTTGTTGAGCCAGTTGATTTTGTCGTTAGCTGCGGTTCGTGTTTTTTAGTGCGTTACCGTCGGGAAACGATTTTGCCTGGCCACCGACTAAGTCGCTTCATTTTGAATATAAGTAGTGGGAACACTGGACTACGTGGCTTTGTGTACTATCGGCGCATTTCAAAAGCACAGCGCGGAAGGTGCTGGTACCCGAGCCACGAAGATATGCTGTCATCACGCTCGTGGCCACAAAGAATTGCTCGCATGTTGTCTGCTAGCCTCACTTCCTCTCTGACAAAGAATAACTAAATGTATGAATGGTGGACTGCAAACATCAGAAACAAGTGGTCAAAATTTGCTTAAATTTAACTGCAAGAACACATTTAGTAAAAAAAAAAAAAATTGAGAAAGGCAGCATGTGTCATTGTTTCACGTAACTAATACTATGCAGTTAACGTAATGTGTACACCGCTTTGAATTATCAGGACTATTTTCTACCTTGCAGCACTCTGCTAGACATTGTTACGAAAATAGCTGCCGTGTGATTTGTTTGCGACTGCGCGTTTCGCGACCGGCCGCAAGGGGAACTGACGGATACAGCGCGGTAGGTTGAGGGGGAGGGGGTACCTTAGGAGGGGGCGGGTTCGACTCCGCCAAGTGCGTACTTTGCGCGCGCCGTATCTTGAAATTGATCTATCTCATGCCTTTGTGCGCACTGTGTTCTCGCCGCTCTTGTGTTGAACCGATAGATCGCACGAAGGTCACTTCGCTCGCTACTGCTGCTTCGCTTGCTCCCAACAGCGTTTTGACAGCGAGTGTCCGCGCTCATCGAGTGTGATGCGTTCGTGTTTGCTTGTGCGCGCTGACATGCTTGTTAATTCACTTAGTAAGCGAATGTTTCCAAGTTTATAGTGCCGATAAAACCAGTATCCTTACTGCGTATAGCTGTCTACTAATTTGCTATCGCAATCGATGCTTCGCCTTTCGGCCGAAAGTGCGACTTCTTTTATTTTTTTAGTTAGACGAATAAAAAAAGCGCATGGAGCATATAGCACAATTCGGTTTATTGATATAGATTACGTGAAGAAGTGTACTTTAGTTGAGCAACAGATTGCAATGTTCAGGTTGCTAATTAAAATGATTCACCGAATAATCTCGTAAGTATTCTATTAGAAACATATGTACGAATTCTGAAATTGAGGCCAAGAAGTTATCAAGTCGTTGCATCACATCTCCACTGATCGACTTTAATTCCGCAATTTCAACATGTGCCCTCAAGGGAATAGTAAGATTAGTTTAAAAGACTTATAGAAGAGGAAGTCATGACAGAAAGTGAATATTCGTTTTTGAAATCACGTTCTAACTGACTGCATTGTATTAAAAAAAATTTCAACCATAGTTGCAGAGACGGTATGTTAATATAGTCATAAATAAGTGACGAACATAAAAAATAAGCCAACAGAACAACAAAGATATTCGGAGGCTGGTAATTACACCTTTAGCTGAATCGGTGGAGCCCAACGTAGGAGCTTTGTCTTCATTGACTGTTCTTCCTTTAAAATGAAGCAACAGTAATTATAAGTGTGCCTCCTTTTCTATGCTTAACTGTAATTAAAAAAGAAAACCACAGACGCCTCAGTTAACCTGAGGTTCACACATCCTCTAGTTTATTGCATGTTGGCAAAAATAAAATGAAGCTTGTTAGTCCAATGTTCTGTATAGGCTTCTACATCTTTGAAGCAAACAGCGACCACCAACATGGAGTTGTGTGTGTGTTGTGTATGTGTGCGCGTGTGCGTTTTGTACTTGCTGTGTACAAGTGTGTTGCGTGTGTGTGTGGGGGGGGGGGGGGGGGGGGCGTGTACATTTTGTCCCATGGTGAGTGCTGTTTGCTCCAAAGTTTATACGGTGCCACTTACTGGCCACGTACTGATATTCTGCAGTTACCTGAAACGAAATAGTCGTTTGGCTGCAATAAACATTATTTGAAAGTGGCCTCCCACACGGTACTCGCATACGCACACACTGCAGGGCTTTGTTGACAACTCTTCTAGAAAAACGTCTTGTGCTAATAAAGCGCTTCACTGAACTCTGTGCAATAATGCTACTGCCATCTGTATACTAAAGCACCACTGTTGTTTTCAGGTCAGTCGCAGCATGACATCGTGAGAGAGGAACCAAGGTCCAGCGCCCAAGCAAGCCACACAGCCTTGTACTAAAAATTTTCTCCATAATCAGGTGTCCTCACGATTGAGTTTTAAAGCAAAAGTCTTCGCCAACGTAATGCCGAGACCGCTTTGAGTTTTTCTTCAGCACCATTATGGTTTGGCATATAAGCTGGTTCTCTTGCACTGAAGTAAGAATTTCGCTTTTTCTGTTTTCTTTTCATGTGGCCTATTTAGCCGTCAGTCTTTCTTGCTTTAAAAACACTTTTCTATTTTTGTACGAAAAAAGCTGTAGCCTGGCTCTTCTTTGTATCATCATTTACCACAGTGTTAGTGATGCCACCTGCTCATTGTCACTCATGACTCCCCGAAATATCTGGTTCCTTGGTTTATCGAAGAAATTAAAAAAACACACCCGCCGCGATGGCTAAGCGGCCATAGTGTTGCGCTGCTAAGCACGAGGTCGCGGGAACGAATACCCGCCGCGGCGGCCTCATTTTGATGGGGGCGAAATACAAAAGCGCCTTGCCTCGTGCATTAGGGGCATGTTAAAGATCCCCTAGTGATTAAAATTAATCTGGAGTCCCCCACTACGGCGTGCCTCGTAATCGAATCGTGGTTTTGGCACGTAACAGCCCAGAATTCATTCATAGAAAAAGACAAGCGGTTAGAATGAAATTAGACTTTCAGGTGCAAACAGTTTTGCTATCTTGCGACTCACGTACGATGGCTAAACCAACATATAACTTTACACAGCAGTTCCTGTTCACATCAAAAAATCATTCGATTGTATCGGCATCCTGAAAATACGCACATCTACTCAATGGGCACTTCACGGTATCTGGACACTGTGACATAATGCGCACGTACCATGATGCCTCATACACACTGCACACCCATCTTGATGCCATTGTGTGTCGCAAATTTGTGCATGAATGCTTGCCATGACTAATACAAAACAAATTCACATTTCATTTCTTGTAAGTTGCGCGTGCACATTATTTGCTGTTGTTTAACTTGCTTCTAACTATTGCTCTTATTAATGTTCATTTTTAACAGCGTAACAGTATATATTTCCCTGGCGCTAACGTTATTTACCAGAATTTCAATGCGCTCGCAATGCGTATACATGTATGTAGATGTATTCATGCCCAGGGAAGTGCATATACACCACGTCTTGCATTAATGAAGCTACTTACGAAAGCTTATTGTTTGGTATGCGGTTGTGTGCGGTGCTGCCGTTGCCTGGTCGTGGCCTCCTGGCATTGTCAAGCTGTATGTTTACAGTTTCCTTGCCAGGGTGGCCTTCAACACTGTACTTTGCGCATGTTGTAAATAAACCTGACTTGACTTGACTTGACTTGACAGGGTCGGGGGAGTTCAGTAGCTTGGCCATCAGTACCTATTATACGCAAAGATGAGCGTATTCATTTACTTCGCTTGACTTGCTTTAAAAGGGCATGTACTTTTTTTCTGCTCTTCCTTCTCTACGTACGCGTGCGATCCATAGCAAGCGGAAGCTAATCCATAGCCTGGAAAATTGAATTTTATAGCTGGAGGAAAAGCAATGCTGCTTGTTCTCTGAACCTAGTGCGCATAAGCAGTTCTACTATTATTCCTACTTTCATGTTTCTCTGTCCAGTAATGTTTTGATGTAAAATAAAACAAGAATTCATTTTCTTCTGCAATGTCCTAAATTACAAGTTATGTCTTACAGCCACTGAGAGAAAAAGCGTTGACCATGTTTAACAGCCGCGCAAGAAAACTGAGTAACATAACTGAGAACATAGGAGCGCTACGTGTGACCTTTGTCTTTTTGCGCAGCAGTTGAACACTTTCAGCTTTGAGCACGCAGCCTAATTTTCGTTTTGAGGCCAGCTGCATATTTACGTGATATTTGCTATATTATAATGATTATGTGACGCGCGATAGAAAACTCCTGCATGAAAGAACTTCGCATGAAAATGGAGGCTAGAAGGGATAAACAGTGGTCGAACAAGGAATGTCGGTTGCAGTCAAGGTTTCTGCAAAGAAAATTCTCTTCGTGATGGCGGCAGCTGCTCACACGAAGTGAACTGTTCTTTCAAAGCGTTGGCTTCGGCGACATTCCTGGTTCGCCCGTTATTCATCCCGATAGAAAATTGTCTTTACGCGTCACACTTCTGTACAGTGGAACAGAAAAAAAAAGTGACGCAATAGAAAAATATTAACAGAAAACAGAACTTTTTCTCCGCCTCAAAATTGATAATTGTTTTACACGTACATTTTCTGTAAAATAAAACAAGATATTATTAAAGTAACAGAAACATTTAATACAGAAAACAGAACAGAACTTTTTCTGCCATACAAAACAGGTAACTGTCTTTAAACACAGAATTTCTGTTAATGTAAAACAAAAAGAACTTATTAAACAACAAAAAAGCAAAAATAGAAAACAGAGCTTTACAGAAATTTTCTGGCAAGGCAGCTGCCAGAAAATTTCCGTTTTTTAAGGAAACATTTTTTACAGTGTAGCCCACGTACACAAATAGCCAGGAAACTGGACAGGAAAACAGCACCGCGGTAGTTAAATCAGTAAGAGCATCGCACGTAATTTTCTCTGTGCAATTTCTTCAATGGGTTTCTTGTTGTCATTGCCTTTTGACCCCCCCTATGTGGTTGCGATTTACGTTGCGCTTTCGTGTCATGACCAATTCGATTGAAATAGGGACGGATCAATTTTTAAAAACCAATTTTTTAAACTCCTCAGTAGTGTGATGTCCAAATAGTGTTGTGCATTCTATTGTGGCAATCAGGAAAGAAAGAAAATAAATTGTGCAGCCTGAAAAAAAGGAATCTCACAAAAGGCCCATCGACTTCCGCCGACCGGCCGTGCTAGCTTATGGCT